>NC_045597.1:91539610-92164610 GCF_009762305.2 Zalophus californianus
ATCTCAGTGGAGACAGATGACAAAGAAAGAGGCTAGAATACTACAGATATAGGGGTGGCTTAACAAATCATTTACCTCCCAAATGAAGATGCCTCAGCGACCAGAAAGCCAGATGGTCAACCACTGCCTCATGGGGAGCCCTGCAGAGTAGAAACAGCTGCAGGTGACACCAACAGTAATGAGAGAATCACATTAGTGGGCTTAGAGCACACAGAATCAAACAGCCCACTCTCTTTGAGCCTCATGAGAAATAACACAGGTTGCAAATCTGACCATCTCTAGAGCACCCTAGCAAATAGTCCTCCTTCTCTGGCTTCCTCATTTGAAAGGAGCAACAAATCAAAAATAATTGGAGGGATAGAGAATAGCCTACTTTTTTAAAGTCTATAAAGTATCTTTTAAAAAATCATTTATTTGCTGCACAAATAGAGTAGTAGATGCCAGAAAGAAATGATAAAGGCTACATTCTTTACACATAATAAACCAAGAAATCGTCAACAAAAATATGATCCAAAGAAATTTAACACTTGAAGATTAAGAAATATCTTTCTAAAAAACTCAGGTTCAAAACAGAAATTTAAGGGGAAATTATAGATTTGTTATTCATTTATGAACGGCTCAAAAAAGTACACAAGAAACCGGGCAAGGCAGTAATGACAACATATAAAAAAAGAGATTGCTTTATATACCAACATATGGGATAAATAGTACTCAGAGGAAAATTTGCATTCTTAAGAATATTTAGTAGTAGTAGGATTTCTACTAATAAAGAGAAAAAGAAAAAACTGAAAAAATAATAGGACAATATAATCTGTAAATGAAATTGAAGACGTAAACTTGAAATTAATGAAATAAACAAACTACTAAAAAAGTTTTTATAAAACCTACCCTTTTTAAGAGAGAAACCTATAACTTCCTGTCAATGCTACTCAAAACAAAAAGAAAACTAAAATATGCAATACCAAGAATGAAAATGTGCCATAAGTGTAAAAAAGGAAGAGTCATAGGAGAGTATATGCTCAACCTAATAGACATAAAGTTGTCATCTTTACAAAAATGTAAATTTCTAAGATTAATCCATTTTAATAAATATTAATGAGTTATAAAGATCTATCACCTAGAAAGGTACAAAATACAGAAGGTTTTCTAGCTGAGATTTTGTCTGCTTTCTGATCATCATCATCATCTTCAATCACCATCACCACCATTTTCTTTTACTTATTTTAACTATGCTGGGATATAAACTAAGACATCAAAACTTGACAAAGCAAATATGTCTTATAAAGATAGATATAGAAATTCCTAATAAATTAGAATCACCCTAAATATAGTACCATATTTTAAAATGTCACATTCTAACTAGGAACAGTTTTCCACAACTACTAATTCAACATTGAGCAAATTAACCAATATAACTTCTTATATCAACAAGTTAAAAAGAAAAAAAAAATGACTATATCACCATGTGCTATTAACCTGAAAAGCTACTCATGATATGTTTTAAGTGGAAAATGTTAAGTTGCTGAGCAATGAGCATAAGAAGATTGAATTTGGTTGAAAAATATTAATAAAATAATTTTAAATGTTTCTTTTATTTGCAACATCACAAAAAATATTTAAAACACTTGATTTAGAATTACATTTAAAAATATTATAAGAATCTTCATCTTCTTTTTCCTTCTTTGCCCTAAAAAATTTAGAAAGTCTTCTATAATAGGATCTTCTACAATACTCCTAATAGAATGGTTTCTGATCTATTGAAAATTTTATTTGCTAAATCTTTTTTTTAGCAAAAATATCTTGTTGAATTACCTTCAAATTATGCTTTAAACATCCTGTTTCTTACCGTGTTACCATATCACCTGCACAGCTCAAACTTTCTAGGCTTAGGGTCACAATACCAAAAAGCTGCCCCCCAAAATGGAACTTGGTTGAGAAAAACAGTGCCAATGAACCATCATCATCCCAAAATGTGATCCTAAATAATGTTTTCAAATGGAATTGAAAAGAGGATATATACAGTAATTAACAATGATACAGTTACCATTTTTGAGACCCCAAATCTATGGGTAAACAAGTGGATACAAAGGCCAAAATTTAATGACTTTGTTGAGTGTATGAACCAGAAGATCAATGTGGCCTTAACTTGGTGAGGATTGGGGGGATAAGAAAAAGGGAGAAGTCAGATACACAGGCCACCTTAGGGAGAATGGATTCTATTCCAAGGGCAGTGGAAAGCCACAGATAAGATATATAAATTCAACAGGGTAAAATTTAAGAAGTAAAATGCCATGATTTATGCCTTTAAAAGATCATTCTGAAAAAATAAAAGATCATTCTGGCTGCTGTGTGGAGAGTCAGTTTCAGGGGAGCAAAACAGTGGTGAGGAGCCCCATTAGGAATGGGTTGCAGTAGTGGGCCAGGAGGTGATGTTAGTTTGGGTTGGGGTGGAGGTGGGACATGGAGAGTAGATAGATATCAGATATACTGTAGAGCATCTAGAGTACTTAGTGATGGATCCAAGGTGGTGGTAAAGAGGGGAATCTAGGAGGACTCCTGTACTTCACCACACCATCCCCAAAGCCGTCAGGTATTCTGATATTCAGTGGGCTAGCAGAGAAAGAGCAGAAGCCAGCAGCAGAGGTTGTCCTACCTTCAATTAGCAACCGGTGGAGAAAGTCCCTGGGGACATGAAGAAAACTACAAGAGCTTAGGGACACAAAGGATAAGAGAATAGAGTGTTTCAAGAAGGGGTGGTTAATTGTGTTAAATCCTGCTGAGAGGTCATGGGTGATAAAGACAAAAATGACCACTGGATTTGGCCCAGAGAAGTTAGGGTAGTCTTGACCCAGCAGTTAGAGTAGTGAGAGTACAAGCCAAGTGATGGAAGGAAGAGAGCATATAAGTGAGGATAGACAGCAGTGAGTGTAGCAACTCCTTTGGGAAGATTTGTTGAAAAGTGAAACAGAGAAATGAGGCAATAGATAAAGGAAGATCAAATTGGATCACTGAAAGGCTTATTTACAATTAGACCACCCTGGTACTTATTTTTACATCAACGGTAATGACGTGTAGAGAAAAAATGGAAGATTCAGGGGAGAGAGGAATCCGTGGGGGTGAAGACCTCGAGTCCACGTGGAGGAAGAACCGAGCCAGGCTACAGGTGGAGGTGTTGGCCACTCGGTCCAGGTCACCACAGGGGAGGGTGCAGGGGGTTTGAGTACAGATATAAAAGACTGAGGTGGAACAGAGATGAGGCCTTCCCGACTGGGACGGTACTTTTCCCACTGGGGTGTGAGGCATGGTCTCAAGTTGAGAGTGGAGTGGGAGAGGAAAGGCAAGTGTTGAGGAACCATTTTGGAAAGAAGATCAAATTTCTTATAACAGCAAATTGTGCCTATCTGAGATAGAAGCAATTTGATGGCTGTGATCCTTAATGGAAGCCCGATTAGCCCACATTCTCATTTTACGGAGGCACATCCGGCCCTCTAGGCGCTGGATGAAGGAGGTGTTACTCTCACAACTTTCCAGATGAGGGATACATCTGTGAGGCTCACAGATGCTGAGTAACTTTTGGTTTAAAAAAAATCTCTTTGAGGGGCACCTAGGTGACTCAGTTGGTTAAGCATCCAACTCTTGGTTTCAGCTCAGGTCATGATCTCATGATCATGGAGTGGGAGTGGAGTCTGCTTAGGATTATCTCTCTCCTTCTCCCTCTGCCCCTCTCCCTAACTCCCCACTCACACTTTCTCTCAAAAAAAAAAAAAATCTCTGGTAGAAACAACAGTAATAGTAACCGCTCCCTGTCTTCCCCCAAAGTACTACTTAGAATAGTATAGGGATGATGAAGGAGAGAGTTTTAAGAATAATTCCAAGGTCATAACAAACATGCTTCAATAGAAGTGAGGGGCACAGATATAAAAGTAATCCCTTGATACTTTTGAAAAGCAATTATCCCAGTATATATTGATAACTCTGAAATCTTTGTTCAAAGCTTAATTTTTAATAGACTTTCTGATCTTAATTGCTTAGTAGAAACCATATAAGATTATAATCTGCAAAATGACCTGAAAGAAAAATACAAGCTATAATAAGCCTGGCAATATTTATTCAAAATAAGTTCCAATGCATCAACCAATTAATAAAACCAGCAATGATCATGGCCTTGGGTAACAAAAACACTCAGTTTCTAGCAGCAAAACAGCAGTGTCAAAGAAAACAAATGTCCTATGAGAAATGTCTTTAAAAGCTCATCACCTTATAAATCAACCTGAACAAATCAAATATGGCAATTAACATGCAAAAAGTCTAGATGTGGTTCTTGGAAAAAAGAACGCCAGAAAATAGCAGATTTTTTTCCACTTGAACAATACAAAGGAAAACAAATAGTGGGCTGTGTTGATCAATTGATGCCTCCCAAGTCTGATTGCTTTCTGGATAAGATTGCAGGATAAGTAGACAGAGCAAGGGCAAAGAGCATGCACATTTTTGTGTGACTGAGTGTGAGCAAATATATTACACATGACTGCACACAATCGTATATGCATATACATTTGAAATGTGATTTGTAGTTAAGAAAGCTCACAAAAGATTTTATTAAAGTCAATTTTGTAGGCACACAGATTAATTTAAACATGTCTACAAGACAGTAACGTAGGGCACTATAACTCAGGGGGAAACCACAGAGATATTTAATTTGGTTAGCATAATGGGACATTTTTTACTAATAACATAGAAACCTGGGGATAAACACTCTATTTTTGACTTGTCATCTGAAATAGAGATTTTCTTAGGAGTAAAACTTAACACTCAAAAATTTGAGCTTAAAAATGCCAAAGGGTTACCTGGCTGGTGCAGTCAATTAAGTGACCAGGTCAGGTCATGATCTCAGGGTCATGAGGTCGAGCCCCACATCAGCTCTGAGCTCAGTGTGGAGTCTGCTTAAGTTTGTCTCTCCCTCGAAAATAGTATATGGCGTTTTATTCCAAACACCTGTTAGAACATAATTAAAATAATTTAGAGGTAAAAATCAGTCTTTTCTAAAACGATGCCACATAAAAATCAGTGTTTCTGAAATGCTGCTTTTATGATTTCAGTGGTTTCAAACTGTGTCCTCATGTGGTCAGTGAGGTTTTGTGTCTTTGTCGCAAATAATAAATGACTGCCCTGAAGTTACAAAATATCTTCTTTCCTCCTACAACTAATGTGATATATTTGTAAGACTTGTGTTAAGTAATGTTTGAAAATAAAGTAATTTTCCATGTAAAAAAAAAGTTTGTCTCTCCCTCTCCCTGTGCCCCTCTCCCCCACACGTTCTCTCTCTCTCTCAAAAAGATAAATAAATCTTTAAAAAATAAATAAAATAAAAATGCAGACAAGTAATATCCAGTAGAGACAAACCAAAAACAAAAAATAGATGTATAAATGCATAAACTTATAGGGATGCCTGGATGGCTCAGTCGGTTAAGCCTCTGTCTTCAGCTCAGGTCATGATCCCGGGGTCCTGGGATGGAGACCAGCATCAGGCTCCTTGCTCAGTGGGGAGCCTTCTTCTTCCACTGCCTGCCACTCCTCCTGCTTGTGCTCTCTCTCTCTGACAAATAAATAAATTTTTTTTTAAAAAATGCATGAACTTATAAATGTGTTGAGTCAACCACCTTGATGATTCCAGGCTTCTCTTTATATAAATCATCTTAGATATAACGTTTCTACACCATTTAAACTTATATAAATAGTACGAATAACAGCTATCATTTCTCGAGTTCCTAAACTGTGACACAGACTACCAGGTTCTTTATAATACCCTAAGTCCTGCAATGAAAAGAACTGAATTGGCCCCATTTAACAGATAAGGAAACAAGGGCTCATAGAGCTTGAGCTCAAACTCTTCGCGGGACTCAGAGATCTAGAAAGTGGTGAGATGAGATTAAGCTTTCCCCAAACTCTTAGTTGTCTCCACTGTCCCTCTCTGGCACCCCAGAGCTTGTCATGCCAAAGGGCAGAAGTAAAGGAAGCAGACTCAGTTATCCCTTGTCACCCCTGATATTGCCCCAGAGTCCCAGGCCTGGGCGATCACCTTGTCCTTGTCAGTCCCACTAACACTGACACAAAGTCACCACCTCTCCATCCCCTTCCTTTAGGGTTTATGACTGGCTAAGAGTGAAAGCTTCCAAAACAGTTCCCAGGCCACTTCCCCTGCCCTGCACTCTAGACACACAGCTCACTTACCGAGGATCTGACCTCCATACTCGTTTCGACCCAGCTTCCTAGTGTCCTGTAGGTTCCATTTCAATCGAGGTTATATTGGTGCTCAGGCGCATGTGTGTGTGTATTGTGTGTGCACTATGTCTGTACATGTGCATATGTATATGTGTGTTTGCATGCATGTGTGTGTGTACATGTGCATATGTGCCGGGGATGGGGTGGGGATATGCAACACCACACTGATCACTAGGAAAGCTGGAGCCTTGTACATTCGAAAGGGCCCCGGTTTGAATCTTAGCTCCCCTACTTACTACTATCTTCTTGGACTGCTTTTGGATCCTTTACTTTGGTAGTCCTCCACCTGGGGAAATTTTGGCCTAAGGGGGCATTGGGCAATGTCTAGAGACCACTTTGGTTGTTACAGCTGGGAGGAGTACTACTTACACTCAGTGGGTAGAGGCAATGGTGCAAAACATTCCACAACACACAGAACAACGGCAACAAAGAAGCGTCCCCCCAAGAAGTCAATCGACTGGGGTTGGCAATGACTCCCCTGGACCCTGACAAATGAAGGCATTCTGCAAGGGTCTTCACTCTCACAGTGCCTTCCAGGCTCAGGCTTCAGCTGCTCCTACCTGATTAAGCTCCATGAAAGATAGCTTTCGCCAAATCACTTTCATTCCAAAAATCTTGTGTGAAATCAACACTTCAGCCTGACGTGCAAAGTCTCCACAGATTTTCTGCAGCCGACTTTTCCAATCTTGTGTCCTGTTACATCTCTTCCTACGTGCTGTGCCCAGAACACTGAAAAAACTCACTATTCCCCTCACCCAATCCCCGCTTTCTGACCTCTATGCTTTTGCTCCTACTCCCAAGAATCTTCTTCTCCACTAAATGTCAAACTCTTCACAATCTTCCAAGTCTGATAAAAATGTTACCCCTCCACACATCCTAACCTGATCCCTTCACTTCAAAGCAATGCTTCTACCACCAGTACCCCTGTGGCACTTCATTTGAGACTGTTCTAGAATGGCCTGTGCGTGCCTCACCAGATGGATGGCTCTTGACTGAAAGATCCAAGAACGCTCTCATTTTAAATTATTGTTAATTAATGTTAATTGATTTTTTACAATCAAACAGAAGGAGTACCAATATTTTATAAGCTCCCAACACAGAAAAAGTGCTCAAATAATTATATATGTGTGACATAATCAAGTAAATGAATGGATCGGTTGCTAAGAACCCACGACAACTCATTATGTGATTTGGTTGAGTCGTGATGTCTATCAATTTCACCTCAAATAATTCCATAGTAATTCTTTGAGTTCGTGAGTCTAAAATGACTGGTTTTCTATGAGTTGGGAAGGGCCACGGCTATGTGATACCTGCTCATGTCGTGGGGGACCAGCTCTCGGAAAGAACATTTTCTACACTGTTAAATTTCTTTGAACTTACAGGTGAACGTGGCCCATATAATTCTGACAAGACCCAAGAGGAAAGCCTCTGTTGTGAAAGAAATGGATGCCTGTTTGCAGCTTCACTTGAGAGATGGCTTTAATTCAGGGGCACATCAGGTAAGGCCTTGCTTTATAGCCGCTGTGAGTAAATGTTCAGGACCCCAAAAAGAACACAGTGCCTACTCACCTCCCTAGCCTATAACTCCCTACCCAAAGCTTTCAGTAGGGTGCCTTCTAAGAATGGCAGTGAAATTCTAAGTGATAATAAAATGCATCCCAGCAGGTCATTTCCACGAGGCAGGTCAAATCTGGGGAGCAATGCTGAGTGGGTTAGACCTCGCTGGACCCTCGACCCCTTCCTATACCTCTTTTAGGGTACATTCCACATGCTTTAGGCAGGCAAACCTTCATCCTGTCTTCTACTGTTCAGTGACTCGGGCTCCAAAATGATCCGACCTATGTCACCACAGTGCTAAAATTCAAAATCTCACCAAGCTGCAATTTCTTCTATGCTTGGGAGAATAGCAAAAGGCTGGAGCATGTTTACACTAAGATCTGAATGACTGATAGTCTTGAAATCCATCCCAGATGTTGCTTTGTTTAAAGAAAGGTCTACAAAAATTTGCTTTTATTTGAATCTCAGTAAGGAAATTCAGGTGGCTCTACAAGATATTTGGGGAAGGGGGGCTCCCAACATTCCATCAAACCCTAGTGCTAGAACCTACCGCACGAATTTCATGAGACTTAAAATGATTTCCTTAATATGTGATCCCACCTCAGGTTTTCTTCTTATTCCTGCCATAAGGAATCTCCTAAAATGCAGTTCTGTGTTATACCATCATTTAAAATCCATCAATAATTCGTTATTGCCTATCTAGTAAAAGGTCAGGTCTTCAGCATAGAGTGGAAGGTTCTTCTCGATATCGCCCCACTTCTGTATCCCCTAAATCCATTCTGACATCTCGCTAATACATATCAAGGAGATTCTCGCCTCTAGGACTTTACAGAAGTTGTGGGCTCTGCCTGCCCTGGGTTCCACCCAGCCCCTTCTGAAGCAGCAACAGTCACTTACCCTCAGGTCTTAACCTGACACCACTTCCCCTGTGCCAGAACTGACAGTCACCACTGATGTCCTTCCCCTGGGCTCTGCCCTTCGTATTTCAAATATTCCATCCCACCAGGTGAGGTTTACAAGGCCTCACCATGGTCTGCCTAGCACAAGCGTTTGTGGCATGAATAAATAATTGTTTAGTGAGTGAATGAATGTACCAACCAATCTATCAGTTACTGAACAAAAATAAGTAAACCACCTACAAGAAGTATTGGACCCAATTTTTAAGATCAAAACTTGGGGAGAAAAAAAAGCAAATGGCATACCACGTATCTAAAAAGAACCTAAAGGAAGTCAATATTGCATACGGTTCAAGTTCCTGGTTTGCATGCAAATGAAACATGTTTCCTATATGGTATAGCCTAGGAGTAAATGTGCAAGTATTTGGAAATATCTGGGTTCTGAATTTATATAAGCTGCTTAAGACAATGAGGTACCTCTTTTATATATTTTAAAGAATCATAGACATGCCGACCTGCTGCTGAGGGTGAGTTTGAAGTGTAGGGTATGTGGGAGGTGGAGGAGAGGAAAGTTTGGGGAAGGAGAGCCAGAAAAGCAAATTCCAGAGAAAAACACCTCTATGGAATGAGCATGCTATGATTGTAGGCAGCTGAAACTCCTGAATGCACTTGTAAAATCATTAAATTCTAATTAATACTGGATTATTAGGCTTGCCACTGTGTGATAAACCCCAAAGTGTTTCTTCTCAGATCAGAAATGCCCAGTCCCCTCCCACTGGTCTCACAGATGCTTGTCAGCTCCATCTTGGTTTGTACTTGAGACATGAACTTGCAAAGCTTCCGAGTTATAAGCAACTAGTGTTGAAAACTCATTACCTGAATGCTGCCTCAGAAATAAACAAGGTGGCTAGATTCTTTGATGGTCTGGTGTTCAGGGGCGGGTTAATAATTCTCCACTCTCTTTGGGAAGAAGAATGCTGGGATGAAGAGTCGTGTTAACAGCTGGACGTGGGCTGCCTGTTTTTCTGCTTGGGAATGCTCTAGGAAGCATTTTCAAGCCAAATAATCATTGTCTTTCAAGTTAAGGTTTACCAAGCACTTTTCTCATAAGTGATCCTACTTGGTCCTTTCAATAACTTGGAAAATTAAATTCTATACTAATCTTAAAGATGAGGACTTTAAGGTTCAGGAAAGTTGATGCAGAGCTGTAGTTCAAGCCTAGATATGATTCCAAGAACTGGGTTTGATTTGTTTCAACACAAGCCAACCGCCCATGGAACCTGGTAGGGGGCACAGAACTGAATATCCTTGGCCCAGCCCCTATTTGCCAAAAGCAACCAGGAGGCCAATTATATTTCTTTAACTTTCATTATCTGATGACCGGCCACACATCAGTCTCCTTTCACAATTGTTGGCATGCCTCTGCAGCTTCTCCCAGCCCTTCCCTCTTGCAGAGACAAACCACTCTGTAGCCCACCTTCCTCATTCTGTCCACACTTCCAAACACACTGTAAGTCCAGTCAATATTCTCTAGGCCCTTTCTAGACTCTTTCACTGGATTTTGTGGGGCCCTGGCTCTGTTGTGAATGCTCTGTTCATTATTCCTGGCTTCACCTTACATCATGCATTCTTTGCCTGGTCCCTAACCTTCCAGGTGGGATTTGGTGGCCTTGTGTTCCCACACAAAAAATGGCTCCCTACCAAACCTTGTGGTTATTTTTTGTTTCCTACTCATCCTCCAGCTCAAGGCTATAAAGTCCTTGAGACTCATAACTGTTTTCCATGCTCTGTTGAATGCACAGCATTTGGGAAAATGCCTTGCACAAAGCAAATATTCAATAATGTTGAATGAATGAATGAGTCTCACTAGCAAATTCTACACTGATTAATGGAGTAGTCCTTATTGCCCAATCTACATTCCAGTAACGCATTTCCAGTATCGCAGAAAAACATCACAAATCACATCTGTCGGAGCTTTACATGAAATTGCACTATCTGGTATTTGGGGGTTTTGTTCTGATTTCCTGTCTCCTGTGTCACTGTGGGTTTTCAAAACTTTGCCACTTTCCCTGTCCCATCCACACTTCCACTGTCCCAGTCAGTCTGAGGAAATGACTGAATCTTCTGCTTGACTAGTGCTGAGGACACCCTTCTGGGCTTTCCTCCTTTCTATCCTAGTCTCTGTTGGAATCGTGACCCTTGTTCACTTTCTTGGAAAGTGCTCACTGTATCGATAAAGTTGTCTTCTCCCTGCTTTCACCCTCATCCCTGCTCCATCCACCCAGGCCACTCTTCTGTCAGTGTCCCTCCTCGGCCTCCCATAGTACCTATAATTCTCCTATCTCTTCCTCCATGCCCTCAGCCCTGTTTTAGTCAAAGAAGCACCTGTGTTCCAACCGGTGGCTAACCCTTCTGCTCCAGAGCATCCCCATATCCTCCACCAAATTCCCTATCATTGGTCCACATTTTCCCTTGGATCTCTATGGGTTCCTTCCCATCAGTCACAGATATGCTTCTTCAAGCCCTGTTTTCCCCTTCATGTCACTTCCCCCAGGTCTCTTTCATTACTGTTCCCTCTCTTTGACAGGTCTAACCTCTATTGAGAAAGGGTCTTCTTTCCTCCTAGCCTCTAATTCCTATCCCTTTCTACCTCATTGGGATATTGCTCTGGCAAGTTCTCTGCTCTCTACCTCTCTTAAGTTCCAAACTTTTCCAGGTACCACCAAGAGTATCTTATAACTCTTTCCACCCTCAAAATCTCATTCATTCCTCACGGATTTCTTATCTCACATTCTCCCCATCCACAACTACACTGAAACTTCTTCACAAGATATGTCATTAAAGGCAGACGTACAAGTCCCGGGTACCGGGTCTTCTCATGAGCCACATCAGGGCTCACTGTCCTCACATTCCAAACTGCATCTCATCTGAGACTCCCCATCTTCCAGTGCAGTATCGTCTTATTTAAAAACCATGACCACAGGTGCCTGGGTGGCTCAGTTGGTTAAGCGACTGCCTTCGGCTCAGGTCATGATCCTGGAGTCCCGGGATCGAGTCCCACATCGGGCTCCCTGCTCAGCGGGGAGTCTGCTTCTCCCTCTGACCCTCCCCCCTCTCATGCTCTCTCTCTATCTCATTCTCTCTCTCAAATAAATAAATAAAATCTTTAAAAATAAATAAATAAAATAAATAAAGAAATAAAAACCATGACCACTCCCTGGAACCCACCATGTTAAGTTAGCATTTCCTGACGTGAATCTCAAGATCCCCCGAACTATCCTTCCTGATCAGGAAAAAAAAATGCATTCGTTTCCTGTGCTGAAACAACCCCATTTATACATAAGTGTTTGGAAAGTATAGTCAACATGAATTCTCAGCTTCATGTCGGGGTCTCTCATAATACGTGCAATGTGAATTCCCACAAAGAATGATGCTGAGATATGCTGCGAGACAGTCTCCAGGGCTGGTGCAGATGTGGGATATATTTAGCCATGCATGAACCCGCGCACAGTGGAAATGCCCACCTTTGATGGTGCATCTTTCTCATCTCTAAGTGGTACAAGTGTCTCTCAGTGGGAGATGCCATCTTGCTGCCCCTCCTGTGGAGAAAGAAAGTCAGAGAACAAAGTTCAACACCTGGATGCAGAAAAAAAAAAAAAGAAGCTGATTATTTTCAGCATCTCTTTTCTTCCTTATCTTTCCTTGATTAATGCTGGAAGTTTGTCCTTGTTGGTTTGCGAATCTCTGGCTTCACTATAATCACAAATATTAAGGTCTAATTCCACATCAATGAGGTCTATTCAAAATTTCAAGTATGTTGACATTGTACTCTACTTATTCAATTACAAAAAGAAAAATAAAGTATTTCACAGGGTAGTGACATCGTTTGAGGAAGTGTTGCTTTTAAATAAGAAGATACGAAAAGTTTTAAACAAAATGAATGCCTGTTATTCTCCAAAGAAGACTGTATGTATACTGTGCAGTGATGCTCAACATCAGTAAAGGGCCAAAATTATGGTGTATTTTTTAACCATGACTACAAAATGTTATGCACAATTTCCAGTAATTTTTTTTTAACAGGAGGGTTGGCGTTCTTTGCCTCTCCTTTTTCCTGCTGACAACAAAGCAATTGGAACGACCAGAGCTCAACCACTAGAAACATCCTGAGGAAAATTTTAGAATGCTGAAAAACATTTCAGATGAGTATTAAATACCTAAAAAATCAGGGATAATAAATCTATTAATTAACTTAACATCAACTAAATGCTCAGCGCTATATTGGACAAACCAAAGACAATGGGGGTAAGGTCTTTACAACGGAGCCCTTGCAGAAACCAAAATGACCTTAACTTGCCAGCAGGACCAAGCACATGATCCAGATTCTACTCCCCTGAAGAAAACTAATTGACTAGTCTCTCTTATGTTGGGCCCTTTTTACATGAGTTCATATTTTCTCCACCCAAATAGATTTTAAGCAGTAAACATGCATGTATTCATCTCATGTTCTTTAGAGAATATTTAAAATGATTTCTGGGTCCCCAAGTACCAAAACAATTTACACAGGAAAATAAACTTCCACGTTCCCAGGCTAGCCCACTGAAGCAAAGAAACTAAAATATTCTGCATTCATAAGGAAAGGCACAAAAGTGTCTCTTGCCAAGCTTTTAGCTGCTCTACATGTTAAAGGACCTCTGAATTTGTTAGGATGGGTTTGTTGTCTGTGTCAGAAAACCTAATGTAATGGTAATAAGTGAGAAGTTGGTTTTTTTCCGCTCTCTCTCCAGAGCTAGAACAGATGGATAGAACAGATTCACACAATATGAAGGATACACACTTCTATTTTGTTACCCCTACCCTCTCAGAACGTGCCTTTTATCTCATAGTCCAAGATGGTTGCTTGAGTTCCAGCCATTAGTTCTGCATTCCTGCCATCTGGAAGGATAGGGGAAAGAATTTTTTTTTTTTTTTTTTGGTGGTGATAGTGAAACAAGAAAGGAATTTATTATTTATTTCAGAGAGGCTAACACTGGGAAGACAGTAGATGAACGTCTCGAAGACTATCACTGAAGTTGGGAAAGAGTTGTTTTTATCTCTAACAGAATGTAGTCGCATTTCCACAGTAAGTTGCATGGGAGGATGAGAAACTCAGTCTCTACTTTAAGCAGCCACATGCCTGGTTTTTTTTGTTGTTGTTTGGTTTTGTTTTAATGGGGTTTCTATTACTATGAAGGGGAAACAGATGTCTAGACAACAAGTAGTCCATCACAGTTTCTATTCAAAGTTAGGCTTCATTTTACTGTATTTCTGTGCCTATTCTGTAAGTTTCATCTTCCATATGAAGAGAAGAATGAAGACACCAGGGTTCCAAGGTCACCCTGCCTGTGGCAGCAGTGGCGGTTGGGGGTGGGGAGCAGAGCCGCCTGGCCATGAAAGGAGCATGGTTTCTTCCAGTGAATGGGGGTAAGGACAGACAGGGGGCAGCCAGCAGTTCACACATGTATTCACCTCATCCCAAACTGAACGTTAATGCCTGTGTTAGGACAAAGATTAAGTAGTTGTTAACTAAGAAATATGTATGTGAAGATTTCTATATCTATTTTTTAGATTTTTTTTATTTATTTGAGATAAAGTGAGAGAGAGAGAGAGAGAGAGAGAGAGAGAGCACAAGGAGGGGGAGGGGCAGAGGCAGAGGGAGAAGCAGACACCCCGCTGAGCAGGGGGCCTGAGGTGGGGCTCCATCCCAGGACTCCGGGATCATAACCTGAGTCGAAGGCAGATGCTTAACAAACTGAGCCACCCCCCCCCCCCAGGCACTCCTATATATCTACTTTATCTACTTTAGATTACTTTAATTGCATGAAAACCCTCCAATACTATTATTGTCTTTATTTTGTCTTTGTGCCATCTTTTTTCATATTTCCTACATGTAAAAAAAGGCTAACAAAACATGCAGTCATGTCCAAATATGATCTTTTTAATATAAACACACACACACACACACACACACACACACACACACACACACAACTTTGGAAGTTAGAGAAAAACTTGAGAATTTTAACATCACTAGTATTACCCGCAGAGTTTTATATTTGCTAGTATATCCCAGGTGATGTTTAAGTTATTTCTCTGTAAACATGTTCCTGAGGGTCTGAGGATGGATGCACCACAGTGTTCTGTCTTGCTTGTATACTCAGTGTATGGAAGCCGGAGAAAGAAAAACAGGAAGCAGAAATGCAAGAAGGTGGCATGATCGGAGCCAGGGCTACAGCTGTCTGTGTCAGTTCTGGCATTTATTTCCAGACCTCACTTTCTTCATTTATAAAATGAAGGGAACTGGGTTAAACCCAGTAAAGTCACTGGTATGGACTGATTTGTGTCCCTCTCCCCAAAATTCATGTGTTGAAGCTTTAATCTCCAATGTGATTGTATTTGGACAAAGGGCCTTTAAAGAGGAAATTAAGGATACATGAGGTTGTAAATGTGGGGCCCTGATACAGGGGACTATCCTTATAAAGAAAGAGGGGGACACCAGAGAGGGACACACAGAGAAAAGTCACTGTGAGGGCACAGCAAGAAGGCAGCTCTGTGCAAGCCAAGGAGAGGGGCCCTAGAGGAATCCAACTCTGCCAGCACCTTGTTCATGGACTTACAGCCTCCAGAACTGTGAGAAAACACATTTCTGTTCTTTAGGCCCCCAGTCTGGTATTTGTGGTATTCGTTATGCTTTTAATTCTACATTGTTTTATGATGAATGCAGAATGTCTTCATGTAAAAGATCAAAATATATTAATGCAAATTTAGAAACAATATCGTACAAATAAGGGTATTGAAAAAATATCTATAAAGCAATTTTCAGATCCTAGAATTTTAATTATATAAAAGCAACTATTTCTAAAGGGCCTTAATAGTTTGTAAAGTGGTTTCACATAAATTATTTCATCATCCCAACTAAAGCAGTAGAAAATCTTATAGGTTACAACATTAATTCCAGGTCTCATATCTTCTACCTAATCACGTAGATCTCCTCCCTCTCTTTCAGAAAAGAACAACAACAAATCTTCCAAGTAAGTTATATTGAAAATGGGAGTGTAGTGATGAGAATCCACAAAAATTTCATTTAAAGGTTACTGTTGATTCTCATTCAATTGACCACCATCCCTACAGTAAGTACTGCCTATAGGGCGCTGTACCAGCACTGATGGAGAAATGCCCAAGTCCACGTCTTAATTTCTGGCCTCAGGAAGATTATAACCAGAGAGAAATAAGATATAGGAACAGAGTTTAAAATAAGGAAAAGAGATGTAAATAATGATTTAAAAAAAATCACAAAACCATGTCATCTAAAAAACTAAAGGAAAAATAACTATCATGGAGGAAACACAAGAGTGTCAAAGAGTTTTTATTGTGATATCTCAAAAATAAGATGAAATCTGAGCTTAAAAAAAGACCCATAGGCTATAGTTGAGTGGAGGAGGGTGACAGGAAGGTTGTTACTCCAAATGGATAGGAAATGATTAACCTAACCAGAGCCCTCCCTAAAGTTATTTGAAATAACTTCCTAGGCCACAGTGATTGTGGCCATGTCCCTATCACATGTATTATTTAAAATATTTGTCGTTCACCTGTCTTAGGTAGCTTATCAACCTGGTACCTGGGCCTTATCCAATTACCTAAATTTATCTCATTGACTGGAGTTGGATCCAATATTGTGTTGCCAACATTGTGACTCCCTAGAGATGGCCTCCATGGAAGTGAGAGTCAGTCACTCAGAAAAATATATATATATATATTATTTGTGATACATGACCCATATTTGGTTCTAGAACCAACTTAACTTTTAATCTAAAAATTTTAATCTTTTCTTCAACATTTGGCCAACAACTTGGTCCCTGACTTGGCTTCACCAAGCAATTGTGATTTCTGCCTCCTCAGCTGAGCATGTATTACCCACCCCCACTACGGACAAGCAAGGCTGCATTTTTAGTTTCGGACAAAGCAATTCACCAATTCCATACTCCTGTTATCAATCCTATATAGTTCAAATCACACCTGTGCTAACTCTTGTCAGGTATAATATAGATCGATTCTTTGTGTTGATTTAGGTTGCTAAACCATCACACTACTCTATATTCAGCAAGAATAAAACTTGGATTTTAGGTGAAACATCATCTCTAAAAGTAGTTCAATGGCAAAGAGGGCATTAGAACTTTCATTTGCTCAAGTCCTCATGCTTCCCCAGGCTGGTTTCCAGAGAGCATGCTAACTTGCATGGCTGAAATAAAGTGATTCATTTGAGGCAATGAATCTGAGGATTAGATTATAATAAATAACTCTTTAAAAATATTTAGTTCCCTTTAGTTCAAATTTATCAGTCACCAGGGAGTAGTTGACTCCTGATGGCCATCTCAAAATATTGTTTGGAAGGAGTTTCTAAATCTCATGGACTAGAATCCATTTTTTTCCTAGTTTTATCATAATTCCATTATTGGTTGAGTTTAAGAAGGTCTCATAATTAATTATGTTCTCACAAACACAGTTCATACAACTTCACTCTTTAGTGATCACTTCCTTATCTAGAGAAAGGGATCTAACTGTCATAATAACCTCATAAATGATAAAATTGGACTGACATGGAAAGAAGGCAAATTAACGGGAATTTACTGAGACTCAGGATGTTTGGCTGCATAATGGTACAGGTGTCTTCTAAGTCTGAGTATTGGCAGTGACAGGATGCTGTTCCTTTAACACTGCAAAGATGTTTCAGAATAAATTTAAATGATTGATGTGTTCTTGGGTTTGCAAAGTATCTCCACTTCTGCGAGCTTATGTTCCTTCCTATTTTCGATCTCTTTCATAGCATTTAAGTACTTTTTTCTCTCTCCCAAAATAAGATTGAAAATATGTCCAAGTGATACAAAATTACCTATGCAGTATATTCATAGTCATGTAAAAATAGAAAAACAAAACTGGTTAGAAGAAGAAAAAACTAAAGTAAATAAACTGAAATGTTTACAAGGAGTTATGGGTGGGATTTTATTCTGATTTTTTCCAAACTGCCTACAACCAGTATCACTTTTTCATAATAATAAGATGATGATAATGATGATGATGATGATGATAAACCCAATAATATAATTGAAAGAACATGAGCTCAGGAATCAAACAAATCTAATTTAAATTCTTGCCGTGAGACTGTGGACACACCTCATCATCTCTGTAAGGCACTATTGTTACCTTTCCTCAAATTCCTTACAAAATATGTTGCCCTCAGAGCCACTGTGAGAATTAAATAAAATAACTTCTGTAGATTGCCTCACATGATACATGGTACTCTCTTATATAGTAAAACCTTTATTGTAATGGAAGAAGCCTCCCTGAAAACTAAAGTAAGATGTCTTTCTGAATCAAAAGCGCCATGGCTTTGTCCCTGCATACACATGTGGTCAGAAAGTTGGACACCAAACCAGAAATGGCTTCCATATTGATTGCATCAGCCCCAGGTAACCAATAACAAGAATAGAAAGCTTGTGATTGATGAGGCTGGTGGCAGACAGGTGTGAAAGCTTCTGGTTTTTGAGTCATGAGCAAAGTTTTTTTCTCCCCGGATCCAGGATAGTCATGAGATTCTTTAATGGATTTCTAAATTACCTAGTAAAAACAAAATGCCTAAAGACTAACAAAAGATATGTTTGTAGTAGATAGCAGCCATGAAACTAATTAATTAATTAATTAAAACTAATTAACTGAAGAATCCAAAATTCTCTTGCTGTCAGAAATGTTGTGATCTGGCTTGGGAAAGAAATCATCACCCTGATTCTGTAAAGGGAGGATAGGGAGCTTTCTTTGATGCTAACCGTTACTGATAATGGTTCCTCTCAGGAAACCTGGGATAATTAGGCCAAAATCATTTTTATTCTCTTGAGAGAGGTCAGAACAATGATTGTAAGAGACTTAGCCATTTAAGGAAATAGTGAAGCTCCATTGTGAACCTCAAGGATAAGATTTCTGGTGAATAAAGAAGTTTGTATAAGAAATCACACACCAAAAAAAATCCTTTTGATCAGAAATTAGCTAATTTAACAAGCATGTTCTGAACTCCTACTTCATCCCAAGATCTGGAGCTACAATGCAAAATGAATGCTGAGTACAGTAGCCAGTGCCCGACAAATCATATGTATTTCACGTGGATGGTACACTCTTGTATTTCATCCCTGCCTCCATATTATTGGTCTAAACCTTCATCTTCTCTCATTTGGATGGATGACAGCAGCTTTCTGTCTAGTTTTTTAACAACTGTTTCCCAATAACAATCATCAAGATTATAGTACAAATTAAATTTAAAAATCCATGTATGTCCTGCACATATTAAGGCTCAGTAAATGTTAACCATAACTATTCTTGCAGTATCTTCCTCTCTAGTCCCCTCATCTCCAATTGCAAACACACCATCAAATCTTTCCCCTCCATGGGCACCTTTCTAACATATAATCCTGACCATGTTTCAATCCTACCTTTAAATCTTATCCCAGAGTTTATACAATGAAGTCTAAATTCTTTAATATGAATTAGAGACTCCCAACCTCAGTCCTCTTCTGGCCAAGCTGAGTTTCTACTAATAGCTACTGAAGGCACCAGGCTTTGCCAGAGCTCCACCTTTGTGCCTTGACTCAGCGATTATCTTCATCTGGAATGCCCTCAGTGCTACCCTATCCCTTCCTGGCAAGAATTGGCAACTTCTCTACTTTCCACTCTACCTATCTCTGTGACACCATCCTCCACACTTGCCTGTCAGCTTCCTGAGATCAGGGACCATGTCTTACTTATCTTCTTGTGACCAATGCCTGAAATGGGGTCTGAAATACAGAAGTGGCTTGCTAAATTCTTATAGAAATAATGAATGAATCAGATGAGTAAAATCAGTTAAAATACCAAAATTTATTTCCTCCTTATTCTATTAGCTCCTTTTGGAAAATTAGCAAAAAGAAATTGTCAGTTTGTGTCAACGTCAGGTCTGGGCCTACATGAAGAAGAGGGTGTGCGAGTCTGAAACACTGAGCACATGATTCACTATGTTCCATGTAAAAGGGGCAAGTCTTTTCCTTCCAAGGTCTCCCCTCCCCAGCTCCACAGGGCTACCCACAGACTGAAAGTATAGACACTGGACCCACCAGATCTTTTGGCTGGATTGATCTTTCTACATTGTATAAGTGCAAAAAAAATAAAAATCAAATGCACAAGCCCCCAAAACCCTAAGCCAACTGGATTTTCAGGCCTTATTTGCCTATCTGATTAAATATTTGACAGACATTATAGAGCTGTAGCTGGCCTACTTCCCTTGCATCTTACCTCAACACTCTGCATTGCAACTACTTATCAAAGTTAGACAAATTAATTCACTGAAAAATCAATTTTAGGGATATAGTCAAAACCTGTGCTTTAATAATTTACCCTAGATTCCAAATACATAGCCATTATGTCTTAAAAGCAAGTTATACTACATTGTAATTTTCCATAATATTGCAAATGATAGTAAGCCATGACACTAATTCTGGTCAGAGCCAATGTAAAAGTCTGGATGGAGCCGTGGAGTGCTTCAAACATGTAACCCTAAACCAGGGAGGGAATACTTGGCTTAATTGGATTGTCAGGACTTATGTTCTAATGCTGAGCTCCTCCTAATATCATATGTGCAATGGAATTTTTCATTCTCATTACAATATTGTAATATTATTCGTTTTAGATAAGGCTGTAACTAATATCTTCGGTACACAAATTTACTCCCTAATGTTTAGGCCTCTTAGAATACTTACTGAGATGACCTTTTCAATAAAATCCTTCACTAGAAGTAACTCTTAATGTGATCTCATTAACGTTGATTTTTCTGGGACGGGGAGAAAAACTTAAAAGAAATGCAAAAACTCATAGGTCCATTTCTGAATAAATTATTCAATAGATTATGTGGATTGTCATCCAGATTTCTTATGCAAGAACAAGCTAAATCTGAATCCTGAAAACAACATAGGAACTCTGATAGAGGTTTATGGAGTGTACTGGGTTTAGAGCAATGTTAAGCAAACCTATTTCCTTCATTAAATTTGTTTATGCCATTTGGGGTTGCTAAATATTTCTACATATGAGGATTTGTATCACAGACATTTCTTGGTTGGTTGATTCGTTGGTTGGTTGGTTTTGGTCCTCTAATATAATCCACATAATATAATGACTGACCAAGCCCTGTACCCAACTTCAACGTTTTGCCTTCAGTCTTGGCCCTAGACTCTGAAAAGGATGTTGCCCTTTCTTCAGGAAGAACTTATTATATCTGTGTTCCTTAGTTCAGGTCACTTAGAACCAAAACAACTTAATGGTTAGTTTTGCTTTTTGAGATTGTACACTATCTCTTTTATTTTTCCAGCTATATTGAGATATAACTGACATATAACACTGTATAAAGTGTACAACATGTTGATTTGATATACTTACATATTGCAAAATGATTATTACCATAACATTAGCTATCATCTTCATCATGTCACATAATTACCATTTCTTTTTGTGGTGAGAATATTTAATATCTACTCTCTTCCCAACTTTCAAGCATATAATACAGTATTATTAACCATAATCACCATGCTATACATTAGATACCCAGAACTTATTCATCTTATAACTGAAAGTTTTTACCCTTTGATCAACATCTGCCCATTTCCCTACCTGGCCCCCAACTCCTGGGAACTGCCACTCTACTCTCTCTTCCTGAGTTTGGCTTTTTAGACTCTACCTATAGGTGATATCATTCAGTATTTGTCTTTCTCTGTCCAAGTTATGTCACTTCACATAATACCCTCAAGTTCCATCCATAATGTCACAAATAGCAAGATTTCATTCTTTCTCACGGCTAAATAATATTCCATCATTAGATAGATAAATGGATAGATAGATAGATAGATGATAGATAGATGATAGATAGATAGATAATTATATATAATATATTATATATATATATAATTATATATATAATCTTCTTTATCCATTCATCTGTTGACGGACACTTAAATTGTTTCCATATCTTGGCTGTTGTGAATAATGCTGCAATGAACACAAGGGTGCAAATATCTCCTTGAGATTCTGTTTTCACTTCCTTGGTATATATACCCAAATGTGGGATTGCTTAATTGTATGATAGTTCTATTTTTAATTTTTTGAGGAACCTTTATACTATTTTCCATAATGGCTGCACTAATTTAGATCTTCATCAACAGTGCACAAGGGTTCTCTTTTATCTACATCCTTGTTAACATTTGGGAGTTATCTTTATTATAACAGCCATTCTAACAGTTGTGAGATGATATCTCACTATGGTTTAGATTTGCATTTCCTCGATAATTAGTGATGTCAGGCCAAACACATTTTCATGTACCTGTTGATCACTTGTATATCTTCTTTAAAAAATGTCTATTTAGTTCCTCTGCCTGTTTTTAAGTCAGATTGTTTAGGGGTTTTGCTATTAAGTTGTATGAGTTATTTATATATTTTGTATATTAACCCCGATCAGATATATAATTTGCAAACATTTTCTTCCATTCCATATGTAGCCTGTTAATTTTTTTATTATTTCTTTCACTACACAGAAGCTTTTTAGTTTAATGTAACCCCACTTACTAATTTTTGCTCTCATTGCTTATGCTTTTAGTATTTATCATATCCAAAAAATCTTTGCCAAGACCAATATTGAAGAGATTTCCTTCCTGTTTTATTTTAGGAGTTTTACAGTTTCAGTTATGTTTAGATCTTTTATCAATTCAAGTTATTTTCTGTTAGTGGTATAAGACAAAAGTCTAATTTCATTCTTCTGCATGTGTTTAGGCAATTTTCCCAACACTTTTTTTTTTTTTTTTTACTGAAGAGACTTTCCTTTTCTATTGAGTATTTTTGACTCCCTTGTCAAATATTAGTTGACCATAAAGGCAAGTGTTTATTTCTGGATTCTCAATTCTGTTCCATTGGTCTATGTGTCTATTTTCATGCCAGTAACATACTGTTTTGATTACTATAGCTTTGTAGTATACTTGAAATCAGGAAGTGTGATACCTCCAGATATCTTCTTTCTTGGGATTGCTTTGGCTATTCAGGTCTTTAATGATTCCATACAAATTTTAAAATTATTTTTTTCTAACAGTATGGAGGTTCTTCAAAAACTTGAAAATAGAGCTACCATACCATCCAGCAATTACACTACTGGGTATTTACCCCAAAGATACAAATGTAGGGATCTGAAGGGGTACATGCACCCCAATGTTTGTAGCAGCAATGTCCACAATAGCCAAACTGTGGAAAGAGCCAAGATGTCCATTGACAGATGAATGGATAAAGAAGAAGTGATATATATATATACACACACACACAATGGAATATTATGCAGCCATCAAAAGGAATGAAATCTTGCCATTTGCAATGACGTGGATGGAACTGGAGAGTGTTATGCTGAGCGAAATAAGTCAATCAGAGAAAGACATGTATCATATGACCTCACTGATATGAGGAATTCTTAATCTCAGGAAACCCACTGAGGGTTGCTGGAGTGGTGGGGGGTGGGAGGAATGGGGTGGCTGGGTGATAGACATTGGGGAAGGTATGTGCTATGCTGAGCACTGTGAATTGTGCAAGACTGTTGAATCACAGATCTGTACCTCTGAAACAAATAATACATTATATGTTAAAAAAAAAAAAGAAGAAGAAGAAGATAGCAGGAGGGGAAGAATGAAGGGGGAGAAATCGGAGGGGGAGATGAACGATGACAGACGATGGACTCAAAAACAAACTGAGGGTTCTAAAGGGGAGGGGGGTGGGAGGATGGGTTACCCTGGTGATGGGTATTAAAGAGGGCATGTTCTGCATGGAGCACTGGGTGTTATATGCAAACAATGAATCATGAAACCCTACATCAAAAACTAATGATGTAATGTATGGTGATTAACATAACAAAATAATAAAAAAATAAAAAGATAAAGTAACATAAAAAAAGAAAATAAAAAAAAGTATTTTTTTCTATTTATGTGAAAAGTGCCATTGGAATTTTTATAGGAATTGCATTGAATCTATTAATAGCTTTGGATAGTATAAATTTTTAAAAATATTAATTCTTTCAATCTATGAACATGGTATAGCTTCCAAATGTTTGTGTCTTCTTTGATTTCTGTCATCAAAGTCTTACAGTTTTCAGTACATAGATCTTTAATCTTGGTTAAATTTATTCCTAAGTATTTCATTGTTTTTGTTACTAAACAAACAAAACTTATTGTAGTTCTCTTTATTTCTTTTTCAGAGGTTTTGTTAGTGTGTAGAAATGCAACTGATTTCTGTATATTGATTTTATGTCCTGCCACTTAACTGAATTTAGCAGTTTTTTGGTGGAGTCTTTATGGTTTTCTATATGTAAGTTCATATGATCTGCAAACAAAAAAATTTTACTTCTTTCATTTTGATTTGGATGCCCTTTATTTCATTTTCTTGCCTTATTTCTCTGGCCAGGGCTTCTAGTACTGTGTTGAAAAGGAGTAGTGAGAGTGAACATTCTTGTCTTGTTCCTGATCTTACAGGAAAAACTTTAAACCTTTCACCATTGAGTATAATGTTAGTTGTGGATTTGTCATATATAGCCTACATTATGTTGAGATATGTTCTTTCTCTACCCAATTTGTTGAGTATTTTAATTATGAAAGGATGTGGTATTTGATCAAATGCTTTTACTATATCTATTGAGATGGTCATATTATTTTGATATATCATGTTATTAATGTGTTGTATCACGTTTATTAATTTGTGTATGTTTAACATCCTTGCATCCCAGGGATAAATTCCACTTGATCATGATGTATGATCCTTTTAATGTGCTGTTGAATTAGATTTGCTAATATTTTGTTGAGAATTTTTTTCTGTTTGATTATTCTATTTTTATTTTTTTATTATTATGTTATGTTAATCACCATACATTACATCATTAGTTGTTGATGTAGTGTTCCATGACTCATTGTTTGCATATAACACTCAGTGCTCCACGCAGAACATGCCCTCTTTAATACCATCACCAGGCTAACCCATCCCCCCAACCCCCTCCCCTCTAGAACCCCTCAGTGTGTTTTTCAGAGTCCATTGTCTCTCATGGTTCATCTCCCCCTGATTTCCCCCCTTCATTCTTCCCCTCCTGCTATCTTCTTCTTTTTTTTAACATATAATGTATTATTTGTTTCAGAGGTACAGATCTGTGATTCAACAGTCTTGCACAATTCACAGCACTCAGCATAGCACATACCTTCCCCAATGTCTATCACCCAGCCACCCCATCCCTCCCACACCCCCACCACTCCAGCAACCCTCAGTTAGTTTCCTGAGATTAAGAATTCCTCATATCAGTGAGGTCATATGATACTTGTCTTTCTCTGATTGACTTATATCGCTCAGCAAAATACACTCCAGTTCCATCCATGTCGTTGCAAATGGCAAGATTTCATTCCTTTTGATGGCTGCATAATATTCCATTGTATATATATACCAATCTTCTTTATCCATTCACCTGTCGATGGACATCTTGGCTCTTTCCACAGTTTGGCTATTGTGGACATTGCTGCTATAAACATCGGGGTGCATGTATCCCTTCAGATCCCTACATTTCTATTTTGGGGGTAAATACCCAGTAGTGCAATTATTGGATGGTATGGTAGCTCTATTTTCAAATTTGAGGAACCTCCATACTGTTTTCCAGAGTGGCTGCACCAGCTTGCATTCCCACCAACAGTGTGAGAGGGTTCCCCTTTCTCCACAACCCCGCCAACATCTGTCGTTTCCTGACTTGTTAATTTTAGCCATTCTGATTGGTGTGAGGTGATATCTCATTGAGGTTTTCATTTGGATTTCCCTGATGCCGAGCGATGTTGAGCACTTTTTCATGTGTCTGTTAGCTGTTTGGATGTCTTCTTTGGAAAAATGTCTGTTCATGTCTTCTGCCCATTTCTTGATTGGATCATTTGTTCTTTGGGTGTTGAGTTTGATACGTTCTTTATAGATTTTGGATACTAGCCCTTTATCTGATATGTCATTTGCAAATATCTTCTCCCATTCTGTCGGTTGTCTTTTGGTTTTGTTGACTGTTTCTTTTGCTGTGCAGAAGTTTTTTATCTTGATGAAGTCCCAATAGTTCATTTTTGCCCTTGCTTCCCTTGCCTTTGGCAACGTTTCTAGGAAGAAGTTGCTGTGGCTGAGGTCGAAGAGCTTGCTGCCTGTGTTCTCCTTTAGGATTTTGATGGACTCCTGTCTCACATTTAGGTTTTTCAACCATTTGGAGTCTATTTTTGTGTGTGGTGTAAGGAAATTGTCCAGTTTCATTCTTGTGCATGTGGCTGTCCAATTTTCCCAACACCATTTGTTGAAGAGACGGTCTTTTTTCCATTGGACATTCTTTCCTGTGTTGTCAAAGATTAGTTGACCATAGAGTTGAGGGTCCATTTCTGGGCTCTCGATTCTGTTCCATTGATCTATGTGTCTGTTTTTGTGCCAGTACCATACTGTCTTGAGGATGACAGCTTTGTAATAGAGCTTGAAGTCCGGAATTGTGATGCCACCAGCTTTGCTTTTCTTTTTCAATATTCCTCTGGCTATTCGGGATCTTTTCTGGTTCCATACAAATTTTAGGATTATTTGCTCCATTCTTTGAAAAAAGTGGTTGGTATTTTGATAGGGATGGAATTGAATGTGTAGATTGCTCTAGATAGCATTGACATCTTCACAATATTTGTTCTTCCAATCCATGAGCATGGAACATTTTTCCATTTCTTTGTGTCTTCTTCAATTTCTTTCATGAGTATTTTATAGTTTTCTGAGTACAGATTCTTTGCCTCTTTGGTGAGATTTATTCCTAGGTATCTTATGGTTTGGGGTGCAGTTGTAAATGGGACAGACTTTTTAATTTCTCTTTCTTCTGTCTTGTTGGTGTATAGGAATGCCACTGATTTCTGTGCATTGATTTTATAATTGGATGGTATTTTGATAGGGATTGCATTGAATGTGTAGATTGCTCTAGGTAGCATTGACATCTTCACAATATTTGTTCTTCCAATGCATGAGCATGGAACGTTTTTCCATTTCTTTGTGTCTTTCTCAATTACTTTCATGAGTATTTTATAGTTTTCTGAGTACAGATTCTTTGCCTCTTTGGTTAGATTTATTCCTAGGTATCTTATGGTTTTTTGCATCTATATTCATCATGGATGTTGGCCTGTGTGATTTTTTTTTCCTTGTAATGTCCTTATATAATTTTGTTATCAGGATAATACTGGTCTTGTAAAATTATTTTAGGAGTGTTCTCTCATCCTCAAGCTTTTGGAAGAATTTCAGAAGGAGTGGTGTTAATTTCTCTTTAACTATTTGGTGGAATCTGCCAGTGAATCCATCTGATACTGACCTTTTCTTCATTAGGTTTCAATCACTGACTCAATCTCCTTACTCATCATTGATCTGTTCATATTTTCTATTTCTTTATGATTCAGTTGTGATAAGTTATATGTTTCTAGAAATTTATCCATTTAATTTAGGTTGTTAATTTCTAGGCATATAATTGTTCACAATAGTCTCTTATGATGTTTTGTATTTCTGTGGTATCAGTTGTAGTGTCTCCTCTTTCATTTCTGGCTTTATTTATATGAGTCTTCTCTTTTTTTCTTAATCTAGCTAATGATATGTAGGTTTTGTTTATCTTTTCAAAAACCCAGCTCTTAGTTTCATTGATGTTTTCTATTGATTTCTTCTGGTCTCTATTTTATTTATTTCTGCCCTGGTATTTGTTATTTTCTTCCTTCTGCTAACTTTAGGCTTAGTTTGTTCTTCTTTTTATAGTCGCTTGAGGTACAAAGTTCTGTTGTTTATTTAAGATCTTTCTTTTTCTTGATGTAGGCATTTTCACTATAAACTTCCCTCTTAGAACTGCTTTTGCAGCATCCTGTAGGTTTTGATATGTTGTGTTTCCATTTCCATTTATTTCAAGATATTTTTATGTCTTTTTTGACACATTGGTTGTTTGTGTATTGTTTCTAAAGATCAGATTTCTGCCACAAGAGAATGCAGGCAAGAGAACGCACCTCACACACTTCTAACTACAGGGTACATAATGGACCAGCTACTGCACCGAGAAATCTTTCACTGCATCTGTGCCAAGACTATGACATCCATGAACTGCTGCAAGATTAGCCCATAGGCAGTGGTAGATATCATGAACCCCAGTCTATGCATGAGGAAACTGAGACTTGAAGAGTTTAAATAATCCCCTGAAGTAAAAGTGGCATCAGTCCCATCAACTGTGGTGTTTGTAGCTCCAGAGACCTTGTCTAATCAACAATCCTACAAAGACTACTTTCCCAGAAACTCAGTACCTCTGAGAAGGATAACTCATTTTACTTTGCCTAGCTGCACCCTAAGACTAAAAGTGGTTCCTAACTCCAATGAAAATATCATTACTTAAAATGCAATGTGAATAGCAATCACTGAAATTGCCCAGTGTGGTGGTCTTGCTATTATTTGCTATCAGCCTTGCCTGACTTGGGTGCATGTATGCGTTGTCTGCTCCTAGACTACCTTTCAATATGTCCACAAGCCTGTGGGGACTCTACCCAACCCAGTAGTTACCCATCATCTGTTTCTGTAGTGTCCAAATGTTGTGCTCTGTGCCTTCAGTTGTATCTTAATCCAACACCAGCAGCTAGGTCCCATCCTGCATTAGGAGGCCCAACAAGAGACAGATTCCACTCAAGCAGAGTAATAGTTCCAAACACTTAAATGATGTGAATGAAGTTAAAGGCAGCCAACCAGGAATGGTGAAGTACCCCAAGGCCAGCAAGAGCAAATAGCTACCCTACCCCTTAGGCTGAGAGGGCAAGAAGAGAGAACAGATTCCAGGCCCTGGTGAGAGTGATAGCTGTAATACTGTAACAGAAGCTGTAGCTATAGAAGAGGATCACAGACCAGAAGATGTCACTGCCACCTTGACTCAGAAGGGAAGAAACAAAGGGAATAAACACCCTAGTCGCTCTCTATTTCCACCTTGCCATCTTTAGATTGTGGAAGTCATAGGGCAAGGGAGCTGGGCTGGGGTAGCCCATATAATTCTTTTGCTAGGACACAAAACAGGGTAGAAAGAAGGGGGCAGATTTGATCTGGAGGGGGAGAAGGAAGAGTCTGTCACATCTGCCCATGTACTTGCTCTTTCCCTCAAAATATGTCTACTTTACATTCTAGTCTATTCTTTTTTTTTTCATTCTAGTCTATTCTATGGCTTCCTAAAATTCTTTTCAGATAGGCTGACCACAAGTACTAGCTATTTGCTGTTTTTCTCTTTTTGTATTACTTTGCTCTTCTTTTGGTAATAATACTCTCAAAATTCTTTTGGGGAGTCACTGCAATCCAACTCCTGTTTCATGTGGTATGTGGCTGGTTTAAACATGCCTAGTGACAGACATTGAGTCCATTTTTAGGTATCAGGATTAGACTGACCCAAAAGAATATACTTCATTTGCAGCCAAGTCAGGTAAGTCAAAAACAGAGGAGTTGACACAAGAAATTCTAGCCAGTCTTGAACTTCATCTCTCATGAGCTATCTTCTGTTGTTTCTCAATCATAAATCTAACATAATTATCCCACGGAGTTAAAGAATTTTATAAGTCTGTTTCCCTTCTAACATTATGAGTGCTTTGAGAGCAGAGAATACCCTGTTCTTCTTTATATCTTTAATAACCAGCACAATCTCTGACACTCAGTACCACTTGTGGAATAAACAGAATTGAATGAAGACATGAAGACATGAGAGGATAAACATCCTGAGAGAGTTCTATCCAGATTATGAGTGGTTCTTAGAGAGATTTTTTTACTACACCTCAGACTGCATGTCTATCCAGTGTTAAGAGCTGGAGGAAGAGCAACGGAGGAAAGAAAAAAGGACAGATGATGATAAAGATAGATTGTCTAGGAGATAAGTTTGAGCCTTTGTATGAGTACAGAAATGACTAAAAACCAGATTATCTTAGTAAAACTGGAAATGTCCCCACGTTTTAATCACTGTACTGAAACTACAAAATTGGCAATAAGGTATCCACAAGATTCAGTGACTAAAAAAAGTTAATAGTAAAGATTCATATTTCTGATGAAAGAATAAGAAGGCCCACAAAAACGTGGACCACTTCTACTGTTTTCTAAGATATATCCCGTCTACCCAGCTGGTAGTTTCCATATTTCTTCCATTCTAATCTTACTTTTCAAAGCCTTGAATATTTCCTCCACCCCATTCCTTGTATCATATCTTTCAATGCCAAGTTGCAATTACAGTCCTGAAAAATTCCCTCTTACCTACTATGACTCACATGAATTTATTGCTCAGCAGTGAGAAAGAGGAGGTCTCTAAGCACAGTGGTCTAAGAGATCGCCATGGTGGTAAAAACAAGAAAAGATGATAGACTTCGATCACTCTAAAGCAGATTCACTTTTACCTATTTGTTTGGGCCTCAGTGAAAAATTACTCAATACTTTTATGTTTTGTTGCATTAATATTTCAACTGCATATTTTTCACCCTCAAAACTGTAAAGCTTATATTCTTTGGAAAACAGAAACTATGATTTAGAATTCTTTATTCTTCTATTCCCAGCCCCCATTGTGGCATCTAGCAAACCCAGTGTTAGGCAAATACTAGGTATGTGCTAATTTTGCTCAATCAAAATAACATTAAATGAAAAGTTATCTCTTTGTATCATGAAGTCTCCTTCAAATCATAGGAATGTGTTTTGAGAATCTTCATTTCTCTTATGAACCTCCCATTTATACACGTATCCCCAATATGTATATTCTGAGAGCACTTCAAGATTGCTGGCTAAGCAAAAACAACTGCCGCCTGGCCCCCTGCAAGTCCCTATAGATGATAAATAATATTTTAAAAATGATAAATAATATTTTAAAAATAATAAATCCACAACATTATAGAATATAAGAATAAGAAAGACAAGATCAGATTGACAGAGCAATGGATGGCTCAAATTATGTGCAAAAGGGAATTACTGAAAATGCATAAGTGGTGGGTATTAGTCAGGAGAGCCTAGGTTATAATGGCATGGCAAACAACTACAAAAGTGCAGTCATTTATCACACAAGTTAATTCTCCCTTATGGTACTCAGTGGGTTGGTAGGGGTCCTGTTACACATAGTCACTCAAGGACCAGGCTGAGGGAGTTTCCACTATCTTTTAGCACATCATCTGAAATATGCCTCCTCCTCAGTTGGTATAACAGGGAGAGAGAAAAGTATAAATTTCCATGGACTTTTCACTGCCTCCCCAAGAGTTCATTGACCAGCAGTAGCCACATGGCTGTCTCAAACAAAGGTGACTAAGAAATGTACAAGAGTAAATGAAATAGTTTCTGAATATTACTGTCTCTGCCACTTACTGTAAAAATCTTTCTTTAGAATCTTCTTGATGATACTGTGTGGCTTGATTTCAGGAACATGGTAGACCATAACCTATAAGAGGCTACTAAAGAAAGAAGAACCAAAGAGATGAGAATTGCTAACAAGGGCCCATTCTTTAATTTTATGTATATTACCTAAAGTATCTCTTTTCAGTCCATTTCCTTTCCTGTTTTATCTGGTACATCTCCTCTACCTTAAAGACAAAGATATTAGGTTTAACTTTTTCCTTACAATCAAAGAGGAGTCAGTCCCATCTAAGAATGGGAATACCTTTTTGGATAAAGATTCCTGAAAGGTTGGGGTGCCTGGGTGGCTCAGTCAGTTAAATGTCTGCCTTCAGCTTAATCCCAGAGTCCTGGGATTGAAACCCACATCAGGCTCCCTGCTCAGCCTCTCCCTCTCCCTTTATCCCTACCCCCAATTTGTGCTCTTTATCTCTCTCTCTGTCTTTCTCTCAAATAAATAAATAAAATCTTTAAAAAAAAAGATTTCTTAAAGGTCGGGTGGATAGAATATGAACAAAATATTTCTAAAACCCTTCTAAATGCATTTGTCCAGTGAGTCAATCAAAAACTATCAAGGATATTGTGAAAAAAAAAACTATTAGGGAGCACCTCCTATGTACCAAATAATGTGCTAGACAATGTGTCTGTAGATGCACAAGGTCAGGTAAAACCTGGTCCCTGCCCAAAGCAGATGCAACAGAAAAACACATGGAGTCAAAATTCCAGGGCATTATTAAAGAATCTTTGAGTTTAGTGATGAAAGGAAAGGATCAGTTCTGTAGGTGGATGTGACAGTATGGGTTCAGAAAGACTTCAGAGCACAAGTGACATTGAAAGAAACTTGAAGGGTCCAATTTGGGTATAATTCCAAGCCTTAGGAAAATGTGCTATTGTTTCTCCAATCTTTCCTTATAGCAACTGACTTCCTTTGGAATTTAACTTCCCATTGACTTGCTTGACAGATGTGACAGGAACTCATAGGGATGCCACCTTTTCCTGCTTCCAAATAATTTGGTTTTTCCTTCTCCAGCTGTTGTGCTGAATTTAAGTCTGCAAAACCAACCTGGAGGCACAGGAAGCTAAGGCAGTGAAAGCCTATTCATTTGACTGCTCCTTTCCCACTTGATGGTTGAGTCAGCTTTTAAAATAATGCTTCCCTTATTTGTTATTCTCCTTCTTTAGCACCACTGCCAGCTGTACTTTCCACTTCGCATGAATTTTGGTCTATTCCAATTTTCCACTTCTCTGACTCTAATCCCACGGTTACAAATGGAATCCCAGGCTACACTAATATCTCTTACCTGCTGGCACTGAAGAGATCAATATTTCAAAATACCATATGTTTTATAGATCAACTACTGCATGCATACAAATAAGTAATATTTGAACCATTACAGTTCTTGTAAGTTACATAAACTAGTGGCCAGAAAAAGGCAACCTGTCCCTTGTGGTTAAATTTCCATAGGTCATCTTGATGGCTGACCACTGAGCCAACTGTTCACATGCCTTTTGCCCTATCCGAGAGTCTGAGACATAGCAGAGACTGACAAAGAAAAGGATCACTGAAAATGCCAATAGCATAATGGGTAACAATGCTGAATATATTCACTGGCAATCAGGCATCCCCAAGATGTGACATGAGGCTTTACCCAATGGCAGCACTCATTTCATGAGAGTTTCTTCACAAATACTCACTGATCACCCCTGTTTCGTAGCCTGAACTGACCTGGAAGGATAAAAAGACAAATAAATCACTTCTCAAGAGGTTCTTGGTCCACTGAAAGAGGAAAATATGTACATAAGCAATAAAGTATCATTAGGACATTAACAGAAACACATAGTACCTTGAGAGTGGAGAGAAACCCCAGCCTAAAGGACCCCAAGGGACTAGGAGGAAGTGATGCCTGAGCTGGGTTTTGAAGGATGAATAGGAGTTAGTTAGGTCAAAAAATTCAAAATTCATATCTTAGAAAGTGTGGCACATGTAGGAAACTGCAAGGAGTTCAGATGTCCAGAGCAATTCTTAACAATGAACATGCGATAGATATAAACAAAAAATAAATGATCCATGCTTCAAAATATTAAAGTTCTTTGGGACAACTGAGGACAGGATCTAGCACTTATGGATATTCCAGTAGTATGCATATATGCATTTGGTGCTTTCACATGTGTTATTTAATTTTGTCCCTACCATAGTCCTCAAAGTACATTTAAGTCCCTCCCTGTTTGGAAGGACAAATGGGGACAAAGAGATGTTTAATATTTTGCCTTGGGTCTTTACATAGTAAATTATAAAATTAGGTTATAAGTCACGGTCTCCAAAGTTTACAAGATAGACCAAATTCCAGTTGAGAGATGTATGGAACCAGACCAAGGGGCATAAATGCTAAGATACAGAAATTTGAAGGAAGGAGAAATCAGTGTTCACAGAGTGAATATATAAGACCCATGTGATTGGTAAATCATGAAACTGAAATATAAGATAGAAATTCACCAGGGAGAGAAGGAACACATCTTTATAGGCAGAATAAATAGCTGCTTAAGAAATTAAAGTCATTAATGTATGGTTTGCGTTGGTTCTTTTGGGATGCACTGCCCTTGTCAAAGGACATTGGAGGGTTGACCAAATCTTTATTGAGTGCTTATGAGGTATTAAACCTTATGCCTTGTACTTTATTAGCCTTTTCTCATTTAACCCCCATAACAAACCAATAAGCCTCACTATTTTTTCATCCATGAAATGGGGATAAATTCAGATTAAAAGATAAAACACACCGGTTGCATACATAGCACAGTACTTGGCATAGAGTAAATTGTTGGCTCACATCACCTTGCTTTTACAGGTAAAGAAACTGATCTTGAGGGAGACTGAATACCTTGCCTTCAGTTACACAGCTGGAGGACACGGAAAGGGAATTTTAACCCAGGTATGTCTGTTCCTTAACTTGACAGTCTTTCAGTTAAGCCATACAGGCTCCTTTGGCAAGGGTTAAGCTGAGGCAGAACTGTTCAATAGACAATGTAGGTACTTCATGAGGCAAGAAAACACTGCCCATAGTAAAACTATATGGCCTGGTTATCTCTCATCTCCCTGCCCATAATATATCTTCATTTCAGGAACCTCGAGTTTCTTGAAATCCCCATCAATTTCAGCTCCTCAAAATTAGATAGGTAGATGATAGGTAGATGATAGGTAGATGATAGATGACAGATAGATAGATGATAGCTAGATAAAGATGATAGATGATAGATGCATGATAGTAATTAGACATTTCTACTTTAGTGTGATTTTACTGCCATGCATGACCACTTCTAGGTTCTTTGTATTTTAAAATTTTTCTGTAATTTGTTCAATTGACAAGTGTACACTTTTAGGTAATTTCAGCAGCCACTGAGCAGGTGAGGTGTCAGAAGTCCCCTAAAGTCATCAGAAGCAGACTGTTTCCTTTGATTTAGCAAAAAACAAACCATATGCAAGTATCAAAGGAATGCAAAATCACTGGGCTCCACCGAGACTCCAAAGTAATAAAATGAGCCAGTTTCAAGGCAAGAAGAATGACCCCCATTAAAAGGAGTTTTAAAAATTAGGTATAGTAATACAGCTTCCGTCGTAGGAGCGGTAGTCAAATGAAAATATATTTAAAGAGTGGTTCTGGCCCCTGTGATATGTGTACCCTGGGAAAGCCATCATCTCTTTAATAACTTTGCTGTGTTTCTTCACCACATTATTGAAAACTGTTTAATGAGCTGTTTCCCTCAGAGAAGACCTCAGATTCTCAGAAGCAGTTGCTATGAGAGATACTCTTTAAAGCCAGATGAAATTATGTTTATTCTTTTACATTTTTCCCGAAGCAGTCACAATGGTGGTGCTTTCAATTTTTTAGAAATATGTTTTCTCCTTATAAAAATAATATACATTTATAGTAGAAAACTTGAAAATCAAAAAGTATAAAGAACAAGAGAGATCAAGGTGGGATTCATTCTTGCATTCATCCCGTCCAAACGCAGAAGGTAACTCAATATTAGGAGTTTATTACTCTCTACACTCAAATTCTAACATTATTTTTATATAATTAAAATCAAATAAATGCACACGAATTTCATTCTTATACTACTTCAATTTTGTATCCCACTTGGGGTTTTTTTTTTCAGTTATCAATATCCCATATTAATCATAATCTTTTTGTAATCCAGACAACAGCTGCTGGGGTATACTCAGACATCCACCAGTATGCCGTGATCTTTCCCGTTGACATCTAACACTTGCTTCCACTCAAAACTCTTGAGTCTTTAGGCAGCTGCTCTCTTTTTATCCCATTTTGTGTCATACTCACATCACCTGTTGTCCTTCAACATAACCCCATGATCACACATGTTGACACTCAAGTCAGAGAGCCAAGGATCAACTGGCTCCTTCACCACTTACTAGCTGTGTGATTTGGGTTAATTCCTTAAGCTCCCTGGGTCCCCATATTTTTTCAGCTATGAAATGAGAATGGATCTAGAGTAAAAGTTAAAACACTTGGAGTGTATAGCACAGTGCTTGGCACGGAGTAGACCATTGGTTTTCATCAGCTTATAGCATTAGTGGATGTTGGAAAGAAAAAGGAGACATTACATTGCTAGTGGTAGTTAGGATCACATTTCTTCAAACACTATTGACACAAGATTCTTGAATATAATGGACTTAATTAAAGGCTTAAAGATGGGAGAGGATAATTGCAGCATAAGTCAAGAAAAGATTAGAATTCAATGTCAGACATCACCCTTGCTCAGTTTTTTAAAAAATGTTTCCCAAAGAGATTTCTTACTGGTTAACTTTTCAAATAACAGCACACCTTTGCTTTTTAATAATTTCAGAAATTTCTTCTGAATTTTTCCTTCGTAAATTGCTTCTATCTCATCTTTATTGACCATTTTCTTTTCTTTTGTTGTGGATTATTTCCTTATGCTTCTTGGTCCATTCATTTGTTGGGGTTTTAGTATACTTCTTATTGATTTACAATGTTATTTTTATGCCGTGTTATATATTACATGTTATGTTATATTCTTTTTTGTTAATCAAATATTTTAGGTGTTCTATTTTTATTCTTCTATTGGTAGCTTAGCTATAAACTCTTTGTACTATTTTTTACTGGTTTCACTGAAAATTACATGTACCTCTTAAACATAAGACAATCTACATGGACTTAATATTTTACTACTTCATGTAAAAATGCAGAAACCTAATATCATGGTTCAATTCACCACCATCATTCTTTGTCCTATAATTATCATATACATACTACACCTATAAACATTATAAACTCCATATTGCAGTGATAAGGATTATTGCTTTAAATAGCCATATGTTTTATGAAAAACAAAGAAAAGAAAAAACTCCTAGTTTTTTATATTTACCTCAATATTTATCCTTTCCAGTGATTTTGTTTCCTCATGTAGATCCAATTTACCATTCTGCACAATCTTTCTTCACCCTGAAGAAAAGAACTTCCTCTGGCATTTCTTACACAATAGATCTGCTGGCCGCAAATGTCTTCAGCTTTTGTTTCTCTGAAAATGTCTTATTTCATCTTTGTTTTTAAAGGAAGTTTTGCTGAATATAGAACTCTGTCCTGACCATATTTGTCTTTAAGCACTTTGAAGTGTTCCATTTACCTCTGTCCTTCATTGCTTCTGAGGAGAAGTCAACCACCATCTGTATCATTTGCTCCCTGTGTATAATGTGATAGTTTTCTCTAACTGCTTTCAATATTATCTTTTTTTTTTAATTTCAGCAAGTTTGATGATGTTCCTAGTGTGTTTTTCTTTGTATTTATCTTGCTTAAGGTTAATTAAATACAGGGGCAACTGGGCTGCTCAGTTGGTTGAGCACCCCACTCTTGATTTAGGCTCAGGTCATGATCTCAGGGTCCTGAGATCTGTTCTCCTCATTGGGCACCATACTGGGTGTGGCACCTGCTTAAGATGTTCTCTCTCCTCTCCCTCTGCCCCTCCCTCCCCACCCCCCGTGGTCATGCTCTCTCTCTCTCAAAAAAAAAAAGTTTCATGAAACTCACTTGATTTGTAAATTGATATCTTTCACCTAATTTGAAAAGTTTCCAACTTAAAAAAAAATTTCCTCTGCTCTTTCTGGAATTCAATTACCCACAAATTATATTGCTTGGTAATCCCACAGGGTCTGCTCATATTTCTTCACTTTTTATTTTTCTTTTAATATTTTACATTATATAATTTCTTTTGCTCTGCCTTCAAGTTCACTAGTTTCTTCTGCTGTTAAATGCTTCCAGTAAAATTTTCATTTCAGCTACTTAATTTTTCAGGTTTAGCATTTCCATTTGGTAACTTTTCTCTGTAGTTTCTATTTCTCTGCCAGGATTAACCATCTGCTTGTTTATTATATGTATGAGATTTTTAAGTTCTTGAACACATAATAATAATAGCAACTTCAGCAATCATTTTCTGATAATTCCAACATCTGGATAATCTCCGGGCCAGTTTTTATCTTTTCTTTCTGAGTATTGATAACATTTTCCTGGTTTTTAGCATATAAAGTGATTTTTTTATTGAATCTGAATACTATCAGTGATACATTTGTGAAGACTCTGGATTATTTTCTATTCTTCTGGATGATGATATTTGATTAGAAGATACTTAATCTGGCTGGACTTAAAATCCAAACTCTGGTTCCCCTGTGATGGGAAACAGCTAAAATATCTACCTAGTTTTTTTTTTTTTTTTTAATTTCCAGCTGCTCTGTTTTGTTTTGCTTTTTATAGAACCTCCTCTCTTCACGCCCTCCCCAGGTTCCCCCTATGTGGACAAAGTTAAGCATCCAGCCAAAGATTTGGGTGCATTTTTTGTGTACAGCAGGGCATTCACACTCTCTTTGTGGCTCCCTCCATTCCAAGAACTCTCCCACAACTTGCCATTGTTCTACCAGCCTGAACTCTACCCTTTCACATCTCATGCTAACCAGGCAGCATCCTTTCTGCAGTTGGAGCTGCATGCTAATCAAGTATGGGGCAGTGAGGGAGTCTTCAAGCCTAATGTTGCCAACTGATTAGTCTCACTCCTCTTTGTCCATATTTGCTCTCTAGGGCCTTCAGATGGTTGTATTTGTCAAATGTTTGCCTACATTCAATACTTACTGTCTATGGGAGGGTTAGTCTAACCAAGCTATTCTGTCATTACTTAGAACTCAGATTTCTTATGTGACTTTTGAGTTTTTTCTTTTTTCCACTGCTCTATGCTTGAGCTCCACCCTTCTATGCTTTCCTTAAATGGAAGAATTGTTCTTCCCTCAATGGTGTATGAGGTTTTCTTTCCTACTAGAGTCTCCAAGCAAAATATTAGAATGTGGATCTAATAATAATAATAATAGCTAAATTTACTGAGTTTAACCCACTTACCCTCCAAAATGTCAGAAAGTAACCAGATTTTATTCTTCATATCTACCAATTAGTGAGTAGTATGGAAAACAGTGAAAAAGAATGTTTCTGTTTTTTTCCATCAATGCTGCCCTCTTCATAGCCACCTGTTACAACAGTTCAGTAGTCCCTTCCATTTTCTGTTCCCAATTCAGACTACAGTCCAGGTCCTGTCCTTTCTGTTGAACCCAGAGACTACTCCTGAATATCTAGAATTTCCATTGTCTTCATAAATGCTCAGCTATTTTCCATTTGAAAAAAAAAATCATTTCTGGATTGGAAAACCCTTGAGAATATAATTCACCAGTGTGCCTGCTCCTAAAGGCATAATTTTCTCAATTCTGGTCAGTTCTAATCTAATCCAAAGTTGAAACCTATCATGCAAGAAATATTTTTAGAAAGAAGGTGCAAATAAGGGTTGAAAAGTAGAATTGGTTAATGTGGGAGCACTAGAATATATAAATAGGTATTCAGTATATCAAATGCAGGTAATCAGATTTGAATTCTTAAGCAGTTTCTAGCCCATCCATCATAGGTGTTCAATAATTATTTATTGAAACAATGATCATTTATTTAAGTTAGTAAATGATAGAGTGTCTTTGTTCAAAACTATCTGTTTGTGATTCATTTTAAAGATGGTTTTATTTAACTTGTCTGAGAAGAGAGGCTAAAAGTTTGCATCATGATTGCCCCCAACTCCAGGGAAAAAAACATTCTATGATTTTGTGTTTCTAGCTTAAAATGGCCTTGATAAGGCCCTTTTCAGGCATACCATAATAAGTGTCTGTACATGTTTATTGCAACATTTCATACTGTTTTGTCATAATTTATAGAATTGTCACTTCTGTCTGACTGTGGGTACCCAGAGGATGAAAGCAATGCAGTCCTGATGTAAGAAGATCCCAGCAGTAATTATTGCTTGCCACACACAGCAGAGGCTCAGAAATTGATCAATGGGGACATGTGGGACTTTTTGCTCCTAAATGAATGATTTGCTTAACATGTAAATTATCAGTAAGAGTGTTTTTAATGACATATTAATATGCCAAATTAGACTTCTATTGAGTTTATACAGTTGCAGCATTAATTTATTGGCTGCCTCCTAAGAACCAAGCATGGAGAAGGGCCAAAAGATGCAAAAATGAAAGCACTTACAGAGAAATAATGGGCCTCTGTTGCCTATTTGCCCATTCAGCAAAACATCACAGGAAATGGGCTTCCATAAATTGGAATCTAGTTACGGGCTCTTTTAGGTTAACATAATAGTAACAAAAATTTCATCCAAAAAAAGTCTCTTTTCTACTTAAAATAAACAATTATGGGTAAGCTCCATCACTAGATAATACCCTCTGGCCTAAACTTTCTAAGAAAGACTATTTTCCATATCTACTTTTGAGCCACAAGCTAATAGTATGTCAGGAGTTGTTGCATACCACATTCTGCCATATTCAATTATGCTAGAGCAGGTTCCAAAACAAAAGTTAGGTTTAAAGTTTTTATTTAAATTCCAGTTAATTAACATATAGCATAATATTAGTTTTAGGTGTACAATATAGTGATTCCACACTTCCATACATCACCTGGTGCTCATCATGACCAGTGCCCTCCTTAATCCCTATCACCTATTTCAATCATTCCCCCACCCACCTCCTCTCTGGCAACCATCAGTGTGTTCTTTATAGTTAAGAGTCTGTTTCTTGGTTTGTCCCTCTCTCTCTCTTTTTTCCTTTGCTCGTTTATTTTGTTTATGAAATTCCACACATGAGTGAAATCATATGGTATTTGTCTTTCTCGGATTGACTTTTTTCACTCAGCATAATACTCTCTAGCTCCAGTCATGTCATTGCAAATGACAAGATTTTATTCTTGTTTATGGTTGAATAATATTCGTGTGTGTGTGTGTGTGTGTGTGTGTGTGTGTATGTACCACCTCTTCTTTATCCATTCATCAGTCAATGGACACTTGTGCTGTAGATAATGTAGCATTGTAGATAATGCTGCTATAAACATGAAGGTGCATATATCCCTTTGAATTAGTATTTTTGTATTCTTTAAGTAAATACCTAGTAGTGCAATTGCTGGATTGTAAGGTGGTTCTATTATCAACTTTTTGAGGAAACTCCATACTGTTTTCCAGAGTGGCTGCCCCAGCTTGCATTCTCACCAACAGTGCAAGAGTGTTCCCCTTTCTCCACCTCCTCCAACACCTGTTGTTTCTTGTGTTGTTGATTTTAGCCATTTGACTGGTGTGAAGTGGTATCTCATTGTGGTTTTGATTTGTATTTCCCTGATGATGAGTGATGTTGAGCATCTTTTCATGTATCTGTTGGCCGCTGGATGTCTTCTCTGGAAAAATGTCTATTCACATCTTCTGCCTATTTTTTAATTGGGTTATTTGGTTTTGGGGTGCTGAATTTGATAAGTTCTTTTTTTTAAGAATAAAAAAATAAAGTCATGCTAAATTTATTTTCAGATTTGTCCTTTTAACCTCTAATATTACCTTTTCTTTATTTTTAAATTCTTTATAAATTTTGGATACTAACTCTTTATCAGATATGTTATTTGCAAATATCTTCTCCCATTCCTTAGGTTGCCTTTAAGTTCTGTGGCTGTTACAACCTGGAAGAAATGAATAAATTCCTAGGAACATATAAACTACCAAAATAAAAGTTGTAACATTTCAATTTTACCATAACATGAGCCAGATAGAGTAAAGCACATATAGTTACCACTGAGGAAAGAATTAGATGGCTCCTCTTATTTCTGAAATTGGGTAAAAGAAAAATTGATTTAAATGATGAATAAATATTGTCCAAGAGAACTCTCCAAAGATTGAATTGCATAAAGAAATGGCCAGTTGCAGGGTGCCTGGGTGGCTCACTTGGTTAAGCATCTGACTCTTGATATTGGTCCAGGTCATGATCTCAGGGTGGAGGGATTGAACCCCTCATTGGGCTCTGCACTGAGCATGGAACATGCTTGGGATTCTCTCTCTCCCTCTCCATCTGCCCCTCCCATCCCCTTGCCATGCACACACTCACTTGCTCACTATCTCTCTATCAAAAAATAAAATATAATATAAAATAAGATAAAATAAAATAAATAAAATAAAGTAAATGGCCAGTTGCTATGGTGGATAAGCCTCTTTTCTTTAGAAAGGGAAGGAGTAGCACCAATTTACTGAACTCAAGGAAATAGATCATGCACTCGATATCAGAGCACTTAACCAATGAAGTAAGGAAGCAAATGTTAGAATCGGAAACTCTGGAGCAGGAAAAAAATGGGTTATCTTTATATTGTCTAGAGTCAAAGACAACAGCAAAATGCAAAATTACACGGTAACATCTGCCACATGGGTGAAATTGCCCTCATTTCTTCTACCCTAGGTCTAGGTCCCTTGTCTCATCCGGACAATTTTAATAACCTCTTAGCTCAGTTTCCTGTCAACAATCTCATATTCCTCCTGTATGTCTCCAAAGGTCCACCAGAGTGAAGGGAACATGCTATTTTCATGGTCAAATTCTTCCAACAACTCCCTTAGAGAACAACGTCTAAAACCAGCCTGGTATGTAACTCTCCTTACTGCCTTTTGTAAGCTCTTTAAAAATAGCATTAATGACAAGAGTAACAACTATATTCTGTGCATACTGTTGGGACATTTTAATGGCCACATTTAAAAGTCTGTATCTCCTACTTCACTATGCTTCCAGCCCTTACAGCACAGATGTGTTTTTCCTATCAACCATTTAAACAATATCACACAAAATGTCTAGCAGTCACTGGATTAATTAGGGGCCACCAAGTTCCAAGGCAATTTAAGTGAGAATCTTAGCACTGCTGTGAAATCCAAGGCACTTGTTCACATTTAACAAGCTGTGCAGTGAAGGAAATGCAATAAAATTTGGCACCACAAGGGATGGAACAGAAGCTTTTTCTCACCCAAATGATCACTAGATGCAGTAAAACCAGAAAATTCTTTTACCTTTTTTTTTCCCCCAAGACAAAGTAATGGGAGATTTGTTGTATTTCAGCCTAATGTTAATTTTCTGACCCAAAATGACCAAATTGCTTTTCAGGGCTAGTGCAATTGTTCAGTTGAATTTCATTATGTTGGGAAATGAAATTTTTGTGTCCAAAAATAAAATTTACTTTCTGCAAAAATAAGGGGATTAATCTAAATTGTAGGGGTTAAATTTAAAAAGTACACTTTTAAAAAAAGATAAAATGACAGCAATTCAAAACACTGGTAAAATACAATATAATTAAGCTGATCATTTTTTTTGAAAATATTTTTCCACATATATTTGGATCATATATCCACAATTGTATTATTTTTGCATTTACTTATACATCCCAAATGGAAAGAATCTATGTTCCTTCTTTCACTAACCCTATGAGCCAGCCCCAAACTTTCACACACCACATACCCATCTTCTATAAAAAGTAGCTAAAAACACCAGCTTGTACTCAAAGTAATTTTTCAGGAAATTCTTACTTGCCTGTAAGCCTGCTGTAAACCTGTTTGAACTAAGACTCTGTTTTCACTTACTCAAAATCCAGGATTAGGAGCTCTGGTCTTGACCTGCCCCCTCTAGATATGGTATTGACCCCCTCTCTCCTGATATTTAGCCATCCTCTTTCTTCTAATCAGCTTTGCCCCCATCTTCTTTGGCTTTGAACTTTTCCTGTTGCTTCAGGGAGAAACTATTCTAATCAAGGTCATTCTTGAGGCTATGTTGCTGGAATAAATATAACTGTTGACTCTCCATCCTCAGTTCATGTTTGAGAGTGGATCACCTCCTCCTCTTCAGTGGTCTTTGCTTATTTAAATCACAGAATACCATCCTCTCTAAATTGTCCTCCCAGCACACTGGCCATTACCTCTGCATCTCCTTTGCTGACCCATCTCATTTCCTTGAGTTGGTCTTGGGCATCTGTGTCTTCTGAATACGCTCACTCCTTCATGATCTCACCAGTCTCAGAGACATTAAAATCCATCTGTAGGCTGAGGTTCCCCCAGGGGCGACTCTCCTCCTTGGGCCTTTCACCTGAGCTCCTGTCTCCAACTGTCTGCTTAACATCCCAACCCCGATATCTAGTGAATACCTGAAAGTTATTGTACCCCAACATGAGTTTTCCCAGTCTTCTCCATCCCAGTATTGGTAACCCCATTGTTCCTGCTGCTCTGGCCCAGCTGCCTCTGACATTTCTCTCTGTCTCACATGTGACATCAGATCTATCAGCATGCCTATGCTGCCATCAAAGTATATTCACAAAGATTCCTCACAACCTGCACTGCTACCATCCTGTGACAAACCAGCAGCATCCCTGGCATGGATGTTGAAATACCAGTATTTGTCTTCTTGCTTCTGTCCTTGTCATCTATGTTGTGTCTACATCCAGTCTTTTGATTTATTCTTGACACCGCAATTGGACTAGTCCTGTTAAAATACAAGTTATATATCATCTCACTCCTTCTTACACCACTTCCATAGGTTCTTATGTCATTTCAAGTGAAAGCCAAAATAATTACAGTGGCCTGGATGGTCCTACACAGTTTTACTCCCACCCACATTATGTCATATATCTTCCCACCTCAAATGCTCCATTGGTCCACACTGGCTAGCCCACTGTTCTTCAAGCCTGAGAGTCCCACTCCTTCCTCAGAGCTCTTACACTTGTGTGTTTTCTCTCCTGGACCACTCGTCCCTGCTGATTTCCACTCCACATCACTCCCTCTCTCAACTCCTCTACACCTTACTCAAATATCATCTTCTCCATGAGTCTTTCTTCTACCACTCTTTCTGGAATCCTTCCAGCACTCTCTCATTTTGGGCCCCACTTAGCTCGGTCCATAACATGTCTCACATATTAAATATTTTCATTCTTTATATTCTTTCCATTATAATGCAGATGCCATGAAACAGAACTTTCCATCTGTGTTTTCACTGTTGGATCTTCCACAGACAAGAATAGATCCTGGGCTATAGTAGGTGCTGAATAAATATTTTTTGATTGGATGAATGAACAGAACCACCTTATCTGTGGCCTCACATATATAAGCTTGCTATCCCCTAATCTGTCAGAAACTAGACAATCCAAGTTAACATTCATAAGCACCAACTATGTTTGAGTAAAACAAAAATGCTTCCACTAAAGAAAAGGTAAGTAACCAAGAATATAACTGGAAATAAGAATAATAACAAGACTAAAAGCTTCCACGTATCAGTTACCTAATATGTGTTAGGAATTGTCCTACGTTATTTACATATGTTTTGTTTGCATCTAATGACTCAATTACAATATCAAAGGAGTAAAAGAGAGAAGGAGGGCCTCTGAACCCATCAGTGTGAATGCCTATATATATATATATACACACACACACACACACACACACACACACACACATACACACACACACACACACAGCATGATGTGAGGAGAATGGGAATGCTTATTGACTAAACACAAATCCAAATATGGATTTAATCTCCTGGAACAGCAATCAAAATTGGTGCTTCTGCACAGCAGAGGAAACCGTCAATAAAATGAATAGAATCTATGGAATGTGAGAAAATATTTGCAAATCATATATTTGATAAAGAATTAATATCCAAAATGTATTAGAACTCATACAACTCAATAGCAAAAACAATAAAATTAAATTTTTTTTTAAAACCCACAAAGAATCTGATTTAAAAAGTGTACATTTCAGCCATTCTGACTGGTGGGAGGTGGTATCTCATTGAGGTTTTGATTTGGATTTCCCTGATGCCGAGCAATGTTGAGCACTTTTTCATGTGTCTGTCGGCCATTTGGTTGTCTTCTTTGGAAAAATGTCTGTTCATGTCTTCTGCCCATTTCTTGATTGGTTTATTTGTTCTTTGGGTGTTGAGTTTGATAAGTTCTTTATAGATTTTGGATCCTATCCCTTTATCTGGTATGTCATTTCCAAATATTTTCTCCCATTCTGTCGGTTCTCTTTTGGTTTTGTGGGCTGTTTCTTTTGCTATGCAAAAGCTTTTTATCTTGATGAAATCCCAATAGTTCATTTTTGCCCTTACTTCCCTTGCCTTTGGTGATGTTTCTAGGAGGAAGTTGCTGCGGCTGAGGTCGAAGAGGTTGCTGCCTGTGTTCTCCTTTAGGATGTTGATGGACTCCTGTTAACAAGTCAGGAAACGACAGATGTTGGCAGGGCTGAGGAGAAAGGGGAAACTTCCTACAATGTTGGTGGGAATGCAAGCTGGTGCAACCCCTCTGGAAAACAGTATGGAGGTTCCTCAAAAACTTGAAACTAGAGCTACCATACGATCCAGCAATTGCACTACTGGGTATTTACCCCAAAGATACAAATGTAGGGATCCGAAGGGATACGTGCACCCCAATGTTTATAGCAGCAATGTCCACAATAGCCAAACTGTGGAAAGAGCCAAGATGTCCATCGACAGATGAATGGATAAAGAAGAAGTGGTATATATACACAATGGAATATTATGTAGCCATCAAAAGGAATGAGATCTTGCCATTTGCAACGATGTGGATAGAACTGGAGGGTGTTATGTTGAGTGAAATAAGTCAATCAGAGAAAGACATGTATCATATGACCTCACTGATATGAGGAATTCTTAATCTCAGGAAACAAACTGAGGGTTGCTGGAGTGGTGGGGGCGTGGGAGGGATGGGGTGGCTGAGTGATAGACTATGGTGAGCACTGTGAATTGTGCAAAACTGTTGAACCACAGATCTGTACCTATGAAACAAATAATGCAATATATGTTAAGAGAAAAAAAGAAGAAGAAGCTAGCAGGAGGGGAAGAATGAAGGGGAGTAAATTGGAGGGGGGAGACGAACCATGAGACACGATGGACTCTGAAAAACAATCTGAGGATTCTAGAGGGGAGGGGTGGGGGGATGGGTTAGCCTGGTGATGGGTATTAAAGAGGGCACGTTCTGCATGGAGCACTGGGTGTTATGCACAAACAATGAATCATGGAACACTACATCAAAAACTAATGGTGTAATGTATGGTGATTAACATAACAATAAAAAAATTTAAAAAAAAAAGTGTACAGAGGATCTCAATAGACATTTTTCCAAAGAAGACATACAAATGGTCCACAGGTACACGAAAAGATGCTCAACATCACTAATCATCAGGGAAATGCAACTCAAAACCACAATGAGATATCACTTCATACTTATCAGGTTGGCTAAAACGAAAAAGACGATATAAGAAGTGTTGTTAAGGATGTGGAGAAAAACGAACCTTGTGCACTGTTGGTGGGAATGTAAATTGGTACAACCATTTGTACCAACTAACCATTTGTACGGAGGTGTCTTAAAAAAATTAAAAATAGAAATATCATCCACTTCTGGATACAAAGACAATGAAAACACTAACTTGAAAAGATAACTGCATTCCCCGCAACTGGTACAAAAAAAATTGGGATCATTCCCTGCATATTTTCAGACCACAATGCTTTGAAACTAGAACTCAATCACAAGAGAAAAGTCGGAAAGAACTCAAATACATGGAGGCTAAAAAGAATCTTACTAAAGAATGAATGGGTCAACCAGGAAATTATAGAAGAACTAAAAAAATTCATGGAAACAACCAACACCAAAGAAATACAAACAATTATAAGAACATATGGTGGGGGGATGGGTTAGCCTGGTGATGGGTATTAAGGAGAGCACGTATTGAATGGAGCACTGGGTGTTATATGCAAACAATGAATCATGGAACACTACATCAAAAACTAATGATGTAATTAATGTATGGTGATTAACATAACATAATAATAAAAAAAGATAACTGCATTCCCATGTTCATTGCAGCATCATTTATAATAGCTAAGATAAAGAAACAATGTAAGTGCCCAACGATGGATAAATGGATAAAGAAAACAGATAAAGAAATATATAGATATAGATATATATACACACACACAATGGCATATTATTCAGCCATTAAAAAAAGAAGGAAATTTATTAAAAACTAATGATGTATGGTGATTAACATAACAATAAAAATTTTTTAAAAATAAAAAAGAAGGAAATTTTATCATTTGCAACAACATGGATGGATCTTGCAGGCATTATGCTAAGTTAGATAGAAAGACAAATACCAAACCATCTCTCTTACATTGGAAAAAAAAAAAAATTCATAGACTCAGAAAAGAATTGGTGGTTGACAAAGGCAGGGGATGGAGAGGTGGTCAAAATGGGTGAAGGTGGTCAAAATGTACAAACTTTCAGTTATAAAACAAATAAGTCCCAGGAATGTAACATATGGCATAGTGACCATAATCAACAATACTGTATTATATATTTGAAAGTTGCTAAGAGAGTAAATCTTAAGAGTTCTCATCACAAGAAAAAAATATTCTAACAATTTTGGTGATGGATGTTAACTAGACTTATTGTGGTGATCATTTTGCATATTGAGTCACTGGTGTACACCTGAAACTAATATAATGCTATATGCCAGTTATATATCAATTTGTAAAAGTAAAATAAAAATATTTACATAAAAAATATTGGTGCCCAAATCTGTACACGATGACACAGAGGTAGTGCAGTGGAGCAAATTAGTGTGCAGGCTCTAGGGGTAGGCCACTTGCATTCTGTTTCCTCCTCTGCCACTAGCTGTGTAAACTTGGCCAGGTCTCTTAACTTCTCTGGGCTTTCGTTTCCTCATTTGTAACAGCGGTATTAAGAGTACTCACAACCTATTTGGGGGAGGCACAATTAAATTAGTTAATATATAAAAAATGCACCAATACCCCTGACACACAGTGAGCACTTTGTCGCTATCAACTATTATTCTTTACAAGAAGCTGTTCTTCAGGGGCCTGGATGCTTCAGTTGGTTAAGCATCTGCCTTGGGCTCAGGTCATGATCCCAGGGTCCTGGGATTGAGCTCCACATTGGGCTTTCTGCTCAGTGGGGAGTCTGCGTCTCCCTCTGCCCCTCCCCCCACTTCGTGCACACTCTCTCTCTCTCTCTCTCTAATAAATAAATAAAATCTTTAAAAAAAAAAGGAGAAGCTATTTTTCAACTGAGATGTCATTTATTAAGTTCTGTGTGTTTTCTATTGCATTCCATAAAGTGTTTCATCCATTCATTCACTGAACATTTATAAAATACCTACTACTTGCCACACAAAGCAGTTCCTGTCCTCAAGGAACTAACAGTTTAGGGAGAGAGATAGACATGTATCAGATGATCTCAGGGCAGCATGATGAGTGCAGGCCAGAGAAAGGGGATGGGGCATCTGGTCTGAAGCTAGTAGCAAGGCTTCCAGAAGGTGGTGCCTGGGATACATCTCAAAGAAAGTGTACTTATTCTTCCATGGGGTAGGGATGGCAGAGGGTAAAGTTGTTCCAGGCAGAAGGAGCAGAGTGAACAAAAACAAATGAGGGAAGAGCCTGAGTTTGGTAATTTAAAGATTTACCAAATCTCAGCTTCTCTACATATCCACCCCAACTCCTCTATCTTTACCAATGTCCTCCTCCTGTATTCAATATCATGTCTATTTCCTCAACCATTCAAATCTTACTGTGAATTAGGTTGATGCCAATTGCAGCTATGCTCAGGACATATTCTGTAAGGGAAATAATAGCGCTTACCCTATCAATGCCCATTTAAATATTTTTGGTAATAAACTATTTCTTAATCCACACCATCCAATCTTAGAACTATTGAGCTGATGTGGAAAAATAGACCATATTTAAATAACCACATGGCTCTTTCATTTGACTCTTTGCTCAAACTAATTTTCTTTTTGTTTTCAGATCATTATAAATCATGGCAGCACCATTTCATAAAAATGTAATATGAGAAAAAACCAGTTTTAATTCGTAAAAAAATATAATGCATTAAATATATTTATCTCAATTACATCTACTATCATTGGGTGGTTGTTACTGCAAATCTTTCTGTGCTCAACTTCGTTTGGAAAAAAGGGAAGAAAAAAATGATGGCTTAGAAAGGAGAGATTCCCAGTCCAAAACTATGGAGAAAAATCAATTTTAGTTTTGATCACAAAAGAGGTCAAAGAACTCACGCAACAGCAGCTCCGTTTATCTTATGCAATAGCTTCACTCTGTCTCTCAAAGTCATCCTTCTAGAGTTTTTTAACCAAAAAGTAGCCTATGAAATCCACTACTGAATGCAGCAAAAGCAGGGTTTCTGTTCAAGTATAGACATCTGAGGCTGTCAAATAAATCCATTATTTTAGAGGATGACGATGACCTTATTGCTTCACCACTGAAAACATAAACTCAACTACAAGGATATGACTGGCTCCAAATAGCCACTTCAAACCACCTGCAAGACTGAAGACCCTACTCTGAAACTACTAGTAGGAAAAAAAATGGAGCCAGATGGTCATTCAGTCGTAACATGACCTACTCTTAAATTGCATTCAGAGAATTTCATTCCGATACAAAGTGCTATTGGATGGAGGAATAAAACCTGAAAACTCAGAAGAAAGAAAACTAGAATTTTTAGATTGAGCAAACTACAGATGGACCCAATTAGCAGCGCTGGCCATTTTGTAAAATGTTCGGCTTTTGTTCTCACAACACGTCCACTGCCAACCACCCTCTCATTTCTGCAATGTGTTCATTCCCTCGCATCTATCTCACCAGAGACTCACTCCCCATGGTTTCAGGTTAAGGTGTCATGTCAAACATCTATATCTTGATCAGGCTTAATTTTAATCAATGAGCTCTCTTCATGAGAGATTTTCATTCTAAGTTTTATACTTAATTGCACAAAGAAAGATATCATTCTTATATCATTAGCTTTCCAAGAAATTTCCAGCATTAGCATTGCATATGATTGGGAAAATGTGACACGTACCTAAAAATTACATAATGTGATAATGTCATTTATTATGACAGGTGCTTTGTGGGGCACTCTGTGCAGATGATCTTTTAAATCTCACAACACCGCGAGTTAGATCCTCCCACCTTCCTCCATACAGTGGAGGAAACTGAACCTTGGAAAAGATTGAAGTAACCTTCCAGTAGTCAAATCCAGGAGTCAGAGATCCAGGATTTGAACCTTGCTGCATCTCACTCCATAACCCATGCTCCTCCTCCTGCTTCCAGGTGCTCTCCTCCTGTCTTTGATCCACTGTTCCATCTTCTACACTGTCATACAAAAATACTATTTCATATTGAACCACCTGAGACTCTATTTCTTAAAATCCACCCGTGATTCCCAACCATTTGTGTGCTCCTTCAGAGAGCATACAGAGCTGTGCATAAATTAGCTCTCTTTTGTTCCATCACATCATTTCCTGCCAGTGATGACAAACCAGACCGCTACTCTCTTAGAGTTGTGGCCCCTGGGCACTAAGATCGTTAAATTAAAATAGATGCCTACTGCTTAGCAGGATTTTAAGAGATGTTACTGACCACGTGGCCTCCCATATGCCATAAGAGTAGAGTAATAATCCCAACCAAGCCTGATTATATGCTTCCATATTAACAAATCTTCACAAAATCTTAAACTTGTTTCCATATTAATAGATTTTCACAAGATCTTCCCTTTAATACTTCCAAAATGCTTCCCAAGCAAGCAGTGTAAACACCTTCATCACTATACCATGGGAAGAAGTGGTGCTCTGTCAGGAAAGACTTTAGCCCTTTGTGCTGAGACATTGCTGAGCCCAACTTTCCCACTGACCATCTCATTCTTAAATATTCCACAAGGAAACAATTTCACTCCAAGAAGTTCCATGTCCAACCTGAAAAATCCTAAATATAAATGCTCTAGATACGAGGAAGCGTATATTCTTCACCTTCCCCGTGGAGAGACATGTTTTGGTCTGGGGTTAGGCTTGTTGAAAGTTTGATTTAATTAACCAAGCAGAAAAGAAGCAAAGAAAATCTCTGATATAGATGTCTGGCCATTTAAGGCCATGGTCCTGCTTATAGATATTCCCCTGCAGGAAAGAGTGGAGGAAGCAAAATGTTCTGCCCCCTAAACTTCCATTATAACAGTAGGTTTCCATATGAATATTAATGTTATTTTTTTGAAAACTTCCTTCAAGTTGTTTATACTTGTTAATCTTGAACTATATGGGAATCCCCACAAGCTGCATGGTTTCTACATCCCTTTAATATAGCCGGACATTCCTTGTTTTCTCTCTCAGGAATTCTCTCCTTATCATCTTCTCCTTAAAGACTGTATTCAAGCATCACCTCCTTTTCCTTTTTTTTTTTAATCTTATTTATTTGAGACAGAGAGGGAGGGAGGGAGAACACAGAGAAAGAGGGAGAGGGAGAAGCAGACTCCCTGCTGAGCAGGGAGGCCAATGCAGGACTCAATCCCAGGATCCTGGGATCATGACCTGAGCCAAAGGCAGACGCTTAACCGACTGAGCCACCCAGGTGCCCTAAGCATCATCTTCTTCTTTTTTTTATAATGTTATGTTAATCACCATACATTACATCATTAGTTTTTGATGTAGTGTTCCATGATTCATTGTTTGCGTATAACACCCAGTGCTCCATTCAATACATGCCCTCTTTAATACCCATCACCAGGCTAACCCATCCCCCCACCCCCCTGCCGTCTAGAACCTTCAGATTGTTTCTCAGAGTCCATAGTCTCTCATGGTTCATCTCTCCCTTCAATTCCCCCCCTTCATTTTTCCCTTCCTACTAACTTCATCTTTTTTTTTTAACATATAATGTATTATTTGTTTCAGAGGTACAGGTCTGTGATTCAACAGTCTTACACAATTCATAGCGCTCACCATAGCCCATAACTTCCCTAATGTCTATCACCCAGCCACCCCATCCCTCCCACCCCCCACCACTCCAGCAACCCTCAGTTTGTTTCCTGAGATTAAGAATTCCTCATATCAGTGAGGTCATATGGTACATGTCTTTCTCTGATTGACTTATTTCGCTCAGCATAATACCCTCCAGTTCCATCCATGTCATTGCAAATGGCAAGATTTCATTCCTTTTAATGGCTGCATAATATTCCATTGTGTATATATATACCGCATCTTCTTTATCCATTCATCTGTCGATGGACATCTTGGCTTATCATCTTCTTAAAGAAGCTTTTTTTGAACTTCAGGATGAGCCAGTGATTAATTCTATACGTTCCCGTCTAGGTTTTAATAATGTTATTTTGCTGAACTAATCTGTTTATGTGTCCCTCTCCCTCATAGATGACAAGCTTGGCTGATAAAGAGATAAGTACTTGGGTGTGGTTATGGAGTAAGACAATCAGGGTGGAATCCTAGCTCCAGTGCTTGTTTAGACTGTGACATTTAACCTCCATAGGCCTTAGACACTTTGTCTGTAAATGGGAATAATAATTTGACCTACTAAATAGTAATTTGACCTATAATTCTCTAAGGAGAATGTTGTTGCTGTGATGCTCAGTCAAAACAGTGTAAATTTAAAACTCACAAAAAGCACCTAGAATATAATAATATATGCTGAAAATGTGTTAGGTGTGTCTAAGGAGAAACTAATATTCTTTTTTTTTAATTTTTAAAATTTTTTAATCAAAGTATCATGAACACATAATAGTATATTTGTTTCAGGCGTACAACATAGCGATTCAACAATTCTATAGATTCTGAAATGCTCACCGCCTGTCATCGTACAAAATTCTTACAGTATTATTAACTGTATTCCCTGTGCTGTACTTTTCATTCCTGTGCCTTATTTATTTTACAGCTTGAAGTGTGTACCCCTTACTCCTCTACACCTATTCTCCCTCCACCCACCCACCCAGCCCCTCCTTCCTTCTAGCAACCACGAGGTTATTCTCTCCCTGTGATCTGTTCCGCTCCCAGCTCAGGGGCAGCCTGAAAGCAGCCTGCTCCACCCCTGCTCTGTGATCATGGGCAAGTTTCTTGGTCTCGCCAAACCATAAGTTGTACATGTTTCTAAAAGAGGCATATGAATACCTACTTCATAAGACTGGTAGAAGAATCAAACTGAAATGCATTTACAATATTGTCTGAAAAGGAAAGAGCACTCGGTAAATGAGCCTTCTTGATGCCACTGTAGATCTATATTACTGGTATATAGAATATGTATTACATTGCACCTCTCCAAAGAAAATCATAGACCCTTTCCTGACATTGTTTGAGAGCTGCTATTGTCCCTCTGGGCTCATGGCTTCACCCTCCATTCGAGGCACCTTTCCCTTTTAATGGAGTGTTTGCAACTGAATTTTTGTCAGCCTACCTCTGTGCGTTCTGGCATAGCCAGATCATGTGCTCGGTATTTGTTCACAAAAATATGAGGGCAAACAGAAATTTTAGTGCAACCTTGCCTATAAATAGAGGAGTAAGTTTGGTTATCCCCCAGCAACATCAGCTAGTTGGTGGACAACAGACCTGTCAAAATGATCTCTATCGATCTTTTGCTAAATGCCAGTCCACATACAGGCACCAAAAAGAATGGCATTTTTCATTGACCTGCATCAGACAGAAAAACCAAGGTATTAAGTGTGTTTTCAGAAAGCTAAATTCATTCAAAGAGCCATTCTTAATTCCCAGATTATTTCTTTATTATATTTTGATGTTGAAATGTTCTTTATTTTATGAAATCGTGGTGACAGTGGGGTGTGTTTGTTCTATTTGTGACTTGCTGTGTTTTGTATGATTGGAACTTAACAGTCTTACTTGATAACATGTTTACAATCTTTTTTTTTTGTCTCTTCCTCCTCCTTTTATTCTCTGAAATTACTCTGTTTCATGAAATTCCATATTCAGACAGAATAGATTACCCCCGCAAGAGTTTTGCTGTAGTGGCAGGTCTTCTCCTTCATCCTATAGACTAAGGAACCTGATGTGTCTTCTCAATCACATTAACCAGGTCTCGGGGATCAGGGTATAATCATAATAACAATAGCTAACCTATACTGCATGCATACTATGTTCTAGACATTGTGCTAAGCATGTCCCATGAAATCCTATTTTGTCCTCACTATTGTCCTATGAGGCAGCTGTATCTATTGTTACAAAGCTAGCTGGTGATGAAACTGTAATTCACACTTAGTCTATCCTCCTCTGAAATCTATGCTTTAACCACATTACATCACCTAACTGCACATCTCCAAGATTGTCATTTTTAGTGACTCCAGTGAGAAATGTGTTTCTCCTGTGGACCAGTTTCCTTAGGCATATGTGCTCTCCACATTTTCTATTTGGAGCTATGTTAAAACCATAGGTTCTGTCATAAGCACAGAATTTGATATTTTGCGTCTTGTATTTGAATTCTCTAAGGTAGAGTATTCAAAGGCTAAAGTCCCTTGAAGTACTCTTATTAAATGGTTAGCAGGGCCAGAGGATGGAAATATTCAGAATTCTTAGACAAATTTTTTCTGTGTGGAGTACTTACAGGAGGAACTGCTGATAGCTGTCTTCCAGTCGGTCTTTTTTTTCTCTCTTCTCATATTTTAATGCCATAAACTATTTTAGGTTCCTGAAAAATATCTTTTTGGCCCACGAGTTAGTATTTTTAAGGTGACTTTTACTATGTCACCCTAACCCACCAGAGGAGGAAGAGGAAATGCAGCCGAGTGGTACCCACTCTGAAAGCAGCCTGCTCCACCCCCGCTCTGTGATCATGGGCAAGTTTCTTGGTCTCGCCAAACCATAAGTTGTACATGTTTCTAAAAGAGGCATATGAATACCTACTTCATAAGACTGGTAGAAGAATCAAACTGAAATGCATTTACAATATTGTCTGAAAAGGGAAGAGCACTCGGTAAATGAGCCTTCTTGATGCCACTGTAGATCTATATTACTGGTATTTAGAATATGTATTACATTGCACCTCTCCAAAGAAAATCATAGACCCTTTCCTGACATTGTTTGAGAGCTGCTATTGTCCCTCTGGGCTCATGGCTTCACCCTCCATTCGAGGCATCTTTCCCTTTTAATGGAGTGTTTGCAACTGAATTTTTTGTCAGCCTCCTGCCAATAGAATTTGGGGGGTCTTTTAGCCCTCTTTCACTTCATTCTCTCTTTGTCTTCTTGTACTTAAATGCACAAAATCTCTGCTGGTATAATATTCTCAAGAAATTAGGTCTCCTGTGGGTCTCCTGTGTCTGTCTGTGTGTTCAATCCCATAAACCACAGCCCCTCCACAAAGGAGAATGCCATCTCCATCCGTGGCTTCTCCTGAGATGGCTGGGTCACACACTTAATCTTTTCAAAGAGTCCTCTGTGGGATTTGAATACTATGACCTCTAGATCCTTCCCAGGTACCAGCAAAGGATTGTCCTGTCATACCCTTGTCTAAATCTCCAAATTGTAGTGTTTCTTGCAATATAGATAGGTTGAGAATTTCCCAAATCACCAGGCCCCTGATCCTTTTTTTTTAAATAATTCTTCTACCAATTTATCTTTCTCCTCTCATGTTTATCTCCTCTCTTAAGCCACAAGATGAAACCAGGCCACACCTTGGCACTCAGCTTGGAAATCTCAATGAAACATTTGAGTACATCACTTATAAGTTCTGACTTGCACATAACTGTAAGATAAAATTCTACAGGGTTTTCTGCTCCTGCCACTGTATGACAAGGATCCCTTGTCTTCCATTTTCCAATAAAATGTTTCTCACTTCTAAAGGAGACAAACCATAAGAGGACTCTTAATCATAGGAAATAAACTGACAGTTGCTGGAGGGGAGAGGGATGGGAGGGATGGGGTAACTGAGTGATGGGCATTAAGGAGGGCACGTGATGTAATGAGCACTGGGTGTTATATAAGACTGATGAATCACGGACCTCTACCTCTGAAACTAATAATACACTATGTTAGTTAATGAATTTAAATTAAAAAAGTTTTTTAATTAAAAAAATAATGTTTCCCATTTCCTTCTGAGACCCATCAACAGCACTCGGTGTCCAGATTTCTGCCAACAGTCTGTCTATGACAATTTTGGTGTTCAGTAGAACTAAGTAGGTTTCTTCTACTGTGCTCCTCACTTCCTTCTGAACCTTCACCTGCAGAGTCTTAAACATCTAAGTTCCTACTAACAATCTGCTCAAGGCATCTATGTTTTTTTCTGTCACACTTCTCAAATTTTTCCAACCTCTGCCCACTGCCCAATTCCAAAACCACTTCCACATTTTTAGGTATTTGTCACAGCAGCACTCTATTTCCATGTGCCAAAATCCATACCAGTTTCCTACCATTGATGTGACAAATTACCAAAAACACAGTGGCCTAAACCAATGCCAATGTATTATCTTACAGTTCTGCAGACCAGAAGTTCAAAATGGGTTTTGCTAGGCTAAACTCAAGACGTCGACAGAGCAGTATTCCTCCTGAAGGCATGAAGGAAGAATTCATCCTTAGCCTTTTTCTGCTTCTCGGAGCTGCTCCTATTCCTTAGCCCATGACTGCAGCATGCTGACCTCTGCTTTCATTGTCCCACCTCTGACTCTCACCTTCTTGCTTTCCTCTTAAAAAGGCCCGAGTGATTACATTGAGCTTGTCTAGGTAATGCAAGGCCTTTAGCTCAATCACACTGGGTCAGTTTCCAAGGCTTAGAACATAGACATCTTTAGATGACCATTATTCTGCTTACCACGAGTTGTAGGAGTTCTTTATATATTCTGGTCACTAGAACCTGATCAAATGTATGATTTGCAAACATGTTCTCCCATTCTGTTGGTTGTCTTTTGACTTTTTAGTTTCCTTTCCTGTACAACTTTTTAAATTCTGATGAAGCCCAATGTATCTATTTTTCTTTGGTTTCTGTACTTTTGGTGTTATAAGAGTTTTATAAGAAATAACACCATCAAAAAGTTATGACACGCACATACATATGATATATAAAAAAAAGTTACGACATATTTAGGTCTTTGACCTATTTTAAGTTTTATATATGGTGTGAGGCAGCAGTCCACTGTTATCCCAGTGTCCCAGCATCACTTGCAAAAAGAAAAGGACTATTTTCCCCCATTGAATTCTTTCAGCACCTTTATCAAAAATCAGTTGACTATAATAAAGATCCCTCTGTCTTTGCTTGTCTTCCCGTCTCATCATTTAGTCTCAGATTTAATGTTGTCCCTAAGAAATGCCTTTCCTTATCACCTAAATTAACCCCCCTTCCCCCCCCAACACACACACCAGATACTATTGACCACACTTCTGTGTTCTATTTTCTTCATAGAACATCATCTTGTATTGCATTCATAATACTTCATCACCATCTGAAATAATCTGCCCATTTATAGGTTTAATTAATTTTTTCTCTCCCCTCCCCACAACCCAACTATTGCAAGTTTCATGAGAAAGTAGATTTTCTGTTTTGCTCAGCTTGCATCCCCAAGGCCAAAACCAGCACATAGTAGGTGCTCGACTGGCATTTGTTATATAAATGAATGACTAACTCTAAGTAAAAGGAATATATAGATTGGTCATTTGGAAACCAATATCAGGATAAATGTATCCCAGCCTTATTCTGTCTGTGTTTCCTTGCTCGAAATTCCAGAAAGTATGGGCCATATACCTACTCCTAGAGCTAGGGTTGGAGTCATCCCATCAGAGCCACAAAGACTGAGAATGGAACAGACACGGAGTGACAAAGCAGATTCAGGATGCTCTACCAGTTAAGAATCAAATATAGCAACAGACATTCACTATAAACACAAGATTATAGTAACATGGCGAGTAAAGTTTACAAAGATGAAGTACAGATGTGCAGCAACCAGAATTGATGAAAATAAAATCATGAGGTTTCAGCATAATGGAATAAAGAATAGTAAAGAACATAGAATAGGAATGAATTTGTCTTATGAAATAGCATAAAGAAAAATAAAAATTTTTAACCATTTATGCCATTTTACTAATGATTTCTCAATTTAAAATAATAAGGCAAGAACTAAAAATTCATAGGGAAAAACTAACAAAGGAAGCTGATAAAAATTATGGGTATTAACATATTGGAAAATGCAAAGCAATGTTGTAATCACCTCTGATATATTTTCAACTTCTCTGAAGATGCTGCAGCTATTAAAAGACCCAGGGTTATGATGTGTTATTACATTAAGTATATACATCTTATAAGCCCACAGGCCCTGAGAAAAATAACGGCAAAGGGCTAAGGGAGTTTAGAGTAAAAATCATGAGAACATTGCCAAATGCAATTGAACTAAACTCCTTGACTTCCAGCCTTCCTTCATGCATATCATTCAATAAACACACCCCTGAAGGAAGGACATTACGCACAAATGAAAGACACAATCCCTACACTCAAGTTGTTCACAGATAAATGAACAACAAAAATAGCATAATGAGTACAATGATAAAGGTAAAAATCTGAGAGCCATGAGAGTGTAGATCAAAAGCCCCTTGCTTATGCAGGAGTTGGTGGTATTCAAGGAAGTCTTTCTTGGAAAGGTAAAGTCTGTGCTGGATCTTGAAGGATGAGTAGGAGTGGTTAAAACATTAAGACCTTGTAGAGTTTAGAGAAATGCAGTATCTCCGTGCCTTAAGTAGGAAGGCTTCTCAAAAGAGACAAAGATTGAATTTGAATTGAAGAATGAGTAGGATGTGCAGAGACAGATGTATTCATTTCCTAGGGCTGCCATAAGAAATAACCATGACCAGATGGCTTAAAAGAGAAATGCATTCTGTCACAATTCTGGAGCCTAAGTCCAAAATCAAAGGGTCATCTGGGCCAAGCTTCTTCCAAAAGCTCTAGTGAAGACCCCTTCCTTGCCTCTTCTACCTTCTGGTGGTTACCTTCAGTCCTTGTCATTCCTTGGTTAGTGACAACATGACTACAAACCTCTGTCTCTTCATATAGCCTTCGCCTCTCTGTGTGTCTCTGTATCTGAATCCTTCTTTTTTTATTGTTATGTTAATCACCATACATTACATCATTAGTTCTTGATGTAGTGTCCCATGACTCATTGTTTGTGCATAACACCCAGTGTCCCACGCAGAATGTGCCCTCTTTAATACCCATCACCAGGTTAACCCTACCCCCCCCTCCTCCCCTCTAGAACCCTCAGTTTGTTTTTCAGAGTCCATCGTCTCTCATGGTTCGTCTCCCCCTCCGACTTACTCCTCTTCATTCTTCACCTCCTGCTATCTTCTTCTTTTTCTTTTTTCTTAACATATGTTGCATTATTTGTTTCAGAAGTACAGATCTGTGATTCAAAAGTCTTGCACAATTCACAGCGGTCACCATAGCACATACCCTACCCAATGTCTATCACCCAGCCACCCCGTCCCTCCCACCCCCCACCACTCCAGCAACATTCAGTTTGTTTCCTGAGATTAAGAATTCCTCATATCAGTGAGGTCATATGATACATGTCTTTCTCTGATTGACTTATTTCACTCAGCATAACACCCTCCAGTTCCATCCACGTCATTGCAAATGGCAAGATCTCATTCCTTTGGATGGCTGCATAATATTCCACTGTGTATATATACCACTTCTTCCTTATCCATTCATCTGTCGATGGACATCTTGGCTCTTTCCACAGTTTGGCTATTGTGGACATTGCTGCTATAAACATTGGGGTGCACGTACCCCTTCGGATCCCTACATTTCTATCTTTGTGGTAAATACCCAATAGTGCAATTGCTGGATCGTATGAAAGCTCTATTTTCAACTGTTTGAGGACCTCCATACTGTTTTCCAGAGTGCCTGCACCAGCTTGTATTCCCACCAACAGTGTAGTAGGGATCCCCTTTCTCCGCATTCCTGCCAACATCTGTCTTTCCTGACTTGTTAATTTTAGCCATTCTGACTGGTGTGAGGTGGTATCTCATGGAGGTTTTGATTTGGATTTCCCTGATGCCGAGCGATGTTGAGCACTTTTTCATGTGTCTGCTGGCCATTTGGAAGTCTTCTTTGGAAAAGTGTCTGTTCATGTCTTCTACCCACTTCTTGATTGGATTATTTGTTCTTTTGGTGTTGAGTTTGATACGTTCTTTATAGATTTTGGATACTAGCCCTTTATCTGATATGTCATTTGCAAATATTTTCTCCCATTCTGTCGGTTGTCTTTTGGTTTTGTGGACTGTTTCTTTTGCTGTGCAAGAGCTTTTTGTCTTGATGAAATCCCAACAGTTCATTTTTGCCCTTGCTTCCCTTGCCTTTGGCGATGTTTCTAGGAAGAAGTTGCTGCAGCTGAGGTCGAAGAGGTTGCTGCCTGTGTTCTCCTTTAGGATTTTGATGGACTCCTGTCTCACGTTTAGGTCTTTCAACCATTTTGAGTCTATTTTTGTGTGTGGTGTAAGGAAATGGTCCAGTTTCATTCTTCTGCATGGGGCTGTCCAATTTTCCCAACACCATTTGTTGAAGAGACGGTCTTTTTTTCCATCGGACATTCTTTCCTGCTTTGTCGAAGATGAGTTGACCATAGAGTTGAGGGTCCATGTCTGGTCTCTCGATTCTGTTCCATTGATCTATGTGTCTGTTTTTGTGCCAGTACCATACTGTCTTGAGGATGACAGCTTTGTAATAGAGCTGGAAGTCCGGAATTGTGATGCCACCAGCTTTGCTTTTCGTTTTCAACATTCCCCTGGCTATTCGGGGTCTCTTCTGGTTCCATACAAATTTTAGGATTATTTGTTCCATTTCTTTGAAAAAAGTGGATGGTATTTTGTTGGGGATTGCATTGAATGTGTAGATTGCTCTAGGTAGCATTGACATCTTCACAAAGTTTTTTCTCCCAATCCATGAGCATGGAACGTTTTTCCATTTCTTTGTGACTTCTTCAATTTCTTTCATGAGTATTTTATAGTTTTCTGAGTACAGATCCTTTGCCTCTTTGGTTAAATTTATTCCTAGGTATCTTATGGTTTTGGGTGCAGTTGTAAATGGGATCGACTCCTTGATGTGTCTCTCTTCTGTCTTGTTGTTGGTGCATAGGAATGCCACTGATTTCTGTGCATTGATTTTATAGCCTGCTACTTGACTGAATTCCTGTATAAGTTCTAGCAGTTTTGGGGTGGAGTCTTTTGGGTTTTCCACATACACTATCATATCATCTGCAAAGAGTGAGAGTTTGACTTCCTCTTTGCCGATTTGGATGCCTTTGATTTCTTTTTGTTGTCTGATTGCTGTGGCTAGGACTTCTAATACTATGTTGAATAGCAGTGGTGAGAGTGGACATCCCTGCCGCGTTCCTGACCTTAGGGGAAAAGCACTCATTCTTGTTCTTTCTTTTGTTAATGTATTGTATCATGTTGATTGATTTGTGGATGTTGAACCAGCCTTGCAGCCCAGGGATAAATCCCACTTGGTCATGGTGAATAATCCTTTTAATGTACTGTTGGATCCTATTGGCTAGAATTTTGGTGAGAATTTTTGCATGCATATTCATCAAGGATATTGGTCTGTAATTCTCCTTTTTGATGGGGTCTTTGTCTGGTTTTGGGATCAAGGTAATGGTGGCCTCATAAAATTAGTTTGGAAGTTTTCCTTCCATTTCTATTTTTTGGAACAGTTTCAGGAGAATAGGTATTAATTCTTCTTTAAATGTTGGTAGAATTCCCCTGGGAAGCCATCTGGCCCTGGACTTCTGTTTGTTGGGAGATTTTTGATGACTGCTTCAATTTCCTTAGTGGTTATAGGTCTGCTCAGGTTTTCTATTTCTTCCTGGTTCAGTTTTGGTAGTTGATACATCTCTAGGAATGCACCCATTTCTTCCAGGTTATCTAATTTGCTGGCATAGAGTTGCTCATAATATGTTCTTAGAATTGTTTGTATTTCTTTGGTGCTGGTTGTGATCTCTCCTCTTTCCTTCATGATTTTGTTGATTTGGGTCCTTTCTCTTTTCTTTTTGATAAGTAAGGCCAAGGGTTTATCAATCTTGTTAATTCTTTCAAAGAACCATCTCCTAGTTTCGTTGATCTGTTCTACTGTTCTTTTGGTTTCTAGTTCATTGATTTCTGCTCTGATCTTTACGATTTCTTTTCTCCTGCTCGGTTTAGGCTTTATTTGCTGTTCTTTCTCCAGCTCCTTTAGGTGTAGGGTTAGGTTGTGTATTTGAGACCTTTCTTGTTTCTTGAGAGAGGCTTGTATTGCTCTATACTTTCCTCTCAGGACTGCCTTTGCTGTATCCCAAAGATTTTGAACAGTTGTGTCTTCATTTTCATTGGTTTCCATGAATTTTTTTAATTCTTCTTTAATTTCCTGGTTGACCCATTCATTCTTTAGTAGGATGCTCTTTAGCCTCCATGTATTTGAGTTCTTTCTGACTTTCCTCTTGTGACTGAGTTCTAGTTTCGAAGCATTGTGGTCTGAAAATATACAGGGAATGATCCCAGTCTTTTGGTACTGGTTGAGACCTGATTTGTGACCTAGGATGTGATCAATTCTGGAGAATGTTCCATGGGCACTAGAGAAGAATGTGTATTCCGTTGCTTTGGGATGGAATGTTCCGAATATGTCTGTGAAGTCCATTTGGTCCAGTGTGTCATTTAAAGTCTTTATTTCCTTGTGGTTCTTTGTCTTAGATGATCCGTCCATTTCAGTCAGGGGGGTGTTAAAGTCCCCCACTATTATTATATTGTTGTCAATGTGTTTCTTCGCTTTTGTTATTAATTGCCTTATATAACTGGCTGCTCCCATGTTCAGGGCATAGATATTTACAATTGTTAGATTTTCTTGTTGGATAGACCCGTTAAGTAGGATATACTGTCTTTCCTCATCTCTTATTACAGTCTTTGGTTTAAAATCTAATTTGTCTGATAGAAGGATTACCACCCCAGCTTTCTTTTGGTGTCCATTAGCATGGTAAATGGTTTTCCACCCCCTCACTTTCAACCTGGGGGTGTCTTTGGGTCTAAAATGAGTCTCTTGCAGACAGCATATGGATGGGTCTTGTTTTTTAATCCAATCTGATAGCCTGTGTCTTTTGATTGGGTCATTTACATTCAGGGTAACTATTGAAAGGTATGAATTTAGTGCCATTGTATTGCCTGTAAGGTGACTGTTACTGTATATTTTTTGTGTTCCTTTCTGATCTATGCTGCTTTTAGGCTCTCTCTTTGCTTAGAGGACCTCTTTCAATATTTCTTGGAGGGCTGGTTTCGTGTTTGCAAATTCCTTTAGTTTTTGTTTGTCCTGGAAGCGTTTTATCTCTCCTTCTATTTTCAATGACAGCCTAGCTGGATATAGTATTCTTGGCTGCCTATTTTTCTCATTTAGTGCTCTGAAGATATCATGCCAGTCCTTTCTGGCCTGCCAGGTCTCTGTGGATAGCCCTTTGCCAATCTAATATTTCTACCCTTGTAGGTTACATATCTTTTCTCCTGAGCTGCTTTCAGGATTTTCTCTTTGTCTCTGAGACTCGTAAGTTTTACTATTAGATGTCGGGGTGTTGACCTATTTATATTGATTTTGAGAGGGGTTCTCTGTGCCTCCTGGATTTTGATGCCTGTTTCCTTCCCCACATTAGGGAAATTCTCTGCTATAATTTGCTCCAATATACCTTCTGCCCCCTCTCTCTTTCTTCTTCTTCTGGGATCCCAATTATTCTCATGTTGTTTTGTCTTATCGTATCACTTATCTCTCAAATTGTGCCCTCGTGATCCTGTAGTTGTTTATCTCTCTTTTTCTCAGCCTCTTTATTTTCCATCATTTGGTCTTCTATATCGCTGATCCTCTCTTCTGCCTCATTTCTGCCCCCCTTTTTGATTGCACCTCATCAATAGCCTTTTTGATTTCGACTTGGTTAGATTTTAGTTCTTTTATTTCTCCAGAAAGGGTTTCTCTAAAAACTTCCAAGCTTTTTTCAAGCCCAGCTAGTATCTTTAAAGTCATGATTCTGAACTCTAGGTCTGACATCGTACTAATGTCCGTATTGAGTAGGTCCCTGGCTGACGGTACTATCTCTTGTTCTTTTTGCTTAGGTGATTTTTTTTATCTTGTCATTTTGTCCGGAGGAGAATAGATGAATGAGAGAACAAAATGCTAACAGGTTAACAACGTCCCCAGCAAATATACTCTATACAAATTAGAAAACACCTGAAACCAGGGGAAAAGAAAGGGAAAGAAAGACAAAAGAAAGAGAAAAGAAAGAAAAAAAAAAACAAAAAGAAAAAGATAAAAACAAAAACAGAACAATACAAAAAAACCGAATATGATCAAATATGACCAGGTTAGTGCATAGATCAGTGCCACACACTAGATTTTGTGCGTATTTTGGTCTGTTAGAAGAAAGTGTCTCCTGAAATTTTAAAGGAAGAAATACTTATATATGTACAAAATAAGGGTTGATACAATGAAGGGATGGAAGATGACTGTAAAGATGAAAATTATAAAAGATTTTATAAAAGGAATTGATACGATAAGAAGTTGTTTGAAAAAAGAAAGCAGAAGATTTAAAAAAAAAAAGGGAGAGAATGTGATCAGGCAGGAGACTAGAACAAAGCCATACACTAGTGATTTAGGGTATATTTTGATCTGTTAGAAGAAACTGTATCTCAAAATTTTAAAGAGAGAACAACTTATATATATATGCCAAAAATAAGGGTAACTACTATGAAGTGATAAAATATGACTCTAAAAATGAAAAATAAAAAATGTTGTTTTAAAAAAGGGATTGATAAGATGTTCGTTGGAAAAGGGAAAAAGAAAAATTAAAATAAAAACAGTTTAAAAAAATTAACTTTGAAAAACTAATGAATCATGGTTAAAAAAAAAAAAGCCATGAATTCTATGTGCAGGATTCCCCTAGCGCTGGAGTTCTCCCGTTCTCCTTGATCGGTAAATTTGGTCTTGGCTTGCTGGCTGTTCGTGCTGATCTTCTGGGGGAGGGTCCTGCTGCTGTGGTTCCCAAATGTCTTTGCCGGAGGCGGAATTGCCCCGCCCTTGTCGGTCCGGCCTAAGCAATCTGCAGGGGTTTGCTCTCGGGAGCTTTTGTTCCCTGCAAGCTCTCGGTACAGCTTTGGAGGACCAGAGTGAAAATGGTGGCATCCCAATCTCCACCTGGAGGAGCTGAGAACTCAGGGTCCTGCTCCTCAGTGCGCCCCCAGAGAAAAGCAGTCACTCCCATCTCCCTGGTCTCTGGCCGCACTCCGTGCTCACCCGGCCTATGACTGAGCGTTTCTATCTCTGGCACCCGACCCCGTGTGGAGTCTCCAAACCCAGCAGATCCCTGCGGTGCGCTCCCGCGCCGCTCCTCCCAGGGGAGGAAGGGGAGTCTCCCCAGATCTGCCGCTTGTTGGGTCCCTGCTGGAGGAGCAGTGGCCCGACTGGGCCGCGGATCACAGTTTATGGCAACCCCGAGCTGAGAGCCCACGCCTCGGCTCCGTCCCTGCAGCCGGCTTCCCTGCTCCGATACCTGGGAGCTCTGCCGCACTCAGGCACCCCTGGTCTTTCTGTGACCCCAAGGGTCCTGAGACCACACTGTCCTGCGAGGGTTCCACCCCCCGCTTAGCCACTGGAGTGACGTCCCTCAGCGAAGCCGGCTTCTAAAAGTTCTGATTTCGTGCTCCGCGGCTCTATCACTTGCCAGAAGCTGCCGATGGAGGCCCCCTCCCCCACCGTCTATCCTCCCGAATATCGCCTTGGATTCACTTCTCCGCACGTCCTACCTTCCAGTAAGTGGTCGCTTCTCTGTTCAGAGAGTTGTTGCTACGCTCTTCTTTGGTCTCCTGTTGAGTTCGTAGGTGTTCAGAATGGTTTGATCCCTATTCAGCTGAATTCCTGAGACCAGACGAAATCCAGGTCTCCTCTACTCCTATCTGAATCCTTATTATAAAAACCCCAGGCATTGGATTTGGGATCCACCTTAATCTACTATGACATCATCTTAACTAATTACATCTGCAAAGACTCCATTGCCTTACATTCTGAGGTTCCGAGTGACATAAATTTGGGGAGAACATAATTCAAATGAATGCATCAGATTATATAATATAACTCTTAATGTGTGGACTATGAGAACAACTTTTGTGAAATTTGGCATTCACAGGTGTATATTCAAATTATTTAACCAGTTGTACAGTAATATTAATATAGAAATCTATACATTTACATATTAAAATATTACATTTAGGGTTTTTTCTAAACAAACCAAACTGTGAAACTAATTATCAATTTTTACATGTTATAGCATAAATTATTCATCAAATCATTCCAAAAATGTCCAAATGATCGCTAGTATGATCTTTGGTGACATGACTGATGCCACTTGACATAGGAAACCACATCAACCTATCTTGATGACTTTCCATTGAATCAATAGTTATTAGGCCACTTTTAGTCCTAAGAAGTCAGAATTTTCTCCTAAAACTGACAATATTCATTCTATTGCTGATCCTCTCAGTTTCTGCTGAACCAGCCCAAAAAAGTTTAAAATTTAAAATAAAAAAATGTCCAATTTTTTACATTTTCACTACCTTTATATTGACTGCCACAAAAGTCATGTATTGGAATGCCATAGATAATTAGGTCAAATCTTGCCTTCCTGACCAGAAAGTAGTGTAGTTGTTTGATAATTAACAGCAGAGATTCTATGGGCCTGGGCTCAAATTCTGGCTCTATAATTAAATAACCTTTCTCTACCTCAATTTCTTCACCTGGAAAGGGGATGATGATGATGATGATAGTTATAATACACTACTGATTTGATTATACATTTAGACAGTATTGCCTGGCATAGAGCAAGTGCTATGTAAGTATTATGCATTTTATTAATAAGCCTGATATTTTCAATATCTATGATAAGCCAGCATTTATGTTTTAATGAATTGGAGATGAACTTCAATAGCATTGCTTAAAAGAGGGACCCAATGCCTTGGCACCCCCTTATCCCAAACCACCCCACAGGCACAGCCATTCTTTAAGTCCTATCCCAGGAGTAACGCCTTCTCTGTGCTAGTAGATTGCAAGATACACAGCTGGTGTCTACATTGGCCTCCATGACTGTCCCATGATTTGCTTTCTTGTCCAACGTTGGCTTTCTCAGAGCTGAAGTGTTTGCTTCAAAAATGGCCATGTGGAGCGAACTTTGGGAAAACACTAAACAATGGGGAGTATCCGCAGATGCGGGCAACCAGATAGACAATAGACACTTAGCATTGAGGTGCCAGTGATGCTACCGAGGGTGCCTCGTCTATCACCAGAGAATGGCTACTCTAATCAGGGGCCCCATTTGCTGGCAGACAGAAGGTCAACAGAGGCCAGGACTATCCTTTTGTGGTGCCCTCCTATGGCTCCATTAATCTGGATAACAATGTGGTCAGGGTTTGAAGCAGCACATCAGGATACCCAGGAAGTGGGGACTTCTGGAAGCTAAATGACATCGTCAGTGAATAATCAGAACAGACACTAGTCTTAGTGCTAGAGAAGGAAGGGTGCTGGTGGCCCACACCTGTGCTATCAGCAACCTTGAGTTACCATATCATGGGGATGACTCCAAAGGAGGATCTGAGGTGGCTCTGGGCAGGGTTCCAGTGTTTTCATGTCCTTTAATATATCAAAGTCTATTTTTTTTATTATGTTATGTTAATCACCACACATTACACCATTAGTTTTTGATGTAGTGTTCCATGATCCATTGTCTGTGCATAACACCCAGTGCTCCACGCAGAACGTGCCCTCTTTAATACCCATCACCAGGCTAACCCATCCCCCCACCCCCTTCCCCTCTAGAACCCTCAGTTTGTTTCTCAGGGTCCATAGTCAAAGTCCATTTTAAATATTCAAGAGAGGGCTGTGTGTATGTGGTATTCTAAATATATGTGACCATAGAGCTTTCCCTCTTTTAAAACATCTCTTCTAAATTCGCTTTGTTAGACCAGTATAGTAAAAATATCAGAGGTTTTGGAAACATTTGGGCTCAGATTTCACTCTCAGTTGCATCACATATCGGTTTTATGACCTCAGACACATCACATACCCTCTCTAATCTCATGTTCATTGCACTTTTTACAAGTCATTATTATAGCATAAGACCTGGAGAGAAAGGAAACTTTCAAAAATTGTGGCAGAGGAAGGCTTGCTGTTCCCCAATTTTGCTCACCTTTCTCTTGGGTCTACACTCAGTTCTTATGATTCAGCTAAAATATCAAGGAAGTAAAATTCCCAAGTGGACCGATTTCTCCTGCTGTTTTGTGTGACTGTAAAGTATTGATTCACTAGAGTAGTCAGCTTGGGCCGCCATATCAAAGTACCACCAACTGGGGGGTTAAACAATAGAAATTTGTTTTCTCGAAGTTCTGGAGGCTGGAAGTCCAAGGTCAAAGTTTTTGGCATGATTGGTTCCTTCTGAGACGTTTCGCCTTGCCTTATCAATGGCTGTCTTCTCACAGGGGCTTCCCTCTGTGTGTGTGTGTGTCCAAATCTCCTCTTCTTATAAGGATACAAGTCATACTCAGTTATGGCCCACCCTAATGATTTTATTTTAACTTAATTACCTTAATTAGGTGATTAACAATCACCAAACTATGACTATCTTCTAAAGAGATCAAATAAAGAAAATGGTCCCAGATAGTAGCCTTACACTCTTGCTAGAGTGTTGATCACAAATAAGTTAACACCTCTACATAAACTTACTCCACAAATGTCAATTTTACTCTCTACATGGAGATAATGCTTTATTGCGGGACAAAGGGAAAAAATAACTGTAGCAAATATAATTGGTGTTCCTGTTATTCAACTACAGTGCATGTGATGTATTCATTTAAACATGAAAGGAAGTGAACTTCAGACAGAATTCCTCCTGAGCAGAAAATAAAGCTAAACCCAATTATGACTAAGGTATCCTTTAATTACTGTGTTAAATCACACTTGGATATATGGGAGGCACTTGTTCAAAGGACAAACAGTGTCTCCAGGGTTCACATAGCCTTTTTTAGAAGCAAATCCAGGAAGGGAATTTTTTAAATATATTTTTCAGGTCCAAAAATGTTTGAAAGCCAGAAAACAGAATGGAAAGAAAAATGGAACTTTGCACTCCTTTTAGAAATGTCTGCATTCTAGAAAAATTATCGAGTGCATTTTTCTATTAATAGAATTTATGTTGAAGGCATCAGGAGGAATCATCCCTGAACGTAAACCTACCACATATATTGTGACTACGTACACGTTTAGCTGTGATTTAGGGTCTCCACACCGTTCACGCAGAGAAAGCTTCACTTATCTAACCAGGGGAGAGCTGCCTCACCAGCATGTAGAACCTTAACTCTTTGCTACCCAATCACCAGAAAAATCTCTGTTGGAAGAAAGACACAGAGAGGGCCTTGTGGTCTTTGTGTTCCTCTCCTCTAGATACTCTTACAATAATCCTTGGGTTTTGTCAGACAAGCAAAACCGCTCCTCCCCTGGACACTATCCTTTCTTCCCCAACCCTGTAAAGCCCAAGAGAAGTCATGGCTTCGCACTGAAGCATCAAAAAAGAAACTAGGCAGGCCTGAAACATGCCCTGGGGAGAAGATCTACCATTTGGACCAATAATAATAGCTATGTTACATTTATGGAGAACATATGATTTGCTCAGCACAGTTCTGACTTCATAGAATAAATTGTAAATTATAGGAGAGGAGTTTCTAGGTGTCTTGTTCACTGCTGTTTTTCCAGAGCATATTACAGGAATTCAATAAATATTTCATTCATTCTTCCCTCCAAACAACCCTCTGAGATTATTATCTTTATCTTAGAGAAGAGGAAAATAAGGCCCAGAGAGGTTGAAACTTGCTTGGTGTTCACATCTAGTAAGAAGCAAACTTGGGACCAAGACCTGTCCTGTATCACCTTTAGTCACAAGCAAAGAAATTGGGCTCCTGGCCCAGACCTGGCTCCACAAGGACCCCATGCTTTGCATGGCCATTTTTCTCAAGAGTTCCTAAGTACCCAAAGGTTCCTGGGGTTGGCTGGGGTGGGTGGTGCCATCTGAAGTTGCCCCTTGCCTAGACTTGGGTCTGTATGAACACTGATGCCATCTTTCCTTTGCAGGGTGCTCCTGACACTCTGCTCTCCACACGGGATCAACCAGGTGTCATGGGGATCTCCGAAACTCATGATACAGTGTTGCTTTGTTGAATCCATGAACCACCCATGCTTCAACACAAGTGAATGCCTCACCCCTTCATGAAGCTTCATCCAGCCCATCTTTGGTTTGCATCTGCCTCATAGCAGAGCCTTTCTTGTGATAGTTCTTTCAGTTTTAGGAATCTTTGGTGTTTTCAGAGATTGTTACCTACACCTGCTTGTTTTCCCAAATTACAGCTTGTGGACAGGAATGCTGTAGTATTTTTATCAGTTCTCCACATTGCTTAGCTCAACGCTGTCTGTCTAACAAGTCCTCAGTGAACAGCTGGGAAATGACCACAGGAAGGAGTAGGAAGCCTTACTTTATCATTAAGAAAATTACACTTATTCATGTAAGATTTTTTTTCAAAGAGCTTAATCCTGAATAAGTTTTTATTATACTACATTGACTTTCTCCAAGGATGTTTTTGTTTTGCAGAGTGCAGGGGTAAAAGGTTATTGAAATTTTCACAGAGAAGAGTGATTTTCATTCATTCGTTTATTCATTCATTCAATAAGCATGGATTGAGGACTTACCATGAATTAGATGCCATAATGAACACAAGTGGGATGAAGATAGAAGACAGGCCTTATTCTCAAAATGCTCGTCTTCTACTTGGAAGAGGAAGAATCAGAAACCAAACAGATAGTACAGGAAAGCCAAAGTGAGAGAAGGGGAGGGAGGAGAGGCGGAAGGAGAGAAATGACTGGAACTCATTAGATTTTTATTGTTTGATATTAAAACACAATTTATCCACTTTAGTTTTGTTTTTCACCCTCTGTAGGTGGCCATGTTCCCTGAAATTCATGAATGTACAGGACACATTGCTTATCTTTTTTTTAATAATGATAAATTCACACATAGAGTAAGAGAATTAGATGGGATTAAAGATAAATAAATTGTACCCAGAAAATTTATACATGTCTCTCTTTCACCTGGAACATTTTATAAGGTCATCCTTTTAATAATGAAATATTCAAAAAATTAAATATAAACAGCTCATCAAAATTGGATAATTAGTTATAATCCGATACTTGATTATAATTAGTCTTTGAGATATCCTGCGGGCATGGCTGTTGGCTCTTGTTATTATTAGGTACACAGCAGTGACAAGAGGCAGGGGTCAGTCCCCACTGGTCTCCTTGACATAGGTACAAAGCTCATTAAATTTTTTTTTTTAAACAGCATCTCCAGTCTGCTGTCGCTGTGGGTCAGGCAGTCATATTCAGTCTGGAGTCAGAAATAAGGTTGCAGTTCAAGAACCAAGGCATTTTCTTCTGTTCTGATGCAAAAACCCTTGGATGTTAAGGCATATGAACCTTAATCTGCCATTAGCACCTTGGGGGACACTTGTGAACATATATTCTCTAATGTGAAATGAAAGTGAGTTGAATAGTGATAAAAGAGAAAGGGAAGAAAAGTGTTGGAAGAGGGGGGGTTCCAAAGGCCAAACTCTTCTGCTTTATCATTTGCCTTCAGAATCTGACTCTAGATTAGTAGATAAGAGGAATTTGGCTCCAAAAAAAGTAACTTTTCAAATACTCGGCCTTCTCACCTCAACCTGAAATTTAAAGTGATGTGATGGATGTATTTTATTTATGTCTTTAGGTAAGGCCATCAAGACAACATAATTGCAGTTTCTGTTTTGAGTTTTTTTTTTTTTAAGATCCTAAGAGTGCTTTGAGTGACATGATTAATCTTTACTAAATCTTAATCAAGTGTCCTCCAAAATAAAAGGAACGTCAAACAAAAAAGTTGTCCTTAATTAAAATGAATGGATGGAATTGATTTCATAAAATTATATTGTTGTTTAATGACTGTGGGAGATTGTGTTCTGAGTAGAAAACTGACATTTTGCCTTAATCAATGCACATTTTATTAAAATCAATGTGGTCTATTATGTAAGGCCTATTGAAAGGAACTTTAATAAAGTTCAATCTATAAAAAGTAACCAACTCTAATTCAACTGAAATTTAATCTGATAGTAGCTACAGTGTTCATTCAACACATATTTATCGAGTGCTTACTATGTAATAGGCACTTAGGAAGTATTTTTCAACAGTCATTTTTCCTTCCCTTTAGGTATGCAGCATGGAGTAACTAGCTCAAAATTTTGCATTAGATCCAAGTACACCTAAATGTATAGTATTGTCACTAGCACTTTAAAGAACTATTTCTGTCACACTGTAAATAAAACTTTACCTTAAAAAAATTTTTTTGAATGCTAATGGCCTTCCCAATGCTAATAAATAACTAGGTTGTTAAAGGAAAGTGAAATGTTCTCAATTCCAAGTTCAAAGGGAATTTTTGGAATAGAAAAAAAGTGGCTACTTACACCTCACAATGTCCATTGCTTTGTTTCTCCTGGGTTTCCCTCTCTTGCATAAAAATTACGTTTCTAGCCATGTCTACTTTCCAGTTTAGCTTCCAAGAAGCTAAGATGCTCAACTCCAGGAACCAGGAGGTGGGAGTGTTACAGCTTGCTATTATCAGTCTCATGTCTTCATCTTGATCTTGACTGCCCGTTAAAACTTCTATTTCCCTGATCCTGATTCTTCATTCTTACTGATATTGAATTTCATTCTATTGCATCTGCATTTACTCTAAGATGCTCCAAAGCCAATAAGAAAAAAATAATTGAATAAAGTAAAATACAACTTTTAAAAAAAATTGATTTTTAACTATTTGAGGATGAAAACACTCTCTTAGTCATTATTGTCCTATGGCACTTTTCTGAATTCTTGTCACATAGCAGTTACTATTAAATGCTTACCTTAAATTCGGTAGATAACTTTATACACTAACTCAACAAATATGCACTGAGTACCTACTATTTTCCAGAAACCCTGCTAACTACTGAGGTTAAAGGCAGAAGTTTGATAGGAGTTGTCAGAATAGCTAATTGATATAAGAAATAAACCCCAAATCTCAGAAGCCTAAAACAACCAGAGCTCATTGCTCACTTATGGCACAGTCCTGAGCTGGGGTGGGGGGGCTCTCTGTCTCAGTATAGAGGCTTCACTGTCTTCCATGTATAGTCCCCCAAGTGGCCCTGGGTTTCAAAATCTAGCTGGAAGATGGAGATGAGAGAAACTGTGGAGGCTTCTGTAAGAGGAGGTTGTAGGGCCAGCCCTGAAGGGCTAGCCAATTCCACCCACATTCCAGGGGCCAGAATTCCAACCCAGAGTCCCATCTAACTTCAGCAAGTACAGATTTTTTTTAAAGGATCTGGGAAATGCCTTCTGGATGACCAGGAGGAAAAGGAAATGGGTTTGGTGAGCATCAAGCATTGTATCCCTCGTGGTCCAGGCTACTGGTTGCCATGGAGCAGTCAGCCCCTCCCCCAGGAGACCACATAGATACCTGTGTGGTTGCTCATGGTCCAGTGAGAGTCTCCTGCTCACCATATGCATATGCACACTCAATAAGCAACAGTGAGCCAGGGCCAGGAAAATAAAAATTCCCAGCCTGACCATGAAAGAAAGGAGGACACACAGAAGTCTCTGGCCTAGTTATGAGATCCAGCTGATTCGGGGTGAGGGAAGCTCCATGATTAAGCTTTGATTCTGTTTTCCAGGAGGAATGCCTCGGTCCACTCTCCGCCATTCTCTCTGTCATAGCTGAAGGGGATGTGGGCAGGGTCTTCCTTGGGAAAGTCACTGCTTCCCCAGCCTTCTTGCTGCAGCAAACGTAGATCAAACTCAAGATCAAACAAGTACAGGGTTTTTAATTGAGGGAAAAAGATTTGTATTTTTTAAGTTGAGGTAGGGTTGACACACAATGTTACATTAGTTTCAGGTGTACAACATAGAGATTTGACAAGTCTACATGCTATGCTGTGCTCACCACAAAGGTAGCTACCATCTGTCCCCAGACAGTGCTATATCAAAACCAATATAGGGACATATTCCCTGTGCTGTACCTTGAATCCCTGTGACTTATTTATTCCAAAATTGAAAGCCCGTTTTGTTCTGTTTGTGTATTTTCCAGGATTGAAGTTTTGTTGGCAGTAAGTCTTCAAAAATGCATTTAAATTCTGATGTCTTCTGATTCCAGTTGACCTATGTAGCTCTAGTAATACCCAAAGTTCTTTCTAAGATAGTCTTACTCTCTCTCTCTCTTTTTTTTTTTTTTTGCATTTTTAATTCCTTTGTGTTTAGTTTTTTTTACCGAGGTATAATGACATACATTACATTAGTTTCAGGTGTGCAACATAATGATTCAATATTTGTATATATTGTGAAATGATCATCACAAGTCTAGTTAACCATACCTGGTTACAGAATTTTTTTCTTGTGATGAGAACCTCTAAGATTCATTCTCATAGCAACTCTCAAATATGCAATACAGTGTTATTAATTATAGTCCCCATGCTGTGCATGACTTATTCATTTTATAACTGGAAATTTGTACCTTGACTCCCTTCACCCATTTTGTCTTCAACCCACCAATTCTGTTCCCTGTGTCTGTGAACTTTTTTTTTTTTTTTTAGTTTCTAGACTGGATGGCTTAAATAACCAACATTTATTCCTCACAGCCCTGGTGGCTGGAAAATCTAAGAGCAGGTGGCCAGCTGACTTGGTTCCTGGTGAGAGCCCTCTTCTTGATTTGCAAGTGGATGCCTTCTTACTGTGGCCTCACATGATAAAGATCATCCCCCCCTCCCCTGTTTCCCCATAGAAGGGCACTAATCCCATTATGAGGGTTCCACCTTCACAATTTAATTACCTCCTTGTGGAGAGTTTAGTTAAGCTACCCCATGGTATTGCTCCCTGGGCATCCATTTTGTTTAGCTGAGTGGCTTGTGGGGACCTCAAATTGACACTAACTCCTTCCCCTCTTGAAAGCTCATGCCTTTGACAGCAGCCTGCAGAGTTGCAGGCAGATATAAGTTCCTGATATGACTTTCCCAAGAGCCCCTGTGGTCAACAGTCTCTTCTGTCTCCCAGGGCCTTCACCTTCTGCACCCCTTAGCTAAGACCCTGGTGAGGCTTACCAGAACCCCATGCTTTTGCTTTGAATTGACCAATCCAGCATTGGCTTGGGAACCCCAAAGCATTTCACCCACAGACCCTCATGAAGGCGTGTGCCCCAGGTCCTGTCTCTCTCTCTCTCTCTCTCTGCATTCTGCCTTGACCTCACCCTGTGACTCCTCGAGGGATTCCAGGGACTCTTCCAGGACCCGTGAGTAATAAACTTTGTTATTTACATTTCCTTTGTGGTGTGTTGTTGAACCACAGCTCAACCATCCAGCACCCGGTGCTTCATTTAACAAGCGTTAATTTGACAAATTCATGACACTCCCAAAGGCTCTACCCCCAAACACCATCACACTGGGAATTAGGGCTTCAGCATATGAATTTTAGAGAATGTTTCAGTCCATAGCACACTTACTTCTATACTTCATGACCCCAAAGTCCATGTACTTGAGTGACGTAGGAGGAACCAAAAATGGGCAGTGGTCAGTTCCTTGATAAGTTCAGGGAAGACTTCACAGAAGAGGTAAGGTTTGAGTTTAATCTTGAAATAGTCCTGTTGTTTACCAAGTAGATGAAACAGGAGAAAGAAAAAATAACAGCTGGTTACGGGGCACACCCAGCAGGTTAGAGGGACTGCAGGTATTTTGACAAAGCCAGAGCAGGGCAGCCCAGGGGACAGTCTCAAGAACTAACACTGGAAAGACAATTATGTTCCAGATAAAGGTCTAATTGGCTTTGCTTGGAAGTTTAGCCCTACAAGGAATGGGGAATCTCTAAAAACATTAAGCAGGGAAGTGATCGAATCACAGTTGTGCTTTGAAGAAACCTCCAACTTCGGTGAGGAGGATGAAGAAGAGTGAAAGGCAGGGCTCATAGAATGAATCCGGAGGGATAGTGACCATTTCAGGCAAGCAGTGACAAGGACATGGATGAGGCAGAGGCTGCGGAATGGAGAGGAGAGTTGAGATGTCAGAACTGTTGAGATGGAGAGACAGGGATTGCAGGCCAGGAGGAGTGACGATCCTCATTGCCCTCAGTGATTATTGTTAGAGTCCACACTGTCTCCAACCGTACAAACAAAGGGTCATCTCCACCATTCCTATTCGAATGGTGAACTGGGAACAAGTTTCAGCAGGCTAGATTCCCACAGGGTTTTGTTCTTGACTATTGTGTTCTTTGACTCTTGAGTGAAAGCCCAAGATTTCAGCCTAGCAGGCAAGCAGACTCCTGACCCTACAGAGAAAGGATTTAAGGAAAAGAGCAAATCAAAATAAAATTCCAGACTGGACCAGTGCACACTAGAGAAAGCTGAACCCTGCATCACCTTTAGTTAAGATACTATTCACCTGCCATTGAGAGCTGGAACAAGAGAGCAAGACAGTCGAAGAAAATGCACATGATCTTACATACAAATAAAGAATGGCAATCATCTTCTGGCTTACTGGAGAGTCTCTTTATTAACTTATTGAAAGCTAAAGATTTTCCAGGATTATTTCATCATCAGCAGTTTCTTAGTTTGCTTGACCCAAATACAAAATTGAACACAAGCATTTATCCCCTTGGTGATTGTTTCTGTACCTTGCAGTATTTTAGAGTATGCATAATTAAAGAGTTAAAATAGACATATTTGAGTTAAAATAGACATATTTGGTGAATCTAGTCTTTGTCAGGTTTGTTTCATTAGTTTGCTCCTGCTCTACAGATGAAAGTCTTCTCTTTAGAAAAGTAGACCACCCTCAACCTGGCCCATGTCTTCATCACCCAATACAAATGAGATATTAAGTTAGTGCAGCCTTACTCAGCACTACGTCATCAAGGAGAGTAGGGGCAAAACAAAAGAGCAAGCGTTGTATGACAGAAAAAGCACAGATTCCCCAGCCTGGAGACAAACTGTGGGTCCACTCATTCCCAGCTGTGTGGCCTTGGATACAGTGGTTAACCTCTCCAAGTCTACTAATGGAAAACTTGGGCAGTGAAGACCAGCAATGTATTCAGTAAGGAATAGTGGTGCTGGTGAACCTGGAGGTCTGAAACAAGATGCAGATGCCTATTTTTGCTCCACCTTGGTAAAGTATAAAGCCAGAGATGCTGATGAGACCCAGTTATCTGGGTGACTCAGTGAACTCTAAACCAGCCCTACTGATAAAGTGTCTATGGTAGTGTCCTACTTGGAGTAGGTGGTACAGAGCGGCTCCAGAGACTGTACTTCCTCAGTTCTAGAACATACATTTCTATTCGCATGTTAATGTATCTGAAGTCTGTATACATCTTACAACTAATCTATAATCAGTTAAATATTGTAGCTCCCCACCATACCCCCACTCCAGGATGCTATTATAAAGCTAATGGAGCAGTTTCCAATCAGTGGAATTTTGGGAAGGGGTAAATAAGATATTTCTACACAAGGCAAGGCAAGCCACTCTTAACCTATTTTCAGTGCATTTTAAAATTGGGCATCTCACATAACTCTTACATTTTTTTAGCTGGTGGGCATGATCAGAGTCCCCACTTGAAGTCAAATGGGATCCTCCCATTTGGCTCATGGATTGCACATCCCTGTACCTTTGCTCAAATGATATCTTTTCCTGAAATGCTTTTCCCATCTTTTCTCTGAAAGCACCTGCTAATACTTCAAGTTTCACCTGAGCCTCGTCTCTTCTCTGAATCCTTTTCCAATATGGACATCTTTACCCACAAGTGGAAATGACAACTCTTTCTTGCCCCATAAGCTATTACTTCTGGAATGCTCCCAACATTTCATTGCATTTGCTTGTTTGTAGGTGAGTTGACTCTGCCTCCAGGCTCTCATCCCCTGGAACAAGCAACCATATCTCATTCCTCCCCCAGCCACTGGCATTTACTTAGAACATAGTAGGGATTTAAGAAGTCCTGTGGAACAAAGGAATGACTGTGCAGCACACTGGCCTTTGCCTATAAGGAACTCTATGAAAAAAACTAAGCTTTCAGAGTAATGTAACAGTAATTTGTAACCAAAAATCCACGTTGGAAGAGAGGTACCCTGGTGGTATAAATTGAAAGCTGGAAACATTCTAAAATGCATGTCACTATTAGGTGGGCTTAAAGTGCTATCCCATCAAGTATGCTGGCTGTGGCGTTTATTCGGATTTCATTATGAAACTGCATTTCCCTCATATACCAGGCCTAAGTCCAATCTCTGCAGAGCTCCCCTGCTCCTCCTGTATGAATCAAACTGGGGATGCTCATCTTGTTGTCAAATTCACCTGACAGATAGATTTGCTATAACAAATGAAAACACTAAATAAGCAGCTCCCATCTATTTTTTATGGCTGATATTCATTCCCAGCAAACAGCAAATGTTATCCCGGGATGAAAGCAACTATAATTCCTGAAGTTTTCACTTTGTTGTAAATCACAGTGAATATTTTCGTTGTAAGACTTTTTTTTAAATGTAAAGCAAAAGCTAAAATATGCATAGTTTTGAAATTCCTTAGAATGTCTCGCAACAAAGTTTTGTTCTAGAAGCAACTGCAGTGAAAATGGCCATAGGAAACGTCATGGACGGGTTAAAAATCTCACCAGAAACATTTAACTTAATTATACTTTATAAATAAATATATACGCATATATACATCTATAGATAGATGAAATCAAGTGCTCAAAGACAAGGTTCTTAATTACAGATGCCTCAGCTCCTGTCAGTGTCACACTTTCATCTTCTTACCAGACTCCAAGGTCATCACTACAACTGGCAGCATTCCTGAACCTAAGATGTCGTAGCAGCAGCTAGCGGAGGCCCACAAACTCACCTGCCATTCAAACCCTCATCTCCTCCTTGGAGAAACCTGACTGGAAGAGCCAGGGCAAACGGAAAAGAATTCTGGGAGATGAATAATAATAAAAGCTAATGATTACTGGGGCATCGGGGTGGCTCAGTCGGCTGAGCATCTAGCTCTTGGTTTCGGCTCAGGTCATGATCTCAGGGTCGTGAGACGGAGCCCCGTGTGGGACTCCACTGCCTGTGGAGCCTGCTTAAGATTCTCTTTCTCCTTCTCCTTCTGCCCCTCCCTCCTGCTCTCTCTCTCTCTTTCTCTCTCAAATAAATAAATAAATCTTTAAAAAATATATACTTTTTAAAAAGAGCTAATGATCATTAAGTACAAAAATATATACATTTTAAAAAGAGTCAATGATCAATAAGTATGTCATATGCACTATATCCTTTTATTCTTCATGAGTCCATTTAGAGACAGGTACCCAGATTAGTACCACTTTATAGATGAAGGGACTGAGGCTTGGAAAGATTAAGGAACTTGACCCAAATCATACTGTTTTAAGTGATATACAACTAGAAAAGAGCTGACTTTCAACTGGATTTGGAGAGCAATAGAAACACACACCAAAAAAGCTGAAATGCCCTATATGATTCTCCTTCTTCATCTTTGAACTTGAATTAAGAAGAGAAAAGTGTAATGGTCATGCATGTGAGCAAATGATCTTTCCACTAGACTCATTCTTTCAGCATTTTAAGAAATCCAACAAAGTCTTACCTACTCATAATGTTCCTAAAAATCTGACTATGGCATCCTTAATGTTTCCAGACAGTCTCAATCCCTACAGTACTGTACCTGTGTCCTGTGTTCTTCTGAGCTGGATACGACTAGAAATTGACCATACATCCAATTTCTTTCCATCTCCCCCAATTTCAAAGATTTCTAAAAAAAGAAATGAGAGGATTAAAATTTCAAAATGGGATTTGTGAATTACATGTTACCTTCAGCCAAGGAGCTTTGGTACAATTTCTTAAGCACTGCCCACTATGCCCCAGTCACCTATGCAAGGATATCTATATTCTCTAGCTCATTTCATTTTTACAATATCCCTATATTTAAAAAAAAAAAGTTTTAAAACCAGAGGTTAAATGAAGTATCCAAGGTCATCATGGGATTAAGAGGAGGAATCAAAATATCAGCATGGGTCTGACTACCTATCCAATATAAGACACCCTCTCATCCTGCTCTTCAAATGGGACTAATGCAAAATACTTAGCAATAGACTCAGAACTGGGCTTTTTAGCACTTCCTCTCTGTTTGTTTTCTGTTTTTATTTTTAATACTTAAAAATGTCTTGCACAAAACATCCTCTGATTTTTTTTTTCTGAGAGGTGCTGAATAAACAGTTTTGGTGATGTGTGGCCATGATTGCAAACTTGTCAGGATCCAATTATTAAACTGATATCTAGGTATTTATTGCTGTCATAAGAACTCTGCACAATGGCTTTGAAAAATTGCCCTGACTCATGGTTCATATCTGAGGCTTTATCAGATGCGTATTTTTTAATATAATGTAGGTGCCAAGAGGTTACAGGCACATTGCATTCATATTCAATAACACTCTATAATCCTGAAAATAAAATACTGGCTTATGTATCAGGAAAATTCCTTCCTGTTTATATTTCTTATTCTAAAACCATAAGTCATCTATGAGAAGAATGTGGCAGTTTCTAAATAGGAAAGACAGTTAAAGAGCTTTCAGAAAATGGAAAAATGGTCAGTGAAATATAGAAGTAAGGATTAATACTCTACTACATTCCACACAAATGTAAGGCATTGTTTGAGATCAGCAATTAATAATGGCTTATTTGATTCCAATGAAGTTTCCTCCGAACACACATCTAATTACTAGAACATTTACCAAGAAGATTTTGGATAGCACCATAATGCTCAAGATATTTCTCTTTTCATTTGTCAACATAAAATAGGTAGAGCACACAACCCTCTTGCTGTCGGGAATGTTTATAGGGAGCCAAAACTATTGTCATAATAATTTAGATAAATTTTATATCTTCAAACAATAAATTAACTTGTAACTATGGAAGCTCTCCCGGGTATGTATGTATGTATTTACTTATTTATTTTAATTTTTATTTATTTGAGGAGAGAGAAAGCATGAGCAGATGAGGAGGAAGTTGGGGGAGAATCTCAAGAAGACCCCCATGCTGAGTGCAGAGCCCGACCCAGAGCTTGATCTCAGAACCCTGAGATCATGACCTGAGCTGAAACCAAGAGTCGGACACTTAACTGACTGAGCCACCCAGGCAGCCCAGCTCTCCCAGGTTTTTAAAATGATCCTTTGCATGCCCATTATTTCCTTCTTCCCACCCATGACACCAACCACTCCCAATTGCTAGGATCTTCATCAAGGAGAGTGGTTTGAACAACTCTCCCTACAATTGACCAAAAACTCTGTTCTTCTCAGAGATTTCACTCTGACTCCTCAGGAAACTTACTGACAGACAGCATGCCCTGGTCAACTCAGAATTTTAGGAATGGAAACAATGATTCCCAAACGATTGTAGATTCCAGGACTCTGAACTCCAAACCAGAGCTGGTTTTCTTTCATCCATTGTCTGCTGGCAGCTCTCAAGGTGGACCACCAAAAATGTCACTTGATGAGGTAACTCATTATTCCAACATCCCCACAAAAGCCCAATAGCTGGTGTCTTCCTGAAGGAAGGATAAAGCATCAAGTAGAACCTGTTGACTATAAATGCACACCAGTGAAGAAAAAAAGGTGATGGACAATGGTCCAGGTTGAGGAGGATGAAAAAAAGAAAAGCACCAGAGCATACTGCACACCTGTCACGTGCCTAGAGCTGCCAGCATTCTGTAAGGCAGGGCTCCACCCTCAGCAGTGTTGGCATTTGGACTGGATAACTCTCCACTTTGGGGTCTGCACTGGTTCTTGGGCCTTCAGATTCAGATTGGGACTAAACCATCAGCCTCCTGATCTCAGATTCTCAGGTCCCCAGACTTGGACAGAATTATACCATCAGCTCTCTTGGTTCTCCAGTTTGCAGATGACAAATGGTGGGACTTCTCATAATCACACAATATATGTAGGTATGGTGGCTGATGATAGCTATACGATGTACATATATTATATATATATATATAAAGAGAGATTTATTATAAAAATAATATAAAATATAGTTTATATGTTAATATAATGTTAATATTAATTAAAAATATAATTTCATATATATGCCATATATATATATCTCATATCTCATATACACTTATGGTATATATATATATATATCTATCTCTTGTTGGTCTGTTTCTCTGGAGAACCCTAACTAATACAGCAGTGTCCTAACTGCTTCTCTGTAAAATACAAAAGCAGAAATGTGGGCTGGATTACTCAGTTATTAATTAACAATTAATAAACAGGGAAGAAAGCTTACTTGCTCAATGTGCAGGCTCCTGAGGATGGAAAAGCCAGGTTCGAGTCCTAGCTTCATTGTTCACCAGCTCTGTAATTCCAGAGTCCCGTGGCATCAAGTTAGATGGGGATAGCAAGCACCACTTCTTAAGAGTTCTCTTAAGCAGTCACGAAAGCCCCTGTCAAGGGGCTGGAAGGTCAAGCACTCTGTGGCTTGAGTGAGGACATGGATGAAGGAGGGTTTCGATGTGAGAGAGGACATTGGGCTTTCCTCCACAGGACAGAACAGGTGAGATAAATGTGAATCCCCTGTGCTGCTCAATTAGCAGATTCCAGACCAATTGCAGCATCTTCTCTTCCCTGAAATGAGGCAGCCTATGATTCTACTTTGAAAAATCAAGATCTTATTTCAGGGAACATAACTTCTTTTCTTTTGCTCACAAAGAAGCAATGCTAAAAAACATAAAATACCTATGCATCCCTCTAGAGCACGGATGCAAATGGGTTGAGGCAGTAAATATGACTGTTCCACGAGTCCATTTTTACAATAACCCTTCTCCCAGGGGCATCAATATTAATAAAGTCACACTTTCCAGGAGGGTGAATCACTAAATCTACAAAGACCCCTGGGTAGAAATCCTAATGGATGCAGCTCCACACCTCAGCGGCAGGCAGAGATAGCTGGAGGGATAGTCAGGAAGGAAAGACACTCAGGAAGGCAGATACAGGACTGTTTTATTCCACCAGCTATTTAGGCAATAGGAGACCCTCCACGGGACTCCCTAAATCGTCATTTCCATTCTGGTCATGTCCTCCTTACCTCCCCCCCACCCCCAAACACTGACCCTTTATGACATCCTGAAGGAAAGAAGAGCCAAGAAGAGTTCTGATATACATCCTACAATTTATGTGACAGGCACTCACAAGAAGTTACTCAGCTAAAGCTTATTGTCTTCTCTTCTTCAGGGACTCCAGAATTCTCCTTTCTGCCCCAATTCTCCAATGGTGCCTTTCCCACCTCCTCTGGGGCTCCATACGCCAAGCGACTGCCTCTCTTAAATTCCTTCCCCCTTTCTTTCTTCCAGAAAATTGCCACTAGGGAGCAATGATATCTTAATTATCTAGTTTGAACTGGAAAGCTTAATCTTTTCTAAAATCAAGAGTATATCATTCTAAACAGATACCTCTATAACACCAAACAGAGGATAATAACAGCGTGTTCAAAGACAAAACCTCTAGGGTCAATGTTTCCAGATTTTGTTATTGTTTTTCCCCCTTCTTTAATTGCTATCAATCATAGCCATCTTGAATCTCATTAGGTTCTCTAGTCTGGGAATGGAGTTATGCTTTGTTATTCCTTAACCCCCTCTTCTTTGAGTCAAAACTATCCTAGGACATCAAGACACTATTCCACTTTGTCGTCAAAACTCCCTACGGAGATGCCCGCCATGGGTCGTTCAGAAATGACTCCAGTGACAGAGCCTGTTATTGAAGCCGTTTCCTAAAGGTTTTAGTGCCCTCTATTAAACCTTCCAGATTGTATAAAGAAAGAGGAGACAAAATCTACCCTCGTGATGAAGTACCTAACAACCCAGGGAGAGCAGAAATGACTTCCAATCAGGAAGACATTTTCTACTTAACTCCCTAAATTGGATAAAACAATCTACAGCTCCACACATATTTTTTCGGTGGCTGCTGATGGCTAGATGTATGAGAACATGGACACAATAGCACCTTGAATGGCAAGAGCTTGAGCTCCAAAGCAACCAGATTCTCTTGGCCTCCAGGTACCATTAACGATTCTAATGAACCAGAATCTTTGAAAAGCAAATTTAAACAAGGGTTTAATTTATTTCTCTTTGGTTAAGTCAAGATTCAAAATACCTCCATCCCATTTTCCCAGAGAAGGTTGCCTTTTAAACAGAGATGCCTGATTTGACAATCCAAAGCAATACGTTTCTCATGCTATAATGTAAAACAAGGCCTGTCATTGAGAGAGCCGTAACTATTACCAAGTGGAAAGCATTCTTTCATTTATAACATGCTTATTAAAGGTCTCCTACCTGTCAGGTACTGTTCCACACTGTTCCAGGGGACTGGACACATCAGAGCTAACAAAACAGACTGAAATCCCTGTCCTCCGGGAATTGCACATCTGTGGGAGCTTCTAATTCTGGAATGTAGGGTTATATTTTTATTTCCTCAATATCTTGTCTGGTATCTGACACAGCACCGGCTTTATGACTCTTCCTTTAATAGCCAATGTGCATTGAGTGCATATTACGTGCTTCAAACTGAAGAATCCAGAATGAATAATTTTTGGTCCTTGCTCATGGGATGTCACAGTCCCTGGCACCAGCCTGGTAGAGCAGCTGCAGCAGAATTCCACACAGGGCCAGGGGAGCAGCAGGAGATGGGGACAAGAGAACTAGAGAGGCAAGAAGGGTTTTATAGAGGAGGTGCTGCTAGAGCTGAATCTTGGAGTATGAAGTAGCTGATGCCCAGATAAATGGAGCCAAGCGTAGCGGTGATGGAGGGATGGACCCTCCGGGCAGAGAAAATAGTATGAACCAAGACAAAGAGAGAAAAAAGCAACCTGGTGGGTTTGGAATGGCCAGAAGATAATACATGGTCCCTTATCCTAAACCAGAGATGGCGTCCTATGGAATAAACTTCAAGGCTTTCTCAGCCCCTTCTTGGGGCAGATGAGTCCCAACCCAAAGCCTATACCACTTCCAAGAAAGAAGTTCCAGTTCTTTATAAAAGACAGAAAAGATCAAGCCCGCACATGCTTCTGTGAATAGAATAGTTAGCGCTGAGTCAGGCAAGAAGCACTTGGGGGCTTGAGGGACAGAAATGATGCAGGGCTCAGTTCAACCTACACTACCAAAGCCCAAAGGAAGATGACAGGTCATCAAATTTTCTGAAAGGCACACTTTTTAGGGCTTACATGTGGGTCACTTTGATGGCCAGCCCTTAAAATACCTTCAAACACATCCTTCACTGATAGGCCCATCTGTCTCTCCAGCCTGGCTCACTATGGGGAGTTAAATATGCCTTTAATATTTATCTGTGCTGTGAAAACTTCTTCTACATGCATCCCTTTGAGGGAAATAGCCAAGATCAATGCAGGAGTGACGTAAACTGAATGAAGAAACAAACAAAAATATTTATTTCTCTGTCCACAGACCACAGTGCCTCCTGAGGGAGAGAACAAATTGGCAAAAACAATACAGTACTCCAAGCAGACATTGACTGTCTCTATGAAGGCCAGCGCCATAAGACATTTTTTTTCTTTTCTTCATAAGAGAGCAACTATGCAAAAACATAATAAAAGGAAAATTATTTATATTTTAAATGCAGTTTCTTCATGACTGTTCTGGGAGTAGAGGCCTCAAACCTTATTTTGGTCGGGGTTATAATAAGTAGTACCATATAGTACCAGCTGCTCTAAATACTTTATCCCATTAAATTCTGACTCCTCCAATTTAAGTATCATTATTGACATTTCTCACATTATGGAACAAGCAAGGTTGGGGAGCTACCTTGCCTAAGGGGCTCAGTAGCACTGGTGCAGTTTGTATTTAAACAAGACTCGTCTGGATCCAAACACTGTGCTATTTCTTCCATGAAGAAAGCCCACTCTCCGTGAGCTTGGGACATGACTGAGTATCTAAATACGTAACATATCAACACGGAGACTGGATGTCTTAGGTGAGTTTCCCCGGAAGCCAATCCTGAGACAAGGACAATGAGCAAATTATTTATTAAGGAGAAACTGGTGAGAGACAGACAGACAGAAAAGGAGAAGAAGCCAAGTAAAGGTGCCGTTTCAAACAAAGAACATCCTGCAGAAGCAGCTTCAGCCAATCCTGCAGGGAAACCAGGGGTGTAAGTTACATCCAGAGCCATCTTGCCCAGGTAAGGAGCCGGGCCTCCAATATCTTGCACCTGTAGGTGACTGGGAAGGGCCACCCTGGAATAATGTCAACGTAGACACCCTGGCTCTCCCAGAAATCACTCCATTTGCCTGAAGATGGTACTTGAAATAAGGTAAGAACTCACCAAATTTGGGGGAGTATTACATGGAAACATTGAAACAGATCTCAAAGGAGATCAAAGCAAATGCCCGCAGCCAAAAATTTGGGCACATCTTCATTCTCCAACAGTTAGACCCACAAACAGCACCAGTACCAGTCCCTGCCTAACTAACCTGGAAACAAGGGCCTGGATTCCCCCCGTATCTGTCCCTCTCTCCCCTAGTCACTGCATCTGACCAGGGCAGCAGTGGCCTTGAACTCGGTGCCACCAACCCCAACTGTAGACCTGGGGATCTTTTCTTAAGTTTCAGGTATCTGCTCAGGGGACCTGGAGTATGTCCCCCAGTTACCCCTGTACCTCCAAGCCTCAGGCTATTTATCACCATGTTTGTCCAGTCTTTCTAGTACTTTGGCACATCTGGAGTCTTTGTTTGAATCTTGCCATTTCCTCTCTTTGAGAAGCATAACCTAACTCCTCCAAGCCATGACAGAGAGCTGCATAGTATAAGGTTGTGAAGGTTATCAAGACGTTGGCTTGCAACCTGCTTCTGCCCCTTACCAGCCCTGAATCTTGGGTAAGTAACCCAACTCCCCTCTGAGTTTCATCAGCTGTTCAGTGGAGAGCAAGAAAACTAAAAGTCAGGAGATCTTGTGAGAATCTAATGTGGTGATGTATAAAACAACCACCTGATCATGGTAGCTGCCTTTTTCACTGTTATTGCTATTTTAATTATCTCTCTTGGGACCATGACTTCCTAGGGTATCAATGGTGGACTGGATTGAGTTTAAATTTAGAATTCTCTTTGGAATTTAGAATTCTCTTTGGTAAGCTAAGTGGGACTGCTGGCCACTCTATCAGAAGACTAGACATAAAATCACATTAGATCACCAGAGTTCTCCTCCCTTACTTTTCTCAAACTACTGAGTTTTCCATTTTCGAGGAAGAGGAGCCTACAATAACCATGTCAACCTAGGCCTCAGCAGTAATAAGCCATACAGATCAAACCCCATAACTCCAGCTGAGACTCATATCACACGGAGAGGTGAGATTTGCACTGACACCTGGTGACCTAGACTCCTCATTCATAATGTGAACTTCTGACTTGCAGGGTGCTGGGGGACAGAGCAGCAATGATCCAATTAAGAGCAGCAGCAGAACCCAGCCAGGTTCTTGAGAGAAATAAGGCCAAATGCCTTAAGGCATCCATTGTATGGAATGAATTAATTCTCTGCTATGCATTTAGAATGGCAACGTTTATATATTATCCTTGGAAGAATCGAGGTATTAGTCACTCAAATCATTTTCTGTGTTCTATAGTTCATATGGGGGGCCCTCGTTGAGGAGGGCTTATTTAAATTAATGTTTCATTAATAGATATTCAAAGTGAAGGCAGAGAGTATGAATGACTTGCTTGATCCATGGCATATGGCAAAGCTAAAGACAGCAAAGTTCCTTGCTAAATAGCCCCTCGTGTTATAGAAACCCTAATGTTATGTTAACTTCTCCCCCCTCTCCCTTTCCTTCCACCTCTTTCTCCTTTTCTCCCTTTCTTCCCCACTTCTTTTTTTCCCTCCCTCCCCCCATCTGTCTAGCAATGAATTGAGAGAGAGAATATCCTTGAATGAGAGCTGATGTGCCCATCACACACCAACACATAAGGGTAGCAGTGTTAAATAAGGTGCTTAACATTCATTCAATGGATAAGAACAAAAAAATCTTGGAAGTTACCCGCTCTGGGTCTCCTCATTTAATGAGGTCAGTGGTTCCTCTGCTCTGTTTCCATAGCACCTGGGGCGGACATTTTCCTAGAATTTATCCCACTGGATCTCAATTGTCTGCTTTTGTATTTCTCTTCCCATTGAATCATGATGTCAGGGAAACAAGTTTACTCCTTTCTAATCTCAGTCTCTTCGCAGTTTCTGGCACATAAAAGGCATCAATACAAAATACCTGAATGAATGATCAAATGGACCAGCTAATGAAAGCCATTTCAGAGATCATAGCACAGTGGGCTCTGAGGGTTGATCTAATGTGAGGGGTAGGGACTACCAAAGTGAGTCAGCTTGTCAGTTCTCTACAATACTTTGACATTGGAAAATATGGCAACATATATTTATTAACTGGATCAGAACCATATGTATTTTATTTTGACATATCAAAAATAATTCTTAAATGAAATTGTACACCATCCAAATTAGCATCCAAAACAATGTAACACATAGATGAAGACTTAATTTTCTCATCTTGAAAAGTGTATATGGGGGAGCTACATGGCGCTGTATTAAAAGAAGGCTCAGGTTGTAATAATTTACACGATAAATAAATCATGTAGGTCAATGATTGCAAACTCAGTTGTCTATAAGTCTTACTCAAGTAATTCAAATCAATAAATTAGGTTCGGTGTGGATTTTGACAAGCTGAAGATTGGACGCATACCCTGTGAAGATGGGGTGGTTGCAACTCAGCTCCTGCCTATTATTGGGCCAGTTTAAACAAAACAATGTAAAATCTTTCAGTTTTAAAATATAAGCCAACATTGTGTACATCAAAAAAAACTTGCCTATTGCCTGGATTTGATCTGACGGCCTAGAATCTAAACGACCATATGGGTGAAAAACTGAAAATTTGAGAGGTCTGTAGCAACTACACATTGACCAACATAGGTCACCAAGAAGATTCTTGCCTTTCTTTTTTTGTTTTTTTTAATTCTTTGTTACACCCCCAGGCACTTAGTCTAAACTTCTGTGAACAATGTGTATTTTTAGACACAGATTTTACCTACTGGAAGATTACAGTTTGGAACAAAGCCAGTTATAAATAAACAAACCACTGAGCAAGCAAAATTGACTATTCCTATTTTTTGTGCCCAAATTGTACATGTTCCTCTATCACAACCCCTGTAACTCTTCATTGTTGGTTCTTGGTGTTTGTGAGTTTAACTTTTGCAATTTCAATTATGTGTTATGAGACCCAAAGGTCAGCAATATACAGAAAATTGTCTCTTTGCTGAGGTATAAATATGAAATACAAATGTTTAAGATCAACATACCTAGGGAGACAGCCAAACCTTCAGTGAGGCAGTTCATCTCAACACAAACCCACTTTACTTTATTCTCTAATTATATATATATATATATAATTATGTATATATACATTATATATAATATATAATTATATATATAATGAAAAGTTGAAAATATCCTTTAAAGAAAAAAAGCTACCACTAGCTCTTAATACCTGCAGACATAAAAGTCAACTTTCAGGGCTGGTAAAAAATGAGAAAAGAAAAATGGGGTCTCCTCCTTAAGTCAAACTCTCAGCCATATGTCAATTTGAACGTTAGCACCTTGAAACATCTTCTTCACTTGGCACTCGGGAGCCCTCCTTCTCTCAGCACTCCTGTATCCTACCATCCACTCCTTCCCAGTCCCCTTTCCAGATTCCTCTTTGTCTTCCCAACATCTAACACGGCCCAGAGCTCAGCCCTCACTTCTCTCCTCTCAATAAACTTACTCCCCAGGAGACCTCAGCCTCACCGAGGGCTGCTGATAATGCCATACACTGGAGACCTCAAATCTCGACCGCCAGCCCAGACTTCTCCCTCACCCCAGCCCAAACTCCAGACCCATACCCCAGTGCTCAATCATCATTTCCACTTGTTTCCTACTAGGCAACAAGCCCAAGCCCACCCACTCCTCATTTCTCCCCAGCACATACCCCAAACATGTTCTTCCCTTAGTCTTCCCCATCTTGGTAAGCATCCACTCCTGGCTACCAGTCACTTAGGACAAAAGCCTAGAATAGTCCTTGTTCTTTTTAAGTCTCATACCACATCCCAACCCAACATCAAATCCTGTTTGCTCTCCCTTGGACATATGTCTTGAATCTGCCCTTCTTACCACCTCCATTATAATCTGACCGTCAGCATATTACACCAAAACTCTTTCCATAGTCCCTCACCTGCTTTCCCTGCTTCACCCTTGTCACCTCCCCGGTTATTCCCAATGTAGCAGGTGGAATGATTTGGTAAAATGAAAAGTATATGGAAGGAAAAACTTACCTTTTTTCCCTCTCTACCCTCCCAGGGTCTCCAGCTAGGTAGGACGCTGCAAATGAGACTGACAAAAGACAGATTAACAAGGGATGAACAAACAGAAATGCATTAATGTGTGCCTTGCGCTTATACATGTGAGCACTCAGCAGTGAGTAATTCAAAGGGTTGATTAGAATTTGGGCTCGTGTAGCATCTTAACGAAAGAGTAATAACTCTGTAGAGAAGTGACAAGAGAAAGGAAGGGGACTTTGAGCTTGAAGGGGTGGCAAATCATGAGAAAGTAATTATATAGAAGAAACTAAGGAAGAAAAGGACAGTTTTAGCAAGATTTGCTATGTAGATTCTTCTGGTTCCATCTGTGGGCTGATAAGCATCTGAAATTGTCTCTGGGGTGATTAAGAACTAAATCTGTCCCGGGCGCCTGGGTGGCTCAGTTGGTTAGGCGACTGACTTCGGCTCGGGTCATGGTCCTGGGGTCCCGGGGTCGAGTCCCACATCGGGCTCCCTGCTCGGCGAGGAACCTGCTTCTCCCTCTGGCCCTCCCCCCTCTCATGTGCTCTCTCTCTCTCTCTCATTCTCACTCTCTCAAAATAAATAAATCTTAAAAAAAAAAAAAAGAACTAAATCTGTCCCTTCTAGTATAGAGGGAGAGGGCAGAGAGTTTTTTGTGTCTCTCTGTTCTCAATGTCTCTAACTCAAAACAATCCTAGGTCTGCATGGCATATTTTGGGTGGCATACTCTGAACCCCTTCAAAAGCCAGATCATATACCTCTTCTGTTCAAAACCCACCACAAGTTACCCACCTCTTTCCTTATACAAGGTGGCCATAAAGTCTGGAAACAGAAATAGTATTATTTTATTGCACTGTAACATTATATTAAATAACATGTATTTTATATTCATCTGTGTCAGGGCTTCTTAGCCACTCTGTAAAATCCAAAAGAGGCTTACCAAAGCCTCTGCCACCAAGCATCCTTACATGAGAGCCTTCACTTCCTCTCTTCCTTATCATTCACTTCCCCTTTCTCTGCCACAGCCAAGCTGGCATGCCTGGGTCATTCCTGCCCCAGCCCCTCTGCACTCGCAGGGAACTGATACCTGTAAGATTCACTTCGTTGTTCAAATGTCATCATGCCCAAGAGGCCTTCCCTGACCGCTACTACTTCTTTCTAACCCCTTATTTGACTTTACACTTCACTGCTTTCATGACTACCCAACACAAATGTAAGTTTCATGAGCATCCTGACACGTACATGCTCCCTAATTATTTGCTGAATTAACTAATAGCTTAATTAATTAATGACTCTTTGAGCATCATAAAGGACCTGGATGAGATTAATTTTTTAATTTTCATTTATTGCATGTTATGGGGGAAGGGGTCAATAATAGGCCATGGAATCAAACTTAAAAGCTTCAACGTGGCTTCTCTTGTGAATGTCAGGGATCCTTCTACACTTGGAGCCCGTTGAGGACAGCCACTATGCTTTATTCATCCTTATAGCCCAGAGTTACTCACATACAATAGATGCCTAATAAAATATTATGGAATGAGCAGAAGATGAACAACTAATATTCCAATAGATTGAAATCAAGTAAAAGGAACTTAAAATAAAAATGATTACACATCTAACTTGACGCTGGTTACAAAAGGAGAAAGAACAAAAATTCTAAATTAAAAAAAAAATTTCTGCAAGATACATAGCTGTATTAGTAAATGCTGAACTTAGAATCCAAAAGTGGCCTTTTCCAAAAGTGGAATCCTAAATAGGCCATTTGAACGCATGCCCATCTAAGCATTCTTCAGAGGGAGAGGCAAAAGAAGAAAGTAGTAAGAGAGAGAAGCAAATGGAGTTCTTATGTTTGGGGACTGGTGGGATGATTCCAGGTGCTCACATTCCCTACTGACACATGTTGATGAGATATTAAATGGTAAGACGGAGGAATGTCGCTGGGCTGTGCCCAGGTGTGCTCATCTTCTTCCAGGCACATGTGTTTCTCTTTCAAGAACCAGAGAAAATTTTTCAGAATTTGAAAACTAATAACTGTGCTTCTTCTGACCCCAGCCTCCCAAATTATGTGGCCCACAGAGACCAAGGAAAGGGGGCAGCCAAGAGTGCTTAAAATGTGTACGATCACATAGGTCCATCTGCTTGTTTTCCTGCTGTTTCCATTCAGCAGAATGGAAGCCTGTGGGTAAATGGAAATTACCACCCATGGTGTAAGCCCCTTAGGCAGCTATAATTGTGTGTTTTCTTGCAAATTCCGTTGCCACGGTTCTCCTACCAACTTGGTTTGCTCATTTCCCACCCACATCCCCTGCCTTCCTTGTCAGGTGATTAATTGTGGATCTTAAAAAGAACACCCAGCTTGGGATTCAAACAGCTGTGTGAAATGGAAAATGTTCATTTGGTATTAATGGGGACAGAACTATAATCAGCAGGCATTTTATTTCTTGAACAAGGCACTCACTTCTCTTTAAACTTAGTTCTTGATATTGTGATGAATGTCCCCACGGTGGTGTGTACCTTGCCAGAGTACAGGAAAGGCACCCTTGCTTCTCAGTTTTCTATAGCAAAGAGGATGTAATGGGGAAAATATTCATATGAAATTGGACTGGTCTCTACAAGGCACCAAGTGCAGAGTCCACATTCAGCCTGCCTGGGTTTGTAATCTCCTTCCCCCTTGCATCCAGGTCAAAAACTGTTATTTCTTTGTCTTCCTGTCTTTTGCTTTCCAGGATCTGATGGCATCTGAATGCCTTGCCTGTTTTTTGGAGGGTCGTGTAACTCTAGGTACTATCATTAGGGATGATCTTTCACCTTTCTTACATTTTCACAGTGCTATTCAAGGAACTTCAGCACATACCTTATTTTGATGTAAGGATGTTGGATGTTGGGACAAACACATGCCAATTTAAGTGGCAACAAAATCTTTAAAGTGCAAAGATCCCTCTGGGTGGCTTCCCAGGGGAATTCTACCAAATATTTAAAGAAGAATAAATACGTATTCTTCTGAAACTGTTCCAAAAAAATAGAAATGGAAGGAAAACTTCCAAACTTGTTTTATGAGGCCACCATTACCTTGATCCCAAAAACAGACAAAGACCCCATCAAAAAGGAGAATTACAGACCAACATCCTTGATGAATATGGATGCAAAAATTTTCACCAAAATACTAGCCAATAGGATCCAACAGTACATTGAAAAGATTATTCACCACGACCAAGTAGGATTTATCCCTGGGCTGCAAGATTGGTTCAACATCTGCAAATCAATCAATGTGATACAATACATTAACAAAAGAAAGAACAAGAATCATATGATCCTCTCAATAGATGCAGAAAAAGCATTTGACAAAGTACAGCATCCTTTCTTGATCAAAACTCTTCAGAGTATAGGGATAGAGGGTACATACCTCAATATCATAAAAGCCATCTATGAAAAACCCAAAGCCAATATCATTCTCAATGGGGAAAAACTGAGAGCTTTCCCCCTAAGGTCAGGAATATAGCAGGGATGTCCACTATCACCACTGCTATTCAACATAGTACTAGAAGTCCTAGCCACAGCAATCAGACAACAAGAAGAAATAAAAGGCATCCAAATTGACAAAGAGGAAGTCAAACTCTCACTCTTTGCAGATGATATGATACTGTATGTGGAAAACCCAAAAGATTCCACCCCAAAACTGCTAGAACTCATACAGGAATTCAGTCAAGTGGCAGGATAGAAAATCAATGCACAGAAATCAGTGGCATTCCTATGCACCAACAACAAGACAGAAGAGAGAGAAATGAAGGAGTCGATCCCATTTACAACTGCACCCAAAACCATAAGATACCTAGGAATAAATCTCACCAAAGAGGCAAAGGATCTGTACTCAGAAAACTATAAAATACTCATGAAAGAAATTGAGGAAGACACAAAGAAATGGAAAAATGTTCCATGCTCATGGATTAGAAGAACAAATATTGTGAAGATGTCAATGCTATCTAGAGCAATCTACACATTCAATGCAATCCCTATCAAAATACCAACCACTTTTTTCAAAGAAATGGAATAATCCTAAAATTTGTATGGAACCAGAAAAGACCCCGAATAGCCAGAGGAATGTTGAAAAAGAAAAGCAAAGCTGGCGGCATCACAATTCCGGACTTCAAGCTCTATTACAAAGCTGTCATCCTCAAGACAGTATGGTATTGGCACAAAAGCAGACACATAGATCAATGGAACAGAATAGAGAGCCCAGAAATGGACCCTCAACTTTATGGTCAACTCATCTTTGACAAAGCAGGAAAGAATGTCCAATGGAAAAAAGACAGGCTCTTCAACAAATGGTGTTTGGAAAACTGGACAGCCACAAGGAGAAGAATGAAACTGGACCATTTCCTTACACCACACACAAAAATAAACTCAAAATGGTTGAAAGACCTAAATGTGAGACAGGAGTCCATCAAAATCCTAAAGGAGAACACAGGCAGCAACCTCTTTGACCTCAGCCGCAGCAACTTCTTCCTAGAAACATTGCCAAAGGCAAAGGAAGCAAGGGCAAAAATGAACTTTTGGGATTTCATTAAGATAAAAAGCTTTTGCACAAAGAGGACATCGAAATGGCCAACAGACACATGAAAAGGTGCTCAACATCGCTTGGCATCAGGGAAATCCAAATCAAAACCTCAATGAGATACCACCTCACACCTGTCAGAATGGCTAAAATTAACAAGTCAGGAAACGACAGATGCTGGCGGGGATGCGGAGAAAGGGGAACCCTCCTACACTGTTGGTGGGAATGCAAGCTGGTGCAGCCACCTTGGAAAACAGTATGGAGGTTCCTCAGACAGTTGCAAATAGAGCTACCATACGATCCAGCAACTGCACTACCGGGTATTTACCCCAAAGATACAAATGTAGGGATCTGAAGGGATACGTGCACCCCAATGTTTATAGCAGCAATGTCCACAATAGCCAAACTGTAGAAAGAGCCAAGATGTCCATCAAGAGATGAATGGATAAAGAAGATGTGGTATATATACACAATGGAATATTATGCAGCCATCAAAAGGAATGAGTTCTTGCCATTTGCAATGACGTGGATGGAACTGGAGGGTGTTATGCTGAGTGAAATAAGTCAATCAGAGAAAGACATGTATCATATGACCTCACTGATATGAGGAATTCTTAATCTCAGGAAACAAACTGAGAGTTTGTTTTTAGAGGGGAGGGGGGTGGGGGGATGGGTTAGCCCAGTGATGGGTATTAAAGAGGGCACATTCTGCATGGAGCACTGGGTGTTATGCACAAACAATGAATCATGGAACACTACATCAAAAACTAACGATGTAATATATGGTGATTAACATAACAATAAAAAAATTTTTAAAAAAAGAAATATCTCTCAGGTACTTTGGACAATGGCCCTTTGTAGAGCGAAATGTGGCTTATTATAAGAATAGAAGTGGCTGAATGTGTCTAACAAATGATACTGTGTGGGAGGTAATGACTTTAGAACTCTGAATGTTTGTTTCTTCAGCGAGACTTGAAACAACACATCGTTTGGTCCCATGATACTAGTGACACTTTTGAAAGCCACTCCAGTCTTTGTTGTCTCTGTGTCACCCTGGTGATTCCAGGAGTCCATGACTCTCGTGGCTTAGGGGGAGGAGGAAATGATCTGAATGAGACTACTAGGACAATTAGCAAAATACACAGCAAAGTGAAAGAATATTTTCATGTTTAACAGCCATCTGAACTTTTAAAATGCTATCCTATATACAATGGGCCCTCAACTTGATTGCTATTCTATTATCAACCACAGCTCTTTCTCTCTTTTGAAGAACATCATCCTCTATTCTACCCTATAGCTTCCTTCCTGTCCTAAGAACATCACTGATTATGTTCATGCTGTGACTTTTGCTCACATTGTCTTAATTGGCTGAATTCTGTATCATCCTCCCTAATATCTTCTCTATCTTTACTGCTCATATAAAGTACCACCTACCTACAACATCCTTGATTTAGTTCTTTGAATTTTGTTCCATTTTATTTTATCTTACAAACACTTTTAGGCCTCACAAAATTCCAGGACTGTTTTAAGTGGCTGTGAATACCAACTCTATGAAGTTACCTTAGATGACTCTGTCCTCTATTTGGAAGCCCCATAACACCCAGTAGTGTAGCTAGTGCTTCTCAAACACCTGGAGCATCTCTTAAAGGCCTATAGGAGAATGAAAAGATAAACACAGACTCAGAAAATATTTGCAAAACACACATCTGATAAAGAACTTGCATTAAAACTATACAAAGAACTCTTAAAATTTTACAATAAGAAAACAAGCAAGCCAATTAAAAAGTGGGCAAGTATGTTGTATTGTTGATTTTAGCCATTCCGACAGGTGTGGGGAGATAGCTGACTGTGGTTTTGATTTGCATTTCCCTGATGGTAAGTGATAATGAGCATCTTTTCATGTGTCTGTTGGCCATCAGGGTGTCTTCTTTGGAGAAATGTCTGTTCATGTCTTTTGCCCATTTTTAATTAGATCATTTGTTTCTTGGGATGTTGAGTTTTACGAGTTCTTTATATATTTTGGATACTAACCCTTTATCAGATATGTCATTTGCAAACATCTTCTCTCATTCTGTAGGTTGCTGTGGCATATGTACACAATGGAATATTACTCAGCCATAAAAGGACTGAAATCTTGCCATTTGCAATGACATGGATGGAGCTAGAGTGTATTATGCTAAGTGAAATAAGTCAGTCAGAGAAAGACAAATAACATATGATTTCATTCATATGTGGAATTTAAGAAACAGAACAAATGAGCAAAGGGAAAAAAAAGAGAAAGAGGCAAACCAAGAAATAGACTCTTAACTATAGAGAACAAACTGATGGTTACCAGTGGAAGGTGGGTAGGGGATAAGGCAGGGAGGTGATGGGGATTAAGAAGGGCACTTATGGGATGAGCACCGGGTGATGTATGGAAGTGTTGAATCACTATATTGTACACCTGAAACTCATATTACACTGTACATTAACTAACTGGGATTAAAAGCTTAAAAAAAGAAATATGCAATAAAATGGATTGAGACCAACAAACAAACAAAAAAGTGGGCAGATACCTCGCCATAAGAAGGTATCTGGATGACAAATAAGCATATGAAAAGATGTTCAATATCAAATATCAGTAGGACAATGCAAATTAAAACAAAATGAGATGTCATTACATGACTATCAGAAAAGCTAAAATCCAAAATACTAATTCAAAATGCTAGCAAGGCCATGGGGCAACAGGCACTCTCATTCATTGCTGGTGGTGTGAATGCAAACTGGTATAGCCACTTTAGAAAACAGCTTCGCAGCTTCTTACAAGGCTAAACATAGTCTTATCATAGGACCCAGCAATTGTGCTTCTAGATATTTACTCAAGTGAGCTGAAAACTTACATCCACACAAAAACCTGTACCTAAATGTTTATAGTAACTTTATTCATAATTGCCAAAAACAAGAAACAACAAGATGCCCTTCACTAAGTGAATAGATAAGTAAACTTTGAGACATCCAGACAATGGAATATCGTTTAGCACTAAAAAGAAATGAGCTAACACACAATGAAAAAAAGGAAACCTTAAATGCTAAGTGAAGGAAGACAATTTGAAAAGCCTCCCTACTGTATGATTCCAACTCTGTGACAGTCTGGAAAAGGCAAACTATGGAGACAGTGACAAGATCAGTTGTTGTCAGGGGTTGGGACGGAGAAAGGAGGAAGTAAAGGGCAGGCACAGATGAAACACAGGGGATTTTTAGGGCAGTGAAACTATATTGTTTGATAATACAATGGTGGATACATGACATTATGCACTTGGTAAGACCCAGGGGAACTGCACAACACAAAGGATGAACTCATTCTTTGTAAAGTGTAGACTTCAGTAAATAATAATGTGTCAATATGAGTTCATCAATTGAAACAAAAGCACCACACCAACGTAGGATGTGAATAATGGGGGAAACCAAGGGCAAGGGAAGGGTGAAGTTGGTTATATGGGATCTGTGCTATCTGCTCCATTTTTCTTTAAAATTAAAACTGCTCTAAAAATTTTAAGTCTTGGCGTGCCTGGGTGGCTCTGTTGATAAGGCATCTGACTTCAGCTCAGGTCATGATCTCAGGGTCCTGGAATTGCGCCCTACGTTGGGCTCCCTGCTCAGCAGGGAGTCTGCTTGTCTCTCTCCTCCCCTTGTGCCACCCCCGCTTGTGCTCTCTCTCTCTCTTTCAAATAAATAAATAAAATCTTTAAAAAAAAAAAGAAAGAAAATTACATCTATCCCTTTAAAAAAGTAACAATCATTTTTTTTAAAGATTTTATCTATATGACAGAGAGAGACATAGTGAGATAGAGAACACAAGCAGGAGGAGTGGGAGAGGGAGAAGCAGGCTTCCCAGCTGAGCAGGGAGCCCGATGCGGGGCTCGATCCCAGGACCCTAGGATCATGACCTGAGCCAAAGGCAGATGCCTAACAACTGAGCCACCCAGGCACCCCAAGTAACAATCATTTTTAAAATACACATGCCTGGGTTCTATCTTGCAAAACTCAATACAGCTCAGATGGGGTCTGTAGTTTTCCTTTTTTTTTTTTTTTTTGAAGATTTATTTATTTATTTGAGAGAGAGAGAGCTCACACGAGTGGGGGAGGCCCAGAGGAAGAGAGAGAGAATCTCAAGCAGATTCCTTGCTGAGCATGGAGACTGACCCAGGACTCGATCCCATGACCCTGAGATCATGACATGAACAGAAACCAAGAGTCAGATGCTCAACCAACTGAGCCACCCAGGCGCCGCTTAACTAGCTTCCAGGTGGCACTGAGGCAGGGCCTGGGGCTGCGCTCCAACAGCACCGGCTTAGCAGTCACGTGTGCACTGCCTTGAATCATTCAGTGTTGCTTCTCACATGCCTCTTACCCCTAATGTCTTTGCAAACTCTTTGGAACAGGGCTGTGTCCATCTCTGACCCTGTGTCCCTCAGTGGCTCAGACAGGGATGGCAGCAGAGTATCCACCAATAGGTAGTTTCTGACCAATTTTTGCAGAAGAACTTGCTGGATGGAACAGATAAAAACCTGCAGGCTTCTGCTGTGTCTTTTGCTTAGTGTATTCTGTAAAGGGCTGTATGCGGAACTGATCCTAATGCACCAAGATGGGGAGACGGAGAGACTCAGAGAACAGAGCCGGACACAGAACTGCGCTGGCCACTGGGACCAGGAGGAAGTAAGCCAGGGAAAAGAGGTTCCAGGAGGTGGGGAGGGGGGCAGGCAAGAGTTGGGCTTTGTGAGGCGTGGAGGCCCTTGTCAGGCACTCAGATTTGATTGGGATTGTGATGCGGCCCTGGAGGGTTTGAAACAAAGAAGGGACATGATTTGATTTGCCAGGTAAGTTTCAGTCTACCATTTAGATGGAGACACTAAGTATTCATGAAATTCTTGGTTCTAAAACAAATTTGGAGGGAGACAGAGCTTCCCCCATGCACAACTTTTATAAATTAGAAAAATGCCCTCTCTCTGGGTGGATGTAAAGGGGATCCCAAGTCTTTATGAATAAGAATCTGCAACCACCACCACTCCTCTCCCCGCCCCTGGTCCCCACCCCCCACCATACACACAGCTCTGTAGGTGCCCACCAGTGAGAACTAGCTCTGCTTCTTACTGGTCTGGTCTGGTGAACCTGCACACCCTGAGCGGTGGGCCTCCTTCCCTGCGCATCCCTGCCCTGGTTGAGGCTTCCATCCACCTGCTCCTGGGTGAGCACAGCCCCACAGAGCAGCACAGACCAGAGTCACCTGGAAAAAAGAGGTGTGACGCAGGAGAACAGACACAGATCAGGTCCGCAGCCCTGGGAGCATTCCCACTTGGTTTGCTGGGCTTGGCTCCCTGAGCTTCTAGGTTCTCATTTGTGAAATCATGGTAACACCAGCCTTCAAGACTAGGGTGAGACTTAGAGCCAGTGGACGTGCCAGAATGGCTCACAAATGCAAGCTTTTGCTGGTATCTAAGCCAGCAGGTCTAAAACTAGTAAAGCCCTGGAAGAGAAGTATTGAGATTTAATCTTACTGATTTCTGAAGTGCCTCATATGGGACAGCTTCCTGTTGGTGGTGTTGTCATTGCTTCTTTCACTTACTCACTCGACAAACCTCATTTAAATAAATTCTCCCTATCTTCCAAAGAGACAGATATTTTTTAAACTATGCTATCTTATGTAACAGTTACTAACAAAATAAATGTTCCTGGAACAGAAGATTCACTACTAGAGAATAAAATTTCTAAAGAAGGATCCACATTCAAAGGGTGGGGGTAATTTGTGGAGTGCCTGGGGCCTTAGTCAATGAAGCGTCCAACTCTTGGTTTTGGCTCAGGACATGATCTCAGGGTTGTGAGATGGAGCCCCCCATCAGGCTCTGCACTTAGCATGGGGTCTGCTTGAGGTGCTCTCCCTCTCCTTCCCCCTCTGCCCCTCTCTCCACTTGCTTTCTCTCTCTCACTCTCTCTCTCAAAATAAATAAATAAATAAATAAAAGCTTCAAAGGGCAGGGGTAGCTGGAATTAGCCAAAGAAAGGGCATCTGTGTTCACTGTGTGTGTTTGCGGGTGTGGGGTACTCTGAGCACCTGGCCTGGATAATGTTGGTCCCAACATTATCACTCCACCCATCACCAATGGGAAGACAGATTATCCCTTAACAGAAAACATGAAGCTGCTGGCTCAGACCGTGGGACCATGCTGGCAACACAGTTAGCCTCAGAGAGTGCCATCATGACACCGTTTCCCATCTTTCTGCACCTGATGTCTATGCCTTAAGCCCACATGGATATGAGCATGGGGACAAGCTGAGGGTTCACCCTGTGCCTGCCCAACACAGCCACTCTGTGGCCTCAGGCTCTTCCAAAGACTCCGCACTGGACCATCTGTGGAGAGCTACCCAGTTGGGGCATTGGAGAGTAAGGAGGAGGACTGGGGCACTTGGGAGCAAGCAAAGAAGCCAGCACTCTCCCCTGGGGATGCATCTGACTCCTAGGCCCCGCTGCACTTCTCCCCTCTCCTTGGGCCCCCTTGCCCTTCCTGCCTGCCCAACCTTCTACCCTCTGACCCTTCCTTCTCCCGCCTCTCCAAGACACTTGTGCGCAGGCATCTTCTCTTCCTTTTAAGGTTGCCAGTAAGAATGGAAGGAAGGGAGAAATTCATCTGTTACAATTCTAAATATCTCTGTTATCCAACAGCAGCCCTTTAAAAAGACTAAGGGTGGGGCTTCATCTGCCCATGTAAGATTAGTGAGAACTTTGCAAAGATGAGGGGGCGAGGTCTAGAGAAGGACCCAACCTTTCCTAGGACAGTGGTGGCTGGAGATGACCCCTTCCCAGTCCCCAGCCTGGGAGAGCAGCAGGTGCAACAAGAGCAGTTCATCAAAGCTCCCAGGATGGACTTGGTGCCTCTTGGAGGGTTTTTAAAACATCATTTTCATTTAAAACACAAGGATAAACACATTATTTTCAAGTATTCACATGGGCATGCAGAAACATGTTTGGTTCCAGCTGCTGTCCCTGCAGAGCTCAGGAGGAATACCGAGTCACCTCCAATCCACGATTTTCTGCTGATGCTGACAAAGGCAGCCCCCTTGGGGCTGGAGAGGAAATACTATATTTACTCACATAATTCCGCTCTTCTTTCAAAGGTGTATGACCACTGCAGAAAGTGAGATAGAGGGAAATGCCCCAGTGAGCATGGAGCGCCCTCTCTGCTCTTCTTCCAGCGCAGAGCCAGGAGAGGAGAAGGAGGAGATGAATGGATACTGCACAGGCACAAGCTGTTAATTACATGTAACTGTTGACCCCCTGAGTGCTGAGAGCCTGGGCTGATTACAATGGTTAATCAGCCTGCAAAGGGCACTAACTGCTATGAAATGCGACTGGGTGACACCTGGTGACCCCTGACATTTCTCCTGAAACAGCAGAGTGAGGAAGTCTCAGGGATCCCGGCTCCTTAATTTCTTGCCTGCCAAAGAGCACTGGGGCTTTCAGACTTTGTTTTTATTCTTACAGCTTTTTAAACTCTGCAGTTACGTGGAAATTAAAAAGCCTTAGAGTCACATGATCCTTGTTTCCAGCTTTGTATTGTAATGCACCAACTCATTGTTCTGACACTTGGCAAAAACAGGGTCAGAATCAAGCATCTAACCTGCCTTTAGGAAAGGAATTGTATTTCAGGATAACTAAGTAATTGATGAAGGAAAAATTCTTATTCCAGAAGAATACTAACTAATGAATGTAATAAGAGTGATAGAATTATAGAAATCACGATTTTACAACACCCTCTGAAATAATCAGCTTTGACAAAATCATCATGGTTTCAAACCTGTGAGTGAAAGATTCCTGGGGATTTTTACAAAGCGTGGCTCCGAATGACAACACCTGAATCCAGTTACCAACTGGAACTGGAGACCCCAGACATGATGTGTTTCCGGAAGTGATGCAATAGGAAGTCACCTGTACCACCTATGAGGACAAAATTTTGCCCAAAAAAGCCCACATTAATCTGAATCTAATGATCCCACTACATTGACCTGCCAATTTGTTGAAAGTGTGGGCGATAGAGGAACATGAAGCATAATCAAATAAAAGCAATCAGACCAATCCAGAATGTGGGAAATTGTACAGAATAAACAACCAGAAAGACATTTTGAGACAATCAGGAGAAAGTGAGCCTGAGTTGAGTATTCGATGATAGTAAGCAATTATTAAGGAATATGGCTAATTTTTTTGTTGTGATAATAATATTGTGTTTGTACACTTTTAAGTTCATTTCTATTATGGACACACATTGAACATGTGCAGAGGAAGTGATACGACATCTTGGATTTGCTTAAAACACTCCTCTGCCAAAAATAAAAAGAAATGGGGGGTGACCATGATGGATGAAAGAAGAATTGCAAGATGTTGATAATTGATGAAGGCGGGTTATAGGTGCTAAAGTAATGCATGTTTAAAAAGTTCTAATAAAAGGTGTCCAAAATCCAGAAACAGCAAGATTAAAACCACCAGATCAGTAAAATAACATTTAGTAAGAGTTTATTGTGACTCTAAGAAAAGTTCACAAACTGGAAGCTTTTGAATTCAGGACTGATCTAAGCTCAGGGGCATGGCGCCACAGGATGGCTTACAAAGTGGAAATGCAGAACTTGTTTGACCTTGACAGTGATCAGTGATTACAGTGAGGATTTCCAGATGACAGGGGATTGGCTAAAAGTGATTATTTCACACGATTTTAGGAAGATAACTTGCATTTCTTTCATGATTATCAAAGGCATTTATAAGAAATGACCTAGTTAAGCTTCATTTCTGCTAATGAAATAAGCTAGATTTAGTTTTGTTTATGTGGCTTTAATGGTTTTGTCTGCTCAGGGCATTTTTGTTTGGCAAAAAAAAAAAAAATACACCTTTGCAAATTAATTATTAGCTGTGTGATATTGGACAAGTTTTAAATTTTCTGAGTTCTGCTTTTCTCATCAATGAAACAGGGATAATGTTTTCCCTCCCATGATTGCTTTGGAGATTAATAATTATAATAGGCCTGTATAATGCCAGGCTCCCAGTAAGTACTTAATAATGCAAAAAATGCTTTGTAGATACTATAGAAAATCCAAAGAAAATCCTTAACATCTTGTTGATACTAGTCTTTCCAAGTGGGCAGATTCCACTCAGCAAGTCTTCCAATGGTCCTCCTTCTGAATCCAGGCTTAAACATGTCCTTCCCTCATGGCTGTTCTTTAGGACAAGAATCCAGTCCATTCATGTCTGTATTCCTGGTATATAACACCATGCCAACTATCTAGTGAGGTAGACATTCATTCCTGAACAAAGGAATGAATGATGCTTGCTGTTCTAGTACCTTTAAAGCATGGCCAATGTACAAGTGGATAAAAAGATCAAGTGCAGTGCACTTGGGTGGCTCAGCTGGTTAAGTGTCCGACTCTTGATTTCAGCTCAGGTCATGATCTCAGAATCGTGAGATGGAACCCTGCCTGGGGCTCCCTGCTCAGCACAGAGTCTGCTTGGGATTCTCTCTCCCTCTGCCCTGCCCCAAGAATAGATAAATCTTTTTTAAAAAAAGATCAAGTGTAAACTTTCAGAGCTGTAGTAAAAAGAAAGAGGGTTGGTGAGAAGGATGAATATAATCTCTGGATTAAAATGGGTGGTAGAGGAAAAAGGTACAACTACAAACCTTTTATTAGGAGCTAGGGGAAGAGTGGCATGAGGCATGTGAGAGAAGAGCAAAGAAAGACAGGCCAGGAGACTCTAGAAAGGTACAGAGAGAGAGAGAGAGAGACAGCACAAATGCAATCCCACTCCAAGAAAGTGAAACACTTTTTGAACATTCTTAAGACCACTAGAGTATTTGTTCATGTTGAGACTTTACAAATTGCAGACAGAGATGTAGTTAAATCTTTGTTCAAGATTGAAAAGTGCCCCTGAAAAATTTAGTCTATCTGAAAGTTTTGCAAAAGTTAGTTTTAGGTACAAGCACCTCTTAAAACAAGGAGCGCATCTTTAAGTACAACAGTGATAAACTATATCTGAGTGAGGCATTAAAATGTAAGGGGAGAGCTTAGTAGAATGGCATGAAGTCCGGTTTGGGGCAGAAAATATTTAACATCTGACAGAAATGTAGAAAGATGGGTGAGGTGTGAGAAGACCCATCAAGTACATCACTTAGGGTTTTGAAGAGCGAGAGCCAACACAACAGGGATCGTTAATGCACTCACTCAGCAGAAGAATCATTTTGCTCCAAGCAAAGAATGGATACTTCGAGTGGAGTTCCATTAAAGAGAAATGGCAGTGTAATAGACAATGTGTTATAGACACTGGATCTCATTATAGAGATGAGAAAATCTTTTTTGAAAGCAATATCAAAATCAGAAAAGGAGTGATGAGAAATTAAAGGAATTGGAACATGATTTATGGCAAGTTACAATTTTTAAAACACTACTTGAAGGCTTCTATTAACCAATAATAGATTGGACAATAGAGTCAAGTTTAAGGCAATCAGTTCATCTTGAAAAACAGGGAAATAATTTGTAACCCAGTAAATGCCCCATGCTGCAAGAAGTGTGTTGGTGTATAGATAGGAATGAATGAGGCTATTTTTCTTTGCATATCATGTCAAAAACAGTGTTGATAAATGTGGATGCAATTTTGAACTGTCTGATGCCTTCAGAATTTGGAAGCCTTTTAAGAGATCTGATTAATTTAACATGTCAAACCTAATGGTGAATGAGTTCAATTTCTCCAAAGAACAATTAGTCACGGAATAAATTAACATGAGATATTGTCAAATGCAAGCTCGTGCTCATTTCCAAAGATAAAACACTTTTACTGCTATTGTTGAACTTGCTTCTTTGTTCTATGAAGGGTTTCTGTGGCATAATTCCTTTACTGACCCAAATGCTCAGAAGGAACTGCCACCATTTCTCACCTGGACCACTGCAAAAGCCTCCTAATTTGTCTCTTGTTAGCCACTCTCACAACTTCGTGTCTGCTCTTCATATATATCCACATATTTCAAGACCACAAAACTCTCCTTTTGAAAACCTATCAACAACATTCCATTGCACTTGGAATGCACAAGTAAGATTAGCATGTCTCACAAAGCAAAGAACCCTGAGTAGCCCTCGGACTACCTGCCATACCACTTTCCCGTCTTCTCTGGCCTTTTCTCATTTCTTGGCATATGCCATGCCATGTTATCTCTGAGTCTTACCACATGCTGTTCCCTCTTCCTGAAACATTCTTTTCGCTCCCCAGCTTCTCACCTAGTTCACTTCTCCTCCTCCTTCACACCTTGAGTCAGATCTCAGAGCTTCACTTCCCTAGGAACACCTTCCTGACTTCCCTAACCAGGTCCATGTCCCTCTAGAGTGTGTTCTCACCGCCTCCTGGGTTCTGGTATAGCACTTGTCACAGTCTCCATATCCTCAGCTTTCGAGCCCTTCCAGACTCTCTCCCAAAGCCATTCCTCTACCAAAATTACTCTTTCCAACACCACCACGATTATCCGTGTTGTAAAATGCAATGACTTCTTCCCTGCCCCTTGACATCTCTTCTGCATTTGAAATAATTGAAACTTTCCTTCTGAAAACACTCATCCCTGATGGCCTTTTAAGGACCATCACAACCACCAAGTCTACCTTCTATTGCATTAGCCACCAGCTCCCAATCTTAGCTTTTGTTTTCTCTTCCTCAGCCAGATACCTTAATTTTGGAGCACACTGAGCTAAAAACTAGACCCTGTATTTTTCTCTATTTGCATTCTATCCTTGTGTGATCTCAGTCAGTCCCATGGTTTTGGATGCCACCCACCTGCCAGTGGCACTCACATTTATGCAATGAGGCTCAGACGTCTTCACTGAGCCCCTTACTGATCTATTCAACTATCAAATTGACATCTCCCCCTTGATAACAATAGTTATCTCAAATTTATCTCAAATAGAATCCCTGATTACCATTCCTTCAACCTGCACAGTAATACACATAAGCCCACCCCCAATCTTAACAAATGATTCTGCCATCTATCCCAGTTGTTCAAGCCAAAACCTAGGAGTCATTCTTGATTCATCTCTTCTCCCTTTCCAAGCTCCTAACACATAGTCATGACACAAGACTGGCTCTCTCTTGAAAACATGGCCCATATCTGACCATTTCTCTCCAAATTGATGTAGCAACCACATGGGTTGAAGCTGCCATTATGTCTCCCAAGACTACTGTCAGTTTCCTCCCAGTCTCTGATTTATCTTTTCTCCTACAATCCATTCTCCACAGTTGTCAAAGTGGTTTTTCAATAAGGCAAATCATGTGAGTCCTCTGGTTAAATTTCTCCAATGGCTTCCCATCACACTTAGAATAAAACCGAAACTCATCCACAGCATCCACAGGCCCTACACGCCTACCTCTCTGGCCACATCTTCCATGTCTTTACTGAATTTCAGGAACGGTGGCTGTGAGGAAAACCTGAGCTAAATGCTATCAGGAAGATCAGGGAGAGAAATAGGAAGCATAAGAGAAAACTAAAACTAAATCCATATCTTCCATGGTAGAAATTTCATAGATCATAACTAAAACTGAAAAACCTGGATGTAACATTTGAAGCCATTATTTAGCAACACAAGGGAAAATACTAAATAATCAGCTAAAAATTACTGAAAATGATTATCTAATGGGAGCAAGAATTAGGGATGATAATGGTGGGGCTTGAAGTAGTAGGGAAAATTATGGGGTTTTTTTGTCATAGATCTCCTGGTACTATTTAACTTTTCAAGAACATACACCTATTACTGTGAAAATTAAATTTAAAAACTATATAATGGGGTAAAGGCAATGAGATCTTTCAGACAGACAGACAAAACAAGAAGGAGAAACCAGAAGACCTATAGAATGATTTATAATTTTAACACAAAACAGAGGAGCCAGGAACATTATTGGTATTTGATTGAAGAGAGTTAAATTTGGGGTAAAGGACAAACTGTATTTGTACCACTCTTAGTTGCCTGGGCAATGGGACTCCCTCCTAATGACAAAGATATTATTATACAGAAATGCATATGCAAATTAACTAAATAATAATCAGAGCAAAGCAACACATGGCATAGACAGGCTGCATTTTGCTGTAAGGTCCAGGGAGGATCTAGGCCAGGGCTGTTCCAAATCAAAGAATGAGATAATAAAGAGAAGACCTGGGGTGCCTGGGTGGCTCAGTCATTAAGTGTCTGCCTTTGGCTCAGCTCATGATCCCAGGGTCCTGAGATTGAGCCCTGCGATGGGCTCCTTGCTCAGTGGGAAGACGGCTTCTCCTTCTCCCACGCCCCCTGATTGTATTCCATCTCTCGCTGTGCCTTTCTCTGTCAAATAAATAAATAAAATCTTAATAAATAAATAAAGAGAGGACCTGAAGAGCTGGATTGAGTCTGCTCTCCCAGAAGTTGCTAGAAACTGCAGGCTTGTTATATCTGCCTCTAATTTTGGCAAAGCCAGTGTACTTGATAAGTACTTCACGGCCCCGTAATGCCTCATCTAGGTGATGGTAGCTATCACTAAGAAACCTCTTGGGGAACCAGGGTAGGTGAATCTAAACTTATTCTCCACCTCCATACTTATCTGGCCAGATCCTGTTATTTGTTTGTTGGTCAATAAATATTTGTGGAATGAGTGAACAAAAGTTTCCTTGAGAAATCTGCCATAGCAAGGCGCTACCTCCTCAACTAGGATTTAAAAACGATCCAAAGGGATCACTTCTCCCTGGCTAAATGTGATTGCTAAGATCTTGATTCCATCTTGAGGGTGGGGCATATCTGGGCTTTTGCCGCTGAAACTCAGTAGAGCCTGTGAAAATTTGAGGGGGATGGAATTGTCCCTGTGGAAAGTCAAGACTTAAACTGTGTAGATCACTTCTGTAAATACATAAGCAGTTAAGTATACACGGATCTATTGAGAAATTTAGGCACTGTTATATACAAGCAGCCATCGTACTGTCCATGGGTGTAGCCACGTTGTATTGTAGGTGTGTTTGAAATATTTGTTGATCAACACATAAAATCAACACATTGATTTTTGGGAAAACAGGGAAGCCATCTTTCCTTTTGAAAAGCACTTCGTAAGCTGCCATGCAACCCTCAGAAGTGGGATTTGGTCAGTTATCATGCAAGACAGGACACAAAGCACCACCTAGAGGAATGTGCAAGTCTACATTCATATGCCACTGATGAAACTCTGGAGTCACTCATGAATGGTTATCTTCAGAGTATAGACATCTAATTGATACCTTCAAATCTCAAATTACAGATGCTTAAGAGAAAAAGATACTCAACCACGCCAATATCCTTGACTTAAAATGGCAGCAAATGTTGTACCTTCAAGAAGTAATAATGGGTTTTCCATGAGACATGGAACACTTCAGATCAATATATATTGTATTAAAGCCTTGCTTTTGGAGGGGTTTTTTAATAAAACATCAAAAGAGGAAAGTATTGTTTGTCTTCTAAATCCCTGGGGAGATGGAAGCCTTTACATTCTGCTGGCAGAGGAAAGAACTATCAGCAAAGAAATGAAATCAGGCCATTGTTTGCTCATCAGGGTGGCCATTCAGGCTGGTTTTTCTGGGGACAGTAGCTGTCACATAACCTCCAGCTGCTCCAGGCCGGTACACCCCATGAAATAAAATGCAACAGGGAAATCATCATTCATAGCCATTAAAGTCCATCCCTCATCTCATCACAGTGAAATTTTATTCAACTGGCCCTATTTACCCCACAAATGCCCTTCCCTTAGCACAAAAGCCAGAATAAAATCCCTAGAATTATTCAAATCAGGGGTCAGCACCTGCTCTGGCTCAGCTCTCCTCAAATTTGAATGGGCATTTGAATCTCCCAGGGATCATCCAGAAATGCACATTTCCAACTCAATACACTGGGGATTCTGCATTTCTCACAAGCTCCCAAGTGGCTCGCTCAGGTGTTTCTGATCCCTGGAATCTGATGCCCAATCTTCATTGACTCATTCTTTCCTGCAAATAACCAAGAACTAAGGAGCAGGCATGATTTGACCCTTTGCTTATATAAGGGACTGTCATTAATAGGCCTCTTTTAAAATGAAAATAACCTAAGAGTGACCCCTTTTGGAAGAGAGAAAGTAGATTTAAATATAAGTCCTGCTGTGTGACAGTCAGTATGTAAAGTGCTCTCATCTAACACTAGTTATGATTCTCACTTTATACAACAAAGACTTAGATACTAACTTTCTAAAGGCATCTGAGCAATAAATGCCCACAGCAGGTTTTGAATCCAGTTCTTTCTGACCCTCCAGCATTTGGGCTTTCCATTATTTCTGCTTCTCTGGTTATCGGGCAATGAAACTTTCATTTCAGTTCAATTCGACAGAAATGTAGCAAGAAAGAGAGAGATCGTGTGTGTGTGTGTGTGTGTGTGTGTGTGTGTGTGTACAAAAACAAAGAAGAGAGAATATAGAGTTGAAGAGGACAAGTCCAAGTCCTCCAGAAGCTCACAGTCCAGGAGAAAGAAAGACACATGAAGAGGTCACCCTGGTACATCTGCTGAGTGCTGTGATGGGGACACTGGCTGAGAGTCACTCTTACTTAGCTCAGAAGGCAATCCTTGGCAGGGTTGACACCACAGCTCTTAGAGGGTGAAGAGGAGCTTATTTGCTGGAAGAAGGTGGATACACTGCCAGGTAGAGATGATACCTGGACCACAGTCATAGAACTATGTCCTAGATAGCATTTCATTTAAGGAGAATTTTGGGTTAATAATCAGGAAGACTCCTTCTCTTACGAGATACAAAGATAATTACTAAATCATTATTTTTTAAGGTTCTGAGCTTTAAAAGATAGCCTCATCAGTTAGATAGGTTTATTTAAAGATCCCTTCATTTCTTTACAAAGGATATACCATAAAATAATGTTTATAATGTAATAATTTGGCAGGCTCCTGCTAATAAAGCAAAAACAAATTAATCCACACTATGCTTCGTGGGCTCAACCTAGTCACTGCCTCCTCTCTTATGCCTCAGATGATTGACAGTGATGACAGCCAATTATATATTTATTTTTCTTATTTCAGGTCCTGAGAGGTGGGCTTCCTCTACTTTCTACGAGAGAGTTAATACAAAGCAGCAGGCACACGGGATTCGAATGACATTCCACAAGATAGAAAGCCTAGAGATATCAAGGTCATGACTATAACTTAAATAACAAAAATAAATCAGCAGTTCCCAGGCACAAGTTTACTGAATCAGTTTGCCATTTGACCCACTATCTTCTGGCACATTTCAGTGAAGTAGAAATGTCCTCTGTGGCTGCCACTCAGTGATGTCTTTAACACGAGTCTCCTGAACCTTCTTCTGGCTCTCACATTCTGGGCCAAGACAACAGGAGTCCCTCCCATTCCTAGCTCAGGTCTTCCCCATCTGACAAGAGTAAATTCTACGAGACGATATTTCCCAAAGTCTTGAAGATGGCAATCAAGTCTAAATTACTCATGGACATATTGCAAATGGTCAGCTTCACTAGGCATTTATCATCTTGCCTTGCTCTTATTTGCATAATGCTTCAATTATTCTGGGATATTTCCTTATCTTTATGGAAATTAAAATAGAATTGGATACCTTAATTGGTCCATAAGCAATAACCAATTGCAGGCATATCATAAATGTCAATATGAAAAAAATCAAATCTTGAAAACAATTAGTAGAAAACAGTGAAAAGTATTTTATGACCTCACATAAGGAAAAATTTCTTAATATTACGTAACAAAGACAAATCTTAAAGAAAGTAATAAATTCAACCACATACTAATATTCGAATTTCTCTTTTCTTCTATTCAAAGAAGCCATTTGGGGAGTGCAGGTATAATCAACTGGGATGACAATATTTGAAATATATGTAATCCCCCAAAATATAACTATCTAAGATATGTTAGGCAATCAACAGCTCAGTAAGAAAAAGACCTGGACAAGGATATTCACAGTATGGCCACTTTTAATTACAAGAATCTGGAAACAGCCTGAATGCATACCCAAAAGGACAGTGGGTAAGTAAACTGAGGTCTGCCACACATTTCAACACTAACCAAGAGTTTGAAAGAATGAACTGAAACTATAACTATAAACATGAGTAAATATCATAAACATAATGCTGAAGTTTTTAAAAAACAAGGTTGCAAAAGATATATATATAATACCATTTGTGTAATATTAAAAAGGGAATGTGATGTCATACATGTAGTAAATATTAAAACACCAAATGCAAAATTATGATTCCTCTGGTTAAAGAAAAAGGTTCTGATTGGGGAGAGTAACACCAGAGGCTTCAATATCGTGGTGTTATTTTATTCCTTAAATAAGATTTTATGTACATAAATTCTTATTTTATTATTCTAACTTTAATATATTGAAATTTTAATGATAAATATATTTTTAAAATTTTTATTCCAGTACAGTTAACATTCAGTGTTATATTAATTTCAGGTGTACACCTCCATACATCACCCAGTGCTCATCACAAGTGTCCTCCTTAATCCCCATCACCTATTTCACCCATCTCCCCACCCACCTCCCCTCTGGTAACCATCAGTGTGTTCTCTATAGTTAAGAGTCTGTTTTTTTGGTTTATTTCTTTTTTTCTTTGTTCATTTATTTTATTTCCTAAATTCCACAGATGAGTGAAATCATATGGTATTTGACTTTTTCTGAATGACTTATTTCACTCAGCCTTATACCCTCTAGCTCCACCCATGTTGTTGCAAATGGCAAGATTTCATTCTTTTATATGACTAATATTGCACCTCTTCTTTATCTGTTCATCTATCAATGGATACTTGGGCTGCTTCCATAATTTGGCTATTGGAAATAATGCTGCAATAAACATAAAGGTTCATATGTCTTTCTGAATTAGTGCTCTTGTTTTCTTTGGGTAAATAGCCAATAGTGGATTTACTGGATCATATGGTAATTCTATTTTTAACTTTTTGAGGAACCTCCATACTGTTTTCCACAGTGGCTGCACCAGTTTGCATTCCCGCCAATAGTGCACAGGGGTTCCTTTTTCCCCACATCCTCGCCAACACTCATTTCTTATACTGTTAATTTTAGCCATTCTGACAGATGTGAGGTGATATTTCATTGTGGTTTTGATTTGCATTTCCCTGATGATGAGAGATGTTGAACATCGTTTCCTGTGTCCCTTGGCCATCTGGATGTTTTCTTTGGAGAGATGTCCGTTCCTGTCTTCTGCCCATTTTTTAATTGAATTATTTGTGTTTTTTTGGTGTTGAGTTATATGTTCTATGATAAATATATTTTTAAAGGAATAAAAAAGTGAGCTGCAAGGTTGATCTGACAAATAGTTCAAGCAAAACCCCAGAAAAAGATTTAAAAAATAGAAAGTAAAGAGAGAGGTAAGACACGCATATCCTAATAACCCTTTAAGAGCAATTCTCAAAGCAGAAACTAGACGGGAGAAATATACATAAATCAATATCACAAGAAACTTCTTCAAATTAAAAAAAAAAAGGCATATGAAATCTCAGACAGGGGCCAAACAATGCCATGTCAGAGAAAAAGACAGTACTCAAAACCTTCTAAAGAGAGAGAGACTACTCCCAATTAAATTGATATAAAACTCCCTGTTGACAGCATTGAATGCAGAAAGACAATAAAATAATTTCTTCAAGATTCTGAGGGAAAATATTTTGATCAAGACTTCTCTACTGAATCTACTTATTATTCAAGTAAAACAGTAAAATAGAAAATTTTTTTTAATTTAGAATTGGAGATGATAATAACTTAACTCTTTACAGAACAGCTACTAAAGGGTACACTCTGGCAAAACAAAAACAAAAGTGCATCCAAGAGTGATTTTTAAAAGTCAATATGAGGACAAATAAGGATTAAAAAAAAGTTAAAAGGATTATAACTTAATACTAAGTGCAATAAAGGACAAAAATAAAAAGAAATAATAATATAAATAAAATCCTACATTATATCAAAAAGGGCAGCAGGTGGGGGGAAAGGAAAGGAAATAACAAGATATGATTTTTTATTATTCTAATTAAATATGTGTTTTCTGATTAATTCTAGAAACTAATTTAAAATAAATATATATGTATTAATATTTATCATATCTCTTAATTTAAGAGAAACCACTGAAAAAACAGACTTTTTTTTTAAGAGAGGGAGAGAGTGGGGAGAGGAGCAGAGGGAGAGAGAATCTCAAGCAGGCTCTACATCCAGAGCGGAGCCCAACACAAGGCCCAATCTCACAACCCTGAGATCATGACCTGAGCCAAAATCAAGAGTTGTACACTTACCCAACAGAGCCACCAACGCACCCCCAAGAACAGACATTCTTTAAATCCATTTCCAGATTTATTCTTCAAAGCCATTGAAAGTAATTCAATAAAAGGCAAGAAAAGGGAAAAAAGAAGTAAAACACATTAAATAGAAACTACCAAAAAAATTAAATAAGACCAAATATATTTTTAATTCACCATGAATTAAAACATGAATTGAAATAAAAAGACACTCAGATTGAAAGAATTAGTTGTGTTTCTATACACCTGCAATGAACAATCTGAAAAGGAAATCAAGAAGGCAATTCCATTCACAATAGCATCTAAAAAAAATAAAATACCTAAAAATAAATTCAACCAAGGAGGAGAGACTTGTACAGATGGTCCCCAATTTATGGTGGTTCAGCTTACAATTTTTCGACTTTACAAGGCAAAAGCAATACGTATTCAGTAGAAAATGTACTTTGATTTTTGAATTGTGATCTTTTCCTGGGCTAGCAATATTCAGGACAATGCTCTCATGATGCTGGAAGCTGCAGCTCCCAGTCAACCATGGGATCACGACTGCAAACAACCAATACACTTATAACCATTCTGTACTCATACAACCACTCGGTTTCTCACCTTCAATACAGTAATCAATGAATTGCATAAGATATTCAATGCTTTATTATAAATTAGGCTTTGTGTTAGATGATTTTGTCCAGTTGTAGGCTAATGTAACTGTTCTATGTGCATTTAAGGTAGGTGAGGCTAAGCTGTGATGGTGAGTAAGTTAGATGTATTCAATGTATTTTGGACTTATAATATTTTCAACTTACAATGGGTTTACTGGGATGTAAGTCTATCATAAGTCAAGGAAGATCTGTACACTGAAAATTATAAAACATGGCTAAAAGAAATGAAAGAAAACCTAAATTAAAATAAAGACATTCCATGTTTGTGAGTAGGAAGACTCAATACTGGTAAGAACTTGATTCTACCCAAAGCAATCTATAGATTCAATGCAATTTGTATCAAAATTACAACATCCTTTTTGGCAAAAATAGAAAAAGCAATCCTCAAATTCATATGGAATTGCAAGGGACCCCAAATAGTCCAAACAACTTCATAAAAGAACAGAGTTAGAGAATTCACACTTGCCAAATTCAACCTTACTACAAAGCTACAGTAACCAAAACAGATAGATATATAAACCATTGGAACAGAATTGAGAATCCACAAATAAACCCCTATCTCTATGGCAAATTAATTTTTGACAAGCATGCCAAGTTCATGGCATGGGGAAAGACTCATCTCTTTGACAAATGGTGCTGGAACAACTGGATTACCACAGGCAAAAGAATAAAATTGGACCCCTACGACACACCATATATAAAAATTAACTCAAAATGGATAAACAACATAATTTCAGAACTAAAACCAGAAAATGCTTAGAAGAAAACATAAGGGTCAATGTCCATGACGCCCTCCATTTGGCAAGTCTTAGTTATAATACCAAAAGCATGAGCAAAAAAAGGAAAAAAAGATTAAATTGGACTCCCTTGAAATTAAAAACTTTTATGCATCAAAGAACATTATCAAGAAAGTGAAAAGACAACCTACGGAATGGTAGGAAATATTTGCAAATCATGTATCTGATAAATATTTGATATGCAGAATATATAAAGCATGACAGCTCAACAAGAAAAAGACAAAGGAACCAATTTTTAAATGAACATAGGTCTCGAATAGACCTTTCTCCAAAGATAAACAGATGGCCAATAGCACATAAAAAGCTGCTCAAATCACTAATCATCAGGGAGATGAAATCAAAATCACAGGAAGATACCAGTATACACCTAATGGATGCTATAATAAAAAATAATAATATCCAGAAAATAAATGTTAGCTAAGATGTGGAGAAACTGGGACACTTGCACATTGCCAGTAGGAATGTAAAATGGTGCAGCCACTATGGAAACAGTTTGGCAGCTCCCCAGAAAGCTAAACATAGAATGACCATATGATTCAATAATGCTAAGAGAAACATTATGCTAAGAGAAACAATTCAGACACAAAAAGACACATCTTATACAATTCCACCTATATGAAATTTCTAGAATAGGCAAATTCATAGAGGCAGAAAGCAGATTAGAGTTTCCCAGGGACAGGGAGAGGAAAGAAGGGGGAATTACTGTTACATGGTTATGGTTTCTATTCAGGGTGATGAAGAAGTTGTGGAAATAAATAAATTGTTGCACAACATTATGAATGTAATTAATATCCAGAACTGTGCAATTACAAATAACTAAAATTGCAAATTTTATGTTTCTTATTTTACCACAAAAGAGTAATTCATTTTAAAAAAAATTAAATAAACTCATATTAAATAATAAACAAAAGCCAATTACATGTTGTTTAAAGGAGATGTACCTCTAACAAAAACATCACAAGAAAGTTGAAACAAATGGAAAAATACATGAGATGCAAATGTTAACCAAAGAAATAAGAAAGTAATGTTAGAATACTAAAAATAGGGGCACCTGGGTGGCTCAGTCAGTTAGGTGTCAGACTCTTGATATCTGCTAGGGTCATGATCTCAGGGTCCTGAGATCAAGAACCCCATCAGGCTCCACAGTCAGCACAGAACCTGCTTGAGATTATCTCTCTCTCCCTCCACCCCTCTCCCAACTCTTATGTGCTGTCTATCTATTTCTAAAAAACAAATAAATAAAATCTGTTTTAAAAAAAATACTAACAATAAATGTTAACAGAATTCAAATTCAAATTGGAAAACATTAAGAGAGACAAAGGAAGATATTTCCTGTTGATTAAAGAAATAATTCACTTGACAATGAAAATAGGGACTAACATTTATTTATGTACCTGGCCACATAGATTAGAAATATATAAAGCAAAATCTATTGGAAATATAAGAAAATTTGACATCCCAGTCAGAGAAAGACTAATACCATATGACTTCACTCATATGTGGAATTTAAGAAACAAAATAGATGAACATAAGGGAAAGGAAGAAAAGAAGAGAGAGAGAGGGAAGCAAACCATAAGAGACTCTTAGCAATAGAGAACAAACTGAGGGTTGATGGAAGGAGGTGGGTTGGGGTGATGGGTGATGGGTATTAAGGAGAACACTTGTGATGAGCACTGGGTGTTATATGTAAGTGATGAATCAATAAATTCTACACCTAAAACCAATTTTACTATATGTTAGCTAACTAGAATTGAAATAAAAAACTGAAATAAAAAAAGAAAATCTGACATCTAAAATCATGGAAGGAGATTTAAATACACCTTTCTCAGAGATCAATTAGTTAAAAAGGAAAAACTAAATGATGTTTCAATAACATAAGCTTTTTAAAGCCTGACCTAGTGTCTATTCATACATAAAAATGCAACTCTAACAAATCAGCACTTTCTCTTCAAACATACAAGTAACATTGACAACATCCACCATGTGTTGGAGCACAGAGAAAATCCCACCAAATTCTAAAAAATAAAAATCAAAGAGGCTGCCTTCTCTGAATACTAATGCAATCAAAACAACACACAGCCATCCAAAGAAAACCCATATGCCTGGATATTAAAACATACTCCTAATTAATTTGCAGGTTAAAGAATAAATCAATGTTAAAATTACAATCTTAACAGAAACTTTAATGACAGTGTACATATAAAATGAGAGATCTAAGACAGTAATAAGAGAAAAATATAAAAGGCTTTATTGAAAAATTTAAAAAACAAAAAACAACCCATTTCCTTTGTCCAAAGCTTAGAAAAATACACTCAATGAGCAGAATAGGATTGATAAAGATTAAAACAAATTTAAAAAAAGTCTTCAACTTTAGTTGATTAATAAAAAGATAATTTGGAAAAATTATTGAAATAGATGAAAATTAGAGGACCAATGATGAAAAATAGATTTTTTTTATTTTTTATTGTTATGTTAATCACCACACATTACATCATTAGTTTTTGATGTAGTGTTCCATGATTCATTCTTTGTGCATAACACCCGGTGCTCCATGCAAAATGTGCCCTCTTTAATACCCATCACCAGGCTAACCCATCCCCCCACCCCCTCTCCTCTAGAACCCTGTTTGTTTTTCAGAGTCCATCGTCTCTCATGGTTCGTCTCCCCCTCCGAGTTACTCCCCTTCATTCTTCCCCTCCTGCTATCTTCTTCTTCTTTTTCTTTTCTTAACATATATTGCATTATTTGTTTCAGAAGTACAGATCTGTGATTCAACAGTCTTGCACAATTCACAGCGCTCACCATAGCACATGCCTCCCCAATGTCTATCACCCAGCCACCCCAACCCTCCCACACCCCACCACTCCAGCAACCCTCAGTTTGTTTCCTGAGATTAAGAATTCCTCATATCAGTGAGGTCATATGATACATGTCTTTCTGTGATTGACTTATTTCACTCAGCATAACACCCTCCAGTTCCATCCACGTCGTTGGAACACTATTGGGGAGCAGTTTCTACATGCAGAAGAGAAAAATGTTAAAGTGATAGGAGCATAGTACGTATAACCTTTCAATAATATCTGAAAACCTAGAATGAAACATTGCTAGGTCAATTTAAATTATTCAAACTGACCCAATAGAAATAATAATCCAATAACCAAAATTGTAACTGACAAGTTAGGAACAGGAGCGGATCATTTTTCTGAGTTCTAAGAAATCTTCAAGAGGCAATTCTGTGATTTCTTCCAGAACACGAAGAGGAAAAGCCTATCTCATCTTATCCATCGAACATAATTATACTAAACTGGATGAAGAACAAATGGACAATAGAAAACTATTAAAAAATTGAATACAGCAGAGTTAAAGAAAAAAACACAAAACAGTAACTACGGAGGCAACCTCGTAACCATAGGATCTCTCAGGAGTGTGATCATGCATCATCAGATTATTTCTCAGGCTGATACATTATACTACATGAAATTGCATTATATTTGAGATGGCGTAAGGGATAAAAATCATGTTATCATTTCAATAGAATCTGAAAAAAACATGTGATAAAATTCAACCCTCATTCCTGGTTTTTTAAAAGAGACAGCTATCTAGATTGAAACGAAAACTTCTTTAAATTGAAAATTTTCTCTCTCAAAAACCCATAGCCAACTTTAAACTTGATTTGAAAATTAAAAGCAACCACTATCAGTCATACAATTCAAAATTGTACCTTTAACCATGGTCCTAGCCAGTGCTATAAGGAAGGAAATAGTATTTTTGTCATTCTTAGTATGCAATATGCTCATCTAGCTAGGAAATACAAGAGAATCACTTGACTTATTATAAAAATTGAGTTCAACAAGGCACTTAGAATTGACATCAACTGATAAAAATCAAGGAACTCTCCTCTACACCCTGACCTCAGGTTTCAGGTGAAAATTAGCATGAAATATACAACATTGTCTATAACACACAATGATTCTATTCTAATAGGATACATTTGCTACTGAGTTTCATAAATGTTCATCTAATGTGAATATTTTATTTCCTTTCATCTGTATATACTTGCTCCTAGACTATAGAGTGGCACTTCATTTTTTTCTCGTGAGCCCAAAGGAATAAACCCAAGGAACTGAATATGCCAAGCAATCCCAGAAAAAGTAGGAACTCAGAGAAAGAGCAGCAAAGACTGGCCAACAGGGTCACTCTCACAAAATAAAGCAGAATTGGCTCAAATAGCTCACTAATATAGTGACAGCATTTAATAACCAAAAGAAGAGATGGCTCAAGGGTGCTTTCTGCAATGTTAAAATATTTCCTAATGAAGGGGTGCCTGCGTGGCTCAGTAGGTTAAGCGTCTGCCCTTCTGCTCTGGTCATGATCTCAGGGTCCTGGGAATAAAGCCTCAGCAGGGAGTCTGCTTCTCCCTCTTCCTCTGCCCCTCCCCCAACTCGTGCGCATGCTCTTTCTCTCACTCTCTCAAATAAATAAACAAAATCTTTAAAAAAAAAAAAGTTTCCTAATGAAGAGAACAAACCTAAGGAGACACAATCCCCCTCCAGCTAGGAGATGAAAGTTCTAGATGGCTCTATCAATTGCAACAAAAGAATAATAAGGAACACACAAGTTTTAAGAATGTTACTAGACCAGGTCAATCCATTATCACACTGGAAGGATGCATTAGGTAACAAAGGCCAACTGAGATTTAAAAGCACATAATTTGGGAAAGATACAACAGATTGCAGGGAAGATAGGAAAGGAAAGAGAAAAAAATGTGCAAAGAGTATACGTAAAACATCTTTGTTGCTGGAAGAAGAAATGTTTATCTTTAAAAAGGAAGCTCTGAGGTAGTTGATGAGTAACTCAGGTTACATTCTTCAGGGAAACCCCCAAGTCCGATGCTCGTACTAAGAAAATCAGTCTGCTGATAACTCAGATCCTATAACTTCAGCGGGTTGGAAGTCACTCTTTTTCTTTTAGACCTGGAAAGAACACTGTAACTGTGGGAAGCACTGATTTTGTCCCAAAGGTTACTAGAAGCAATATTATTAAATAATAACATGAAAATAAATATAATTAAGTAATATAGTTCTTGGTGAGTCCAACATATCACCTACAAAAATGTTCTTCGCAGCTTTCTGGGTGCAGTAACATTTTTGAGCACACCCATCACTCTAATATTTCTGGAACAAGGCCAGGATGCTAAGTCTTGCCCCACTGTAGAAGACTACAGACAAGACCCATCTTAGTAGAGAGCTCAGGCTTGTTTTGACTCCCTATTCTCCATGGGACAGTTTCTGGAAGAGGATAATGAATACCATGAATCCAAGTAAGCTTACAGTCCAGCAGCACTCACCCAGGACCTCTGGCCAAATATCATGCAGCCACTGGGTTATCCTAGACATGACAAATTTCTAGGTTCCCCACTGCCCAATTACCTTCTCAAGAAAAGACCATTTACTATTACTAATATTGTACTAGTGCTATGTTATTCCTGATTTTTAACAACTAAAAACAATGCACAGATAGTTGGGTTATGGATTACAAGAAGTATGTGCACCTCCCCGTGACAGAAGGTAACAAGGGACTCCCAAAGACAGCCCATCCCATCACACCTTCCTCCTCCTGTTTAATATCCAGTATCCCCAGTTTCCCCCACATCTGTCCTGGTGTTTCATTCTTTGGGCCAGGTGTGCAGACTAGAGGATCCTCTCCCTGCCTGAAATTCCATCCCCTTCTTCCAGTTCCCTCTCCTTCTCTTTCCCACACTTAGCTCAGACAGGCACTACCTCTTCTAGAAATCTTTGGGGGCTCCCCAAGGCTCCCAAGACATCACTTTATTCTCACACCTTCCACATTGGATTGACACTGCCTGACTGAGCCGTGTCACCCTCATGAGGGCGTGGTGACCAAGAGAGCAGTGAAGGCAAAGGCTGGCTAGGATCTACCTGTGGTCCACAAGGTCCTGAGTTACAAAAAGCACTCCGTGCTTATTTATTGAGCCAAATTAAGCTGGAAAAGGAATAGAAATCTAAAGAAGAATGGACTACTCTGGATTAGCTTCCTCTTACTCACTCTAAGATTTACCGAAACTTAGCTATTGGAGGTGTCCCCCAACTAATTCTATTCACATGAATGAAGCAAAAATACCAGCAGGCTTAAAACACCAACCCAATGCCAAACACATAGAAGATACTTGAGAATTGTGGTCACTCACTTACCTTCCTCTTCAGGTAAATAGGAACTGTCCTCCCACACATCATCGTGTGTTCCAGATTATGGTTGAGTTCACAGCTCCCTTCTCCCGACCCACAGTTCTTCCCAGTCTACCTGAATTCCTGGGGCACAAGTCATCCCAGATGTGCCCCTTCCAAATGCTCATTTCTGCCCACACATTCTGATTCTCCTCTCTGACTTACTCCTTTCTTCCCATGTTCAGTTCTTGACTCTGTTCTGTCTTCTGATTTCAGCAGGAGGTCCCAGCCCTAAGGCGGGGTTCTCAAAAGAGTAAATCCTGACCACCAGAAAAGAGGGAGGTTCTACTGCACAGTGAGAAGCAAAATCCGGGTGAAGATTAAATGCAGTCAGCACTACTTTCCCTCCAGGTGAGAAGTGAAAAGCTGTAGCAGGTTTGGTTACCGAGGTAAGATTTGGGGCTATACAGGAGAGAAAGAACGGTAAACACTTCTGACAAAAAACCAGATTTAGAGGCACCCTAGAGGCACCGGCCAATACTGCACATCACTGTGGACCAAAATTGCCTTCCCAGCTCAAGAAATCCCAGGACATGTGAGAATGCCAAACTGTCCAACCCCCTACAGAATTGGCAATCTCTAACAAATACGTACAGGCATTCACCCTGAACTTCAACATCCCACTTGCCTGTATATCCATTTCAAACAATACAAAAGCTAATTGTGCTATGTTATTCATTGTAGCATCACTTGATTTTTCAAAATGTTAATTTGGAAACCAGCTAAGAGTCCAAGTATAGGCAGACTAGTGGAATAAACTGTTACCTACCTGTGTTGGAGTATTATGCAAACATGGAAAAGAATAAGAAGATTTCTATGAACTAATATGTGGGGTTTTGTACAGCAAAGTGAAAAGACCATCTATATATGCTACTTTTTGGTAAAAAAAAAAAGAGAAATAAGAAAACATACTTGTATCTCCTCATCTTCACCAACAGGAACACAAGAAAGATACACTGGAAGACAGTGATGTTAGTTACCTGCAAGGGGTTCTTACGAATGAGGCAGCAGGGTGGGTGGGAGTGACCTCTTCTGAGTGCATCTTTTCTAAGATTTTATTTATTTATTTATTTGACAGAGAGAGAGAGAGAGACACCGAGAGAGGGAACACAAGCAGGGGTAGTGGGAGAGGGAGAAGCAGGCTTCCCACTGATCAGGGAGCCCTATGCGGGGCTCAATCCCAGGACCCTGGGATCATGACCTGAGCCAAAGGCAGATGCTTAACAACTGAGCCTCCCAGTCGCCCCAGTGAGTGCTTTTTGAATTATCTTTACTTTTAGGAGCTTGTTAGTGGACTTCATATTCAAAAAATAGAACTAAATCAGCAAAGGATGTTGGGGGTGTAGACCTAAAACTGAAAGCCAACTGAAACAAAGAAAGCCTGTTGTAGTTCAAATAAATACCATAACCACAACGAAGAGGAAGAAAAAACAGAACCACCCTGGTGCCTCAGTCGGTTAAGTGTCTGACTTGATTTCCACTCAGGTCTTGATGTCAGGGTCTTAATATAAAGCCCTGCCTCTGGCTCTGTGCTCAGCGGGGAGTCTTCATAAGATACTCTCTCTCCCTCTCTGTCTGCCCCTACCCTCTCCCTCTCTCACTCTCTCTCTCTCTCTCTCAAATAAATAAGGGAGAGAAAGAAAGAAGTTATCCAAGTAACTTATAAATGTGGCCATAGACCCTCAGTCTTGAATAAGATGGAAAAGAAAAACTGCGAACAGCTAAATTCCTTTTCAGTAGATTTGGGTTTTTATATGGTAAAGGCAAAGCATTTCTGAAATAACTGTAGATGTTCTATGGAATTGAGCTAATTAGAGAAAGTGTTGATGTAGTTGAGAAGAAGAGACATGTAAATATGGGATGGGTTGGGGAAATAAGAAAAAAATCCTTTAGGGACAGTTTGGATTTCGATGTTTGGGTATGAATGTATAATTTCTTTTTTTTTTAATTTTATTTTATTATGTTATGTTAGTCACCATACAATGCATCATTAGTTTTTGATGTGGTGATCCACGATTCGTTGTTTTCATATAACACCCAGTGCCCTCCTTAATACCCATCACTGGGCTAACCCATCCCCCCACCCCCCTCCCCTCTGAAAACCCTCAGTCTGATCCCGGAGTCCATAGTGTCTCATGGTCCATCTCTCCCTCCGATTTCCCCCCCTTCATTTTTCCCTTCCTTCTCCTAATGTCCTCCATGCTGTTCCTCATGTGCCACAAATAAGTGAAACCATATGATAATTGACTTTCTCTGCTTGACTTATTTCACTTAGCATAATCTCCTCCAGTCCCATCCATGTTGATGTACAAGTTGGGTATTCATCTTTTCTGATGGCTGAGTAATATTCCATTGTATATATGGACCACATCTTCTTTATCCATCCATCTGTTGAAGGGCATCTCGGCTCATTTCACAGTTTGGCTATTGTGGACATGGCTGCTATGAACATTGGGGTGCATATGGCCCTTCTTTTCACTACATCTGTGTCTTTGGGGTCAATACCCAGGTGTGCAATTGCTGGGTCATAGAGTAGCTCTATTTTTAATTTTTTGAGGCACCTCCACACTGTTGTCCAAAGTGGCTGTACCAACTTGCATTCCCACCAACAGTGTAAGAGGGCTCCCCTTTCTCCACAACCTCTCCAACATTTGTTGTTTCTTGTCCTGTCAATTTTTGCCATTCTAACAGGTGTAAGGTGGTATCTCGTTGTGGTTTTGATTTGATTTTCCCTGATGGCTAATGATGATGAACATTTCTTCATGTGTCTGTTAGCCATTTGTATGTCTTCTTCAGAGAAGTGTCTGTTCATGTCTTCTGCACATTTTTTGACTTGATTATTTGTTTTTTGGGTGTTGAGTTTGGGAAGTTTTTTATAGATCTTGGATACCAGCCCTTCATCTGTAGTGTCATTTGCAAATATCTTCTCCCATTCTGTGGGTTGCCTCTTTGTTTTGTTGACTGTTTCCTTTGCTGTGCAGAACCTTTTTATCTTGATGAAGTCCCAAAAGTTCATTTCTGCTTTGGTTTCACTAGCTTTTGGAGATGTATCTTGAAAGAAGTTGCTGTGGACGATGTCAAAAAGGTTACTGCCTATGTTCTCCTCTAGGATTTTGATGGATTCCTGTCTCACATTGAGATCTTTCATCCATTTTGAGTTTATCTTTGTGTATGGTGTTAGAGAATGGTCGAGTTTCATTCTTCTGAATGTGGCTGTCCAATTTTCCCAGCACCATCTATTGAAGAGACTGTCTTTTTTCCATTGCATATTTTTCCTGCTTTGTCAAAGATTATTTGACCATAGAGTTGAGGGTCCATATCTGGGCTCTCTATTCTGTTCCATTGGTCTATATGTCTGTTTTTGTGTCAGTACCATGCTGTCTTGGTGATCACTGCTTTGTAATATAGCTTGAAATCGGGCAACATGATGCCCCTAACTTTGTTTTTCTTTTTCAACATTTCCTTGGTGATTCAGGGTCTTTTCTGATTCCATACAAATTTTAGGATTGTTTGTTCCAGTACTTAGAAAAATGTCATTGGAATTTCGATCGGGATAGCATTGAAGGTATAGATTGCTCTGGGTAGCATAAACATTTTAACAATGTTTATTCTTCTGATCCATGAGCATGGAATATTTTTCCATCTTTTTGTGTCTTCTTCAATTTCTTTCATGAATGTTCTGTAGTTCCTAGAGTATAGATCCTTTCCCTCTTTGGTTAGGTTTATTCTGAGGTATCTTATGATTTTTGGTGCTATTGTAAATGGAATTGTTTCTCTAATTTCTCTTTCTACAGTTGCATTGTTAGTGTACAAGAAAGCAACTGATTTCTGTGCATTGATTTTGTATCCTGCCACATTACTGAATTGCTGTATGAGTTCTAGTAATTTGGGGGTGGAGTCTTTTGGGTTTTCCACATAAAGTATCATGTCATCTGCGAAAAGAGAGAGTTTAACTTCTTTTTTGCCAATTTGAATACTTTTTATTTCTTTTTGTTGTCTGATTGCTGTTGCTAGGACTTCTGGTACTATGTTGAACAATAGTGGTGAGAGTGGGCATCCTTGATGTGTTCCTGATCTTAAGGGAAAGGCTCTCAGCTTTTCCCCACTGAGGATGATATTTGCTGTGGGTTTTTCATAGATGGATTTTATGAACTTGAGGAATATTCCCTCTATCCCTATACTCTGAAGAGTTTTAATCAGGAAAGGATGCTGTATTTTGTCAAATACTTTTTCTGCATCCATTGAGGGGACCATATGGTTCTTCTCTCTCCTCTTATTAATGTGTTCTATCACATTGATTGACTTGCAAATGTTGAACCATCCTTGATCCTGGAGATAAATCCCACTTGGTCGTGGTGGATGATCTTTTTAATGTATTGTTGGATCCTATTAGCTAGGATTTTGTTGAGGATTTTGGAATCCATATTCATCAGGGATATTGGTCTGAAATTCTCCTTTTTGATGGGGTCTTTGCCTGGTTTGGGGATTAAGGTAATGCTGGCCTCATTGAATGAGTCTGGAAGCTTTCCTTCTGTTTCTATTTTTTGAAACAGCTTCAGGACAATAGGTATTATTTCTTCTTTGAATGTTTGGTAGAATTCCCCAGGGAATCCATCAGGCCCTGGACTCTTTTGTTTTTTGGGAGGTTTTTGATCACTGTAACCAGTAACAAAATTGAATGTACAATTTCTAAAATGTGTATAGGTATGTGTGTATGTTTGCATGTTTATGTGCATGTTGATATGTGTGCATGTGTGTTTTTGCATGTGTGTGGGTGCATATGTGTACATAGATGCATACATCACTAGCTTGGCCCTCCGAAAGCAAAGACCCACCCCTGCCTGGTAGTAATGAGTACACATAGCCCCCAGGTATTGGTCTTGAGTCCAGTGATCACCAGTGAGGAACAGGTGCACATCATGTGCCTCTGGATATGATACCTGAGAAGGACATAACACAGTATTTGCAGGATTCTGGCTGAGAATGCTCAACCAGATTCTAATTATAAGGAAATACATGCACACACCAAATGAGGAGCATTCTACTTAAAAGAATAGAGGAGGCTATGTTCTTCAGAAATATCCATGTCATAAAAGACCAAAACAAACAAACAAACAAACAAAATCCCTGTGGAAATGTCCCAGACGTGCCAACTAAATGCAATACGTGATCCTGTCTGGGCCCTGGGTGAAAAACGCCATAAAACAATTATCAGGCCAACTGACAGACTCAGAATACGAAGAGCAGATCAGATAAAAAGCATTGCATCCCTGTTAAATTTGTTAAAGCTGATAACTACGTTGTGTTTGTTTACCGAGAATGGCCATATTTTTAGGAAATACTTAAAGTATGTATGTGTCAAGGGCCCTGGTGTATGCAAGTTATTATCTAGGTAAAGGGCACATAGGCATTCTTTATGTATTCTTATTCCTGCCGCTCTTCTAAAGTTTGTTATTTCCAGATAAGTTAAAAGAAAAACAGAGAGGAATCTGCGGAAAGATAGATAAATGGATAGATAGATAGGTAGATAGATAGATAGATAGATAGATAGATAATCTTGGTCACAAAACTTACTTTCTAATAAATACTCTAAGAATAATACTAGCTGGCACCTTCTGTGCACCTACTTTGTGCCGGGCTCTGAACTAGGAATTTTACACATATTTTCTTTCATATTCATAGCAACCATGTAATGCAGATTTCTATTTTCTGCATTATTTTTTATTACTTCTATGATCTTCCAAAGTCTAGAACAAGTACAGTTCTTTGTAACTTTGCATTAAAAACTTGATTCCAATCAAAGATATGTAAATGTGCCCCCATCCTGTTAAAAAAAAGTACTGCAACCCATTAGCTGATCCTCAATGATAAGCCACAATAGATAACAGTAGAGCGAGGCTATTATTTTTCCCTTCTGTTGTCTCCAACTTCTAAGCCTACATCAAGCCTTGTTTTTTTTTAAATCTTTCATTTTAACCATACACATTGAAAACTCAGAGATAATCATGTTTTCTATTCACGGCTTTCTCTCTAATCTCCAGAAAGTTATTAGAAACTGTATCAGTAGTACCTTGCATTCAATCATTCTATTATACGAAAATATTTCCTTTCAAAACTCAGAAGTTGTATTCTGCCTCTTCCCAGCAAATTGCAAATGAAGCTGGTCATTTAGAAAGATCAGCATGAAAGGCACATGGATAAATGTACTGTCAGGAAGAAAGAGAAAGATGGATCTAGGGAAAAACAACTATATTGTATCACCTAAGTTTCCTGCTTCTATACAGGACTGCAACTTAATACAAAAGCTTGAAAACCTCTCAGACAGACCGTTTCCTACTTCCACAGTTATCTTTTAGCCAGACTCTAAATGTTATCAATTAAAAAAAAAAAAGAATTAACTTAGCTCTGAGAAATACCTCCTTGGTTTAGGAGATTAAGTCAGTTTCTTTCACTTTAATATAGCTTTTAAATAACTGATTATGTGATTCATTATTTATGCAGCTGATAATATAATTCATTATTTGACCACATAATTATCACTCAGTGATCAGGATGACTATAGAAATGAAATCTCTGGCTTCAAAGACATTTTATCGTATTAGCAATAAGGATAATGAGTTTAATTCTCTGACCCCATGAGACAGAAAACTTCAGATAAAATACATTGTCAAATAATAAACATCAGCATTCTGCCTACTGCGAGCTTTGCAGCTATATTCCTAGATGAGACTCAGGGAATTAGAGAATGTTAGAGCTGAGAGAAAATAAAAAGATCACCCAACTCTTGCTTTGCAGATAACGATGCTGAGGGTACAGGGAGGGACCATGGTACCCCAAGTCCCTCAAAGCATGGTGTCAGAGTTATCCCTTTTGGGGGCTCTAGTTGAACACCATCCTTTCTACTTCTTAACGCCAAGGGTTACGGCCCTCCACAAAGAACATTTACTCTAGCTGTTTATCACGCAAAAGCTTCAGGAAATTTATATTTTCCCTTACTGTATTATATTTCTTAATCTAATGTTATATGCTTTTTTGATGATAATGCAGACCCCCTGGTTTACCTAATTTAATGCATTTAATGGATTAAAATCCACAGTTTGTGCTAAACCAGAGACAAGATGCAGCTCAGGGTCTTACTCCCTCAGGAGGATTTTTTCCTAACCACATGCTTTTCCTCCTTATAGTTGTTATTCAGTGCATGCTGTTGAAAAAGAGGGAAAAAATGACAAGTGAATGAATGGCCTGGAAAAAACTACCAAAGAGAGTCCATCCTGCACAATCTTCCTAATCTGGGAATTTAAGAATTCCAGGTCTATGGTTCTTCGCCTTCTCTGAGCCTGTCATTGTCACCGGCTAGGGGACACGGCTCTGAACAAGTGACCAGGGTCCTCTCCCATGGAGGCAGCAGACCCTACTGGGTGAAGCCCGTGAGCATAAACCATGTGCATCCATGTGAGCAGGGGGGCCCACAGGTTGGTAGAAGATGACTGGACCATCCCACAGGTTGGTAGAAGATGACCAAAGCCCTTAAAATGGCGTGCTCATCTGAACTAACGTCCTCCACAGGCCTGGATGCGCCCCTATTCCCTCCACTTGCTGATCGATTTCATACCTCTGTCCTTTCTGACCCACTGTTCTCGCTGCCTGGACTAGTTTGTTCTCTTGCAATCAGACAAAGTCTTCATCATTATTCAACACTCAACTGAGATTTCACCCTCTCTGTGAAGCCTCCCCAGTTCCTCTGAGAAATTCATTCTTCTTTCTCTCCCATGGCGATTGGCACCTGCAAACTGCATTATGATTTCATGGTGGGCTCTCATTTGAGCAAACTCCTAAATTTTCACATAGAGGATAACAAGGGTGTCTTATCTCCCTTCCTCTTTGTGAGACATCAGACATGAACCCCAAAATGCACCCTGACTCAATACTGTACACTGTTGGAGATTTCTATTTTCTGCATTATTTTTTATTACTTCTATGATCTTCCAAAGTCTAGAACAAGTTACAGTTCTTTGTAGCTTGCATTAAAAACTTGATTCCAATCACAGATATATAAATGTGCCCCCCATCCTGTTAAAAAACGAAGTACCGCAACCCATAACTCTTTTCATAAAGAATGATCAAACTTTTGCCCAGAGAGTGTCACGTTGAAGCCCATGGGGCAATACTCTCCCTTTACCTCAGTCACTATAGACAAGCCTGAGACTCATGCCTGAGGCTCATCCCCTCAAAGCTTGACACATCCCCTAAACTGACCCAAACTCCATCTTCCCTCAATCCTCCAAACCTGATGACAGACCGCAACTTCCAGAAGGCAAAGTCCTCTCTATCTTATACCTCCTTTTAACTAGAAGCTTCCCTGGAAGCTAACTGGAAGTCTCTCCCTGATGACTCTGTTTCTCCCGCAATCGTTTCAATGGACAGCTATGTTTATCTCACAGACATGAGTCAAGTACCCTCTTGCTCCTCATAGCTGCTTCACACCATGTTCCTCTTGGCTCCTCTGAAGCACATTCTTCCAGACTATGAGCCACCACCCCTGCTCCTTGCTGGGCCTGTCTCCTCACCTCCTGGTCACTTCCCCTCACTACTGAAGAGTCTATCCCCTGGACCACTGTCTTTCTCTCCCCACGACTCCTATCCTGATGCTTGGTGACTTCAAACACTTGCACAATCCATCCAACACCTAGACCCTTTACCTTCTCACTGCCAATGACTTTGCCTTCTGCCCCTTATCAGCCACTCATTTCTAGTGATTTACAAGCCAGAGAGACAGTTTATCGGGAGGTAATGACATCAATTTTTAAATTACACAAAATAGAATAAAGTAGAATGGAAACATCAGAGTACATTTTCTGTAGTCCGGGTGGGAATTGTTTCATAGAACTTTGTTTCAATTATATACATGTGTCCTGGGCAGAGTTATAAAATGTATTTTTCTTCTGTTAAGTCATGGTCAAAAAAGTTTGAAAAACACCGCTCTTAACATGACCAGTAATCACACCCCTTCCTAGATTCCTAGTTCAAGCATCTTCAAGCTGTCGTCACCACCTTCTGTGGTCCCATCCACTCTCTCCAGGATCCTGGCTCTGACAATTCTTCAACCACACCAAGCCTTCCTGTGCCTTAACTCCGCCCCTTTTCCTACCCCTCCCCCATCTCAGTGCTCACTCAGAGCATTGGTTAAGAAGCAGTTTTGTGGTCACCCATCCCAGCTTCTCCCTGGATGGGATGCCAAGCTTCTTAAAAAAGATAACCCATATCCTGGTGAAATTTGCGTTCTGGGCACCAACACTGTGCCTGGCACAAAATAGGTGTTTGGAACATCTTTGTTAAATTTACAAGGCTGTTAAACTAACGAGACGGAGTCCTGCTGAGCAGGCTAACGGAAGCCTCCGCTGTTTGTATTTAATTTTGTTTATCACTGGACCCACACATATCACTCCTCCTCTCATTCTACTTTGCAGAGTTTTATTTCCACAGTTTAATTCAATAAAGTCAGGATGGCAGAGAGAGAGATTCTCAATATTCCACCATGCCATGAGGAAAATTTCAGTAAGCAATTTCACCATAACTCTTTCATCATACTGAAAGAAAGAAAACCCTTACTGTCTGTCAAAAGATTAATAAGTTTTTAGATACAGTTCAAAGCTGTCAGCTATAAGTTCATTAGAATAATAAATCTATTAAATCTTGGAAGGATTAACATCTCATTATCTCATTCTTGTTATAAGAATGAAGGTTTTATTATTTCAATGACTTAAATAATTCTTATCATGTAATGCATTCTCTCCACCCCCATCTCCCACCCCCCCACAGTTTAGGCCTTAATATTGGTTTTTTTTTTCTATGTTGGACATTATCCTTTCAGGAGAGCATCAAAATGTCAAGCCTGGCTATGAGAGTCTGATGGAAGCCTGCATTTTAAATGATTCTTCTCATCTGATTCATTTGTGGTTTTACCCATTCTTTCCTAAAATACCCTTACTATCACATTTAGCATTTAATCATTTAAAGCTTAAACCAAGATGCAGAACACAGCAGTGGAAAAGAGCACTAGATTAAGAGTCCTAAAGCCCAAAGTCTGGGTCTCTCTCCATCGCTGACTAGGGGAGCCTGGACCGTTCCCTGCTTGGAATGTTCTCTGCCTCATTCAAAGCTAAGCATTGGCTGCTCACTTCTGTGAGCCTTCCCTATTCCCACCAGTCCTGTGGACTCTTTTATATGCTCTCACTAAACCTTAATGATTTCTATCTTTGTATTTACACATTTCCTGGAAACTTTTTTTTTTTTTGCATTCACTTGGTGCCTGGCACGTAATAAATTCTCAATAATATTTGTTGAATGAATAAAAACAAATGTGTCTCTCCAAATGGACCCTGGTACACAGTAGGTATTCAATACATGTATTGACTCCATTGAAAGATTTGGGATAAAGTTTTCATTTAGATTCCATTTAAGAAATCTAGAGCTCTGAATGATTCCAAAATTCATTCCAGGCCATAGGAGTAGTAAAGTGCTAGGGCACCTGGGTGGCTCAGTCATTAAGCGTCTGCCTTGGGCTCAGGTCATGATCCCAGGGTCCTGGGATTTTAGCCTCACCTTGGGCTCCCTGCTCAGCAAGGAGTCTGCTTCTCCCTCTCTCTCTTCCTCTGGCCCTCCCCCCAGCTCATATGCCCATGCCCTCTCTCTCTCTCTCTTTCGTGCTGTCTCGCACATGGGCACTCTTTCTCTCAAATAAATAAATAAAATCTTTGACAAAAGGAAGAAGAAGTAGTAGTAAAGTCCTGGAGCACTTGATGTGAACATGGCCTGCCTGGCTCCAAGCTTTCTCACACTGCACTCCATCAGCCGCCTCCAGTGTGAGACTTGGGGAGCTCCTGGGCATCATCAGAGTCTGTGCCGATGTCATGGAATCATCAGGATGCCTCTAGGAGCACCGCTCATGCAGGTGAGTCAAAAGAGCCATCCAACTTGCTGCTGCTTCTCTTTGGCAGAACAAACTGACTACTGAGTGCAAATCCTTCCCTGGAGCATCTGAGAATAACCTCGCAAAGAAGCAATGCTTGGGAAATGCTCACAGCATAGCTAAGGAGCCATTGGAAGAAAGAAAAAGAGCATAGTAATGCAAGCTCCTTGTGACATCTCACCACACTCCCCTCCCAAAAGCATCAAGAAGAGAACTGCTAATTGCACTTCTAATGATTCTTCTGGATCGCAGAGATGGGCTTCTCAATCATGTTGCTGAAACCAGCCTGGCCATTACACGTTTATTAAAAGATAACATCATTTCATTTTACCTTGTCAGGTAATTTTATATCTAACACAAAGAGGGTGTCTAAACAATAACAGCTGGAAAGGAGAAAAAATGGTCATGTCACTCCACTGTGTAACATCCTGATGATGAAGCCAATCTCCAAAACAGATTGCGGACTCAGCTAGAAGAGCTGCTGGTGTGCCCAACTGAATGATTTTCTTTATTTGTTTCATTTTGTTCAGAATTGATGATAAAGGCCTCACCAATTCACCGCCACCCAAACTCTCCCCTTCCAGATGATGCAGATTTGCCAAGCGTGGGCCAGAGATGGGCATCTTGTCTTCAAAAATAATTCAGCTTCCTCTCGGTTGCTTCTTTGAAGCCAAAGTGTTTATTCTCCTTCAGGTTTATCTAGTTCAGCTTTTGTAATCCCTGCTTGTATCTCCCTCGAGTTTGTATGTTGAGTTTTAATTAAGACGTTTTGGAGAGGTTTACTCTCTTCTTGCAAACAGTGTATGGCCTAGCCTGATACAGTCCTTCAGGCATGACCTCAAGACACCCAAAGACAGCTAGACATGAGGCAGGGGAGCAGGACACCATCCTGGGGTGGCTTCATTCTCTTCCATGTGCAAATGATAGGTGATGATTCCTTATCTATGCAGCTACTCGTTTCTTCCCAAATGAAATTTGTCTGCTGGCAAAGTTTAGAAAATTCAAAGACAACCCTTTAGACCATCCCAGAACTTGACCATGGTAATATTAGGCTTTTTTATTTTTACCAAAAGCTTTTACATCAGTTCTATTTTTAATCTGAGTGTTTAAATAGATAATGTGGAGTGCTCGCTTCCACGGCACCTATACTAAAATAGATAATGTGGAGCTTCCGATTACCAGGTGCTGAAATAAAACATTTCTGCTCCGCTTTCTCTCCAAAAGCAACAGAATAACAAAAAGAATAAAAATGAAAATTGAAGAAAGAACTCTAATCCCCATTTACAACATATATGAAGAGGTTAAGTAAAGTATACAAACCAGCTGTTAAAAAGAAATTATCATTCTCTCTCTTTTTCTCTAACAATTAAAAACCCACCCAGTGAAGTGCTGGAAAATTAATCTCAGTTGATTCTGCTTTCCCTCAGACTTCCCCTAAGGCCATGTCCAAATTCCAGAGGTTTGTGTAACAACAAGGAGGTAAGACTTTGTACTTTGTTGTCCATGGGGGAGGCAGGGAAGGCAGAGGGGAGCCATCTAGAATCAAGTTTACAAGTCCTCAGAAAGAAATGTTCTGCCCATGCCTCAGAGATGCTCAGGCATGGGTACACATAGGTTGCGGCTGCAGGATTGGCCGCTGGGCCCGTTTTCCCATTTGCACACACCTCTGCCCTTCCCTGATACTCCAGGTGAGACTTAAGGGTGTGGCCGCCCTCTTGTGGCTTCCAGGCCACACTGGCTGGCCCCTGCAGACCTGTACCATACAGCATGCCCTCAGGGCAGGCACCACTCTTCCCCTCCCAGTACATGAAATGCTTGCACATCCCCTTCACCCCTCGATCCCTCTAGAGCTCTCCGGGTCTTGCCCTGTGCCCAGAACAAGCAGCAAGACAGGGAGCAGGGCACTGAATCCCTTCTTCTGGGTTTGAACAAACTCTTTGTCATCCTCAGTCAAACCCCTCTCAGCCTCCATTCCAACTATTAGGGTATTGGTGTCTAGTCTGGAGAGAGGGTGGGAGAGGGAGGGGCACCTTGTCTGCCTTTTTTTTTTTTTAAGAAAGGACGGGGAGCAGAAGGAGAGAGACGGGGAAAGAATCTTAAGCAGGCTCCCAGTTGGGTGGTGGGGGAGGAGGGGGTCTCGAACCCACGACCCTGAGATCGCTACCTGAGCTGAAATCAAGAGTCAGTCGCTTAATTGACTGGACAACCCAGGCACCCTAGTCTGCCTTCCTTAATAACTTTCTGTAATGCTCTAGTCTTTTGGAGCACAAAAGCCACAGTCTCCCAAATAGAGATACACAATTCTATGAATAAGCAAATAATTTGTAAAACACAATAAATAATATGTTTTTCAAGGTTTGTCTATCTGTAAGATGTATCTGCCTTTAAGTTCCTTTTACAGCTGACTGATATTCCATTGGGTGGGTATACCACGTTTTCTTTGTCTATTTCTCCGCTGATGGGAAATTTGCGTTGTTTTCACAAATTCGCCTATTGTGAATAAAGCTGTTGTGAACATCTGAGTACAAGTTTTTGTCCCCCAGTTTTTTTGAGAAGTGACTGACGTAGGTCACTGTATAAATTTAAGGCATACAGCATGACGGTTTGATTTACATGTGTTGTGAAATGATTATCACAATAAGTTCAGCTAGAATGCATCTTCTCCTATAGATAAAATAGAAAGAAAAAAATAGAGAGAAAAGGAAAAATGTATGTGTGACGAGAACTCATAGGACTTGCTCTCATACAACTTTTCTATATATCATACAGTACCGTTAGCAATAGTCACCATGCTGTACATTACATCCCTGGTACTTACTTATCTTATAACTGGAAGTTTGTACCTTTGCACCACCTTCCTCCAAATTCACCTGTTCCCACCCCTCACCCTGCTGAGCACAAGTCTGATCTCTTTTTCTAAGAGGTTGGGGGTTTTTTGTTTTGTTTTGTTCTGTTTAGATTCACATGTAAGTGAGATCATATGGTAATTGTCTTTTTCTGTCTGATTTTCATTTTTTTGCTGTGCAGAAGCTTTTTTGTTTGGTGTAGTTCCACTTGTTTATTTTTTATTTTGTTGCATCTCTTTTAGGTGTCATATCCAAAAGTCACTCCTAAGGTCCGTGTCAAGAAGCTCTGTTCCTGTGTTTTCTTCTAGGAGCTTCACGGTTTCCATTTCTGTCATCAGTGTTGCAGTTTTCTGAGTACAGATTGTCACCTCCTTAGTTAAATTTTCCCAAGTATTTTATTGTTTTTGATGCTATTGTAAATGGAACTGATTTCTTGACCTCTTTTTCAGAAAATTTATTGTTAGTATACAGAAACACTAGTGGTTTTTGCATGTGAATTTTGTATCCTGCAACTTGACTGAATTTGTTGACTAAATCAAACAATTTTTTGGCTGAGTCTTTAGGCTTTTCTATATATAAAATTGTGTCTTTGGCAAATAGAGACAATTCCACTTCTTCCTTTCCAGTTTTAATATGTATTATTCTTTTTCTTGCCTGCTTTCTCTAGCTAAGATTTCTAGTGCTATGTTAATAGGAGTGGTGACAGTTGGTGCCCTTGTCTTGCTCCTGATCTTAGAGGAATAGCTTTCAACTTTTCACCACTGAGTGTGATGTTAGCTGCAGTCTTGTCATATATAGTCTCTATTCTGTTGAGATATGTTTCTTCTATGCCTAATTTTTTGTTAAGAGTTTTTATCATGAATGGACATTTAATTTTGTCAAATGCTTTTTCGGCATCTATTGAGATGATTGTATGAGTTTTTTCTTTCATTCTGTTAATGTGATGTATCGTATGGATTGATTTGTGCACATTGAGCCATCCTTGAATCCCAGAGATAAATCCCACTCGATCATGGTAAATGATTCTTTTAATGTGTTGCTGAATTCAGTTTGCTAGTATTTTGCTAAGGATTTTTACATCTACATTCATCAGGGGTATTGGCTTGCGTTTTCTTTTCCAGTATTCTTTTCCAGTTTTCTTCTGGCCTTGGTATCAGGATAATGTTGGCTTTATAAAATGAGTTTAAGAGTATTCCCTGTTTTCAATTATTTTGTGTATATTTTTGTATACCTAGAAGTACAGTTGCTGGGTCTTATACAAGTGAAAGAAGCAGACACACAGGCCACATATTGTATGATTCCATTTATATGAAATATCCAGAATAGGCAAACCAATAGAGAGAAAGAAAAAAAGAAAGAAAGACAGAAAGAAAGAAAGAAAGAAAGAAAGAAAGAAGAAGAAAGAAAGAAAGAAAGAAAGAAAAAGAAAAGAAAAAGAGAGAGAGAGGGAGGAAGGAAGGAGGCAAGGAAGAAGAACAGAACAAGAAATGAAGAGATTAGTTGCCAGGTGTGGGACAGGAAGAATAGGAGTAACTGCTTAATAGATGAGAAATTTCCTTTTAGGATGATGAATGTTCTGGATCTAGATAGCGTAAGGATTACACAACACTATGAAAGTACTAAATACCACGAAACCGTACACTTTAAATGGTGCATTTTTATGTTATGTGTATTTTACCATAGTCTAAAATATAGAAAGATAATAGCTTATATAATATATATGATATAAAATATATTATATAACAAAATGTATAATGTATTTATGTAATATAAAACAATACCAAGACTTATATAAATTTATTATTCTTATACTGATATAATGCATGTATATAATGTATATATGCACAAAAATAGCCACCCCAAAACTGCTATAACCCCAACCCACAGTGTGTGAAAACTAGGTGTAGAATTCAGTGACATATGGATGAACTTACAGAAAGACACTCCTACAAATACAGCTTCTTGAAGAAAGTAAAGGACAGTCAGTTGTTGATTAGCTCATTTCTCATACCAGAGACGCGATGGGTACTGTTTAATACTGAAAAGCAAGAAATGGAAGTTTGAGTGCGTTATATAAACTATAGAGGGACATCTGGATGGCTCAGTTGGTGAAGCATCTGCCTTCAGCTTAGGTCATGATCCAGGACCTGAGATCAAACCTCATGTTGGTCTCCCTGTTCAGCAGGGAGCCTGCTTTTCCTCTGCTGTTCCCCCTGCTTGTGCTCTCTCCTTCTCCTTCTCTCTGTCAAATTAATTAATTAATTAATTAATAATAAATAAATCTTTAAAAAAAACAAACTATAGAGATAATCACAGGGCACCTGCATGGCTCAGTTGCTTAAGCATCCAACTGGTAAGATCAAGCCCCCTCAGGACTCCACGCTCAGCGTGGAACTTGCTTGAGATTCTCTCTCTCTCTCTCTCTCTCTCTCTCTCTCTCCCTCTACCCCTCCCCCAGGCTTGCACATGCTCTCTCTCTCTCTAAAAAATTTAAATTTAAATTAAAAAATTTTTAATCACATACGGCATTACGGTCAGGTTAGAATACCCCCAGTTCATGAGGAGGGGCAGAGGTAGGAAGGTGAACGGCAGAAGTGAGATTCCCCTTCAAAAGATAAAAGAGAAGCACGCCAAAAACCAGAGGTCAAAGACACAAAAGCAGTAAAAGCCATTAAATCTGCACTAATTATTTCCTCTTTCAGATGCGACATCAATAGGCACTGTCGGAGGTTCATAAATCAAAGAACATCAGGTTAAGTCTATTATTAAAAGCTATCAGGTTAAACAATCACAACAAAATAAAAACAAACAACAACAATATTAATGACAAAAACTGAAAACAGAGCAGCCTCCCAGAAAGAACACAGCACGGAGCCAGGCATGAAAACACAAATTATGTACCAAGATGTAGACAACGAACTGAAAACATAGGTTAAACAAAAATGAACACATCAAATAAACTGTCACATCAATAAATGCTAATATGATTAACTCATCTTTTAGGAGAAAATATTTCTCAGATTGCATAAAACATAAAAATCCATCCACATGCTGTAAACAAGAGACCCAAATCAAAGATGTGGAAATGTTGGACAGAAAAGCAATGGTTAACAATATACAAGCAAATGGAAACAAAAAGAAATCAGGAGGCAACGATGAAGACCAGTCCTGGTTGAATGCAAAGCGTGAAGCAGTCAGTGAAACCAAGAAGTGAACTTCGTGATGACAGAAGTCACAAGCCACATGAGGCCCTGTCCACAAATCTTCACACAAGAAAGCAAGAAACATTTATGAAGCAAGAACAGACAGAGACAAACGGAATATGGAGCCAGTATGATGTTTTTACTCCTTGTTTTCTGGCCATCAAAATAAAGTAGAGGGGCACCTGGGTGGCTCAGTCGGTTGAGTGTCCGACTCTTGGTTTCAGGTCAGGTTGTGATCTCAGGGTCGTGGAATCGAGCCCGCGTTGGGTTCCCCATTCAGCCAGGATTCTGCTTCTCCCTCTCCCTCCGCCCCTCCTCCCACTCACGAGCTCTCACTCTCTCTTTCTCTCTCTCAGATAAATAAATAAATCTTTAAAAAATAAAGTAAAAAAAATAAATTAGACAATTACAAATCTAAACTACCTGACTAACATGTTCTATCTGATAGACATATCAGATTCTACATCATGAAACCAGAACCTGTATCTCCTTTTTAGACACCCAAAAAGCATTATTTTTAAATGGTCCATACTTTTTGCCACAAAGAAGCCTTCAATATACTCAACAAATTAGCCTATAATCTCTGAGCTCTATGATAACAATATAAAAATTTGGAAATTAATAGTGCAAATGGACAATAAGAATGTCAAGCCACCAATAATTTCTGAAACTCTCCTTTAAATACTCCCTGGCTCAAAGGGAAAATAAAAAGTCAAGTTGTACAATATCTAAAAAATATTAATATTGATAGTACTATCAGAATTTTAATGTAATAATATATCATTATTTAAGCAAGTAATATGTAATAACACAATAAATATCATAATAGTGTTTTTCAAGGTTTATGCACATTTTAACTTTTGTCTATACTTCATTTCCCTTTATGGCTGAATAATACGCCATTGTCTGGATATACCACATTTTGTTTACCCATTCATCATTTGAACAGTATTTGGAGGAACACTTACACCTTTAAATACTAAGTTGCTAAATAAAAAGTAATTAAAATAATTGAGTTATTCACTAAAATTAAAAAGCTGAAGAAATGGACAAAAAAATAATACAAAAAAGCAAATATAAAAAGTAATGCAGAAAAATTAAAGCAATGAAATAAGAGAACAAAAGAAAACTATTGAAACAATAGGCCTAAGAGTTTTTTCTTAGGGGAAAAAAAAAAGTGTATAAAGAAAACCAGAAAGCATAAGCTTATAGCATTTAAAAGTGAAAATTGAGACATAGTCTCCAACACAGAGAGAAATTAAAAGAATCACAAGGAGATTTTGTTTGTTCCTGTATAAAAATATTTGCAGAATTGGATGAAAAGGACGTTAATCTAAGTAATTGTAAATAGCTAATTCTCACTGACAAAAGACAAAATATTTAACAGATCAATTGCTACAGAAATTTAGAACAACTTGTCATAAAACAATCCCCCTCAAAAGAAATAGCATTTTTATGACAAATGAAGGGATGTGCAATCTCACTCCAAATTAAAATAATAAAAAGGAAGTTTCAAATGACATACAATTGTCAAATACCAGAAGGCAAAGATTAACCCATTAGCTAGCTTACAATGTGGAAGGCATTCTGATTCGTGGTATAGGGTACAAAATGGTATAACATCTTTAGAGTGTTACATGGCAAGAATCATAATTTAAAATGCTCATTTCCTTTGACTCCGAAATTCTGCTTCTAGTAAATTATCCTACATATATAGCTTCCAGGGTGCAAAGAAATATGTACAGAGATGTTAATGAAGCATTGTTTGTAACCAAAAACAAAAGCACATACATGCCCATGAATAGGAAAATGTTTTAACAAATTATTCCATCCAAACGATGGAATATTACAAGGCAATTTTAAAAAAGGGCTGTCAATATTGAAAGGAAGTCAGCGTGAGGGGGCTCTAGCAATATTCTGTCTACTTGATCTGGATGCAGGTGACATGAGTGTGTTCATTTTGTTAGAATTCATCAAGCTGTACACATACGTGCATTGTTCCTATACGTCATACATATCATATCATAATTGCAGGGGTCGAAAAACAGTTTCTTAAGGGCCAGCTGGTAAATAATCAAGGTTTGTGGGCATGTGGTCTCTGTCACAACTACTCAAACAAGCCCGGTAGTGGAAAAGCAGCCACGGACAACATGTAAATACATGAATGTGGTTGTGTTCCAACAAAACTTTATAAAAACAGGCAGTGGTCAGTAGCCAGAATTTGCCAACCTCTGTTATGCAGTATATAGGATAAACATGTATATAATAGATTATCCTAAATAATTATTTTTCAAAAGCAAGAAGTACATCTATGTTTACTAATAGCTTAAGAAAATCTAAGGGAGAACAATCAATCTACCTAGAACAATAATTGTATCCTCAAAAAGAGGATATATATAAATATTCATGTGCCTGTTTGTGAGTGACCATGCAATGAACATTTTCTGGAAGTACTCACAAGACCCAAATTGCAAGGGGTCACATGCGTGGAGCTAGGATCTGAGCTTGGTGAGAGGCTAAATTTTTATCATGCCAGAATTATTTTCACATATAACAGTTCTAAGCCTTAGAGTGACATCTGGCCAGTTTGATCATATATAGAGATGTATCTACCAGTATCAAACTTCCTAAAGATGATCATTTCTCCCTTTGAAAATGGTAACAAAAACAACAATCACTAAGATAACAGCATTTTTTGTATATGTGTGAGCAAACTTACCCCACCACATAACAAACAGTGAGAAAAACACTTTGAAAATGGGATGCTAATGGCTCTTTGTTTCATGCACTTATTTTCTCCTTTATTTATAACAGCAAGTTAAAATTTCATTATCTTGAAAAAATACCATTTTTTTCAATTACTGTTTGCTATTTCCATAAGGAGTTTTGAAAATAAAGTAAAAAGGGAGGCAAATACAATAGAAAAGAGTATGTGGTGTCCACTAATAGCTATTTTTTTTTTTTTGGAAGTCATGAATACGTATTACAAATTTTGTGGGTATGGTCTTCGGTTTGAAAGTTATCGGGATAAATCCCATTATGGGGAAAAAATCAAGTTATCTTTCCATAATTGACACAGAAGAAACTCCAATTTTATATATCTATATAAATCTGTATTTACCACTCCAGAATGAAAAACCTTGTAAGCTACATACACCCCTTTAGCATCAGCTGAGCCTGTAAAACAGAGAGCATGTGCAGGTGGAGAAAACAGTTAAATTTAAGGTACATGAGTCTAACCTGAAAAAGGAGAGGACTGAAGCCTAAAAATTGTCTGGGAGCCAGTATTTTCCTGGTGAATGGCTCGTAAAAGGCTTGATGGAAGATACAGAGCTGTAGAATACACCTACAGCTGAGATAAAAGAATTAGAGACAAAGGTCAATGTCGGGAATACACAGAACACATCTGGTGGCAGTGGGAGGTGGAACCAAAGACTCACAGTACCAAACAGGCCATATGTACATCTTTACCTTTATGTGAAATGTCTCTCTTCTTCAATATTTTTGCTCTTATAGAATTCTCCATTTCTCAGGGAGTTACTGAAAATTCTAGATCATTAAAACATGGGCACAGAGCCAATTTTTAAAAAATTAAAGATGTTAGTGAAGTTTTCATCTATTCTGTAGGTTTTTTCCATTTTTTATTTATCTCATGGGCTCCTTTTGTCACGAAATGTTTGTGGTCCTCGAAGGTATTGTAGCTCTTTACCAGGTTCTGTGTGAGGAAATTAAATATACAGCTATAAACTACAGAGATTTAATTGAAGATATCCACAAAACGTCTCCTCCAGTGAGTGCTAATCTTTTTATCTTTAATTTTAATGAGAACACATCCTGTCTGAAGTCTCAAGGGGGTGTTGACTTGTATGCATGAGCGACTGACAATTCTGGCGGAATAATAGAAGTCAAGAATGCTAGCAAGACATTCAACGTCTTTGACCTTATTGTTTCCCATCTGTTCTGTGCATGAAGAATCCGTCTCGGACCTCAGCCTTGGCTCATTTAAGTGCCCCTTTTGACAAGAAGCCAATTTAATTTTTTAGGTATTATGCTTCTAATGGTTTTATGGGTATAAAGTTTTTAGGTATTATGCTTCTAACAGTATGCTTCTAAAGGTCTCATGCTTCTAATCAATCAGTTCCTAGATCCCAATCATTGCCAAACCAGTCTTTTATTCATTATCTGATAAGGCATCCAAAATATCGTATCTAATGTTAAAGACATGGAATATGGAGGGAAAAAGTCTCAATCACCTTTGACAGAGTGTTAAATTTAATAGCTGTCCATCTCTTTTGTTGACCAGTTACCTCCTGAAATACCCCCAAGACACAAGATGGCGCTACATTATCAGGGTAGACTCTTCTAAGTTTTGTATTGCCCCAATCTCTGACTCAAACTACAAACACTTAAAATAATAAGCATATGTTGAGCACTTGCTCGCTTTACATGCTCTGCATGGTTTGTGTTTAATCCTAATTGCCATCTTCGAAATGGGTACTACGATTTTCCTCATTTCTCAGATGAAGAACTTCGGTCCAGATCGGGGAGCTAGGTCCTCACAGCCTCTGCTATACTCTCAGAGTATACTCTGCTATACCGTACAGCGGCAGGGGTGGGATTTAAATCCAGGCAGCTGGGCACAGCACTGCACCACCTCTCTGTCCTAATCACGTGTAAGAGTGCTCAGAATTACAAAATGTTTTCAAATACACGCTGATGGAGTCTGGTTAAGCTTTGCCTTAGGAAGTTATTTGCTGGGGAAAAGGCTCCATTTATTGGTAAGTATTATTTACACGGTCAAATCAATTGCACGTAAACAGTGTCACAGAGATTTCTTATGTAGTTCTAACTTTCCCCTGGGATTTAATTGACATTCTGCATTTACCAGACAAACATTTTCTTAATTATAATAGCGGAAATGTATTGCCCGTCTACTATGTCCCACACGCTGCTACATTATCTCTACCAGCAGGGTTTATCATTGCTCCCTTAACAGATAGGGACACTGCCAATCAGAGAGGGTAAGTGATTTGCCTCTCTGCCCAGAGACAGTGAGGCTTTCAGCTTGCCCTGCCAGCTTCAAAGCCTGAGCTCATTTGACTGCCCATGCATTCCTCCCTTGGAAAATGAAGATCTCCTTTCCCCTGACCAATCTGTCATTCTCCATCACAAAAGTCTAGTATCACAGGAATATAACACATTCTTTTTAAGTTATAAAATAGACCTATCATCTAAAAAATAAAGAATAATTATACGAACATTAACACGCAGTTATGCCTTTTTTAAAAAGGAGGTCAATGTTAATTTCAGGGCTGACTTTGCTTCGGTTCCATCTCTGGCACCTGTGAGGCCTACCAAAATAGTGGGATTGGCAGGGACCCAGGCCACACTGGATTGGGTCACCAGAAATTTCCCTGCAACACCTGCGACAGAAACCACCTTCTGGAATTCCTCTAATTGGAATAACCTTGACCCATCTTCAGACAATGTCCTTCTATTCTGATGGAGCTGAGCAACGCGTTTACAGAAATAACAGATTGCTCTGCCATTGCACAGCAAAAGGAATTCCTGTTTCCGGTGCTTAAAACCCACCAGACATTCACAACTACTCTACCATACTCCTGATTTAAATGATCCATTTCAATTCTTCTAGGTTCCAGTTGGGCTCATTTTGATTGATTACTGCAAGAGATCACAGGCCAAAAGGAAACCTTCAGCTCCGTATTTAGGGTCTTTCTTTGTCCATAGCCTCAGCCAAGTTCTTTGTAAATTCTTGTTCATTACTCACAAGAGAATTTTTCATTTGATACAGGAAAAGTCTAATGTATTTGGTAGGCATGGGATTAGTAGGACATGTTTCATTTTTACATGGAAACTAAGCACTCTGAATCATAGTCTACATTGCAGCGCTCTGCTAAAATGGGAGAAAACATTCGATTTTTCCCACTGATCAGTATTCACTCAGTTGGGAAGAAGTACAGACAAAGGGTAAATCTTAGTTTATAATGAGATAAATCACTCCATGTATTACACCCTAACCTGTGGCATCATGAGACTGTTCTATGTGCCGTTTGCCTCATATATGCATGGGTAGTTGGCACTGAACCTTTCTCTGGAATTCTAGGAATAGACCCTACTATATAAAGCAGGGTAATTTTTGGAGACATTCTCCCCCATAGAAATTTACTGTTCCTTATGACCACTTCAGCTGAGAATGAGGCAATCAGGTGTAAGAACCAGATCAACAATCATCAACAACCCATCAACAATGGGTTTTTCAGGGTGATTGAATCTGAAACTATGGGCTTGGATCTTGTGACATCCTGCAAATCCTTTCTGCCGAAGGACTGCTGTGTTTTACGATATAGCCATTCATTTGACGAGGAGAAAGGATCTCTCCAGCTTGGAGAAAGATAAGGATGAAGACAAAGAAGTGGAGAGAAGGAGGAAGCATGAAACCAGGGCGTGGGGAGGAGAAGTGGGGGAGAAAACCAGTGGCAGGCACTTCCACGGAACAAAACATGGTTCATTTCAGATTCACTATTGGAAATATTTTAACAGTTCCTATCTGTTCGTTCTCAATGCATTGATACTTGCTTTCTAGGAGTTAAGTGAAAAAGAACATTTGATTAGAGATCTAGTTAAAGCAAAACAGAATAAAGCCTAACAAGGAAGTCCAGTTCAGATTTTGGGAGTTTGCATCCCCAAATGTTAAGCCTCAATTTTACTTTTTGTTTGACTTGTTAATTTGAAGTACCTGCTGTAATCATGACTGCTCACAGACACATGCTATCATACATGACCAGGATGAAGCCTTGGAAATCATACACAAGCAACAAGTATTTGTTAATCGATTGTCATCTGTTCTGGAAAAAAAAAAAAAATCCCAGAGGCCTTTGGTTGCGCCTCTGCTATTCTCCTAGAAAAGATTCTAGAACCAGACCAGTTATGCAACCACCAGAAGATTGCACTATTTCAGATACAGTTAAACATTATTGTGTAAAGGTTTTATGGCCTATATACCATTAGCAAGCCTGTAGAGATCCTGTCTAACATATAAAAAGGTTGACAATACTACATAATAAATGGCATACCATTATTACTTTCTTTGGTGTTTATTGTAATGGAATAAACCATGATGAATCCTTTAAGTTCTCCTGCACAAACTCATAGCATTTCCATCATGATTTACCGGGAAATAATGCACAATAGTTTTACAATTCTGCCACCTTGCTGAGATGAACCAGAGGAGACACATTTTAATGGGAGAATTGTTTTTCAGTCTACCCTGAGAGCTCAGCCACTATTGTACCTCACCCTTCATGGGAAGTCTCCTGTCTCCCTTGTTCCCCATGACATTTACATTTTATTGGTTTGATCCCCCTTCTAATTCCCTGACCTGAAGAAAACATTCTTCAACTCTATATTCCTTCTAGGTATTAAGCTTTCTTTCACATCCACCAACATTAAGCTCCTACTCTGACAATTTCTAGTTACAGGGAAGTAGCAGTTACAAAGAGGAAAGAGTTGCTTGATTCAAGAAGCTTCCTGAATGTGTAGAAGGTGAAGAGCCCGTCGCCTGAGAACCTACTATGAACTACAGCCCTGGGAACACAGTGGGAACTCAATCAAAGCCACTCCCAGAGGCTCCGCATTATTGCATCTTATCCTTACAAACCCTACAACATGGTACAGCTATCATATCCCCATCATCCTTTATTAGGGGAAGGAATGGGAATTAAAGCCAGTAGTATAGATTGTCATCATAACACAGCTACTGAGTGCCAGATCTGGGACTGGAACCCAGTTGTGTCTGACATACAAGTCCATGCACTACACCATGTCTCCATAATGAGTTAGAGAAAAGAATTATTACTACACATGTAAAATGCACCATACATAGATAATTAGGGAACTGGGCCAGAGCACGATTAATCGACATATATGTTCATGAGGAGTAAGAAATCATCGTGAAGACAGCCTGGAAAGACCAGGTGGGTATGAAAATAGAGAGAGAATGTTATTCTGTTATATGAATGTTATAGGAAACAAAACTTGCCAGAATGCGTGGCTGAAATAAATAAAATCAAAGAAAATTCAAACATAACACCCTGTCTTATTTTACAAGACACGGAGGATTTTGAGGTTAAAAATTTAAGAGATGTTTCTTCCTGAATCTTCATTTAAGCTGAGAAAATTGCAGCACGGAGAGTACAATATTTTTGCCCATCGTTAGCCAAACACACAATAGAAAGAAGCCAGGTCTGATTCTCAGACCAAGTTTTCCATGACATTCTAATAAAAATTTCCTAGTTCCTTCACCAACTTACTAACCCAATTATCAAACAGCCTAGAAACCAAAAGGACAATAAATCCAGTGCCACTCAAGGTAAATTAACCCTTGATTTGATCACGCATTTTCTGCAAGAAATAGAGGTTTCCCTGATATAGCCACATCTTTCCTTTGTAATTTATTATTGGCTTCTCCTCGGTCAGGCATGTTGGTACTTTATTTGGTTCAGGCTTCCCACAGGGATGGTATAATGACACTGGATAGACAGAACCAGTTCGTTTCAACAACAGACATTTATTACGTGTCCAAAGTGCAACATGATGAAACAGCTCACCACTGGGTTCTCAGAAAGCAGCTTTGCCTATTGAGGAGAGAGATATGAAAACAGGTAATTAGATGATTTTAATGCTTCTGTTCCACTAATTCCGTAAGTATTTACAGAGCCAAGCATGAGCAAAACAGACATAGTTTCAGGCATCTGGGTGGCTTAGTCGGTTAAGCATCTGCCTTCAGCTCAAGTCATGATCCCAGAGTCCCTGGATAGCCCCACGTCCTTCTCCCTGCTCGATGAGGAGTCTGCTTCTCCCTCTCTGTCTCTGCTTGTGCTCTCATTCTCTCTCAAATAAACAAATAAAACCTTAAAAAAATCGTTGTCCTAGCCTACTGATCAAATGATCATAAAATGAGTATAAAATAGCACCCAGGGTAAGAGATAGGAAAGAGAGATGCACAGCGTCAGGAAAGTTAGCTGCAGAAGGCGACCAAAGTCAGGAAAGTTGAGGCAGGTGTCCCCCACTTATTTAAAAAAAAAAAAGCATGTTTACAGTTGGTGAGTAAACTGTCACAAGAAAAAAAAAATAAGGGAGGCATGATTAGAAGGAGACTATCAGGAGGAGCAGAAGACTAGAGCAAGTGCAGGGTGAACTTGTGTACATCATGCCTACCCGGAACCGTGACTCACTTAGTCCAACCAGATGCACTGTCTCCATGGAGATTTTAATATAAAGTCATACCTTTCACCAGTGTTTTACTTTAGCTTAATCTCCTGAAACTTGCTTAAATGCTTATAATCATTTGCTGCAGGAATAAATCATGCATCCTATAAAACCACAATCCTAGGACTTCAACAATTGAAAAATACCCCTTGTATAATTTCTTCAGAACAAAATACTCCTAAATCATTGCTGCCCTTGAAAACATACAGGGTCTTTCTCTTGAATTAAAGGAATCTAATGTTTTTTTTTTATTTTATTTATTTATTTGAGAAAGAGAGACAGAGACAGACCATGAGCAGGGGGGAGGAGGGAGAGGGAGAAGCAGACCCCCACTGCTGAGCAGGGAGCCCGACCCTGGGGCTCCATCCTAAGACCCCGAGATCACAACCCTAGCCGATTTTAGGACCCCGAGATCACAACCCTAGCCAAAGGCAGAGGCTTAACTGACTGAGCCACCTAGGCGCCTCAGGAATCTAATATTAAATAGCAACCTTTTTGAACTTACGGGTCCTAGAACAATAGAACCTAACCTTAGCACCAAAAGAAAGATCAGAAGGATGAGCATGAAACCAGCTTATGCAGTTCTGTCGAGGGCCAGCTGTCCAGCTCAATAATATCTTGCAGACAATAGGAGCTCCGAGAGTTACTGTGGGGGATGCAGGAGGGGGAGAACAAGCTTCCATCCACCCATTCATCTGACAAACATGTATTAGTTGTCCCCCATGTGCAAGATGATGACTAGAAAAAGGTTATTATCTGGAAGTAAAGAAAATTGCAACTCGGAAAATATTCTCTATTTCATCCTTGTACTAAATCAGACTGCCCTTTTCCTCCCTCTCCTATCCAGACTTCCCTCCTCCCCCATACCCATATGCACATTATTCTTAATTAGAGAGAATGCCCTTTATTCTTTATTGCTGGCAAGTGTGGAAATAAATGAAGACTCTGCAAGTGAGAACAAACAGCCTGTTTATTCGGCACTTGCTGTGGCCAGGGAGTCAGCCACCACCGTGAGCTTGGCGGAGACTCAAAGGCAGGCAGGGGAGCAGGAGAGTGGCACAGGGAAGAAAAGCAAGGCTTCAGGATTGCCCTGCCTGGAGGGTATTGCCCCAGGGTAGTAGGTAGGGGTGGGCTAACTAGAGGTGAGGCATCTGACTGAATTGGTTTGCGGAGCATATCTGGCTTTCTCTGGTTGGTCCTGACCCAGAAACAGGTTGGGGGTGGGAACAAAAATTAGGGAAACTGTCATTGTTCAAGCTGACCACTCTGGGGCAGTTACTGAAGAGGTTCTGGTTTGGCTCCCTGGACCGGTTGCTGCTGGTGTGGGTCAGAATTCTATTGTCATAGATGGTCCGGCCACTGTCCGTTTGTCTATTCAGTCTCTCAACCCCGCCTTTTGGTCAACCTCTTGCTCGTGAGAGGTTGACCAATACAGAGAAGGCTAGGGATCCAGATTGTCACCATTTCTGGACTGTAGAGTTTTCTCCATGGTCAACTGCATTGTGGGATCTTCTTAATCTTTTTATTATTGTAGCATCTTGGCAACAAGAGAACACTGCGGAGAAGCATTTAAGACTCTGGGTAGAATGCCAACAGACCAGCATCCTGACAAAAACAAGAACAGTTTATAGTCCCTGTAAAATGCTTCAGACCTGGAAATCCCAACTGCCCAACGCAAGCCAAGAACAAATCCCATACTGGCCATGAGGATCAACCTTAAGAGAATCAAGTAGCTTTTTCCCTAAGGCAATGTAAAACCTGCTCCACCCTGTCTGTAATATTGACCTGAGCTCAGCAAAAAGTATTAGCAATGGCCCAGACTCCACCATAACTAACCAACGAAAACATCTAGAGCAATGTCCATTACTCCTCATGCCAATGAGTTGAGACCAAATTGTATTCCAGTGAGGGCAGAGGTGGTATCATTAATAACCTGTACAAGAGCTAGTGCCCATTGGTAACACTGCTCTGATCAGTCACATAAACAGTGGGTCAATAATTCTTCCCAGTAGAGTGCCTGAACAATCAAGGGTGGCTTTGTTTTGGAGCCTACATGAGAGTCAGAATTTCCAGCCTTCATGACTTATAGAAATATGGCCTCTTTGTATCAACAAGTCTCATAATACTATTTTTAAAGTACATGAGGTGTTAAAGGCAAACAGAACAAGGCATCCCGGCTGTAAAGGAAACAATACCTATAGGGGCACATGAAGATCAGGAAAAAAAGCAGCTCTTTGTGACATGAAATTGAAACCAAGGCCTTACACTAACTGGGTTACATTTGGATCTCTATTAGAGTGTATTTGGCTTATCACCCTACAATGTTTGTTGAATTCAAATTTAGACTTTCCTAGGGTCTGATCAACAGATTGTAATAAATAATTCTTTTTCTGGGAGAGAGAAACATGAGCAAAGTCAAAGTGTTAAGGTGTAATTAAGGTGACCTGTTTAGGGTCAGTTGTCTATGGTGCAAATGGCAATGCCATTGTCTATGACTGTCTCATTGGATGAAACCAGAATGGCCCAGAGGTTTGTGTCATGGGGGGTTGATGATGGATGGCATATCCAGCAATCAGTAGGGTGAAGGCAGTGGGTACTGTTTGGGATAATCTAAGAATGGTGTTAGAACATGAGTAGGTTCATACTTAAGTTATAAAAAAGACAAAAGAAGCCATTAAAAGATCCAATATGGATTGACAACAACCAGGGGTCTAGAGAAAATAAGAAGAATGATGCTAAAGGAACAGATGAACACAAAACAAGAATTAGACCAGAGGTCTTTGTCCACATTCTTGGGCAGAGCTTCCACTATCTGAAGGCATATATTTGTTCCAAAGGTCTTGGGTCAATTGTATACTTCTGAAGACCAGCTCTTACTAGATTTCTAAGAATCCACAGTTTGAGGTCCCCTTTTGGCCAACTGTGTGCTCCTCTGAATTCCTTCTTTGGTTGTGAAATGTGAACCCAAAACTTGACTCCCTGGAGTTGCACTGCTGTGTTTGTTGTTAACAGAACATATGATCCCTTCCGAAATGACTCAAGAACAGTTTTTCTCTGATGTCTCTTCTAATACACAAAATCTCACAACTGAAGTCTCATGAAGAAGCTGTTCAGGAAGATATTGTGGGATGTTGAGTTAATCTGCTGGTGATAGCCTGGGTATAGTACATGAGTTACTTGCAATATTTTACTAGGTCTCCATGCAGCATGGCAGACTCTTCTATTGGAAGTAAAACCTTAAATTCATCGGACTTCAACCTACCAATTAATAGGGACATAATTAATGTGTTTTAGAGGGAATAAACTTAATGGCCATAAGGGCTATTTCAGAATAGCTTTGGCCAAAGGAGCTATAGGGTTTCTGAAAATTTTGCTAGTTTTAAAGTAAGAATACCGTTGGTTCTTTGGATCATTCCAGATAATGCGTAGTAAAAGTAATGTAGCTCTTGAGTAATAGATAATATCTTACAGAGTTTTTCTATAAAGGTTCCCATGAAGTATGCACTTCAGTAACATGATATAAAAGTTGGTATGCCCAGATTGGAAACAGAGAATCAAGCAAGTGTTTTACTACTGTACTACTGTTTTTGACAAGTAAGGGCTTCAACCTGTCCTGAAAATAGACATACAATAACTAAAATATATTCAAATCCCATGGCGGCTAGAAATTGGATAAAATCCAACTGAAGGTGTTCAAAAGGGTCCCTAAGACTTTGTCTTCTGGCTCTGCCTCTTTATAGTTTTTTTTCATTCAGGATAACATAATTCAGGATTATGTTCTTGACAGGTGACATATGACCTCAAAATAACCAACCATTCTTTGAAAGTTTCCCCGCAAATGTTGATTTAAGAGGGTAACCAATTTGTACTATAATGAGTAGTTCATAGAGAAATTTAACTAATACCTATTTGAAATAATCTGGTACCACCAAGTGGCCACCTTGGTAGTGCCAGAAATAGAGTGAGTCGTGCAACCAGATTTTTTTTCCATTCTTCCTTTTCAAAATCAGGGGTAATCACTGATATTTTATAATGACCTGGTTAAATCCTTTGAGGGTTTAATTAAGATCATAACCTTGGTTAAGCCTGCTTATTTGTCATAATGATGTGCTAGAGTATTTCCTTTAGCATCCGTAGTATCTTTCTTTTCATGGGCCTTGACCTTTATAATAACCACCTCTTTTGGATGTAGGAGTGCATCTATAAGTCCCCTAACTCGTTGCCCATTTCTGATAAGGATTCCAATAGAGATAAGAACCCTTCTTTGTTTCAAAAGCATTCCAAAGTCAAGCACTACTCCGAAAGCATTACCAATATCTGTATGCATGTTCACACTCTCTTCTTTGGCTAGTTGACAAGTTCTAGTAAGTGCAATAAACTTTGCCATCTGGGTTGATTTTACCTATGGTAAGGACTATATTCTAGAGCACAGCTTAAACTGGTAGTAGCATATTCTCTAGTCTCAGCTTTGAGGAATGATCCATAAACATATAGTGTTAGGTCTGAGTTCTCAGTGGGGATCTCTAATAAATCTGAGTGTAGTACAAAATATCTCCTAATATAGGTAAGAAAGGTAAGAAAATAGTGAAGTTCCCCTTCTTACAGGGGCAGGCGATTGGCAAAAGTCAGGTGTTGTAACAATGAATAGTGATGCGAATCACAAGGAAAATTTAGATTAAAGTATTAAGGACCTGGGAAAAATAGGAGGAGCCTTCAGTGAGCCTCTGGGGCATGACTGTCCAGGTGTATTGTTGTCCTCCCCAAGTGAGGGCAAAAAGGTATTGACTGTCCTAGTCTAAAGGCACACTAATAAAGAAAGAGCAAAGTCATACTACAGTAAAGCAAGTGGCTTCAGATGGAATTGAAGAACATCATTGGTATTTGGGTTGGGTACTGCTACAAAGTAAGAGATAATTTTGTTGACAGCCTTGATGTCTTGAACAAATCAATATCCTTGCCCATTTGGTTTCTTTCCTGGCAAGACCAGAGTCATAAAGGCTAGTACAGAGTATTACAAGGGCTTTGGATAGAAACATTTTAACTAGGGATTTGAGCCCTTCCTTTGCTTCTGGTTTTAAGGAATACTAGGGAAATTTATCTAACAGTTTGGTGGATCCTTTTGAATTAATGGGTTCTGCTTCATTTTTTTTTTTCATATTTCAGTGGAATTTTTAAGCCCATAGAATTTCAAGTATGGGGTCAAGACCTTGACTTGGGGTATACATCAAACATAATGGAGAAGGCAAAGGTATATCCAGAGCAGAAAACATCCGATTATAAGTAGAAGTATCCACTAGAACCTCAAGAAACAGTTCCTCTGCTGTGCATATCATATTACAATTCCATTTGCAAAATAAGTCTCTCTCTATTAAATGTGCAAGGGTGGTATCACAGAAGTAAGGAATGTTCCAGCCAAAGGGCCAAAAGGTTACCAATAAAAGCTGGGAGATTGGGAAAAGCTGTGTGTTATCTGAAACATCTACCACCTGTTGGCATGTTTATCTGGAAGAGTTTGAGCAAAGATGTCAGAGTTTAACATAGAAAGAGTAGCAACCATACCCACCAGGAATTGATGAGGTTGGCCCTCTATCTATATAGCTAATTCACCATGAGTATTTTAAGGTAAGGCAGGGTGTTGGGTGCTTTTGCTTTCCTTGAAGCATGCTCACTGATCTGACTTGAAGGAGTTTTATTTTCTTTCTTTTTTTAAAGAAGATTTTATTTATTTATCTCACAGAGAGAGAGCACAAGCAGGGGGAGCAGCAGAGGCAGAGGGAGAAGCATGCTCCTCGCTGAGCGGGGAGCCTGATGCGGGGCTTGATCCCAGGACCCAGGGATCATGACCCAAGCCCAACACAGACACTTAACAACTGAGCCACCCAGACGCCCCCTTGAAGGAGTTTTCCTTGTCTTGTCTTTACTTGGCAAGATGAGACCATCTTTTTTTCCAGGTTCCCTTCTATTTACAATAACTGTAAATGTCCTTGTCAGAAGGTGATCAACTGGGAAGTGTGATACCTAGCTACTTGATCTACAGGGCATAAGTTTATTTGGGGTCCTATTTCATTTTTATTCTAAAGCTCCTTCGAAATGGCTTTCCAGTTATTGTAGTTCAAATAAAGGGGCTATTTCCCATTCTATTTTCTGTTTTTGAATTAGTTCTCCAATTTCAGATTTAATTTCATTGACAAAATGAAGTTAAATGGCCACTGTTACACTGGTGCCTTCTTTAAAACTCCTGAATATTGTTGGAAAGTGTTTTCTTGTCTTTCCTTAAAATCTCCTATAGTTGCATGTTTTCTCTGCTTTTCATGATTAAATTATGGTCCAATCAATTTCTATTGAAGAAATGTTTCAGATGTGGCTTTTAGAAGACTTAACTTTTCTAAACTTTTTTTTAACCTTCCATTTTACTGTGAGCAACAGGAAGAAATCAGGCCACCCCTTCAACACTTGGCTTAGAAATCTCCTCAGCTAAATATCCAAGTCCGTTGTTTATGGGTTCTATTTTCCAAAAATAGAATACAATTCAGCCAAATCCTCTGCCACGTTTTAACAAGGATCTCCTTCTCTACAGTTTCCAAAGACATGTTCCTCATTTCCACCTGAGACCTCACCAGAAGCATCTTTAACAATTGTATTTCTACCAACAATCTCCTAAAAGCCTGTGGGGGCTTCTCTTCTAGTTTCTGGGGGCTTGCTGGCAATCTTTGGCATTCCCTGGCTTGTAGAAGCAGCACCTGGATCTCTGCCTTCGTCTTCATTGGGCATTCTCCCAGGGTGTGCCTATGTCCAAATTTCCCCTTTTTATAAGGACACCAGTCATATCACATTAGGAACCTGCCCTACTCTAGGACAACCTCATCTTAACTAATTATATTTGCAATGACCCTATTTCCAAGTAAGATAACATTCTAGTAGTTAGAACTTCCACATATGAATTTGGGGAGCACATTTCTAACTGCAACAAATTTTTTTCATATATGTTTTTTACTTTTTAAATATATCTTTCTTCCTTTGGAAGTATATAATTTCTTAAGTCTTTAATAGAATATCAGGACATGAAAGAACATTTTTACTTTAATAAATATCATATATTTTCTAATTAAAGCTTAGTATCAAATTAATATGCAATTAAAAAACCAGACATCTGATAATCTCTGAGATCTGAACCAAAATTTATCTCTGAGATTCCAAGGAAGTGCTAGAAAATAATCTAGCTAGCTAAAAAGGTTATGTTTATTGTTTTTATGGAGATAACAACAAATGGCTATATTTGAGTCCACTGATACTCAGTAGGTGGGTGTCTGAACAATTAAGACATGCAATACATTTCAGAGGGATCAGCAAGAGGATAGAAAAGCAAGGTAGTAGGGAGAGATTCATTAATTTATCTGAGATTACTCAGGAGAATCAAAGGCAAATGCAGGTCTGCTAATTTTAAATCCACTGTGCTTTCTACCATATTACACCCTTTGTCTTTGCTGATCCAAAATAAAATTCACCCAAAGTACAACCTCATCAGGACACAGTGAGGGAAGGTCTATGACCTTGGTCTTACCTGCTTACAGAGATGACCTTTGAAAACTAAAGGCATTTCTGAAAAGAAAAAAACAGCACTATATTATACAGAGATCTGAACTGGAGTCCCTCACCATATGAATGAAACCAATATCTAAATAGACTTTTCCTTATTCACAAAGACCACTATTCCTAATTTTAACTGAAAGATAGTCTTCCTAAAAAATGTGAATTAAAACAATCTCTGGACCTTTATCTTCTTTCAGAGAAAACATACAATTTTTTTTAAAGATTTTATTTATTTATTTGACAGAGAGAGACACAGCGAGAGAGGGAACACAAGCAAGGGGAGTGGGAGAGGGAGAAGCAGGCCTCCCGCCGAGCAGGGAGCCCGATACGGGGCTGGATCCCAGGACCCTGGGTTCATGATCTGAGCCAAAGGCAGATGCTTAATGACTGAGCCACCCAGGTGCCCCGAAAACATACAATTTTAATAAGATATTTGCATAGCATTTTGTAGTTTATTATATATATATAAAATTAAATATATAGTTGTATTTACATTTCAAAGACTTTACATCCCTGTGAAGTTTCTCTTGAAATGATAAGTGAAAAATTGAGACAGAGAAATGAAATTCAACTTGGCAGACTTCATGTGATCTAACTGGACTTGTAAGCAATATAGTTAGCTATAGGGGTTATACAGTTAGCTATACAGGTTAACAGTAAATTAGTTGAAAATAAATTCATTCAGAAAGTCAGCTAGGTTGGTTTCTAGACAATGCAGTCATTCTGATTCCACACAGCTCCTTACACAACTTCCTAAGTTCTTAGTTGACTCTTGGTTTGCATCTACCTGTGAAGAAATAAAATTGCTTGTTGTTGAACAGAGTGCATTTTATTTTATTTTTTTAAAGATTTTATTTATTTATTTGACAGAGAGAGACACAGCGAGAGAGGGAACACAAGCAGGGGGAGTGGGAGAGGGAGAAGCGGGCTTCCACTGAGCAGGGAGCCCGATGAGGGGCTCGGTCCCAGGACTCTGGGATCATGACCTGAGCCAAAGGCAGACGTTTAACAACCGAGCCACCCAGGCGCCCCAACCAAGCGTATTTATTCTAGAAAGCACTGTTCACCTGAGATTTCCAAAAAGCAACAATTGCCTTCCTAGGGAGCACTATTATTACTCCTCTAATTAATGCAAGGCCTCCAGCTGGCCCCCACACAAAACTACTTTATTTTACTCTCCCCGGAAAGCCACTTAAATCAAGGAGTAGAGAATTTTCAAGGGATTCTCCATAAACTGTGAAGAATGAAGAGAATTAAGGATATGCAACGCACAACCTGTGCAGAAATGCAGGCAGCCTGGGGAACAAGATGGTAATTTCTTTTTTTTTTTTTTTTTGTTGTTTGGCTTTTTTTTTGTTTTTTTTATTGTTATCTTATTCACCATATATTACATCATTAGTTTTTGGTGCAGTGTTCCATGATTCATTGTTTGTTCATAACACCCAGTGCTCCATGCAGAACGTGCCCTCCTCAATGCCCATCACCAGGCTAACCCATCCCCCTACCCCCCTAAGATGGTAATTTCTAATGGAGATGTTGGCAAAAACTAAGAATAAGAATGAGAAAAGACTAAGAGGCAACTTTTATCAAGGGCTTACTCTGTGCTGGACACTGACCCAAAGGCTTTTCATGTAATTCACATTTGGTACTCACAGCAATCCTCTGGCATGGGTACTCTCGTTATCAGACCTGTGTGGATGAGAACAGTGGGGCAAGGAGGACCTAGCCGAAGTCACAGAGCCCCCGCCGAGCCAACTCCACAGTCAGCAGGCAGTCTGACCTAAAGCCCTAGGCTAAAAGGTTTCTGTGCAAATGCACTTGTAGATGTCAGAAATGAAATAAAAATTTTGATTTTTTCAGATGCAGGTAGTATGACAGGTTGTATGGGCGTTAAGAATTATATTTCTGGCTTCGGGAGCAAGATGGCGGAGGAGTAGCAGACCTGGATTTCGTCTGGTCTCAGGAATTCAGCTGAATGGGGATCAAACCATTCTGAACACCTACGAACTCAACAGGAGATCGAAGAGAAGAATAGCAGCAACTCTCTAAACAGAAATGCGACCACTTTCTGGAAAGTAGGACGTGCGGGAAGTGAATCCGAGGCGATATTCGGGAGGATAGATGGCAGGGGAGGGGGTGTCCGCCGCTTCTGGCAAGTGATAGAGCCGCAGAGCACAAAATCGGAACTTTTAGAAGTCGGCTCCGCTGAGGGACGTCGCTCCAGGGGCTAAGCAGGGGGGAACCCTCACGGGACAGTGTGGTCTCAGGACCCTCGGGTCACAGAAAGACCAGGGGTGCCTGAGTGCAGCAGAGCTCCCAGGTATCAGAGCCGGGAAGCCGGCTGCAGAGACGGAGCCGAGGCGCGGGCTCTCAGCTCGAAGTTGCCATAAACTGTGATCCGCGGCACAGTCAGGCCACTGCTCCTCCAGCAGGGACCCAACAAGCAGCAAAGCCGGGGAGATTCCCCTTCCTCCCCAGGGAGGAGCGGCGCGGGAGCGGACCGCAGGGATCTGCTGGGTTTGGAGACTCCACACGGGGTCGGGTGCCAGACATAGAAACGCTCGATCACAGGCCGGGTGAAAACAGAGTGCGGCCAGAGACCGGGGAGACGGGAGTGACTGCTTTTCTCTGGGGGCACACTGAGGAGCGGGGCCCCGAGTTCTTGGCTCCTCCGGGCGGAGATTGGGAGGCCGCCATTTTCACTCTCATCCTCCAAAGCTGTACCGAGGGCTTGCAGGGAACAAAAGCTCCCAAGAGCAAACCCAAGCAGATTGCTTAGCCCAGACTCACAAGGGCGGGGCAATTCCACCTCCGGCAAAGACATTTGGGAACCAGGGCAACAGGCCCCACCCCCGGAAGATCAGCACAAACAGCCAGCCAAGACCAAGTTTACCGATCAAGGAGAAAGGGAGAACTCCAGCGCTAGTGGAATACTGCACATAGAATTCATGGCTTTTTTTACCATGATTCATTAGTTTTTCAAAGTTAATTTTTTAACTGTTTTTTTTTTAATTTTTCTTTTTCCCTTTTTCAAACAACATCTTATCAATCCCTTTAAAAGAATTTTTATTTTTCATTTTGAGAGTCATATTCTATCCTTTCATAGTAGTTACCCTGATTTTTGGCATATATATATATATAACTTGTTCACTCTTTAAAATTTTGAGATACAGTTTCTTCTAACAGATCAAAATATACCCTATAGTTCTAGTGTATGCCTCTGTTCTAGTCTCCTGCCTGATCACATTCTCTCCCTTTTTTTTTAAATCTTCTTCTTTCTTTCTTCAAACAACTTATCAATTCCTTTTATAAAATCTTTTATAATTTTCATCTTTACAGTCATCTTCCATCCCTTCATTGTATCAACCCTTATTTGGTACATATATAAGTCTTTCTTTCTTTACAATTTTAGGAGGCACTATCTTCTAACAGACCAAAATACACCCAAAATCCAGTGTGTGGCACTGATCTATGCACTAGCCTGATCATATTTGATCATATTCTGGTTGTTTTGTTTTGTTCTGTTTTTGTTTGTTTTTATCTTTTTCTTTTTCTTTTTTTTTTCTCTTTCTTTTTTCTTTATTTCCCTTTATTTTCCCCTGGTTTCAGGTCTTTTCTGATTTGTTTAGAGTATATTTTCTGGGGACATTGTTAACCTGTTAGCATTTTGTTCTCTCATTCATCTATTCTCCTCTGGACAAAATGACAAGACAAAAGAAATCACCTCAGCAAAAAGAAAAAGAGGTAGTACCGTCTGCCAGGGACCTACTCAATACGGACATTAGTACAATGTCGGACCTAGAGTTCAGAATCATGACTTTAAAGATACTAGCTGGGCTTGAAAAAAGCATGGAAGTTATTAGAGACACCCTTCCTGGAGAAATAAAAGAACTAAAATCTAACCAAATCGAAATCAAAAAGGCTAATAATGAGGTGCAATCAAAAATGGGGGCACTAACTGCTAGGATAAATGAGGCAGAAGAGAGAATCAGTGGTATAGAAGACCAAATGATGGAAAGTAAAGAAGCTGAGAAAAAGGGAGAAACAACTACTGGATCATGAGGGCAGAATTCGAGAGATAAGCGATACAATAAGATGAAACAACATGAGAATAATTGGGATCCCAGAAGAAGAAGAAAGAGAGAGAGGGGCAGAAGGTATATTGGAGCAAATAATACCAGAGAACTTCCCTAATGTGGGGAAGGAAACAGGCATCAAAATCCAGGAGGCACAGAGAACCCCTCTCAAAATGAATAAAAATAGGTCAACACCCCGACATCTAATAGTAAAACTTACAAGTCTCAGAGACAAAGAGAAAATTTTGAAAGCAGCTCGGGAGAAGAGATATGTAACCTATAAAGGTAGGAACATTAGATTGGCAACAGACCTATCCACAGAGACCTGGCAGGCCAGAAAGGACTGGCATGATATCTTCAGAGCACTAAACGAGAAAAATATGCAGCCAAGACTACTATATCCAGCTAGGCTCTCATTGAAAATTGAAGGGGAGATAAAAAGCTTCCAGGACAAACAAAAACTAAAGGAATTTGCAAACACGAAACCAGCCCTCCAAGAAATATTGAAAGGGGTCCTCTAAGCAAAGAGAGAGCCTAAAAGCAGCATAGATCAGAAAGGAACACAGACAATATACAGTAACAGTCACCTTATAGGCAATACAATGGCACTAAATTCATATCTTTCAATAGTTACGCTGAATGAAAATGGACTAAATGCCCCAATCAAAAGACACAGGCTATCAGATTGGATTATAAAACAAGACCCATCCATATGCTGTCTGCAAGAGACTCATTTTAGACCCAAAGACACCCCCAGGTTGAAAGTGAGGGGGTGGAAAACTATTTACCATGCTAATGGACACCAAAAGAAAGCTGGGGTGGCAATCCTTATATAGACAAATTAGATTTTAAAACAAAGACTGTAATAAGAGATGAGGAAGGACACTATATCCTACTTAAAGGGTCTATCCAACAAGAAGATCTAACAATTGTAAATATCTATGCCCCGAACATGGGACCAGCCAATTATATAAGGCAACTAATAACAAAAGCGAGAAACACATTGACAACAATACAATAATAGTGGGGGACTTTAACAGCCCCCTGACTGAAATGGACAGATCATCTAAGCAAAAGATCAACAAGGAAATAAAGACTTTAAATGACACACTGGACCAAATGGACTTCACAGACATATTCAGAACATCCCATCCACCCAAAGCAACGGAATACACATTCTTCTCTAGTGCCCATGGAACATTCTCCAGAATTGATCACATCCTAGGTCACAAATCAGGTCTCATCCGTACCAAGAGATTGGGATCATTACCTGCATATTTTCAGACCACAATGCTTTGAACCTAGAACTCAATCACAAGAGGAAAGTCGGAAAGAACTCAGATACATGGAGGCTAAAGAGCATCCTACTAAAGAATGAATGGGTCAACCGGGAAATTAAAGAAGAATTTAAAAAATTCATGGAAACCAATGAAAATGAAAACACAACTGTTCAAAATCTTTGGGATAAGGAGTCTAAGAGGAAAGTATATAGCAATACAAGCCTCTCTCAAGAAACAAGGAACGTCTCAAATACACAACCTAATCCTACACCTAAAGGAGCTAGAGAAAAAACAGCAAATAAAGCCTAAACCCAGCAGGAGAAGAGAAATCATAAAGATCAGAGCAGAAATCAATGAAATGGAAACCAAAAGAACAGTAGAACAGATCAACGAAACTAGGAGCTGGTTCTTTGAAAGAATTAACAAGATTGATAAACCCCTGGCCAGACTTATCCAAAAGAAAAGAGAAATGACCCAAATCAACAAAATCATGACTGAAAGAGGAGAGATCACAACCAACACCAAAGAAATACAAACAATTTAAGAACATATTATGAGCAACTCTATGCCAGCAAATTAGATAACGTGGAAAAAATGGATGCATTCCTAAAGATGTATCAACTACCAAAATTGAACCAGGAAGAAATAGAAAACCTGAACAGACCTATAACCACTAAGGAAATTGAAGCAGTCATCAAAAATCTCCCAACATACAAAAGTCCAGGGCCAGATGGCTTCCCAGGGGAATTCTACCAAACATTTTAAGAAGAATTAATACCTGTTCTCCTGAAACGGTTCCAAAAAATAGAAATGGAAGGATAACTTCCAAACTCATTTTATGAGGCCACCATTACCTTGATCCCAAAACAAAAGACCACATCAAAAAGGAGAATTACAGACCAATATCCTTGATGAACACGGATGCAAAAATTCTCACCAAAATACTAGCCAATAGGATACACCAGTACATTAAAAGGATTATTCACCACGACCAAGTGGGATTTATCCCTGGGCTGCAAGGTTGGTTCAACATCCGCAAATCAATCAACGTGATACAATACATTAACAAAAGAAAGAACAAGAATCATATGATCCTCTCAATAGATGCAGAAAAAGCATTTGACAAAGTACAGCATCCTTTCTTGATCAAAACTCTTCAGAGTATAGGAATAGAGGGTACATACCTCAATATCATAAAAGCCATCTATGAAAAACCTACAGCAAATATCATTCTCAATGAGGAAAAGCTGAGAGCTTTCTCCCTAAGGTCAGGAACACCGCAGGGATGTCCACTATCACCACTGCTATTCAACATAGTATTAGAAGTCCTAGCCACAGCAATCAGACAACAAAAAGAAATCAAAGGCATCCAAATCGGCAAAGAGGAAGTCAAACTCTCACTCTTTGCAGATGATATGATACTCTTTGTGGAAAACCCAAAAGACTCCACCCCAAAACTGCTAGAACTCGTACAGGAATTCAGTAAAGTGGCAGGATAGAAAATCAGTGCACAGAAATCAGTGGCATTCCTATACACCAACAACAAGACAGAAGAGAGAGAAATGAAGGAGTCGATCCCATTTACAATTGCACCCAAAACGATAAGATAGCTAGGAGTAAATCTCACCAAACAGGCAAAGGATCTGTACTCAGAAAACTATAAAATACTCATGAAAGAAATTGAGGAAGACACAAAGAAATGGAAAAACGTTCCATGCTCATGGATTGGAAAAACAAACATTGTGAAGATGTCAATGCTACCTAGAGCAATCTACACATTCAATGCAATCCCCATCAAAATATCATCTGCTTTTTTCAAAGAAATGGAACAAATAATCCTAAAATTTGTATGGAACCAGAAAAGACCCCGAATCGCCAGAGGAATGTTGAAAAAGAAAAGCAAAGCTGGCGCATCACAATTCCGGATTTCCAGCTCTATTACAAAGCTGTCATCCTCAAGACAGTATGGTACTGGCACAAAAACAGACACATAGATCAATCGAACAGAATAGAGAGCCCAGAAGTGGACCCTCAACTCTATGGTCAACTAATCTTTGGCAAAGCAGGAAAGAATGTCCAATGGCAAAAAGACAGTCTCCAACAAATGGTGTTGGGAAAATTGGACAGCCACATGCAGAAGAATGAAACTGGACCATTTCCTTACACCACACACATAAATAGACTCCAAATGCTTGAAAGACCTAAACGTGAGACAGGAGTCCATCAACATCCTAAAGGAGAACACAGGCAGCAACCTCTTTGACCTCAGCCGCAGCAACTTCTTCCCAGAAACATCCCCAAAGGCAAGGGAAGCAAGGGCAAAAATGAACTATTGGGATTTCTTCAAGATAAAAAGCTTTTGCACAGCAAAAGAAACAGTCCACAAAACCAAAAGACAACCGACAGAATGGGAGAAAATATTTGCAAATGACATATCAGGTAAAGGGCTAGTATCCAAAATGTATAAAGAACTTATCAAACTCAACACCCAAAGAACAAATAATCCAATCAACACAATGGAATATTATGCAGCCATCAAAAGGAATGAGATCTTGCCATTTGCAACAACGTGGATGGAACTGGAGGGTGTTATGCTGAGTGAAATAAGTCAATCAGAGAAAGACATGTATCATATGACCTCACTGATATGAGGAATTCTTAATCTCAGGAAACAAACTGAGGGTTGCTGGAGTGGTGGGGATGTGGGAGGGATGGGGTGGCTGGTTGATAGACATTGGGGAGGGTATGTGCTATGGTGAGCGCTGTGAATTGTGCAAGACTGTTGAATCACAGATCTGTACCTCTGAAACAAATAATGCAATATATGTTAAGAAAAAAAAAAAGAAGGAGAAGATAGCAGGAGGGGAAGAATGAAGGGGAGTAAATCGGAGGGGGAGACAAACCATGAGAGATGATGGACTCCGAAAAACAAACAGGGTTCTAGAGGGGAAGGGGGTGGAGGATGGGTTAGCCTGGTGATGGGTATTAAAGAGGGCACGTTCTGCGTGGAGCACTAGGTGTTATGCACAAACAATGAATCATGGAACACTACATCAAGAACTAAGATGTAATGTATGGTGCTTAACATTAACAATAGAAATTTTAAAAAAAAAGAATTATATTTCTGTGTCAACTATACCTCATAAGTAAATAAGTTATCAGTCTAAACCAGAAGAAAGCGAAAGAGGCAGAGGAAGAGAAGAAGAAGAGGAAGAAGGAAAAGCAAAAGAAAAAAGAGGGGGCGCCTGGGTGGCTCAGTTGGTTAAGCGACTGCCTTCGGCTCAGGTCGTGATCCTGGAGTCCCGAGATCGAGTCCCACATCGGGCTCCCTGCTCGGCGGGGAGTCTGCTTCTCCCTCTGACCCTCCTCCCACTCGTGCTCTCTATCTCTCATTCTCTCTCTCTCAAATAAATAAATAAAATCTTTAAAAAAATAAAAAATTAAAAAAAAAGAAAAAGAAAAAAGAATTACATTTCTGAAGCCTCTGGAAAAATGTTGAAATGTGTGAGTAAAAAAGAAGAGAAAATGGTATGAACATCTTATGTTTAAAAATTGCATTAAGTGGTGATTAAAAGTAGCTGGGAAGTTGAACTAAGCCAAGTACCAATTGTAACTTAGTATGTATCATTTATTTAAGGCATATTATAAATCTTATTTACAATATGGATACAGTGAATACTTAATAATAGGAATGCAATTATTTTAATAAAAAGTAAGCTCAAGGAGTAAGGAAAAAGGCTAATGTGCTTTTTATGGAAACATATCTGAATGGGGAAATAAGTGGTTTAACTCTCATTTTTCTCAGTGTATCTACATTTAGAGCACATCTCTTCAGCCAAATACTGTTTAATAATCATCGCCAACCTCCTTGTTTGTAAACACAAACCTATTTCATGCTGGCAATATGGCCCACAATTGAGCCTGGAATAATATTGGTGACTACTGCAAGGTCCAACTCTGGAATGCTTAGCTAAGGAAAGAGAGAAAACTATATTCATCATAATTGAGGGAAGGAGAATAAAGAAAACTGACTGGACTGTAGCAGCTTATTTCCTACCAAAAACAAAAACAAACAGAACACAAAAGTGGCAGAATATGAGCTTGGTTTGAGTCAAATTTGGAAGGAAAACTATGAATGGGCCCAGATTTGCACCCAAGTCAGCCAAGAGATCTTCGTGGGGACACCCTGGGGACTCAAGTTGAGAATCCACAGGAATTGTGCAGAAAAGCTCTGAGCTCACACACAGTCCATGAAATTGAATATTTGAGTCCTATTTACCTAAACATCAGGAGGAAAAGCAGCCCTGAGTGATCCTAGGGTGCTAGGCTAGGATCTTAAAGCTGAGAAACTGAACCCCAATGGAATGAAGAGGAAATGACCACCCTAGGGATGAGCCAAAGGGCACCCTTATCCTGACTGCCAAACCAGTGGATGTACAGGTAAGGAGAGAAAGGTGATCAGTCCCACATGGGCCATGTTGATGTTTGGGTCAGATGACATCAGTGACAGAACCCTGAGATCTACATGACAATGTGAGGGAATGATATCCCTGTCAAAGCAGGTAGAGAGCAATGCATACAGAACATGCACTGGTGTCCTGGCCAGGGTAATGAAGAACAAGAAATAAACTTATCAGTTGATCAACCAGAGGTAATCCTGGAAATTGGTGGTTAATGCAGCTTCTAGTGATGCTCAATCCTACAAAAGGTCAGTCCTTGATCACCCAGCTTGAGATCATTGAGAAGGGCTTTCTGCTTCTCCTGCCAGCACAGACTTCCCCAGAGTCTGGTCTTCTGCCAAGGGGTAAATTCAAGCAAGCCTGGAATCCCTGGTCACAGATACATGGATGTCAGCCTAGGTAAGGCATCTGTGGGAAGGTAATGCCAAATTGAAGAGGAGGATTTTGAGCTGCAATGGCAATGTGCCAGTGAAATGCCCTAAGGAAGGCAGGCCTTGGATGTGGAGAAACAGTGACTAATAGAAAAAAAAAAAAAAATGCATGGTTCAGAATTAGAAATTATACAAGGTCAAAAGTCATAAATCTGTCTCCAGGGCAGAATATACAAAAGCTCTCACACTGGCATGCAGCAAAGTGATGGTACCATGACCCACAAGGCACATTTCTGAACTTGCACCAATAGGAAGGAGAAAAGACATCAAGGTGTAAAACCTCTCCAGATTTTGGCAGTAAACTATATACCAACCCCTCATGACTGCAATTTGGAAGATCAGACCCAACTGGAGCAGGGTGGCAAGGAAGTGATTGACTGTGAGACACAGCTAGAGAAACGGAGCCCACACAAAAGGCTGAGACAAAGGCTTCCCAATTCTTGTGACTTTGGGGAAATGGTAGACTGCTACCTTCAGGGAACCTGCTACCTTCAGGAGACAATCCTCACAGAAATCCAGAAGCTCACATTCAGATTCCCCAAACTAAAGCTTGTTCAAAAGGCTAAACCCCCAACCAGGCAGGATTCTCAGAAGAGGTCATATTAGGTTCCTCAATTCTGGTCAGAAAGGATCTTCCGAACAACTTAGAGGCTGTGGAGAAATACTATACCCATTCCCTTCCAGGCACATGTGTGATCTCCCAGGCAACTGCCCGTAGCATTCTTCAGAGCCCAACTACATGGAACAGATTCAGGAAAATACAAAATGGTGCTTAACACTTTGTGAAGTGGAACGGCACTCCATTTGTTTTGCATTCAACTCTTGATGACATCTTGGGACAAACTGCACCAAAAAGATGAATTCTTGTGGGAACTCCAGAAATGAAGGTCAGAGAATGAAGAAGAGTCAGTGTAGCTGTCCCTTCACAATCCTAGCTCCCAAAGGATATGGCTGTAGACACGTATGGCTCTGAGAGTGGAGTAGATGTAGAAGATCCAGCTGGGGAGTTCCAGCTGTTAATATCCAGCTGCCTTCAAATGTTCATGCAGTTCTGTCTGCATCCATGACAGCTGGATACCCCCAGGCTACCTGACAACTACCACTGACCATGAGTGTCCCACCCTGGCTAAGAAGCCCTGTGGAGAAGGGACAACATATGTCCCATATCCAGGCTGTGCCATGGCAACAGACCCAGGCAGGGTCTCAGAGGCAAGCACTACCCATCACCTAAGGGGGAAGCAGTGTTGGGTGGGGGTGGCCAGAGGCCACAGTTGGGCACAATTTATTCTTTTCCTCATCCATCCCCTGCAGAAATAATCTGCATTAGAACCATCACAGGAAATTGAAATACTTTTCTAGCAGATGTAACAAGATGGAAAAAATATATTTACAAGAATTTCAGAAAATTGTATGAAAGGCAAAATAACCCGGCTGGATTGGTCCCTGAAAAAAAAAAAAAAAACTCAGAAAAAGTGGGGAAAGGGACATAGTGGTTCAAGGAAAAGTGGAAGAAATAGATTCCACTTCCCAAGGGGCTGCTCAGGGTAGGGAAGGTCACTGGCAGGGATCCAAGTGAAGGAAGTCAGTGGACCACAAGCCGGCAAGCAGAGAACACTTAGGAGGCTGGCCTTATTTAGGGGTGACCTTCCACCATGACACCCCAACATCCTTCATAAAGTCACTCAGCACATGATGCTTGGCTAGAGTAGATTTTCTCTTTTTATGGAAATCCCTTAAACAGCACACCTCAGAGCCCAGGTTGTCATGGGAGTGTCATTGACGTGACAGGAATGACCACAGAAGTAGAGACGAGGGCCTCTGCTGAGAAAAATAAGCTGGAAAAAAAAAAAAAATCACAGAATGTGGGAGGGTCCCGCTCATTCACAAGCCCATGACCTTGGAGGGTTGAGCCAGGTTTGCCAAATCTCCAAGGGCCAAAGAGACTTCTGAGTACACAAGACTCAATTTTGAAAGTGAAGAATAGGTTCTCCCAGTAGCTAACTCACTGCCTGGCTCAATACAAGAATTCTTTGAATGTTTATGAAATGAAGGCTGACTTTTGGTTTTAAGCTTTATGCATCTACTCTGTGTATAGGATTGTGCCAGGGACTGTGCCCCAGTTTCTAAACACTGTACGTTCCTTGTGAAAAGACACTGCCTGTACTCAGTGACACCTGACCATCCAGTGGTTACCACAGTCTGTAGTAGTGCCCTGTGGAGACAGTGGAGACTTCCAGTGCTGAGCTGGAAGAAAGGGATGGCACCCACAGGCCCCCCACCAAGGTTGCGAGTTCAAGACATCGGTTGTATGGGATTTTGATGTGTGTTGATGAGCAAGGCAGGTGTTTTTTATGCCATACCACAAACTTGTGTTTAATGTTTTGTCAAATATATTCCAGTGTAAGGACTTTTCTATGTAATCCCATATATTTACTTTTTATTGGGGTATAATTTACATACAAGGAAATGGGTGTATGAGTTCAATGAGTTTTGACAATGGTATATAGTCGCATAGCCATCATCCCTCCCAATCATGATTAAGAAAGAAATTTTGAAAACCTCAGAAAGTTCCCTCCTGCCAAACCCCAACTCAAAACCAAACAACCACAGCTCTGACTTCTATCACTGTGGATTATTTTTATCCGTTGTTGAACTTCACATGCATTCTTTAGTGTGGGACTTTTTTTGCTGGACACAATGTGTCTGAGATTTGATCCACTGGGCATTCATGGAGTGTATCAGTCAAAACATTAGCATCTTGGAAGGAAGTTCTGGAAAATGTTAGGGGAGTTTAATAAAGAGGCTATTTAAGTTGTGGGCAGAGATGGAGGAATACACAGTCACCCTGGAGTGAGTAACAACCAGGAGCAACAGCTGAGGGGAAGGGGGAGGAGTGGTCACCTGACCTGGAGAACAAGATGGCAAAGTTAGGTGGGGTGGCCTTCACTCAGGGACACAGCCAGCCTGGGAAACCAAGCAAAAAAAAAAACCAGGAATAAATACCTATGTCTCCCTCTCCTCCTGATGTGCACCACTGAGCCAGCACAACTATAAGTGAGAGGGTAGAAGAGCTGGAGACTTCCTCCAAGGAAGCCAGCCCAATGAGGGATCTGGAGGGGAAAACATATCCCTCCTAAATCTTACCTCAATACTTAAGGGATTTGGCACATGCCAGTACTTTCAGGAAAAATAAAGGCACAGAGGTGGGATGGAGTCTGCTATGCCAGAGGGGCAGGAAGGATACAGTCTGACTGCAGAGGGAAATACAGTGAAGGATGTTCTAGTAGTTAGCTTTACTTTGCCCCTTCCTCCCTTTCCTGCCTCCTTCCTTCCTTCTCTTCCTTCCTTCCTTCCCTTTTTCTTTCCTTCACTTCCTTCCTTTCCTTCCTTCACTTCCATCCTTCCTTCACTTCCATCCATCCTTCCTTCCTCCCTCCCTTCCTTCCTTCCTTCCTTCCTTCCTTCCTTCCTTCCTTCCTTCCTTCCTTCCTTCCTTCCTTCGAAAATGACTGTACATACTATGGACAATAATTATGTGTTTACTACAGTATCCCAGACACTCTGTTAGGAACTTATATAGGTAAGTCATTTAATATTCCCCAAACATCTATTTTGGAAGAATGGCTATCCTTATTCAACAGATTTTTAAAGAAAGCTTCAGAAAGTTTGCCTGTGAGGCTACAAGGTAAATAAGTTACATTCCACCAGGATGAACAACCCATGGACAAAATAGCCATAAGACCCAGCAACCTGTGAGAAATGACACCAAAAGAACACACATGGAGTGACCAGGAAAGGGGGTGAGCAGATGGGGCACCCCAGTGGACCCCTGAAGGAGGGGAGCATAGAGGGCATTCCAGGCCTCCAGGCATGAAGGGCAACAGGAAAGGAACAGGGGAGAAAGGTGAGCTGTGAGTTTGGGGAATAGAGACCATTCACTTTGATGTGGAAAAGTTATATAAGATGAATAAGTTCCACAGATCTGTACCACAAGGTGCCTCTAGTCAATACCATATTGTACACTTAACCAATTGGCTAGGAGGGGAGATCTCTTGAATGTTCTACAATTTAAATTGGGGGAGGGGGGGTGAAAAGCCAAGAGATTAGGACAAAGGTAGTGAATACTGAAATTCTGAGTTCCATTTCAGAGGTAAAAAGAAAACAGCAAGAATTTTGATCAAGGGATTTACAGAATCACAGGGGATCTTCAGGAAAATTTGTCTGTGTCAGTGGGCAACACAGATGCCCCGCAACAAAGACAGGTGGGAAGTTATGGTGGTAATCTAGGAGAGAGGTTCTGACCAGAGGGGGCCACAGCAATGAAAAGAGACAAGCTTGGGTTCAAGCTGGGGGCAGTGAGCACAGGGAGGAGGAGGGAAGAGTTTGTACAAGGAGGAGGGGGGAGAGCTTGTATAGGGAGGGTGAACGGCAGAGCCAGCCCAAAGGGAAACAGAGACACCAGTCTGGTTTGGCCAAATGGCTAGAGGCACCTGCAGGGCACTCAGGGAGAGCTCTCCAGCAGACCACAAGGAGAGAGAGGGAAGGAGACAGAGGGAGCAGCCCCCCTCAGAGAGGTTGCTGGTCAACCTGGGAGGGGAGGACATTGCTAAGGGAGAAAGAGGTCTGACAAGAGGGCCAGGAGTGAAATCTTGAGGCCTCTCTGAGCTCAGCTGTTCAGCCACCATACTCCACACACACACATCCAAGGATTTAGCACTGCTCACATTCCTGGCCGGCTGGGGTTCTTTGGCCAGAGGACATTTCAGAAGTATAAGGATACTCCTTAAACCACAGACAGCATGCACGCTTTCTCCAAGTCCGAAGTTGCCAATGGCGCTTTATTTCCAGACCCTGCTTTATTTGTTTAAATCAAATCATCAGGAATTGTGCTTCTGGGAAATGCTATACCCAACACTTATTAAATATGCAGCCGTGCAGTTTGTTTTTATGTTTTTCTTAAGGGAACAATTAACCTTTAAAAAGCCTGACCTTTCCAAAAAGGTAGATGTGTTGGTGGGAGCTCTCTGAGGTGTTGGGTAAATGTTTCAGAAAGCGCATGCTTCACAGGAAACACAGACTTTGAGCTGCAATGGTTTCCTTACACTGTAAGTCTTTGAAATGATTCGCTTAGTTGATATTTTTAATTTGTGAAATGAAGCCATCGAGTGGAGTCATGGGGTGTTCAGCCTCTGGCAGAGCGAGAATACCACCTCCCAGAGGAAGGGGGCAAAGGCTTCGATTAGGCTAGGCCTAATTAGACCTACTGGGGGGGCCCATGCCTGATGACAGAAACTGATTTGAGATTATCCTAAAGCTCATTTGCCATCACCACCTCCAGGTTCAGCTAGTCCCAACCTGGATCGGCGGGATCCAACCCAGCAGCCTGTTAGGGGCCCATCCTTCCCTGCCACCAAGCCTCTCCATTCACGCAATCACCACTGAGGTGATCTTCCTACTTGGAAATCTCACTATGTCATTCCCTGATAAAAATTCCCAGTGTCCTCATGTTTACTTGGGGTGCAGTGAAGTCCTTGTGATTTGCCTCTATTCGCTGTTCTAGCTGTATTGGCCACTCTCAGACTCTGCCCCTCCCTTGTGCACACATGCGCGCGCGCGCACACACACACACACACACACACACACATACACACACACACACACAATCATTCTTAGGCCAAAACAAAGTCCCATGGCTCCCTAAATACCTCCACACATGGGTGCTCTGCACGGTCAACTTCCCAAGACCCTTTTTTAGTTCCCTGAGCCAATGCCTGCTTTTTCTTTGAACTCATCTCAAATGTCACCTCCTCTGGAGAGCCCACTCTGAGCCACTTCCCCCGAGGGGGCAGCCTTCACACACCCAACAGCACTCTACAGAAGCCTGTTTCAAAACACGGACTCGGCCCTATCCTATTCGTCGTGTAACCTGTTCCCAGCTCCTGCAGAACCACACACAGAGGAGACCCCTAAGTAATGTTGAGGCAGACAATACAAGAATAATTCAGTGATGCAACATTCTCCTCCAAGAGTTATCCATGAAAAGTACACAGGCACACTATTCCCAGACCATTTCTGCAAAACGAAAATGCTTGTAGTATCCTTAAGATTCCAACAAACAAAGGCCGCACGCGCAAAGGGCTTAAGTGAAGAGAGCCAGAGGGAAGGACAATTTGCAGAGATTTAGGCAGAATTTAAGGGGACCAATGAACGATGGGAAAGCACTCAGGCCTAAAGACAAAGGGAGAGAACGGAGTCCCTGAGCCCAAGGGAACACTTGGCAGGTGCCCTCCCTACCCTGATGGTTCCCGGAGGGCAGGGCCCAGGCCAGTGGCATCAACACCAGCTGGAAACTTGTTAGACAGGCCCCCTCCGTCTCCACTGCAGATCCACACGATCAGAACATCTGACGGTGGGGGTCTGTGATCTGCACTGGAACAGCCTTCCAGAAGAAGCTTGGCTCTAGCGTCCAGACCATCAGTTGGCAACTATGGCCAATGGGCCAAATCTGGCCTGCTGCCTGCTTTGTTATAGCTCATGAGCTCAGAACGATTTTACATTTTCAAATGGTTACATTTCAAATGGTTATATAAGTACTTAAATCACAACCTTAATTTTGTCTCTTGGGCCACAAAGCTTAAAATATTTACCATCTGGCACTTTACAGAAAGAGTTTGACAACCGCTGCTCTGGGAGGACACAGGGAGGGAGCAGGGCAAAGAGCCACCTTGCCCCCTTTCCCCCCATCCCAGTGCCTCCATTGGCCAACTGTGTGGGAAGTCAGAGGGCAGGGGGAAGAGCCCCCAGAGCTGAGCTCCTGGGGCACAGAGCAGGGCAGAAAGAGCCAGAGAGTATACAGAGAGGGAGTGGGGAGGGTGGCCGAGAACAGCCTGCGTGCAGCACACTTAAGCTCCATTTTTAGACTTTACAACACCACCGCCTTCTCTTACAACACTGTCTATCCTCTGAGAGAGGCGGGAAGGTCACAGGGGAGAACGTAAGCCTGTCACGAAGCAGGGGCAGGAGCAACGGAGAGCAGAGAAAGAGCCACATATCAACGTGGCTCAGTCTGTAGGGTTTGAAGCACGAGAGGCCAGCAGTTGGTTCCGGTCTCCTCCGCTTACAAGCTGAGCAACCTTAGACAGGTCTTCACCTTTCTGCACCTCGAATGACTCATCTGTGGAACAGAGGTAAAGAACACCACCTACTTCACAGAGGTGCTGCGGATGGAGGGAAGCGAGGCACCGGAAATACTTACCATGGGGGCCGGTTATCATAATACACGCGAAAAGATGTCCCGCAGCTAGCCGTGACCGAGCGCGTCTCCACGCCAGGCTGCATGCTAGCGGGGAACAATAGAGATGGGCAAGACAGAGCCCTAACTCCCAGGGAACTCCGTGTCTGGTGAGGGAGGAGGGAAAGACAAACAAGGGCTCTAAAGGGAGAAATGAACCAAGTCCTCTAAGGCAGGGGGTTTCTGAGCAGAAGAGCCATTCAGACTCAGCCTAGAGGGCTGGCTAGAGGGGAAGGGCTTTCTGGGGAGGTGGAACAGCACTGCAAGGCAGCTCTGCAAGGTGTCTAAGGGAAATTGCGAGCAGCTCTGCATAACTCCAACTTGGGCCCCCATTATAGGGGCTAGAGATGAGGCCAAGGAGATAAGCAGGGATAGATTACAGGGAACTTTATATGGCATGCTGAGGACTTTACATCTAACCAATCAAGAGCCATTCCTAGAGAGAATAATCAATAAGGAGCATGAGAAAAGGAACAAGAGTCCTTGTTGGCATAAGCACCAGTGATACACCCAGACTGAAGCACCCCAGTGCCCCACGTAGGGGGAACACACATGAGTGAACATTCCAGGGGACACAGATGAGCACACATACCTTGTTAGATGATGAACATGTGGCACCGAAAGAGAGGGCTGACAACACAGGTCGGTCCCAAGTGGATGGTGTGGGCAGCATAGGGACCTTGCCAGTGGCCAGTAAAGCTCTCCTCCAAGATGTATGTCAGACAAGCTCCCCCCAACCTCCCACCAGCCTGGGACGTGCAAGCAAACAAATGAAAAATTCATTACCTTGGAAGGCTACTAGAGATCAGCTTCTCTTATCAGATAATGAGAATGCTCTTCAGGAGCTGGGCATAAAAGCGAATCTATTACAAACACTGATCCCAGACGTGAAGGGAAATGCAGCAGCATCACAAACCACCTGTGTTTTTGAAAAAAAAAAAAAAAAACACAAAAAACAAAAACTCCATCAATTCCAGACACAATTAGAAACACAAAGGTAACAAAGTCATAGAGGAGAAAAGGAAGAAAAATCCCGATTCTAGAAAGACAATTAACAGCGAGGAGGAAAATAATATTGATTTCTACTTTAACAGGATAATCCAGCCAAACTGGCAACTAAATTAACACACCAAGTGTTAAACCTGAGCATAAAGTTGGCTGTGCCGAACATGTTAAAATTCTACTCGAATCAGTTTGAAATAATTTCCCCTCTTCTGTTTTGTGATGAATTTACTACAGATTCAATTGAAGGAATGACTCAATGCCCACCACCCACCTGTGAGAGTGGGTGACAAGCCTAATACCCCAGGTCCACTAATGGAAGAATCGAAGCATGGAGGGGGCCCCAGTAAGGGAGGCAGAAGTGAGAGAACATGCATGTGGACGCCCTCTCCATCCACGCATGATGCACCCCGGTGACAGCAGAGCCGGGCCAGGACACGAGTGATTTTGTTGATGGGCAAGGTGGTGTTTGCTCAGGTATCAGCATGGATCCAGCACGTTCTGTACAAGCAAGAAAACACCCAGAAAACAAGAATCAAATTTCACACTCTGACAGCCAGTGTCATTATGAAAGGGGAGTGGGGGGAGATGATATAAAAGGGAAAGCAAACAGTAGGTGTTTCCCCCCCCACATACCTCCAGCTCAACTCAGTGGCCAGTCCTGTAGATTCACCCTCTTAAACAGCTACTTGGCCAGCTCCATCTGTGCCGCTACCACCATTTTCCGATCCAGGCTTCCACGCTCTCTCCCCCCGGTCATCTGGCAAGTCTCCTTATCCACCAGCCTGGAACAAGTACCTGTGCCACTCTCAGCCACCCTCCTGGAGGACTTCCCCCAAAACAGCATCCTTAAAGCAAAAGGATGGTCCAAGCTCTTGCTTAGCACTCCCCAGTTGTCCCCACTGCCTACTGTGTAATCCTAAATGATAAGCACAGCCCTTCCATCACTTTTGTGGCCACCCTCCTCTGCCCTCAGCCTTCCCGCAGATCATCTTAGAACGCTGACCAATTCAGCTCCCAAAGCACATTGTTCCACGCCTGGACTCATGCTGCCCACTGGCCTGCAGTGCCCTCTTCTGCTCACCTGCCTGGCAAGGTCCCGTCCATGTGAATGAGTCAGGAAGCCCAGCTGCTGTAACAAACAGCCCCAAACCTCAATGCCTTCACCATTCAGTGCAGGTGACTGAGGAGGTCATTCAGGGATAAGGTGCCTCTCATCCAGTGGCTTGACATCCCCAGGCTCCAAAGTACTCACTACATATTTTGTAGCCAGCCAGCAGGCAAAGCAAGAAACCCCTGGAGGACTGGGAGGGAGGGTTTAAGGGTTGGTCCACAGGGAAGGGCAGCTACTGTACCCCATTTCTTCCCACAGTCCACTGGCTAGGAAATGGAGCGTATCTGAAAAAGTAGCCATTGGAGAACAATCAGCTTGTGTCTCTGTGGCAACATCTTCTCAGGGTCAGGCCCCACATCACCCCATTCCCCCTGGTGTGCTCGGGGTCTCCTCTGTTACAGCCCCCAGATATCAGGAGCCTGAAACATTGACTGAAGCCTCAGCCCCTGTGCCGACCTCCCTACCACCAAAATGAGCCACGTATGTGTTTGCAAAATGCATGTTTGTCTTTAAAATACTGCAGCAAAGTGAAAGGAAACAGGGCAGGGGCTTATGCACAAGAGGATGGGGGAAAAGGAAAAGCAGACTTTTTCAAGTACCACCAATGAATAAGGAATGAATGAACAAAGTGAAGGGGAAGAGAGCATCTGCATCATTTAAGGAATGCTGATTTCTTACCCAATTCATTTGTGTGCCAGGCACTGCGCTAAGCTCCTTTTATCTGTTGTTTCTTTTTTTTTTTTTTCAAGATTTTGTTTGTCTATTTGACAGAGGAGCAGAGGGAGAGGGAGAAGCAGGCTCCCTGCTGAGCAGAGAACCCAATATGGGGCTTGATTCCAGGACCCTGAGATCATGATGCAAGCTGAAGGCAGACACCTAACAGACTGAGCCACCCAGGTGCCTCCCTGTTGTTTCTTCGAACACTCAACTGTAATCCTATGAGGTAAGTGCTATTAACGTTGCTGTTTTCTGAGACTCAGGAACTCAGATTCAGAGATGATGCTCCAGATCATTCCCTCAGATAAAGAGGCAATTAGGGTTTGAACACAAGCCTCCCACACCCCACAGTACACAGGACAACAGAGGACATGAGTAGAAAGAGGATGGTTCTCTAAAATGGGGTGTGTGTCAGGGCAGGCAGGGGTCCATCCGAACATCCCAGAGCCTAGCAGCAGCCCCAACAGGCTTCACTGAGTTCTCCATGATTCCAGGAGACCCCTCTTCCAGGCACCTGCAGACCTGGTCCTCTTCTCTCATGAGAACCAAACAGATCTACGGTAGCACCATATCTTCTTCCTATAAAAAGCCAACTCCCTCAGCCATGTTGCCCAAATCCTGCAGGACAGAATCTGGGAGAACGGCTCCATTCAGCCTAGAAAAGCACCTGAGAAATGTTGATATTCAGAGCCACACGTTTCATTTTTAAATTAGAAACACTTAACATATTAATTCGTATTCTCACCATTTTTGTTACTACTTTTGAGCACTCAAATTATGTGTGCCCTGCTTTTATGAGGCCCTGAATCTCGAGCTCTGAGGGCCTAAAATTGTCATGCAGACTAAATTAATAGCAGTTTTATTGGCTTATTATTTTTGACATCTGGTTGGAAGTGCAAAGCAATAACTATTAGGTAATAATCACAGTAGGCTCTGATTAGAAACTAATAAATTAGCAATAAACTTTATTCTATGGTTGCCATGAAGCCTGATCAAAAGGGAAAGACAGCAGGCTGTTCCGCATGGAGGAGCAGAGGCAGAGGACAGAACCCATATCCCCATTCCCACCTGATTGGACCACCAGTATATTTGCAACTTATGTCACCAAAAAGAAAATCTGACGGCATCACAAGAAAGAAAAATGATGGTAAACAAAAATTGCAATTGCTTGAATGAAAACATAGCAAAAGAAATACTCTGGATGTCCCACATTTCCAAATACTGCACAAATATTTCTAGTATTTTCCTCTCAAATTTCCCTTCGCTTTTCAACAAATGCACAGAACATAAAGCCTCTGCTCTTGCCTCGGTGATTGCTGGTATTAATTGACCACTGACTGTGGGCCGGGGCCTCTTCTAAGCACATGACATACGTGCGATCCTCACACAAAGCTTGTAAGCCTGACACTGTCATCATTCCCATTTTCAGCTCGGGAACCTGAGGCACAGAGATAGAAGGTCACACATAGCAGGGCACCTTGCAGCAGCAAGGCTGAGGTTTGAACTCCCACAGTAATGCCCACCCTCTTCAGACACGACACTACACTGCCCTCCTTGCGTTCTGGTTTTAGCAAGCATTTATCAAGCACCTACAATCTGCCAAGCACTCTTCTATGAGCTGTAGAAGGAGAGTGCATTCCAAAGAACATGGGCAGATCCGATCCTAGACACTAACCGCTTGCCTTGATTATTGCAATTCCTTCCTGACTTCTGGCTTTTCCCTGCAAAGCAGCCCTGTTAAGATATAACTGGAGTCATGTCTTTCTTGGGCTCAGAACCCTTCTCTAACTCAATCTCATTCATAATAAAAGACAAATTCAACAGAATGACTCATGTCCTCCCAGAGCTCCCCATCACCTGCCTCGCCCTATCACCTCTTACCACTGCCCCATTCGGTCCAAGTCACTGCTCCGTAAATAGACCCGCACCTCTTACTTCAGGGCCTTTGCACTTGTCATTCCCTCCACCTGGAACACTCTTCCTAGACTGTTCCTCCCATTATTTCTGTTTCTTATCCCTTATCACCTTCACATTTTGTTCCAATGGCACCTTACAGCTAGGCTGCCTCTGAACATCCCTTGTAAATTGTAAACCCCTTCCCCAAGGATACTTCCATCCCCTTTCTTGTTTGTTCACATAGTTGTTTGTTTTCTCCATGGCAGTTTCCATCTTCTAACAAATGGTACATGCTCATTAGCTGATTAGTTGGTTGGTTAGTTAAATTGTCTATCTTCCGACCAAAATATAAGTCTCGGGAAAACAGCAGAGTGTCTATTTTGTCCATAACTATTTTTCTAGTGCCTAAGATGGTGTCTGGAACATAGTAGGTACACAACTCATATCTTTTGATTGAATAAACATCCTACCCTCAGGGATCTTACCTGTTAGAAAAGTAAACTAAACTCTCCCCTCCTCCATCCAGGAAACAACCAACCTTACAAATACCACACATAAACCAACCACACAGGACGTGTCATAAGCCGTCTAGTGGGTTGTGCTCGGAGAAGGTACAAACCGGAAGCCATGCGAGGCAACAGCAGTGTAAGGTCTCTCAAGGGGCAGGAATGGAGAGTCTTCTGCAAGGAAATATGGAGTTGAACACAGAAGCAAGATCATATACTTGGCTTAAATCCCAGCAACTCTGCTAACCAGCTCCGCACTTGTTCCCTTGAACACGTGAGCAGGTTATGCAACCTCTCTGAGCCTCATTTCTTCATCTGCAAAATGACAGTAATGGCCACAGGTAAAGTCACGGTCAAGATGAAGTAGAAAAATAGATGCAACCAGCCTAACCCCACCCTCACACGTAGTACTCAGCAATGGGGAATCTACTCTCCCCTCTCCCTTAAAATGTTGAGCAGTTGGAAAAGATGAGAACCAGTGGGCAGGCTCTTCGAAAAGATCTCCATGCACAGAAATATCCTCAAATGACAGCCAAGACTTCAGACAGACCCTGAGAATTCCAATATGGGAATTAAATTTGTTTCCTGAAAGCAAAAATCTCCTCTAGAGTTTAGCTGATCACCTCCGTGTGCAATGAGGATGCAACAAATCCAAATAAGCTCCACACCAGCAGGAGGCCATCAGCCGTACTCTCAAGGGTGGTCCGTAGCACCATTCTGGTCCTCACGTGCTACCAATGTTGTGCCCAAGAGTTTCATAGCTGAGTGTGTAATGCCACCAACCACACCAAAATTTCCTCCAGCCTGGGGATAGGGTCCTGTGCCTCTTTTGTATAACTATTAACCACTTCCATGCACACAGCTATTGCACAGACATTGGCTCACTGATCCTCAAAACAGTCCTATGAGGTGGGCATGAGGAACAAGGGTCAGGATTAAGCTCCCACTGTACAGATGAAGAAACTGAGACATAATGATTCAGTGTCTCATCCATGTTTCTGAATCTGGCAGGTGGCTGATGCAGGAATGCACCGGACTGCTCAGACTTCGATCTAATGCTTGTTACGCTACAGAATGTAACATCTGTATATCTCAGGCCTCGGGTGCCCCTGGATGTGAATCACACTGAACTGATGTGCAGAAAAATTGCCAGACACTTAGTATTGCTGCTTACTGGAATGTACTAAGTGGAAGGAACAGCCCTAGTTGCACTGCATACACTATTTGCTCTGAACCTCAGCACAACCCTATGAGTATAACTGTCCATTCCTCTAATCCCCTTTAAAAGATAAGAAAATTGGGGCTCCTGGGTGGCTCAGTTGGTTAAGCGTCCAACTCTTGATTTCAGCTCAGGTTATGATCTCAGGGGTGTGAGATCCAGCCCCATGTTGGGCTACAGGCTGGGCATGGAGCCTGCTTAAGATTCTCTCTCTCCTTCTCCCTCTGTCACCCTTCCTCCTCGCTCTCGCTCTCTCTCTCTCCCCCCCAAAAAATTAAAAGATAAGAAAATTGAGACCAATAGGTGGGGGGATAAGTGAAATAGGTAAAGGGATTAAGAGTACACTCATCTTGATGAGTACCGAGTAATGTACAGAATTGTTGAATCACTATATTGTACACCTGAAACTATGATGAAACACTGTATGTTAACTATATTAGAATTTAATTAATTAATTTTATCCCTGCATAATAAAGGAAGGAAGGAAAGAAGGAAGGAAGGAAGGAAGGAAGGAAGGAAGGAAGGAAGGAAGGAAGGAAGGAAGGAAGGAAGGAAGGAGGAGTGGGTGAAATAGAAGTGGAAAGAGAACAAGGCCTTCACAATCAGAAAGCCCTGAGCTTAATTCTGATTTCATGGATAGTGTGAGTGACTGAGAACAGATGGCTTCATCCATCTCTCTCTGAGTCTTAGTGTTCCAGTTGTAAAATGGGAGACAATATCACTCCCAGAATGTGTTTGTGAGCATTAAAGCCCAGAATCCAGGAAAAAAAGGCCTAGCACAGAGCCTGGCACATAATAAGCACATAGTGAGTTACCTTTCCTCCCTAGTCACAAAGAGCCATCTTGAGAAAAATGATGAAGGTGATGAAGGCATAGATATCCACTCAGCTTTAGATCAGTGGATGTCAAGAATCTGTTATCAAAGTTCTCAGGCCCTGACACAATGGTGGTCAGCTGGCTTTCTGGCAGTGGAATCTCAGCTGTAAGCAGTTTATTAATTCCTGTGGGTGAGAATCCTGGGAAGCCCAGCCCCCCATCAGTGCTTATGTCCCCCTAAGCCACCAAGGTGCTAAAACTCCTCCATAAGAGTTTCACTGGCAGAGTCAAAGCATGACTGCCTGTTGGAAGAGGTCAAGAAACAATGATTCTAAGGCACTGATGTAGTGGCATCACCACATTTCCCAACCTATCATGACTCCCCATTGTCTACAGGATACAGTGAAACTCCTTGATGGAGCTTTGATGCTGTTTAAAATCTGGCCCCCATGTATGTTTCTGGACTCAGCTCTCACAAGTTTTCATGACACCATTACAACTACTACAATATACTTGCCCGGCTGTCATCTCCCAGGCCTGCCATGACCTTCCACAGCTCTTTGCTTACACTCGGGCAGCTCCTCTTCCTGAAACACCCTCCTTCTGCTTACCTATCTCCTGAACTTGAGCGTAGGTCCCAGCCCCAAGTCTCAGAATCCCTTGCAGGCAGCACATGCCTCTGGCCAGGGACAAGGAAAGGCAGGGAAAGGAGAAGGTGATTGTCATTTCCTAAACACCTGTTACTGCATTCCAAGCACCATGCTGAGGGATTCATACAGATACTCTTCTCTCGCTTTGATCTTCAGAACAACCCTGGGAACTATGTATTCTCTCAATTATGTAGGACAGAGAACTGAGATGTAAGAGGTTAATGTTACATGTTGCCCAAAGCCATGCTGTTAGAAAGTGTAACAGGGAGATCTGACCCCAAAACCATGGCACTTACCTGCCCACTACATCACACCACCCTTCCCCCATGGGTTAATTGTTTCAAATGTCTGGGATGGACAATTGCAGCTTGTGGTCTCATGGCCACCTCTGGCTCTGGGCTCTAGCTTCCACACTCACTTACACCTCTGCCCAGCAGCCACCCAGAAGAGTGACTCCGCTCATCCTTGCTTTTCCCTCCCTTGGCCACCGATGTCAACCAGTCCCGAGGACACTGGAATTTACTCAAGTCATTGAACTCACAAGAGGGGTTATCTAGGACCCTCCGTCGCCAAGAGCATCTGCCTGTGTTCTTTGGTGAGAGCAAAAGTGGGAAAATAACCCAGTGGGTGCCTGAAACCATGAATAGTAACCAAGCCCTATATATACTATGATTTTTCCCATGCATACATACCTACGATAAAGTATAGTTTATAAATTTGGAACAGCCAGATGTTAACACTATAACTAATCATAAAATAGAACAATTATACAACATACCATAATAAAAGTTATGTGAGTGTGGTCTCTCTGTCTCCCTCACAATATCTTATTGTCCTCACCCTTAGCAGGATGCCTGAGATGATAAAATGCCTACGTGATGAGGTGAATGACATGGGCACAGTGACATGGCATCAGGCCACTATTGACCTTCTGACAATGCATCACAAGGAGGATCATCTACTTCTGGACAGCAGTTGACCATGGGTAACCGAAACTGTAAAAAGCGAAACCACAGATAAGAGGGGACGACGGTTCTGGTGAACACAGAAGTCACCAAGGCTCCAGTACATGGCAGTGTCTGACAGGGAAGTAAGTGGAGAACAGAACAGGCACATTTCAGTCACCAAATGAGGCTCTCTGGCCAGCCATGCAAAGCCTCCTTCATGGGTCCTCCTTCCCCACTCCTCACAGTTGTGTCCTGCCCTTCTGGCCCCTTCACTCCAAGTCTGCCCCATGCTTACTCTCTCTTCCCAAGGCTACCGGCTCCTGCTGAGGGCTCCCACACTTAGAGCTCCTTCGCTCCAAATCCAGGATTTCCACTGCTACAGAGTATCTCCTCCCCAAAATGCCCAGGGCACCTAAAATTCAACAAGTCCAAAAGCAATCTTGGTAATTCTTCTTTCCCCTTCAATAAATACTTCATTTTCCTGCTTCTTTCTCTTATAGGGTAACACCCACTGTACTGCCCAAGGAGCATAAACTGAGGAGTCATCCTTGACCCCTCTCCTCCCTCATCCATATTCAATGGGTTACCATTTTGCAGTTTAGTTTACGAGTTTCCAGTCACCTTCCCTCTATCCCAGAACCACTGCCGTAACTGAGGACTGCCTTCAGTTTCATCACCTCCATTTATTAGTCACACTGACATGAGGTCATCTTTCTGAAACGCACATCTGATTTTGGATGCTCCTACACAACCTCACCAGCATCTCTCCACATCTTGCAGAGTAAGACTCAAACTCCTTAGATCTGACTACTCCCTGCCCATCCAGCCTGTTCCCTTTGACTCCCCCGTTACAGCATGATTTGCAGTCCTCAGTCCCCAATGCTTCGTGCTCTGTGTCACTGCACACATAGCTTTCTCTGCCTCAGACTTCTCTCTCGCCCTGCCCCTGCCCTGCATTTGGCCAACCCCTACTCATTCTTCAAAACTCAGCTTAAGGGTGGCCTCTTCTGAAAAGGCTTGAATGGCACCAGTCTGATTTGGAAGGCTCACCCTTAGTTCCCATAATCATGGGTTCCCTCTGTCACAGAACACATTGCACCTTCCTGTCATCTGCTTACACCCACACACCCACACACACAATACGAGGGTTCCATTTGGTTCATCTTTGTATTCCTGCTGATCATCACATTTCCCGGCTCAGAGCGAATGAATACATGTTTGCTGAGTGTACGAAAGGATGAGTGAATGAATGAATGAATGAATGAATCCTGGAAGCATCTCAAAACTCCACGGAGGTTGGAGCACCTAAGTGGCTCAGTCAGTTGAGCGGCAGACTCAGGGTCCTGAGATCAAGCCCCACATCCTGCTTCATGCTCAGCGGGGAATCTGCTTGAGATTCTCTCTCTCCTTCTCCCTCGGCCCCTCCCCCCGGCTCTCTCTCTCTAAAATAATCAATAAATAAATCTTAAAAAAAAAAAAACTCCACTGAGGTCAAAATTCCTGAAAGAAATGTGCAGATAGCAAGATTGCTATTTTCCTCTTCATTCTCACAGCTGCCAAAACTTCCAGGCACTTCCTTGCTACGCAAGTTAAATCAGGCCTCTGGCCACGCTGACCCTGGCAGGTTGGAGGAGAGGAGTCTTTCTAAATGGCGCATTTTCCTCTCTTGTATTTCTTAGCTGCAAAACTTTAATTCAAATGTTCAGATGCACCTGGGGAGAAAGAACTCAATGCAAAGCACCCAGTGCGTGAAGTGGGTTCCCTCATCCTGAGTTGTGAGATGAGCTTTGTCACCACTTCATCTCAAATTTGATGGGCACAGAATCCCATCATGATTTTTCAGAAAGCTTTCTTAGAGTCGCCCCCAGACTTTCTAATTCAGCGTGTCTGGGGAGGGGCCCAGAAAACCCATTTTTAACGAGCAGGCGTCACCAGTGGTTCTGAGACAGGTGGTCTGTGAATCACACTTTTCAAACATCGCTTTAGGTGTTTAGAAAACAATCCTCCCCATCCCTAAGCCAAATGTAATTTGCTGTGATTTTCAGAGGCCTACTCTGGGACGAAGTGCTCAGAAGATCAAATATATTTGATATTCCGTTCAAGACTAATGGGAGCAATCACTTCTCAGCTTGGAGAGCCCATTAGGAGAGCAGATGAGCTAAGTATTTAGAAGATCGAGATGTGTTTGGAATATCATTTACGACTCCTCCCTGCGGGGAGTACTAAAAACAATTCGACTGTAGAGATTGTGTGTGTGTGTTTGTATGTGTCTGCCAAGTGGGCTCACTGAGGTCATCCCACCTTCTACAAACAGAGGTATCCTTGTCTCACCCAGAAGAAAATGAAATATAGAAACTCTATAGAGCTTAGCTTTCCTCTACCTTCTCCTGGGTTTGTTTGTCTGTTTTTAGTGATGATAGAGTAATCATTATGTGCAGATACGGACCTGAGCTCAGAATCCAGAAGACTCTTCTATGGGTGATCCTTGACTATGGAGACCAGTTCTTTTACTTACAAGCATTCAAATTCCTTTCCGACCCCAGTCCAAAAAAATATGTGCACCAGAAACATCAACCGAGGTGTAAATTATTTGCAGCAAAAATAATAACACAGAATATATACTCACTACCCTGCTTAACTACTGGTGCTTACTCCTAAAGCCGGAGGAAATTACAGGTGAGGGAAGCTTTGAGCCAGGAAGAAAGAGCTAACATAAAGCATGAGTATTTTCTATTTCATTCTAGAGTGAGAGGAATCTTCACTCATCTACCTTGTAAATCATGGCAAAATTATTCCCTTCTGGATTTTAGGCCCGTTTACTACCTTCAACAAGAAAACAGGTTGTGTTTTGGTTTGGGGGTTTTTGTTTGTTTGTTCATTGTTTTAGGATTTGTAATTCTACTAGCAAGACAAATTAGTATAAATAAAATCATTAGACCATCATATAGTCAGAACTTTCTGAAAAAATCAATCATATTCCCAATAATGGTAGCATTCCAAATGTTGATATTGCCACTCTAGGCTCCAACACGAGTCTTCCTTCGGGCCTCTGAACAATGGTTTCCATAGCAAGGCAACAATGATGTCAATTGTAGTAAGTAATAGTACCAACGCCATGTTTGAGACCTTTTATACCAGGCTGTATGTTAAGGTTTTCATTCATATGACCAACTCAGTCCTTACCCTATGCATTTCACAGATACAGACTCTGAGGCTAGGATGGCTACTAAGTTTGCCCCAGTTCATGGAGCTAGTAAGCAGCAGGAGAGGAGGCTGACCCAAGCAGGTGGCTCCTCAGCCCTGTTCATAGCCCCGACTCCCCACCACCTCTGGGTGACTGAAGAACATGCCTGTGCTGGGTGATGGGAGGAGGGGTGTCATAATGTCATCAGCTCTAGACTTCCATAGACTTTCTCTGAATGGAGCAAGTTCAAGATAGGGGTCCTAGGCCCAGATTTTTACCAAATCACACAGTGGATTGAATCTTAAGGGAGGCATTTAAATCGTTTTCCTATAAGCAAAGATGAGAGCAGGAGTCCTACCTCCCCTCAGAATGTTGGTAGGGAGCCAAAAGAGCAGAAAATTGTGATCTATAAATTGAAGATCCAGTTTTTCTAAATCATTATCTTTTCCACCTCAAATTCTTCTTGAAAGTATACCTTTTTGGTCTCAACGATTTAGATAAGTAGTAACCAACTTGAAGGAAAGAGGGAGGGAGGAGGAAGGGACGGATAGAGGGAAAGAGGAAGGAAAGAGATGCTAAGAAAAGAACAAAATCCCACAGTGGCGAAATGACAGACCCGAGTTTAGAGCCTGATCTCTCGTACTCTAAAACCTAATGTGAGGAGAAATTACTTCATATGCCTTTTAATTTAGTTTCATGGTGGTTTTTGGAATTTGATTTCATTTCTTTGAACACTTCAGAGGAATCTCACACTTGGGAATGTACTCCTTGTGTCATGGGCGTTTTGGAGGAAAATGGGGGTCATAATAATCATCTCACAAAAGATACACTCAATATAGCAGAAAGATTGTGCACAGTTAAAAGAAGTTGCTGCACGAAGACCTACCTGACAAAAATGCATACAAAGTTAGAAAAAGTGGTATTCTCCAGGTAGGAGCAAAGCCTTCCTGACTTCCTGCCCTAGGTCAGGTTCGCAGTTTCTCCAAGGAGAATAAGGCCACTCCCTCTAGAGCCAGAGACTGTTGGGAGCCCAGCCAGGCTCCCATGGGCCCACGAATGACTACTATTGGGATGGCTCTTGTCCTCATCATTTTCCTTGGTTGTGCCCTGGTATCAGAGTGATAAAATGCCCTCTGGAAGTAATCTGCTGCCCCAGATTTCTGAGAGAATAGAGACATCTCAGGGTAACCACTTTTCTTGGCCAAAATACATACCACTCAGTTATGGTGGCCATTTCATGACGTGATTAAACCTGTTTCACCTGCAGAAGGAGGAGGGTCACCAAGATGGTGCCTCCTCTTCTCTCATCCCCGATAAAGCCCCTAGCACGTGGAGGAAGCAATTGAAGTAAACTGGGGGAAACACCCAGCAAGTCAACGAAAGCCCCGCCTGTGAGAAAACAGCCACTTATCCCCTCAGGAATAGCCCACCCTCGCCACGATAAAGGGCAGAAGTTGAGAGCACCTTGGTGGCTCAGTCAGCTAAGCGTCTGCCTTCTGCTCAGGTCGTGATCCTGGGTCCTGGGATCAAGCCCCACTTCGGGCTTCCTGCTCAGAGGGAAGCCTGCTTTTCCCTCTCCCTCTGCTGCTCCCCCTTGTTCATGCTCCCTCTCTCTCTTTCTCTCTCTCTCTCTCTCTCTCTCTCTCGGCACTCTCTCCCTCAAGTAAATAAATAAAAATATTTTTTTAAAGGCAGAAATTGCAGATTCAACTGTCTATGGGGGCCAAGCAGGTGACAAACTGGTGAGACCCAAATGAACGAGCACCTGTGGCCATGGCACATGGTAGGGACATTGGTAAGCCCTCTCTACACGCAGCCTGAGTATTGCCAAACTCAGACATTTATTTTTTCTTTCAAAAGAAAGCAGGAAATTGAGATTTTTATATGAAATATCCCAATTTTCAAATTTGTTAACTATTTTGACTTAATATACCTGGCAGACCAGCAAAACCATTTTCTGGTCACATAAGCGGTAGGACCTCCTCTGGGCATCTGCTGAACTGCAAAGACATTCAGCCCAGCAAGTGATTCATGATGACATATGAGCATGGACTGAAATCAAGGGCATAACAATGTTTGAGTGCTCACGATATTTGAAACCCTTAAATTAATGAAATAATCTTAGAAGTCTTCAATGTATGCAGCTAGTGGAAAAAGAAGAATATTCCTCTTTCCTCTCTGCAGAACGGTGGTAGGGATGGGGATGCAGGCTTGACAGTAACTTTTCTGAGCTTCAGTTTATCCAACTGTGGAACAATAGAAAGTACCATAATGCTTACAGATTGTTGTTGGAATTAAAATGTGATAACACACACACACACACACACACACACACACACACACACACACACACAAAACAGGCAGAGTAGAAGCCACATGGTAGGTACTCCATAAACCTTACTTCCCAGCTCCAGCCAAACAGCTCTGCGACTGTAGACATGTCCCTTCACTTTTCTGAACTCCAAATGCACAAATACTGTTTGGACCATGTTGTCTCCATGGCTTCTCGGGACGTCACCATTCCAGGAGCCCCTAGTGATGGCCTTCTAGACCCTGGCTGCACTGCCCTAATGACATCTTGCTCTGCCTATAATTACTAGGATGGCTTTACTAACACACTTACCTCAGCATTGAGATCCAACAAAGGAGTCATTACCTACTGGACTGTGTTTGAAAAGAAAATAGATCTCCAGATCTCCCACAATGCCACATAAAGGACAAAAGGTTGTCATTTAAATTTTGACATAATTATAACATTTAAGGTTAAATGCGCACTGCCCGATAAAACTTCCCAAATAATTGCAGTGTTCCTAGCTGAACTGGGGGCTGATAATTGACTTGCCTGGAGGTTGCTAGGGAAGCAGTAACTGTGCAGGATAAGTGAGGAGAATTAAACAATAGGATGTGGAAGAGACAGTCATGTCTCTCAGCGAATAACCCAGTTAACTACAGCAGGGAGCCCAGGGTGGGGTGTGCATGTAAGGACGAGCACAGCTGCAGCGGAACCTAAGTAAAGACCCCTCCCATCCATTATGCTATGGTTATACTCAATCATCATCCTGTCTCCCCAGATACCAATGTTTGCAGCAAGACAACACAAAATCTCATTGGTGTAACAGTAAGTATTATTTCTCACTCATTGGGAGGAAGGGGCAGGGGTCCTCCTGGGTTGGCTGGTCCACAGACTCAGTCCAGGTCTGCTCCACGCATCTCTCATCTTCCTGGGACCAGCAGGCTTCCCGGGGTGCAGTCCTTCCCTGGTAATGGCACAGAGTGTGAGGACAGGCAGAAACACTCAGCTCAAATTGGGGTATTGGACTCTTCTATCTGCTTTCTCCATGCTGAAGCAAGTACATAGCCAAGCCCGAGGTCAGTGGGCAGGGGAATGAGTACTTGCTGAGCAATAATCTAATCTTCCACACCCCTTAAGACTGTGTGCCTTTGAGAACAGGGACCATTCTTATTTCTGCTCCAGCATATTATCCAGAATAGCTCAAGAAAACCTGACTCTCATTCATTCATTGAAATCCACTCCAGTGGAAGTCCACTTAGGCAAACTGGCATCAGGGTAGTCTGTTAGAAATGGGCACTGGTCCCTGAGTGAGGTGTAGCAAGAGGTAAAAGTCACAGTTCCCAGAGCTGATTGCTGTCTGCGCCCATGCAGCCTTGTCTTGTGACCATGAATGTGTCAAGTATACAGCAATTTGGGGATCGTTGGAAACCTGAGGACCCCCAAGATCTCTGTTGCACTATTGGTGAGCATACTGTGCTTTTGCCTGTCTCATATCCTTTCTTCAACTTAAACTTGGTCTGGGTGAAGCCTGTGGAGTCTCCTGAGTTCCGCAGTTGGTGCGAACCCAGGCCATTGCTGCTAGTCAGGCAGAGAGAGCTGTGAGATCCTAACTAGTCCTCAAAATGGGAAAATCCCTTGTCGAAGATCACACAGTTCATTGTAAATACTCTTGATTGCCTCATCCTCTTCTCTAACAGGATTCTTCCCGTTGGTGCCATAGGGGAAGGTGGAGCCTGCTCAGTTCCATCACGGTGGTCTCCTCCCCCTACTGGCCAATGACACAGGAGGAGAGGTCCTTAGGGGCATCTGGGAAAGCAGTCATTTCTCTTTCAGGAAGAGACCTTAGAAGAGATGGCATCCCTCTGCCCCTGGGCATCACTAGGTCTGAATGTGATACCTAGAAGACAGTGCCATCTTGGGAGCATGAGGGAGCTATCCTAAGGGCAAAGGTGGCATGCTGAGGATGGCAGAATGTGGAGGGAGACTCCTCTTGAGGTCATCATTGAGCTTCTCAACACAGGAGGCCTGGAGTTGCCCTACAACTAAGCTTCTTGTTATATGCAGAAATAGATTCCCTTAGCATTCCAACAAATGTGGGTCACTGTCTTCTCTTGTGTACAGCCAAGGGCGTCCTAACTCATGGGGTCAGTAAGTGCTGGCGCTGGGAGGTAATGTCTTCCCCAGACCCCAAGAGGGTACCTGGCAGAGAAACAGACCATACAGGACCAGGACTATCAGTCCATCATCATGGGCTAATCTGGTCTGGGATATGGAATGGAGGAGGCACCAGGGACAGAAAGTCACCACAGGTCAACAACGACTCCTACCAATGGCGGGGGAAAGAGAGCAGAGGGAGGCAGCCATCAATACAGGTAATGGTTCTCAATCCTATCAAGCCAGGCATCTCTGGTGGCACTCATTGGTACCAACCCGCTAGCCTAGCATCATCCAACAACACCTAGAAAACTCTCAGGTGATTATATGCAGTTTATTTAGGGAAAACATACTGGCATAATATTAGGGCCCATGTGGGTTGGGGTGGGATGGAAATTGGACAGGGATACTCAAAACGCATAGGCAACAACAATGCTAACCACTGAGGACTTTGGAGTCCCTCACACCCCCAGGAAAGGACTGCCATGTGGACCTACACTAAGGGCCAGCTCTGCATTAGAGAAAAACTATCGTTCCATTTCCCAGCATTTTTCCATTGACTTACACCTTGAATGTCATCATGCGACATTGGACAGAATTGAAAAGTAGCTACCGGAAGTGGTGGTGCTTTTCCACAGGAAACATTAGCCGTTAGTCAGGAATAATGGCCAAGTCACAGGGTGATGAGTTGAGTCAGTTGTTCCTGACACTTACATATTAGAGTCACATGCCTCCTTTATTCTACAATGCATAATCCATGTTACCAAACACAGAGCTGGACGTTTGACTCCCCTCCTTTTGAAGGCTATGCTAATTTGAGACATTCTTACCACTCCACACCGGCATGGGTTACAGAGAATGCCGATGATCTATTTCTCAGGAAAGCTCCGAAAAGGACAGTCGCACATCTGTCTGAGATTTTTGCAGGCCAACAGGCCTGTCGACAGCCACGAGGATGAATGGGGTGACCAAAAAGGCCCCCACACTAGCAGTCGCTGATTGATGAGAACGGAGTGAGCTTACAGAGAAAAGCTTGAAAAGCTTCATTTCAAATGTGATCAGAGGCAGGGAACTGTTCTATAACCACAAGTTGCCTGGGGCGGCGGGGGGGTGGGGGGGGGGGGGGGGGGGGGGTGGGCGGGGTGGAGGGGAGAGAAGTTGGTCTTTCTTTGTTTTTTTATGCACATCAAGAGACATGAGACAAGGTCAAGGAACTTCCTCAGACCTCTTCTACCTGTACCTATTACACTTCAGTCAGCCGAGGTATCTTTCCCGGACAGCCATCAAATTAATAACCTAAGTATCCATGAATCACTTCTATATCTTGCACCAATTATAACCCTCGGCAAGTCTCCTTGAAACGGCTACAGAATAAATCCTTCCCTTTAAGGGGGGAAAGTTGGCATCTCCACTTTACCAAGGTGACGCTTTCCTCCCGCTATTTACATTTTTTGAAAGACTTCCTCCTTCCTTGGGTCCAGGCAGAGTGTTGACTGTTTGGTTTGCCTGAGGATCACTTTGGCACATTGCAGAGTCAAAGGAAGGTGTTCTGTGTGCAAAGGTTGCAAATTTCAAGTGCCCTCTCTTTAGGCTTAAGCCAGAGGACCTTGACTTAGCCTTAGAAATCTTGCTGTAGTCTGGTATATTCAGGGGAAAGGAAGAGGGAACTAGAATTTATTGCATGCCTACAACGAACCAGGCACATTTGGTGTATGCTTTTGTGGGTAATTTTCAAAAGAGAGTTAACTTCTTGCACAAGATAATTAATGCCCTAGAATTTTTAGGCACCAACCACATCAAGAACTTTTCATAGATTATCTCAGCTAACTCTTATACAAATGCTAATCAATAATTACTTCACTCATTTCCATTCCTATTTCATAAAAGAAGACTTTGAGGTTCAGACAGATTAAGTGACTTGCCCAAATATGTGGAAGGACTGGATTCAAATGGGGAAAACTGATGCTAGGACCACAGGCTCCTGCTGGGTCCCCACACAAACAGTTAAGGGAAGAGCCCAGTTCCCTGCGTGTGGGTCTGACCTTACAGTCACATTCTTTCCACTGTATCACGCTACATCTCAGAATGAAGATGATGCGGTTGCCTGGAAATGGTGATTATCAAATTTTGCCATGCAAATTCCAGATCCCGATCTCAAGGCATTGAATGGACCTGCAAGGCACATGGAGCCTTCCACACCCACCACTCTATGCCTCCCTTCCAGTACTTCTCTTTCCATGCCACTGACAGGCCCCTTTCCCACTCAGAAAGAGAGCGCTCAAGTCAGAAGGAATCAGAAAAAGGGGCATAAGCCAACTGGACTCCCACAGAAGGCCAGGAGCCTGACCATTATTGCAATCCTTTGTCTTAGCCTAGAAGAGGCCATGAGTGTTTAGCTTGGGCTGGGAATCAGAATCACTGTTTAAAATATAGACCCCAAGGCTGCACCACACACACACACCCTTGATCAGTCATTCCACCGTAGGCCATAGGCATCTGTCCTCTTTTACAATCTCCCCAGGGCTTTGGGTGATTTTTCTTTTCCTGTATAATTTTGCATTATTTGCATCTTTCACAGTGAAAATGAAATCAACTGGTCTTTCCATAATAAAATAAACAAATAACAGTGCCCACACGCACGTGTGTGTGCGTGTGTGTGTGTGTGTATTCGAGATCTCGAATACCCCATGCTGTTCCATCTATTCCAAGATCTTGCTGCTCAAAATTCTCACCCATTTCTTCTTAAGTTTCTTAACCAAAATCAGAGCAACACTATCTTCCCTGACAAGAGAGACCAAAGACAGAGAAAAGACCTACAATAAAAGGGAATTAGGATGAGGCTTAAAATGCAAGAAACAGCACAACTTGTCGAAGTCCGGGAAGCCCGGGTTTGAATCCTGCCTCGTCTTTCTTGCTAACTCAGTGATATTAGACAAATAGTTCAGTTTCTCCAAGGTCCACTTTCCCTCTCTATACAATGCAGATAATACTTTCTATCCTGTAGGACCCCGGTGAGTGCGACACAGGGGTAGCATCTCTAATGTAGACTCGATACCAACAAAGGGCGGCTGCTATTGTCATTAATTTCACTGTTATCAAAACTAATATTTTATGAGCACTGATGACGTTTCACTTCCAAGAAATGAATGGGAAGAAAGAAAAGAAATGTCAGGAGCCTTTGAATGACTAAAACGGGCAACTTAGAAAGTGTTTGGTTACATAAACACTGCAGGTGGCCGCAGACGCTTCTCCAAGTTCCTCTTGAGCTATCTGATCCAGCTCCTTTAATGCTGAGAGTTCGCAAGGCAAGGTGTTCCTCCCGTCACTGGAATACGGCCAAGTAGCACTCAATAACACAATTTGATCTCCCTTCTCCTTTTAGAGCTGCCTCAAGAGAAGAAGATCAACCACTCTCCCACTCTCTGCGTAATTTTTGTGGAAGGAAAGCAACATCCAAAATTGGAAGGAGCTTGATTAACTCTCCAGAGGAAGAGGCATTGTGATCTTTTCACATTTATAAGGATGTGGCATGCGTAGCATCAGATCATATCAAGCGGAGAGAATAATGGCATGGGAGAGAGGCAAAGAGAAGCAGTTGGAAGTCTCCATCTCCACGTGGATTAACAGTGGGAATTTTTCTGTTAATGTCATCTTATCATATCTTAACAAAAGGGGGACATCCTGGGAGCTCCCGTTGGAGACAGAGTCAGAGGAAATCACTCTGATGGATGGCAGTGGGCTCCAGGAGCACCTGTGGAAAGCCAGCTCTGAATAGCAGGAGCAGGAAATAATAAGGAAGGAATCACAAGACAAACTGCAACGCGAAAGAGCATCCTTTAAAAAAAAAAAAAAGTAGAGCTTCTGTAAAAATGACATCAAACAAATGGTTACAAAACAGAGAACCACAGTCAATTCAGTTCGCCGTGGGAAAGTCCTGACAGCCCAAAAGATCCTGCTCTTTGCCAGTAGCTCATCCTCCAAGACAGAATGTACTCCTGGCAGCTCCTCACCTCTCCAGGTTTGCTGGGGGGCATGGAGATTTCGGTAAAGCTGAGTGCCTGGCTCCGTGTCCCCCAGGAGGTAAGAGAAAGCCCAAGTATCTCTCTGGTCCTCGTCTCTCTTTGTTCAGACTAGCTCGTGCCCCAAAAGGGGTTCATCTGAAACACAGAAATGTTCAACTTGTAGTGCAGGTCGCCAAGCACACATGGCCTCTTCACATAAGGGGCTGAGGAAAGAATGTTCTAGGTGTTAGCTAACAGCCACCAGAAGAAAGTGTGGACACCAGGGACAAGGCCAGGGGTTGGCAAGAACCAGGTCAGTCACCGTGGCCATGGGCAATCACAGCCTTCCAGCGGCTTCCCTATCTTCTTTCCCAGAGGAAGGGGCAGGGACGGCTTGCTCTCCTTTGATCTTAAACTTGCTCGTACATGTGGCTCTTCACTGCAGAGTACTCTGGAAACAGGCAGCTTCTTCCTGAGGGAGGAGCTCATGATAACCCAGTGACGGCTCCACAGCAGGCATGGACTCCAGAGGATGGCAAGTTTTCATCTAAAATCCTATGGTACTAGATATTAGTTGAAGATGATAGGATAAAGTTAGCAATTGCACTTCAACTTTTATGAAGGCAGTATGGAGTCAAGTGGAGAGGTTTAAGAAAAAAAATTTTTTAATTGAAATGGACTTAGCAAAACTGACCCTAAATAATCCCAAACGGTATGCTCTGGAGGAAAGAGCAAAAGTTACCTGGCTTTGTGGAAAGGGTTCTTTGCTTTCCTTGAGTCCTGAGGTAGATTTATCAGACACAGAGGGACACAATAGAACCGTGGGTCCCATTTCAACTCTACCCAGCCTCATGCTGTATTGTTCTGCCTCCCAAAGATCCTCCAAGCCCCCAAGGGGAGAAAGAAGTACATAAAAAGGGCAAAGCAACATGCCAGCCATGTCTGGGACCACACGGTCCCCACCCTTCCCGCACAGGGTATGTGTTGGTCGCAGGATCGAGGGCTGTCCAGAAAGCCCTCTGTGGGCCCAGACAGGCAGTCTCCTCCACACTGTAAGGTGGAGCCATTATGTTGTCCTGTAGAACTGTCAAAATCCAGACAAGAGGGTGCTGTTCGGGGCTAACCATCACCCTCTCCTGCCTCTAGCTAGGACAGCCTAACCTTGGAGGAGCAAAATAAGAATTCTCTATATCAGCTGAGAATTATCCTTACAAACGACTTTTCAGGGAAGTGGTAAAAATGAGTCTGAACAAATCATTGGCATAACAGATGTATTAGGGGATTTCAGAAAAATAACTGTAATGTCATTTCTAATGGCCTTGCACAAGTTGGGAGAAAGGCTTAGAGGCCCCTCCACCATGTTCTGTCCAGGGAAGGAGAGGTGGCAGTGGCCCAGGAATCCCCAGGGTCTTGGGGGGTGGGTTCCAGCTGCCCTGCGCAGAGCCTGCTGATGGCACCACGGGGTTTCATGCGGTGCCTGCAGAACTCAAAGATTTCTTCCTCACGGTCTTCTTTGTACACATAATAGATGGCTTTGTAAACATAACTCTGAAGGATGGTGTTTATAGGACTTTCTTTAAAAATTCTTCAAGGATATATCAACAACCATTTGAGCAGAGACAATTTGAAAGAGTCAACTTGCTTTGTTCACCAAGTTATCTTCTCACTGTTAGCTTTGATCTGCATTTGTATTTGTATACTCAGGGTCCCCTCCTCCATTCATGACAAAGCCTCCGAAAACTGTCAGAGAAAAATCTGACAGTAAAATATCCTGTGCTCTTTTCAAAAGTAGATCATTTTAAGAATGCTTTATCTTTGAGGCTGCCGTGCAGTGAAATACACAATCCAGGGTCTTTGGGGGAGAGAGCTTGACATAGAGGAAGGAGTACTCAGCCAGCACCCCAGGTCCATTTACTGAGTAGCCTTCTCTCTCCAGGGGTACGTGTTAGCATCTAGATCAGAGATGGCAGGGACAGCTTACTCACCTCTGTATCCCCAGCATGTGGCCATGTACCTAACCCATGGTAGGTACTAGAAGAAAGTAAATGAATGAATGAATGGATATGTCAACTAAATGGGGATGATAAAGGTCCTGTCAACCTCACCAGATGACCATGAGCATCGGCAAGGAGGATAAGCCTACATTCATTATTGCATCTTCTGGGCAACCCCTTCATTTTGAATTCAGTGTTCTGTATGACAACATACGCATTGATGGAGTCCATCTTGGCTCACGGACTCAACTTCTTGGAGGGCAGGGACTGGTGATGCCTACCTCTGTGTCCTCATGCCAGGTACAAATGCTCAGGGGTGTTGCTGAGAGTGCACCCCTGAAAACATCTCTCTGAGCCCCAAGCTTGGTGGTCAGTTCTTGGGCCCCTCAACTACTAGGGCATCAGTGGAAACTGACTTGCCTCTGGGCAGCAGTGGTAAAAAATTGAGTTAATTGTCTTCATTAGGAAATGTTGGGTACACGAAGGAGAAAATGTGGGCCCAAGGAGCATGTATAATGAGGTCCCAAAGTTGGAGGTGGGGGGCAGTGGCAGTGCCAGGGAAGATTAAGCTGGTTGTACTGGGCAGGGGTAGGAGGAGTTTGGGCTGTTAGCGCCCCAACTTCTCAGCATCGTTAATGCCTATCTCCTTCAACCGCTAAAGAGATCCCTGCTCCCTGGCAGTTAGCAGAGGAGTTTGTCAAGATGAGAAATCCTCTCGGAAACTTTTTATATCTTCCACACAATTGGCTCATTCACAATGTAATCATGCCAGAAGCAGAGGCATGCAAGTACTCCCCAGGCATCGGGAGGCAGTTTCTACCCAGATTTTTTTTTTTTTAAGTTGTGTTACCTTCTGATTCTTTATTGAAGAACTTTATGTTTATACAGTATGAATACTTAAACAATAAATCCTTCTTCAAATTTTTTACAACCAAAGGCTTATTTGTATTTTCACTGAGAGAACTTGTATTTTGAAAAAAAGTAATTTCAAAAGATTAATATAAAGAAACAATTCATTTTTTAAAAAATTAAAACAGAGTTAATGATCAATCACAGCTTCTGGTTAGTATGCTGTTACCAAGATTACTATATTGAATAGTAATATAGATTACTATATTAATCTGGTAGATTGTAATCTCTAGAATAGGAATTGTTTTCTGCAGTATCACTCAGAGAGCACTGTTTTTTTTTTTTAATTATATTATGTTATGTTAGTCACCATACAATACATCATTAGTTTTTGATGTGGTGATCCACGATCCATTGTTTTTGTATAACACCCAGTGCTCCGTGCAGTACGTGCCCTCCTTAATGCCCATCACCGGGCTAACCAATCCCCCCTCCCCACTCCCCTCTAAAACCCTATTTGTTTCTCAGAGTCCATAGTCTCTCATAGTTCGTCTCTCCCTCCGATTTCCGTCCCCCCTTCATTTTTCCCCTTCCTTCTCCTAATGTCCTCCATGCTATACCTTATGTTCCACAAATAAGTGAAACCATATGATAATTGACTTTCTCTGCTTGACTTATTTCACTTAGCATAATCTCCTCCGGTCCCATCCATGTTGATGTAAAAGCTGGGTATTCATCCTTTCTGATGGCTGAGTAATATTCCATTGTATATATGGACCACATCTTCTTTATCCATTCGTCTGTTGAAGGGCATCTCGGCTCTTTCCACAGTTTGGCTATTGCGGACATTGCTGCAATGAACAGATCTTGACAATAGTTGCCAGGGTCTCTGCATTACCTTGATTTCCACAAAAGGAAAAGGCTAGCAGGATACCCTGGGGCCTTCAACAAAGCAGGAGATACTTAAATACATTGTTCACCATCAACAAGAAAAGGTATTTCCAGTTTCATATTATCTTTCTCGGAGACAAAAAAAAAAAAAAAAAAGCTTTCTTGTTTTCAAGGCCTTAGTGATGTGTGTGGCCAAATAGAGGCATCTTCCACATCAGGGTTGGCTAATACATGGCCCTTAAATCACCAGCGCTCCCTTTGGCATCCAGGATAGACACTGCTTACCAGTTACTGCATACTGAGACAGCCTCAGAATCCTTCTCAACACCACGTTTCAGGCAGTCATTTCAATCAAGTGATATTCATGATTGAGATCTGCCACTGCTATTCTAGATGCTCCAGGAGCCAACCTCATTGGCCTAATCTCCTGCTGCTCCCCATATGCAGCTGACATTTTTTTCCCGCCCTTTCTTCCACTAACAGAACCTTAATTTACTTCAGGGAACCATCCACCCTCCCCACTTGCAGATTAATAATTCCACCCCTATCTCTGGAAGCAGGTACATGGGTTAGGCCCGCCTAGTCAGAACACTGAGACACAGAGATGATACCAAGGATGCCCACAGATTCTAACCTGGTTCAAAGAGACTCAGTCTCAGGACTTAGACCAGAACCACCAGGAAAAGGGAACATTTTTTTTTTTACTTATGGACCTGAGCTCATGAAACTGTAAGCCCTCAGCTACAGGGAGAAAACCTGCCCCAAAGAAATACCAAGTTGGAGATCCTTACAAATGAGTGAGAGAGGGCATTTGAGTCCCTGTGAGTCCCTGTGAATCATAACATCATCTGTTTCTCTGTCTTCTGACGTTCTTGCTTTATTTTGTTTGCCACTTTCAAATATACAATGCAGTATTATTAACTACAGTCACCAGGCTGTACATTACATCCCCAGGACTTATATATTTTATAACCAAAAGTTCATACCTTTCAACCACCTTCACTCATTTCACTATGCTCCGCCCCACCCACCTTGCTTTCGAAAAACATCTCCTGATCTGTTTGAACCTAGATCTATTCAATTATATGAAGCAATGAGATGCAAGCTGGCTTGAGTTGCGTTTCTGTCGCTTGGAACCAAAGCAACCCCCATGGACGTAATCACCTATTTCAACAGATGCTTGTCTCGGCTAGTAATGGCTTCCAGCGGAAGTCAGATAATGTGAAATTGGCAGGACCTACCCCAGATGAGGTGAGTCAAGGCACATTTAGAAGAGGCCAACACCATGTACTCACCACATCCAGAAAGTTGGAGCCCAGCTGACACACGCTGCCCCTGGAGGAAGTAGGCATAAAACTGAAGTTAACAAAGAAGAGATTTAGATGGAGGACACTCACTAGTGGTGGCTCAGAGCTGCCCTGTGGTGCCATTCCTGGGTACAACCAGGTCTCCAGGCACTAGCAGGCCTGGCCCTGGGGCTTTGATTTGCCAACTCAGCCTCCACAGACACAAGTTGGAAAAGCAAGCCCAGGACCTGTGAACTCCTCTCCCCAGCCCACTGCTTGAACCATACTTCGCTCTCCTCTGGAAATCCCCAAGTCTGCCCTTCCATGCACCTTCCATTTTTCCCTCTATATCAACCTTCAGTACCATCTTCCTGCACCGCTGGGTCTCGCCAGTATCCATAATTCGCCCTCTCCCTCTGACGCTACAAATGCAGGGTTTAGTATCCCCTTCAGTGGTGAAAAGTCCCCACTGAGCTGACCTAGTTCCCGAGAAAGGATCTTGACACAAGTCCATACTTTCTAATTCATTCAGCCTGCAGATGAAGGCAGATTAGGGTTTCACTGCATATCAAGGCTATCTTGCGGATATAGGTGAGTTTGCTTCTGAATCTTTGTTCCTCTTATTATAGAAGCCATAACGCTGCCAACATTCTCCTTGTTATGCAATATTGAGGGTTAAAATATGAATCAGGAATAATCACGTAGCCATTATTTATAATTCAGACATTCTGAGTATTATATCAAGAAAATACACATATTTCAGATGGTAAATCCCTCTTCTTTTCCAGCGAGCTCACATTTCAGTGATCATACCAAAGGGGACATTTGGGCTCATTTCTAAGCTTGTGCCAAGAGAAACAAAAGAGTGCAATTTAGCTCCCACTGTTAATAACAGATGCCCCCTTCTGGGTGCTTTGTCAAATCTCTTAACAAACACATGTGTCCTGCTCACTCCTTGGCTCTATCACTTTTCTGGCTCTCACTGGAATGCATTTCATGCCTAAGAGAAAACATATCAGCAAGAGAAAGACTCTGACATTTCTATAAACCAAACAACTCTAACATATCCCATGGAGAGTTTTTTCCCTTGACAGCTTTCAAGGAATCTCTGGAAATTTATTAATTTTTAGGAACTAGTTTCCAGCAGGACATAAGCCATTTACAAAGGACCAGTTATATCATTGTCCTCTACCTAGAAACAGCCTATTCAAGCAAGAACAATCATGAAACCATTTCTAGGGATGGTAAGCCTGTCCTCCAATTCAGGGTGTCTTCTTTATCTCCTTTCTCAATTCCCTCATAGCTAGCTCACAGAAACCCTCCTACCTTCCTCTGTCCCCACTTCGCCTTCTTGTCACAAACCTGCACATGTGCTGCTTGCCAGGTGCTTCGAGCTGGATAGTGTCTGTCGGGAATTGTCACTACCTCTACTCTGCTAAGTTCTCCCATATGGCACAAGGGCAGAAGGTCACAAACCATATGTCCCAGCCTCGCTTGCCAGCATTGTTCACTTTTCACATCTTCCAGCGAGCAACAATCCTGAACGATTTGGAAGGTGGGAAGAAGCAGAAGCTATCACCACTCCAGCAAGCAGGGAGGCACGAGGCTGTGGCAGACACCAAGCATGAGTCTCTGGGGCATCTTCTAGAAACTCTCCTGTGAATCATGCCCTTTCATGTGGAGCAGCTGAGATTATCAGCAACTATTTCTTGTGCTCACATTCCCGGAATGCACTGAGCTCTGCCTGAGGTTATGATTCGGGGGGGTGGGGGTGCAATACAAGGTTGTGGAAATAGAACTTGAGGACCCCTCATTCTCTCATAAGTGAAGTGCCTGGGTGAGGACATTGCAGAGAGTCCATACAGGGAAGACTGAATGTCCAGACAGGAGAGGAGGGACCTCTTCTGCTGAGAAGGAAAGCTCAACCGGCAGGTTCAAACCATGCCTGGAAAGAGAGAGGGGTCAAAGGTACAGATCTGCATTGCTTCCTGAGCCATAACCAGCGGTCTGGCTACATGAATGAAGGCTTTTGGAAGGAGTGGGATCAGGGAAGCAGTGGCAATGAGCTCTGAGGAGCAGGTAGAGAGATGAACCTGTCAGAATGAGCAGAGTCTGAAGATACCTGTATTCCATTCAACTATTTGCCAAAGGGCACCAACTACAGACACTGTCTCTATAACCGAGCAGAGAAGGGAATCCAGCCTCGACAAGTCAGCCTCTTTCCCAGCTCCCCCAGCTTCTGAGCTATGTGGCTAGGACATAGATTGAAATTATGCCTCAGTTCAACAGCACAGATCTCTGCTGGCTATTACGATTGCCAAATACCCCACCTGCCAAAACCAGAGATGGAAACCATGTTCACAATATGGCATCATTCCCTAAAGAACTAGCCAGACACCTGGTGGCAGTTAGATTATATTGGGCCTCTTCTAATGAAGGGTCAGCAATTTGTCCTCACTAGAATAGACTTGCTCTGGATTTGGATTTTCCTTCTTTGTCCCTGATGTCTCTGCTGGACTGTCATCCCTGAACTTACTGAATGCCTTTGTTATTATCATAATGTTGCTTCCACATAACATTGCTTCTCACAAAGAAACTCATTTCGGCAGAATGAGTAAGGCAATGGACTTGTGCCCTCGGCATTCACTGTTCTTACTATTTCCCTGTTATGTAGAAACAGCTGACCTTCTAGAAAATTGCAGTGGCCTGTTAAAAACTCAGTTATGGCACCACCTCAAAGACACTGCCATGCAGAGTCAGGAAGCAATACAATAAAATGGAGCATATGCTGTGAACCAGCAACCAATACAGGATTCTTTCTCTGACAGCCAAAATGCAAATGTGGAAGATCTAAGCAATGAAAGCAGGAGTGGCCACCCTCACTGTTATTCCTATAACCAACTGGCAAAATTTTTTTAAGATTTTATTTATTTATTTGAGAGAGAGAGTACATAAGCAAAGGGGAGGGACAGAGAGAGAGGGAGAAGCAGGCTCCCCACTGAGCAGGGAGCCCAATGCAGGACTCAGTCCCAGGACCCTGAGATCATGACCTGAGCTGAAGGCAGACACTTAACTGACTGAGCCACCCAGGAGCCCCTCAACTTGCAAAACTTTTCTTCACACCTCTGTAACTTTGAAGTGTGCTTGTTTCAAAGTGTTTGTTCCCAAGGCAATCATGTGTTCACTGGAGGGAAACAATTGTGCCATTGAACTTGTACTTGAGATGGCTACCTGGTCATTCTGAGCACCTCCTTCCACTAATCCAACAGGCTAAGGAGAGGGTTACCACACCAAATTTAATGATATCTCCTGATTATCAAGGAGAGATAGAGATGCTGTTAAACAATGGAGAGCAAGAAGAATATGCCAAGAATCCAGAGTATTCTCTGGGGAGCCATCTGGTGATTCTACACTCAATGGCAAAAGTTACTGAAAACCCACAACAACCCAATGCAGTGAGTACCACCAAGGGTACAGACGCTTCAAGAGGAGACATTCAAGTCATCCCACTCGGCAAAGAATGATGATCAGTTAAAAGGCTGGATAAACGGAAGGCAAAAGGGGCAAAAGGTATTTGGAAAGGTTGGTGGAAAAAAATAAATTACAAATACCAACAATGGTCTCATAACCTGCTGCATCAACAGTGGCTGCAAGAACTATGTATATCCCTCTATTATTATTTATATATTTGTATATATTAACCAATTTTCTTTCCCACCTACCATTCCCTTATTATTTTATATGTGTTGTGATGTTCATTTAACTTTATAATTTAGTCTTTAAATGATAAGATATTAAAAGACAATTGTGATTGGTTGGATGGGCCATGAGCATCCCTCAGCCAGGTATACTGTGGCATCCATGGCTTAGTTTCTCCTATTTCATGGAAAGAATGAGATCACCTTCATTGTAAGAGAGTTGTGTCATTATTACATAGAAGCACGATGTGTCTGTTGCCCTTGTTCTTTGGAAGTTTTAACCAGAGCAGAGGTATGTTCATGGATGCTGAGGAGGCAAAGAGATGGTCTGTGCTGGATGGCAACAGAGGCGCTCAGCACTGTCCCTGTCCTCTTCACCTCTACCCTGCAATGCAAGGCCTCAATGTCTGAGAACCACACTTCTCAAACTCTCTTCAAATACTCTTCCCCTTAAGACTGCCAAGGAGAGGCACACTCCCAAGACTGGGAAGGCAAAATAGTGATGGAGGGAAGGCAAGGGATATGGTTATTGGCAAACAGGTTTTGTCCTCAGCTCCCTAATAACCCTGAGCACAGAACATGACTTCCTTATCTCTGGCTTTAATGAGAACTTAGAAAATACTTTCTTGATTAGATGGATGAATAAATAAATAACCAAATGGTTATATAATGGATGGATGGACGGATGGATGGATGGAAGGATGGATTCATGAAAGGAAGTTGAGGCAGAAAATATACCATATATTCAAGAAATTTTATGTTAGAAGGAAAATTTGAATAAAAATCAGCATAGATGCATCAATTGATGCTTTTGGTTTTAGCTATAAATGAGAGAGCATCTAAAGTTAAAAGAACATTTCAACTCAAAAGAGAAATCCACAAAGAGGAGAAATTCAAATGTGCTAGAGAGGATGGTGATCACTATTAATGTAAATTCTCAGACTACATGGGAAAATGTGGGCTCCACAGGGAAAGGCAGAACAGAGACTTGGGGTTTGGGGAGAGATACGCCTACTGACATTTAATACAGCATCACTATTTTTTTTTTTTTAAAGATTTTCTTTATTTATTCATGAGAGAGAGAGGGAGAGAGAGAGAGAGAGAAGCAGGCTCCCAAGGAGCAGGAGGCCCGATGCGGGACTCGATCCCAGGACCCTGGGATCATGACCTGAGCCGAAGGCAGACGCTTAACCGACTGAGCCACCCAGGCGCCCCAGCATCACTATTTTAGATGCATTCTCAGTGTTGACATGAAAACGTAGGGAAACAGATTTGGGCTCCATAAAAGAAAGAACTTTTCAGCCAGTAGAGACAATCAACCATGATAGTGGGAGTCTCTGTCCACGAGAATCATTTGTGCAGCGGCTAGATGGCCAGATCGGGAAAATCCTATAAAAAGGATTCTTGGTCTGGCTGAGAGCTAGACAAAAATTCTCAAACCCATTCCAGACAACTTCCAGGTTGCTTTCTCCCCTCCTGGGGTCAATGTGATGTTTACAACTGGCCACGACACAGAGGCTTACCTGCAGGAAAACTTCAGATATGCTGCCAGCTAGGAGGGCAGCTATTCTGGGGCAAGGGACCCATCCCCACACTCCTCAATTCACCACACAGAAGCAGATGCTTACTCTGCACGTGCAGGAGGGGGTCGAGAGGAAGAGTGTCTGCTAAATAAAGCAGTCTAATTAATAAAGCAACTGTCAAGTGCCTGCAATGCTAATTTCATCTAGTTGGCTTCTCACACACGCCCCAAATAGGCCACCATGCCGCCAAAAGTAAAGTTGTTTCTAAATTATCCTTTTAAGAGGAAGACAAGTGCACAAACTGGAGGGAGATGAGGACGCTGGAGGTTGAAAGGGTATCTGAAATTCAGAGTTTGCACCTCTGATCTTTCTTTTTCAAAGATAATCCCAGCCCTGCACCAACCCCTGAGGCTGAAGAACAGCAGTGGAAGTGACAACTCCCTGCCTCATGCTGGAAACCCTTCTACAAATTGCATTCAGATTTGGAATTCAAAGGTGTCCTGCTGAATGAACCCTCCAGCAGAGCCAGAGTTTAAATGCCTAACGGCGCTCTTACTTTCTTTGAGCTAACCAGGTCTCTGGATTTCGAGCCATTAATTGTAAGCCCTGAAAGGAGAGGTGATCCTGGCAGAGGTTCTGGTTTCAGGCCAGCTCTGGGTTTCAATCCCAATTGTACTGCTTTCCAGCTGTGTGGACTTAGGCAAATTGCTCAACGTCTCTGAGCTTTCATTCTTCATTCATGAAACAGGGACAGCAGTACATTTCGGCAGAGTTGATGCAAAGATTAAGTGAGATAATGTGTGTAAAGTTATGAACACAGAATAGGCTCTCACAAAAATACTAGCAGGCTCTCACAAAAATATTATTTTATCCACCATTGAACCCTAAAATCATTGATAATTTGAAATCCAAAGGTCTATTGTGTTTCCCCCAAGTACTGGCCTTTCTTCAGTGGGACTTGGCATCTATGAAGTGTTATGGTTGATAACTGTGGGCTCATTTATTCATTCAGCAAACATTCAGCAAACGTCCAGCAATTAACGATTAACGTTAATCAGAACCAAAGACGTGCCACGCCCATGACTCATGCTGTGGCTCTAGAGATAAATAAGACATATGTCCTGCCCTCAAGAAGTCCATGCCACAACTTTATCTAGGCCAAACAGAAAATTTGCATCACTTCGTTATTGTCATAAGAGCCACTTGGGGACCTGCTATCCCTAGACTTGTAACTATTAGTGTTGTCCGGTAGCTGGCTTCTGGGCCATGAGACAGGGCCACGTTCAAGGATTCAAATGCAGTCATTGAACCTGCAGAGTGATGAATGCTTTTTCACCAAACTGACAACTAAATCGAAGGTGTTTCTGGACCATGTGTGGCGCACAGGTTTTCAACATGGCACATCCACAGCCACGGAGCAGGATTACTGTGGGGTGTTGGCAGAGACCCAAAAGTGTTTCCTTTTCGTCTCCTGCTGAGTGACTCGTTCATTTATTCCCCAGTCAACAGGCATCTCTTGAGGACCTACTAAGTGCCAGGCACAATGGCAGGTGCTATGAAGACAGAAAAGAGACGGATGGTCCCTGTGCCTGAGGATCTCACAGTCTTATGGGGCAGGGACATAGGTAAGACACAGAGGTAGATGGGACAATGCCTTGGACCCTGTGGTGGGGAGCAGGAGGGCACAGGGGAGGGATCCCCACACCCAATGGGGGCCATCAGAAGATGCATCGTGACCTCAGTGAGGTGAGCCAAGTCTGGGATACAGACCACAGTGAAAGATGAAAGGATCCTCAAGTGTATAAGCCAAGAGGGATGAAACAGGGCAAGACTTTGGGATGATGCCCTCTGGCTGCTCCAAAGACTGAATGTAGAGGTGTGGCAAAGGGTAATGAGGAGAAGTAGACATAAGTGAGATCACTTATTTCCTCTAGACAGCCCAAATGCATGCCCCTATGTAAACAGTAATTAAAACAAGGAAAAATCTATGTCATTCTTTTTAGCAGATGGCCCAGGAATAAAAGACCTGGATGACTCTAGTGGGTGAGCCCTAGATTCTTGGTTGAATCCTTACCTACACACTTGGGACCCACCCTGCAGTGTAGGGCAGGGGGCTATGGTCTACCTAAGGAACTCAGCTTGAATCCAAGAAATGTTTAATGCCCATGTCATCTGTGGCCTCCCCAGGGATCGTCTACCTATACCAGCTCCTTCCCAGAACACAGTGGTCACCATTACTCCCGCCAACCCACAGCTAACATCCGGTCCTGGATCACTCTCCTGGTGTTGCCACTCTGGCCTCAGAGGAAGCTAGCACCTTGTTTGTTGGTCTGGCTGTCACCTGGATTTTCATTACCAACTTTTTGACTCCTCAGTGCAAACCCAGCACAGCTTCGGGGAGGAGCAGAATGTAGGGAAAAGTACAGGGGCTCTGGGGAGAGAGTCTAGCTTTCCCATGCACTGTCCAGGTGATGTCAATGTGAAGCTAGGCAGGGCTCTTTGCAAATCCAAACCTCATTTTCCTACTACGTAAAGTGGGGATATTAGTATTTTCCTGGAGGGCACGTTGGGAAATGCCACCACCCTGCAAACTCCTGGGAACAGGACTTTGTCTTCCTTTCTGCCACTAGTTCTGAACTAGAACTGCCATAGTTCTAGCCACTAATGATTATCTGGCAGATGGAGAAAAATCATGAAATATTTAGGAATAACTGAACAATTGTATGCCAAGTGCCTGACAGAGCAGAGAGGATGCTCTGACTTGGATCCTCCTCCCAAGACCACATTTTTCTCATCCAAGCCAGGAGATGGTGAGATGCCTCTTTGCAAAAGGCCCACCCAACTTCTCTAACAGAAAAACCTTTAACTAGTCCTAGGTGTGGCAGGCAGATGAAGCGCACACACCAGAAACAACAAACCCACGTCCACCGCAGGGGTGGACCCCGTGCTCACATCCAGCTGCATCCTTCAGACAAAATTTTAAGTCTTCGTTTTGCAATTAGATTAAAACATGTTGGCTGAGTGAACAAGTGATTAAATTTAGCCAGGGAAACCATGAGAAAAAAAAATCATGCATCGCACTCATCCCAAAACTTTGCACACATTATCCCCCAAGGTAGACAACGGAGTACCTTTCAATGCCGTCTTTGACTGACATGGAAACTGAGGCTCAGGCAGGTCACGTGAGTAATAAGCAGTAGAGCCTGGCACAGAATCCACACCTCCTGCTCCCAGAGGTTGCTCTTTCTTCCATGGGCACTGAGCTGTCCCATCTACAGCCCTTCCATAATCTAGGCATTGTTTAATTTGAGCCCAGCAATGGGATGCCTGGGTGGCTCAGTGGGTTAGGCGTTTTGCCTTCAGCGCAGTTCCTGATCCCAGGGTCCTGGGATCGAGTTCCACAGCAGGCTCCCTGCTCAGTGGAGAGCCTGCTTCTCCCTCTGCCCCTCCCCCTGCTCATGCTTTCTCTCTCTCTCTCAAATAAACGAATAAAATCTTAAAAATACATAAATTAAAGAAAATGTTTAATTTGAGCCCACCAAGAAAAAAATAGCATTTTCTAGGGCCAGTAGTTCTGCATATCATGTAGATATCGCTTTTCCCTTTCCCCTTTAAAATCCACGCCAAGATGGTCTTCTGCCAGCTGAAAGTACTAGCTCCCTGTTCAATAGGGAATCTTCTGTAGAAAAGAACAAATATTTAAGATGGGGTATTTTTTTTCCCTTCAAGCAGAGCTAAGCAGGGGATAAAGATGTGTTATAATCTTCCTCGTTCGTATGCGAGGAGGAAAGTTTGGATCTACGTTCTTGTAAACCTGGAAGAGTCAGATAACTGACACTTCTCTAATCCAGGGGCTCAAATTTCAACCAGATATAACTTTTCTATGGTGCAAGACAGATGTGGCACCCAGAAGTACTATTACGGGATGTAGAGAACAGGAAAAGTTCAGTTTGTACTTAAACGGCAATGAGCAGATACCTGACTGGACGCAAGGATACCAGGAATTATGAATCCAGTGGGACAGGATTTTTTTTTTTTTCTGGAGAAATGGATGAGTGACACCAATACCACTGTGACTCAGGAGAGACCGTGTGCGCCCCTGATGTCACAGAAGGAAAACCAGACATAAAAATCTAGTATAAACATTCGAGGCCAAGACTGAAGTGAAGGCGGAAAGGTTACTGTTGACAATGTGGATATAAAAATATCAATTTGCAATATAATTATAAATAAAACGGTTGTTAACTTTTACAATGCCTATATATATTTATGTAATGTCAAAGCTTACACACCGTCAATCTTTATATCAACTTTTATATCGGCGTTCTGTGAAAAACACCATATTTCCTCGTGCTTTTTATAAAATAATAGAGAGGCTGTGGTCATAACCATCCTTCAGATGCATAGATGGGGTCTGTGCATGTGTAAATGATGCATGAGCTGTGTACACAGGCATAAATAACTCACCGGAGACACCAGATATGGCCAGAGCAGCATTGCCACTTTGACCTTTAGCCGAAACAGCATGAAAATATCATCCCTGCATCCACACGCTTCACCCCGCCCCCAGTTTGGGAATGTGGAAAAGGAGAAACAGATGCCCTGAGCACTTCCCGTAGTTATCATTGGGCACAAAGAATGCCTGGCCTGGAGCCGGGGAGGCTGATTTGAAGTCCAGACCCACCACTAGCCAGTTTGGTAATCTTGAAGCAAATCAAACATTTGCTTTATGTCTCTCTTCATAACAGACATTTGAGTGTATGTGGAAGATGAAATCCAAAATCACGTGAAAGAATTTTTGAGACCCTCGACCAGAAATCATGCGTCAGAATAAGGGCTATCCCACTCAAAGATGTAACCTGAGAACGTGGTTCAGTTATTCCAAGGACGAAATTGTCAACAGCATTTGAACACCTGACCAGCTGTGTGACTATAAGCCAGTCACTTAATCCTCTGAGACTCCATGTCATCATCCATAAAAGGAGATCGGCAATATCCACGGAATGACAAGGTGAGGATTAAAAATCCGTGAGTAGCACAATGACGCCTGTGTAGTAGATGGCTACTTCGCCTCCTCCTTCCCATCTAGCTCATTTATGAGTTACACAGGGAGAAGCTTCATCCTATCTGTCCAACGTGTCAGCCATGATGTGTTGTTATGAGGCTCCCATGACAGAACAGATGTGAAGACATTTTGAGTATCTCATTTATCCCACACACTGTCTCTGGTGTTGTTTTATGAAAGATACTGTAGTAAGAGTAAGTAAATGTGTTGTGGAGACATAATTATCAATATCACACTATCACGAGAGAGGGAGGAAACCTTTGTCTGCCCACTTCATCTTTTAACCTTGGTCCACAAAGACCATTTGTACCCCCTCTTCCTACATAGTGAAGTTCTGGGAAAGGCTTTCCACCTGCTCTGTCCTCGCTCCAATTTGCTCTTCTCCTTTAGAAAAGTAACAGTGAAAACATGGACTTTTGAGAAAACTTCTCCAGCCAGCCAGTGGCAAGGAAATGGAGCCAAGAGGAAGGGGCAGGCCCGCCTTCTCCCCCAGCTACGGGCCCAGCAGGCGAGCTGAGTGACATGAGGGTCATGTCTACAAAACAAGCCCAGGTGTGCCCGCACGTGGCAACAAGGGGCACAAGAAGGACCCCGCAGATGTGAATGAGGAGGCTGAGGTGGGAACCCTGCCTTTGTTTGGCCAGTTCTGTCTCAGTACGTGGGCATGGCTTCTGGGGAGCCTGGACTCACTGGCAGACAACACGGCCCAGCGGTTAAACTCAGTCTCTGTCACTCACTCATCACCAAGGGCTGGATCCGGGTCGGGGTGTGGAAACCACATCTTGCCTGAGGCCTAGAGTCTGTTCTCCACATATGTTTGACCTGAACTTTGCTTTCGGATTCCTGGGAATGGCCCAGGTTAAAAAAAGCTGCATGTCATTTTCCTTTTGACCATGGAACACTCTAAACCCCTAAGAGTAAACAATTACTTTAGGTGCCTAAAATGGATGACATGAAATTTTATTATAGTTGCTTACAGGCCCTGTGGTCCTCAAACCATGGTCCTTCGACCAGTAACATCAGTCACCTGGAAAATTACCTGGCGTACTGAATCAGACAGCCCGGGCATGGGGCAAAAGTCTGTGTTTGAACAAGCCCTGCAGGTGATTCTGAGGCATGATCAAGTTTGAGACCCCAAATCACAGAAACCATCAATCTCACCCAATCGATCAGTTTTACCAGGCCCTCTATGTACTACAAACAAAGCCTCGACACACTTTTCAGGGTACCGGTTGCCATAAGATGAACCCCCATCCACACCCCAGCACACAGATAAATCTCCTTATACAGGAAGTACATATTTGCAAGATACCTAATTCCTACGTGGTAACCATCTCAGCAAATGTCCATGGGAAAAATGCCCTGATGACATTTTCCCACTACTAAGGATTGCTCCATCACTTATGCTTAACAGAAACATCGTTGCAGAATAGCAGGTAGAAGCTGGAAGCTTTACGGCTAAAGTAAGGGCTCATCACATTTTGTCTTCTTCACCATCTGCCACCTGTTGTCTCCTCCTAAATGCACATGCACACGCAAGCATGCGCACACCTACAAACACTCTGTGGGGGCAAGATGCCAGTCACATCTTAATCCTCTGAGATCAGTTAAGGTAAACCCAGCAGTAGCGGGATCCCTGGGTTGCAACAGAGCAGGACATCCATGCTCTTCAGAATCATTACTCATGTCGTGATGAACAAGAGCGACAGTGAGACTAAACACAAAACATACTCTAGTTTTTACAAAGACGTTATTCTTTAGAGCAGTTCACGGCAAAATTGAGAGGGTTTCCTATAGCCCCCTGCCCCCATGCAGGGCTAGGCTCCCCCATTATCAACATCCCCTGCCAGATGATACATTTGTTACAACTGATGAGTCTGCATGGACACATCATTATCACTCAAAGTCCGTAGATTACATTAGGGTTTATTCTTGATGCTGTACATCCTATGGCTTTGGACAGACGTATAATAACACATATCCATCATTATGGTATCCTATGGAGTATTTTCACTGCCCTCAAAGTCTTCTGTGCTTCACCTAGTCATCTCCCCATCCCACTCTTACTCCCCCCAAAAAACCCCGGCAACCACCGATCTTGTTACTATCTCCATAGTTCACTGTATTCTGTTTTAAAGTATGTATGAATCCAAGCAGGTAGCCTTATAAGGCCTGAAGATAACAGGGGCAGTACCTGCAGATGGATTTCCTACATTTGCATCCATTGAGATTCAACTCAAGCAAAGCTAACAAGTGGTTCAAGGGCCCTAGTGGGTTCGGACTGGCCCTTGAGTCTTTGCTGTTAGTGCCCTCCTTTTGGGCAATGCCACCTTACTCACAGGCCTCCCTCTCTGGGGCCTTCAGGGCTCCCCTCTTCTCAAGGCCAGCATCCCGAACACTCCTGCCTTCTCTTCCTTTGGACCTAGAAACAGCCTACTATCTCCTCTTGGTCATAATTGCTAGAATTAGAATAGAGAAGACTTCACAGCCTTCACTCTGCCCACTGAGGTTGCCATCCCCCAACCTGCTGAGAACAGCCTGAAAATCTCCCAGCTCGTGGCTCCCTTGCTGTTCCAAAAAAACAAGCCAGAATGCTCAATACTAAGAGAAAGCAGATTATATAAATCACCAAGAAAAATGAACACTTGGGACTTCTGCCTTCTGCTTCCAATTCTGAGGGACGGTCCTATTAATCTTTCCATTCTTCAGACCCCACCTTCGTAGAGGGCCATAGAGTCTTCTCAGTAGCCATGATCTAAGCTTAAGGACAGTGTCTACTATTTATCATCTACCCTATGGGCAAGGCAAGCAGTATGCTGGAATTTTGTAGATGTTATCTCATCTAGTCCTTGTGAGAACATTGGGAAGAAGCTATTATTACTTCTATTTAACAAATAAGGAAACTGAGGCCCAGAGAGCTTAAGGGACTTGCTCCAGATCACAGGAGTCGAACACAGTTCAGCTTGATGCTCTGCTCTGCCTCTTCCTGCCTGAGGACACAGGCCGGGGCCCTGGGTGAGCTCTTGGCTCAAGTGTATTTCTCAGGCAGCCCCAGTTTGGGTGGCATCCATGCTACTGAGGCTCTCCCACACAGGAATGCTGACTTCAGGCACAGCTTTGTGGGGTCATTGCTACAGCCTGGTCCAGAGGTAGCCAAGGCTGCTGAGCCCACCCCTCCTGACTCAGCCACTTCCATAGGCTTTTAGTCAATTAATCTGGGCTAACAATGTTCATTCATTTATTGTCCCAGTTTCTCTAGCTCCTGAGCTGAAATATAGAGACAAGATGCTTTCTCTACCCACTTCACAGCACAGCTATAAGGCTCTAACAGAGAAGGTGGAAAAGATTGAAAGTGTAATGCAACAGGCTATTAAAGTGGAGGTTTCAAAGGAGATTGCAACATGCAATAGACGCCAAACTCCAAAATCAGACATAGTACGGACATCGGTGTGACATTTCAAACATGATGATGAGAACCAGCTAAATGATCAATTGTCCATAAACATACTTTAAAATATAATAAATATTAAGAAATTTATTTTTTATAGAAATACCATATGATCCAGTAATTCCACTCCTGGGTATTGATTCAGAGAAGGCAAAAAAACAGTGAACACATATATTGATAAGATATATGCACCCCTATGTTTACAGTAGCATTATCTACAATAGCCAAATTATGGAAGCAGCCCACGTGTCCACTGATAGATGAACAGGTAAAGAAGTTACGGTAGGTAAATATATATGTACATATAGATACACACATGTGTACGCGCTCTCTCTCTCTCTCTCTCTCTCACACACACACACACACACACACACACACACACAGACAAACACAATGGAATATTACTCAGCCATAAAAAAGTAGATCTTGCCATTTGCAACAACACAGATGGACCTAGAGGGTATTATGCTAAGTGAAAAAAGTCAAACAGAGAAAGAAAAATACCATATGACTTCACTGGTATATGGAATCTAAAAATCAAAACAGATGAATAAACAAACTGATAATTGCCAGAAGGGAGGGGGTGGGGGATGGGCAAAATGGGTGAAAGAGAGTCAGAGATCCAGGCTTCCAGTTATGGAATGAATAAGTCATAGCTGTTAAAGATATAGCATGGGGAATATAGTCAATGATATTATAATATCACTGTATGGTGATAGATGGGAACTACATGTGTGGTGAGCACAGCATAACATATAGACTTATCTCAACACTTTGTTGTACACCTGAAACTAATGTACCATTGTGTGTCAATTGTGAGCACAGCATAACATATAGACTTATCTCAACACTTTGTTGTACACCTGAAACTAATGTACCATTGTGTGTCAATTATATTTCAATTTTTTTAAAGAAAGAAAGAAATCTATTTTTTGAAGAAAGATTCCTTTAGAGATGGTCACTGGGAGCTGGGAGTATCAACCACCCCCACTGGGGAGAGATGGAGGGGTGCTACCCACAGACACCAGCTGGTGAGAGGCTTTGATATGCACTCCCCACAGATGGGGAACACAGCAAATTCACCCTGACTCCTGCACGAGAAAGCCAAAGCTGTGGCAGCAGAATTCAGTCCTGTCTGGGAAGTAAGCACAGATCAAAAAGCAGATCAAAGCAAGGGAAGCGTGCAGGCTAGAGATGAATCCATGATAGAAATGTTGACCCCTCTGATTCACCTCCCTTCAGTGGGGGAGACGACGAACCATGAGAGACTATGGACTCCGGGAAACAATCTGAGGGTTTCAGAAGGGAGGTGGGTGAGGGGATGGGGTAACCGGGTGATGGGTATTAAGGAGGGCACGAGTTGTGATGAGCACTGGGTGCTATGCACAAACAAGGAATCATAGAACACTACATCAAAAACTAATGGTGTACCGTATAGTGACTAACATAACATAACAAAAAAAAAAAAAAAGAAGAAGAAAGAAATGTTGACCCCGAGTTGCTCTAAATCGATCCTGCCAGGGTGGGGGCCTCAGCCTGCAGACACAGAAGGACAAATGGGTGGAAAAGGGAAGCTGAAGAGTGAATGGGCCATCCTCTTGAAAGAGAAGCACTTCCCATGAAAGAGGGCCCAGTAGGGAGTCAGCAGAGAATCCATAAAAGTGCCTGAGAGAGTTCCTTGAGCACCTGCCGGGCTGAGAGAGGGCAGAGCTAGCTCACTTCCCCAACCCTATGCCCCTCCTCTACCCCAGTCCCACACTGGTGGGATCAGACTCGGCAGCCGGAAAGTGGGGGAAGATGAGAGCCGCTGAGAACAGAGGGCCTCAGTGGGGCGGAGGCGGGGACCCAACACTTAAATGAGGATTGGGGGGCTCCCTAATATATTGGACTGGACCCTTTGCTTGTTTACTGAGGTTGTGTCTGTGACTTAAAGTAACTGAGGACCTGGTGTCACCTAAGAGACCACAAGAGCCCTGAGACCTGTCCGAGTTTTCACCCAACTCAAAAGACTTAAAGGAATCGTAAGAGAATAAAAAAATAAAGTTGCTTGCGTCGTGATGCCTCATTATTTCTGCTTACTTACAATGTCCTTTGCGATGTGCTATTTCTTACCCTGACAGATGCCACCACCATCTCTCCAGTAACCCAAGTATCCAGTAACCAGGCGGGATCCTCTGCTCCCTGCCCCCAGCATAGCTGTCCATCACCAGGACCTGTGCGCTGCATCCCTTCCTTCCTGCACAGGTGTCCACTCCCCTCTGTCTCCATCACCATGACTCTAGTCCAGCTCTTTCACCTGTCATCTGCCCAGATCACTGACTCACCTCCCTGTTTGGTCTCCCCAACTCTCAGCTTTCCCTATTCAATCCACTTGTCTTACTTCAGTCAAAGCCACATTTCTGAAATACGAGGCCAGCCTGTCTTTTTATGTTGAACAGCCTTCCGTGGACCCGTACTGCTTTCAAACACTTTAACTGGCTTATGAGATTTTGGGGCACAGGCCCAACCCCCTCTCCAGCCTTTCTTCACTCCACTACTCCCCCCACCCTTGCATGGAACCACATGGCCCATCCACCACACGAACGATTTATGCTGCCTTCTCTTCCTGGTACTTGCTCTTGTACTCAGAAGCCAAATTCAAGAGCTATTCAGCCGCAGAGACTGGGCAGCTGTTCTTTGAGACGTGAGACAGTCCTGGTATTCTTTGTTTTTCAACCTCAAAAGCCTTAACCTCCAAGCTGCCATTTTTGCATTGACCATAACTGGTAGACTGAAACAAGCCAGAGGAGGCTACTGAAAGCCACACCCGATAAGGTCTGCAGCGTAGGGCCCCTCCACCCCATCTTTTGCCTGCCTGACTATTCAGGTCTCAGTCCAAGTATCACCTCCTCCAGGAAGCCTGCCTTGACATCCCAATGTTGGGCTAACTTGGCTTCCATGTAGTTCCAGAGCACAGTGTCATTGCTGCCCATGCTTAACACATGGCATTCCCTTGGCACATGTGTCCTTGCTGGACTATAAGCTCCTGGAAGGCAGGGCTGTGACCCCCACCTGGTCACAACTCTGTCTTTTGTGCCCATAACTCAACCTTCCAAAACTTATCTATGTAACAGGATAGCAATAGTCTATCCCTCCGGGAGTTATTATCATAAAATGAGAGAATTAGTGCAAAGCACTTAGCATGTAGGCAACAACTTAATAAATGTTAGCTATTTATTTTTAATTATAACTCACCATATTGTCATTGACGAGGAGAATCAGTGGAAAGAGTGGCACCATTGCTGCAATGTGACATATATGTGTCCCCACACGGGACAGCCTGTGGGCAGAGGCTGCTAATGCAATGACTCATCAAGGTCCTTCTTACCCCAATCACAAATGCCATCAAAACTGGAAAGTTTACTTCAATCAAGCAGTTGTCTGCCCCAGAGATTGATGGGAGATGGGACGTGCCAGCAATAAAACTCTTTTTCTAATTAACTAGAAAAAGTCATCATGTATGCACGTGTAAGAAGGTCTTCAGATAAACACCTGTGTTATCACAGAGCCTGGTCAACAGCAAAGCACTGCTCTGCTTTTGCAATTCAACCATATCCATTTCTTAAATGGATCACTCCAGAATAAAGCCATTTACTGAGGGAGATTTATTTTCTGTCCCCCCGTCCTGTCTCTTTTCTTGCTTTTGTCCCCCAGCGTCACTTGCTCTGTAGGCAGTGACTATCATCTTCTGATATGTTCTCCCCCTATCACCCCCACCCAAAACAGGACTCACCAACCCCCTCACTGATGGTAGGGGTGGGAGACAGGTGGCTTGAGAGGTCCTGCTAACAGTGGCAGGACAAAATCATCAAGCTTCATTTGGGGACAAGAGGGGAGTTATTAGATGAACACCAGCTTGGAATGTTGGGTCTCATTAGTACAAAAAGAAGCCCGAGTGACTGGATGAGAGGAAAGAGCATTATTTTGTGATTCAGACCCCAGCATCGCTGACAGGTTGCCAAGGGTGTATAGGAGCATACGCTGAAGCCCCCATCTAAGCAGCAATGAGCAAATGTAGGAAACACAAAATAATGCCCCGCATTTAACCAGCCACGACTGAGTGTAGCACCAGGCTCTTTCATTTGAGGGTCATATTTCATTTGATGGTCATGACTGCCCTGCACGATCGGAGTTATCACCATCCCCATTTTACTGATAAGGAAACTGAGGCTGAAAAAGGAAGCCCAAAGTCAAACAGCTGATGAGTGATAGCTCAGGGACCCCATATCGATCTTCTCCCATCACAACACCATGCATTTGGGCCCTAGAGGAGGAAGAGCTCCAAACAAAATCATATCCTCCAAGGGCTTCAAAATTACTAATTATTATATGAATGATACAGTTCTGATGAGTTAGCAGAGAAAATGTTGACCATCTTTACTTCTGAAGTTGATACTAATGACGATGTTCACATCTCCAGAGCCCTGTCACAGGCCAAGCTCATCTCAGCACTGGGACTGGACAGTCCAGGTGTTTTAACCTCTAAAGCACTAACTTCTGATTTGCAATCACTGTGCAAACTGACATTCTTATATTGGAACACTCAGTGGTGGGATAGCATAATGCTTCTCCCTTGCCTCAACCCCGTCTCAACATCTCAACCCAGAGACACAAACCCAAGGACTTCTTTCTCTGGTTGGGGTTGAGGGATCCCTGTCTTACCCTTACTGGGGGCCTCCTGCCTGTCTATAAGAAAAAGGAAGGAGGTTTTCCATGTCTTAGCAGAAAGGCATCCCTTTCTGATTGGGATCCGAGCTGCAAAGAAATGACCAAACAGAAACAAGATCCTACCTGAGGAGGGTCTCAGAGTGACAGTCCATATCCGTTTCTCTTCTCCCTCCAATGTGGGGCATGATTTCCCTGCCCTGTGCAGTCAGGCAGGGTCATGATAGACCTGCAGGCTGTGGGCTGAAGGGATGTGTGCCGCTTCCAGCCTGAAGCTTGAATTCCCAGTACAGATTCTTTAGCATTCTCTTCACCTACAACAGCCCATGAGTCTCAGACAGTGCAGCTCAATTGTGTTGGAGCCTCCATCATTCTGGACCCATGAGAGACTGTGGGGAGCAGGCCCTTCTCACGGGCACAGTGCACATGTAGAGTGAGCGATAAATAAAAGTTTATTATGTTAAGCTTAAACACTGAGATGTGGGGTTGTTTGTTACTGTGTCTTAGCCTAGCCTAGCTTAACCAATACATTCTCGGTGTGAGACACTTTCTCCCCAGGTGCAGCAGAGCTCAGGGATGTTCCCATGCTGCCATTCCATGTTCACGATCATGGGACCTATATGGACACCAGTAATATCAATAAGACAGTAGGTGACGCAGGTTTATTATGCTTTGGTAGAGTTAGCAAGTTACAGTCAAATATAAATAGGGAAAGCAGAGAATAAACTGTATACTTTTTTTTCTCGAGGCAGAGTTAACATTTATCAAGCATTTACTCTGCGCTAGATATGTTAAGAGTATTATTTCTAATTCCAACATTCCTACAATCAAAATAGGTATTCTAATCCCCTTTCACATATCAGGAAACTATGGTTCATGGAGACTGGTTTATTCAAGGTCACACATGGAAGTTTGGCTATAAATCCAGACATCTCTGATTCCACAGTGGAAAAGTTTTCTGCTATGTGAAATGAGTTTGCCCACTCAATATTCCTGAATAAGTGATTCCTAGACAGATGGATGGATGGATGGATGGATGGATGGATGGATGGATGGATGGATGGATGATGGATAATAGATGATGGATAGATAGATAAATAGATAGATAGATAGATAGATAGATAGATAGATAGATAGATAGATAGATAGATAGAATCTTTTATTAACCATGGTTCCCCATCAGTAGTAAAGCCCAAGTCCCCCCCAAAAAAAGTGGGGAATCATGCAGGAAAAAGATACAATTCTCAAAAAACAAGAGATTAAAAAGGAAGCACACTGAGAGATACCACAGTGCTGTAGTTTTGAGGGGCAAGCTCTGCTTTTAAAATCCAGGTTCACTCCCACTCATGATTTATGTGACTTTGGTAAGTTACTTTGCCTTGCTATGCCTCTGTTTCCCTAACTGTAAAATGGTAATAAAATAGTGCCTGCTTCACTAGGCTTCTGTGAGGATTAAGCAAGCTGGTACAGGTCCAGGGCTTAAAACAAAGGTCTAGCACACAGCAAACCCTCTAAGACTTTCCCTTCTGTTGCCTGTACGTGGGTTGTGAAGAGCAGCATGGAATGCGGGCCACCACTGCACACAATATCCTCTGCCCATCGTTCCTAAGTGGCAGGCAGTCCACTTCCTCCCCTCAGGACTCCCCCAAAGGCCCTATTCCTTGGAGAAAGGATGGATGGTGTGGACACCATCTCATGTATGAAAGGCGGCTCTGCTCTCCTCGTGAGCTTGTTTTGAATGAGATAATTCTGTGCCTCAACCTCCAGACGACATGGAAATCAAGCCCAATGCTTAGGCCATTCTGCTTCTTCATGGGAGGGCAGGAGACAAGGCAGTGCTGGGAGCCCACATCCCCAGGAGGGTCTGCAGGTCCCCAGACCTGCTGGAGGGAGGCTGAAGGCAATGTTCCATTCTCCCTCAGCTTCACTGTGAAGTTTTGCTTTAGACTTTCTCTCAAAAACACCTCTTAACCTTGATTTTATGAACTTCACAGCTGAAAAAAAAAAAACCCTCATTATAATGGTATAATAATTATAATAATAACACTTTGAAATTATTATTTTGTTATTTGTATTATCAGCTTAACCCAGTAGAACATGTTGCAGACAATGAAGCCCTTGCATATGTATTAGCAAATCCCACAGCCACACTGAGAAATCGAGAGGACTAGCTGAGATAGACGGGCCATGTCCTTAGTTTATAGAGGAGGAAATACACATACATACATTCGGACCCTTAAAGTCACCTGACCTCCCCAAAGCCAATCAGTCACACTAGCTGAGCTGGACAAGAATCTAGGTTCAGCAGCACAGAGTCCAAGGTACGCTTCCCGGTAACCACAAGGATGCTTTAGTTCCAGGCTGTACCACTGCAGGATCCAGAGGCTCGAGCCCCAGGAGAGCAGGAAATTGTTCTGTGTATAGGGATTTCCACATGGTAGGGACTCAATAAGTCTTTGTCAAATGAATGAATGAATGAATGAATGAATGTGTGCATTCATGCATGATGCTTTCAGAGTGGGGAGTGATCCACCCAAAATTAAGCTTCGATGATGTAACAAATGCCTCATTCCCCCACCTGTGTAGCCTACAAAGACCCATTTCACATCCGTTTAATGTGATAAAAAGACCATTCCCTGGATCTAATGTGGTTTTTTTTTTTTTCAGAATTTTATATGCATGTTATTTGCTTTTAAAAACTTATCATGGGGGCGCCTCGGTGGCTCAGTCGGTTAAGTGTCTGCCTTCCACTCAGGTCATGATCTCTAGGGTCCTAGGAGACTGAGCCCCGCACTGGGCTCCCTACTCAGTGGGGAGTCTGCTTCTCTCTCTCTCCCTCTGCCCCTCCTCCCTGTTTATTCTCTCTCTCTCTCTCTCTCTTTCTCTCTCAAATAAATAAATAAAATCTTTTAAAAAAATTTATCATGAGCTACTTTTAAACTTTGCACAGCTCCTTCAAAAAAGAAAGAATTGGGAAACTGGTCCCCAAATTCACTCTTCCAGAGAGTTTTCCATTCTCTGCTCCATAAATCAGTTTCTGGTGAAAAAAAAAAAAAAATGCCAAACTGGCCAGGAGTGAATGCCTATGGGTTTGAAGATGAGCCACAAAGCAGCCTGCTGCAAGCCCAGAATTTCTTTATGCTCTACTGTTTTATCTTTTAATAATTCATGCAGATTTCACATTTCAGTGCCCAATGTATCTGTTTGTTCAATATAAAAATAATGATATAAAATACTTAGCAGTTAAATTACTTGACTTTCTCTGCCCTCACCCTGGGAAAAATCAAATCAAATTGAATCTCCAAGAAGACATGTTTATGCTATTATGCCTTATATCACACTACCCCAGAAGGGTGTGGTACCCAAATGTAAGTAGCACCCACCTAGGGAACCACACCCACCTCCCACACATGTTCCCACCTCCCACCACGCTCTCAATTCTCCCCACCCAACCTCATCTCTCATCCCTGCAAGCTTTCTGTACCACAGTTGAACTCAGTTAAGTTTCTCATACCTCCCTGAACACCTGCTTCTGGAGGCTGGCCGCCAAGAATACTCCACAGAACTGGGTAGGGGGTGCTGGCCACAGGGCTGAACTCAGACGTTATTTACAGCTCATCCCGGCCAGAAGTCCCCTCCTCGTCTGAATGGTGCCATCATCATACTTAATCTTCTGTTTACATATCAAGAGCAGACTCCCAGTGGCTTTGTGCCTTCTCTGAGGAAGAAGTAGGGGCCTCTGGAAGCTTCTAATCCCCTGCCACCAGGGGTCAGCCTGCACTTGCTGCCTGGGCCCCTCCGATGTGACCCTCAGTCACCATCATCTGCATCCTGCAAGTCTTCTAGATGCTTACATTCAAGCCCTATCAGTGCAAAAATGAACATTTTGTATTATCATTCACTTTTTCCATTATAAAAGCAATACATGCTCATTGTAGGACATTTAAAAAATACGAAAGAGTCCGACAATCACTAGCTGTCCCACCACACAGGGACAATTAATATTCGGGCCTTTTCCCCCAGATTTTCTTTTCTATATGACTTTTATTAAGCTTTAATCATAAGGTAGGTATATTTTATATGCCCCCCTTTAGTGCCACTTTAGAGTATTAGCATCTTCCTGTGGTTAAAAACTCCTTATTATTCCTGAACACAAACAATAATTCCTTTCTCATTTCTAAGCCCAAAATGAGAGTGAGCAAAAAGTAGTACTAAGTACTCCCAAGTACTAAGATGCTCAAACTCTTTTTCATGGCAGCCAAAGAAACCTAGAGAAGAATTCCCTACAATGAGTCCCTTTCTCTGCCTCCAGGAAGCGTTTCCTGGCATGGGTTATCTTTGCACTGAGATGACCTTCATCCCCTGAAGGTCACCCCTGGCCATTCCTGAAGGGTAGAATGAATGTTCCATCTACTTTTCTCATAGGTTCCAGAGCTCAGGTACTAGTTCTTTAAGCAGTGGTGTCGATTTGTTGTGAGTCTTTGAGCTTGCTTGGCTTCCTTGGACTGCAGAGACTCCCAAAGAACCCATAATATGCTCAGAGTATACTTCAGGTCTGCCCAGGACACCTTCAGCAAAAGCTGACATTGACAAGGACTGCTCAGCTGGGATTCTCTGGGAAATAAGAGTCTTTTTTTTTTTCCACTTGTGCTAAAGTATTATTATTATTTCCCACGATGCAGCTGAAAGATCTTGCTGTTGTCTGATCTCAGTTAAATCCAAACAGGAGAGGCAACAGAGAGAAAGAGGTGATGATGATGATGATGATGGTAATGATGATGATGAGGATGGCAACGAAAACCTGCCAATGTCTTCCAGCCAAAAGGACCAGGAATATATCTGCAATTGAACAAAGCAAGGCTTACTGACTCATTGCAATGAAAGAAAATGCATACCAAATGGCGTCTCAGTAAGAGGATGGTGAAAGAAATATAATAGGTTTTGAGCTTTTGTTAGGAGGTCTGGGGATGGGTCTGAGACAGAGGGGCTTGGCTCTGGATTGGAAACTTTCAGGAGGGAGAAGGAATCCAGTATTTCATTACCTTGACAATTCTTATCCCTAAGGTGGAAAGAACAAATTGAAGCTTATTGGTAAACAAGTCGCAGTTTATAAAAGCCAGCATGGGGGACATTTTATCATTTCTGTGATTTGGACCATGTTCTGCTTTTATCTGTATTCAGACATGGTTATGAAGTGATTTGGTTTTCTTTCTGCTCAGTTGCAGTCACAGAGCGGCCTTGTCTGCTGTTGGGGTCTGGTAATGTTATGTTCACAGGAGAACACCCACAATTGGCCGTGCATGCTAGGCCAGCTCCTGGCTTGCAGGGGCTCCTTTTTTTCCTTTATTAACTTATTAAAGAGTTGCTGTTATTATATTTACATTAAAATAGAGAAACTGAGGCTTCAGTGGGCTAAGAAATTTGCTCAGGTTAGGAATCAAACCCAGATCTGACTCCAAAGCCCAATGTGCTCAGCACTCACACTAAACTCAGTCCCCATGCAGTGATTATTTCCATGTTATATTTTACTTTTGAATAGGTAATACATGTAAATTAAACTATTTGAATAGGTAGCACATTACATACATGTAGTGTAAGATTATATACAGAATTCAAAATGTAAAGCAACCTACTGAGTGGGAGAAAATATTTTCAGATGGTATATCCATATAAGGGGTTAGTATCGAAATTATATAAAGAACTTATACAACTCGACACCAAAAAGACAAACAACCCAATTCAAAATGGGCAAAGGACCTGAAGAGACATTTTTCCAGAGAAGACATACAGATGGCCAACAGACACATGAAAAGGTCTTAACATTACTAATCACAAGGGAAATGCAAATCAGAACCACAATGATGTGATGAGCGCTGGGTGTTATATGCAACTGATAATTTATTGAACATTACACCTGAAACTAATGATGGACTATCAGTTGGCTAATTGAATTTAAATTTAAAAAATGTTTAAAAAAACAATGAGATGTCATCTCACACTAGTCAGAATAGCTAAAATCAAAAACACAAGAAATGACAATTGTTGGTGAAGATGGGGAGAAACAGGAACACTCATGCACTATTGGTGGGAATGCGAACTGGTGCAGCCACTGTGGAAAACAGTATGGAACTTCCTCAAAAATTGAAAATAGATGGGGTGCCTGGGTGGCTCAGCCATTAAGCATCTGCCTTCAGCTCAGGTCATGATCCCAGGGTCCTGGGATCGAGTCCCGCATTGGGCTCCCTGCTCCACAGGAGGCCTGCTTCTCCCTCTCCCATTCCTCCTGCTTGTGTTCCCCCTCTCGCTGTGTCTCTCTCTCTGTCAAATAAATAAATAAAATCTTTAAAAAAAAAAGAAAAGAAAATGTGTATCTCTAAAAAAAAATTGAAAATGGAATCACCATATGATCCAGTAAGTTCATTACTGGTTATTTACCCAAAGAACATGAAAGCACTAATTTGAAAAAGGTATATGCACCCCAATGTTTATTGCAACATTACTTACAATAGCCAAGATATGGAAGCTACTCAAGTGCCCAACGATTGATGAGTGAATAAAGAAGTTGTGGTATATATATGTACAATGGAATGTTATTCAGCCATAAAAACGAATGAGATTTTTGTCATTTGCAACAACATGGATGGAACTAGAGGTGTTTACACTAACTGAAATAAGTCAGTCAGAGAAAGACAAATACCATATGGTTTCACTTATATGTGGAATTTAAGAAACAAAACAAAGAAAGAAATAAAGAGACAAAGAACAACAACAAAAGTATACTCTTAAACACGGAGAACAAACTGGCGGTTGCCAGAGGAGAGGTGGGGGTCGGGGGAATGGGTGGATTAGGTGAAGGGGGTTAAGAGCACACTGATCATGATGAGCGCTGAGTAACGTATAGAATTGCAGAATCATTATATTGTACACCTGAAGCTAATATAACACTGTATGTCAATTATACTCCAATAAAAGAAAAAGAAAAAAAGTGTCAGAAGGGCACTCAGTGAAAAACAAGGCTCCCTCCCACTCCCAGGCTTGCCTTCCCCCACCCCACCCCCGTCACCCTCCTCCCTTCCAGAGACCACATCATTCCCATTTTTCCCAGGATCTTTTATTCATGACACTGGGCTTTGCCCTGTGTGGATGGAACAAATCCATTTAAAAGGATGGCATTGGGAGAAACAGCCAGTGACTTACAACCTGGCAAATAGCTTACTCTTCTCCTGCTCTTCCAAAATCTCTTTCACTAACTCAACGAACATTAATCAAACACATACTATTTTCCAGACACTGGGACAGCACTAGACAAGCAAACAATGAACTGAACCAGCGACTTGCCCTTGAAGTTTTCACTGTCTAGTAGAGAGGATGACCTTGATGAATCACAGCCAGGGAGTTGTGAGGGACCATGAGGAAGGTCCGATGGAGAAGGAATCAGTCCACTTGATCCTGAAGGATGGCAGGGACTTACTGAGTGGACATAGGTGAAAAGATCCAGAGGGAGAGAAGTCAGTCCAAGTAATCATGTGCAGGTAGGAAAGACCGCCAATGGCTCTGAATGGGGGGGGGGGGCGCACAGGTGCTTGGGGAAGGAGGCAGGAGAAGTGGCTAGAAAAGTTTCCCAGGGCCCTATCATGAGGAGCCTTCTGCAGGAAGCTAAAGAGAATGTTATCAGAGGGGCACCTGAGTGGCTCAGTCGGTTAAGCATCCAACTCAATTTCGGCTCAGGTCATGATCTCAGGGTTGTGAGATCAAGCGCCACGTCAGGCTCCATGCTGGGCGCACAGCCTGCTTAAGAGTGTCTCTCTCCCTCTGGCATGTGTGTGCATGCACACACACACATATTCTATCTCTAAAAAAAAAAAAAGAAAAAGAATATTATCAGAGTTAAATAAGATAGACAACATGGAAAAGATTTGAAAATTTCAAACACTCCTCAAATGCAATAAATTAATGGGTCCCTAGCTTTGGTTCCTCTATTGTCCCCGGTCATTGCTCTTCTCTGAAGATGCTGTTCTAACCATGGTCACCATTTGTGTGTGCAGCTGCTGAGGGCAAAGATCACAGAGGTCACTGAAAAGAAAGATAGCAACCAACTGTACACTTGACCTTCAATCAGACACTCAGGGCACCCACACCTGCAGCTCCAGGAGCAAGTGCTACTTGGCATTCTCTCCCATCCAGATTCTATCAAAAATGCTTCTAAGATAAATCACATTTGAGGAAGAAGGCCTAGGGGTCATGTTCTCCTCTCCCTCTTCAAAGCAGCCAGAGTGTGGCCTTTATAACAAGTTAGACTGCCAGGAATTATATTCCTGAACTGTATATGTGAAGGAGCATGCGAATCCTCCCCACCCAGCTATGCTTGCTACAAAGGTTCTTAACTGCCTTTTAAAAATAAATCCATGCTCAGACCCCAGAGATCTCATTTACTTGGCCTAGGATCAGCCTGGGCATTGTTTTTTTATATATATAAAGCGGGTTCTAAATGTGCAACCAGGGTGGAGTATCACTCTTCTAAAAAATGTAATTTGGGAACATCAATCAAGAGTCTTTATAGAAATACCACATCCAAATTTGTTCCTTGTTAGATTGTAAAAGTGTTGTTGAGGATGTTTCTGTTATTCATATAGCTTTTTATCCTAAAGACAGATTCTTCTAGGACAGATCCTCATAACAAAAATCTCTGCAACCCATCAAGTTTGTCACCCTGATTTCCAGGAAGCTCCAAGTCGAATTTGACACATGAAAGTAGAAGCATTGTAGTCAGACAGTGCCACCTACTACCCGGGGGACCTTAGGTAAGGACTCAGTTTACTCATCTCTGAAATGGAGGTAACAATACAAACTGCCCAGGGTTACAGTTAGAATTACATATAAACTCCCTCTCCCTCTGCTCCTTCCCCCTGCTCCTGCTCGCTCTCTCTCAAATAAATAGGTGGAATCTTTAAAAAGAAAAAAAATTGTCAAGACACCTGGGTGGCTCAGTCATTAAGCGTCTGCCTTCGGCTCAGGTCATGATCCCGGGGTCCTGGGATCAAGCCCTGCATCGGGCTACCTACTCAGCAGGAAACCTGCTTCCCCCTCTCCCACTCCCCCTGCTTGTGTTCCCTCTCTAGCTATCTCTCTGTCAAATAAATAAAATCTTAAAAATAAAAAAGTGTCATAAAATAGCACCAACAATAATAGACATCTCAAATTTTAAAGATTATATCTCAGTTCTACCTGTTGGTATACTACAGGAGTCAGCAAGCTACCGCCCGAGGGCCAAATGCAGCCCACTACCTGTTTCTGTAAATAAAGTTTTATCAGAACACAACCATATGCAATCATGTACATATTGTCCATGACTCCTTTAGCACTCCAGCAGCAGAGCTGAGTAGTCCCAACAGAGACCACAGGGCCTGTAAAGCCGAAAATATTTCTTACCTGCCCTTTTTTTTAATACTTTTCTACCATTTTTCTTTTTTTTCTTTTCTTTTTTTTGGAATTTTATTTTATTATGTTATGTTAGTCACCATACATTACATCATTAGTTTTTGATGTTAGTGTTCCATGATTCATTGTTTGCGTATAACACCCAGTGCTCCATGCAGTACGTGCCCTCTTTAATACCCATCACCAGGCTAACCCATCCCCCCACCCCTCCCCTCTAGAACCCTCAGTTTGTTTCTCAGAGTCCATAGTCTCTCATGGTTCGTCTCCCCCCCGATTTCCCCCCCTTCATTTTTCCCTTCCTGCTATCTTTTTTTTTTTAAACATATAATGTATTATTTGTTTCAGAGGTACAGATCTGTGATTCAACAGTCTTACACAATTCACAGCGCTCACCATAACACATACCCTCCCCAATGTCCATCACCCAGCCACCCCATCCCTCCCACCCCTCACCACTCCAGCAACCCTGTTTTGTTTCTTGAGATTAAGAATTCCTCATATCAGTGAGGTCATATGATACACGTCTTTCTCTGATTGACTTATTTTGCTTAGCGTAATACCCTCCAGTTCCATCCACATCATTGCAAATGGCAAGATTTCATGTTTTTTGATGGCTGCATAATATTCCATTGTATATTTACCACCTCTTCTTTAGCCATTCATCTGTCGATGGACATCTTGGCTCTTTCCACAGTTTGGCTATTGTGGACATTGCTGCTATAAACACTGGGGTGCGCATACCCGCTCAGATAACTACATTTGTGTCTTTGGGGTAAATACCCAGTGGTGCAATTGCTGGGGTCGTAGGGTAGCTCTATTTTCAACTTTTTGAGGAAACTCCATACTGTTTTCCAGAGCGGCTGCACCAGCTTGCATTCCCACCAACAGTGTAGGAGTTTCCCCTTCCTACCTGCCCTTTTTTAACAAAACCCCTGGGATAGGCCCTAGCATGATCCTAAAGTAGCACATTTTCTAATAAGAGAAGGGCATGTGCTGTTGTCTAAAGCCTTCTTTTTTCTATGAATTCTGACCAAATCTTCAACTTTCCCTAAATCACAGGGCTTCAGCTTGATAGGATACTTAGCTATTTGGCGGGAGGAACTTAGCTGCCTGCCACAGGCCCATGTTCTTCCTGGTACTTCTTGCCCTCTTCCCCAACCCCACTGCCTGGGTACTGCTCACCCACACGTACAGGTCCAGCCCACCCATCCTCACCTCCCTGCAGCCTTCCCCACCTTCCCTCGCCTGCTCTCCCCTGCCCACCGCTCCACCCCACACACAGTCCTACCAGACAGAACGAATCTCTCCTTTAGGTGTATCCTCGAAGCACACCTCATTCTGGGACAGCACCTACCTGGTTATATTGATTATACAGTTACTTTTACAATATTTATGTACATTATACAATATTTATGTATCATGTATAACCTTGGGGAACAGAGCTGTGTTTGGTTCATCATCGTCATGCCTTAGCAGAGTCCCTTGACGTGGGGAAAATGATGTGGAAGTCGATTGGAAAGGGAAGAAATCTTAGATACTACCCCATCAAATTCTCTCATTTCACAAATAAGAAAACAAAGGCCCAATGTCGAAATGGCCGCCAGCAGACTCAGGGCTAAATCCTGCCTCTCCTGGGGTCTCTCCTCACAAAGTCCGTCCCCACTCCCAGATACCAAACGGCAGCCCTGGACTCCTGACAGGGACGGCACTGACGAGAGACAGCATGATGTAACCACCAGAGTGCCTGGTGCACATGATGGACCAGTGGGCTGCAAAATTAAACTCCTCTTTTTAGAAGCCTTTTGTGTGTTAAGGAAGAGAATAAATAAGCTAACACCAGGGCCAGTTAAAAAATGCACTCAGACAGAGACTGTATTTGACTCTTTCAGGCTGACAGTGAAAAAATGAGCTTTGTAAACTGAAATTGTAACAGAATGAGTTGGGCACAGGTGGGGGGGAGGGCAAGATGTTCTCGAAGGTGGCATCGTGACAGGTGGTGTGTGGTCACCATCAGTGGGTTGGCAACTTTAGTGTTCCTCTGAAAAAACAAGACAGAGCATTCTGGATTCAATCATGGGGCCCCAGGGGCACAGAAGGGGTTTGGACTCGGGAATGCAGTGTGGGGACGGGGCCACCGTGGAATTGTTTCATAATTAATTACCAGGCATAACACCTTTGCCACGTCACTGTCCTCCTGCGTTCTCCACACCCTCAGCTCGCCTGCACCTTCTAACCCACCCACATTAAGGGGCACACATATCTTGCTTTCTCTCTTCCTGGGTAAAAGGATATGAGAAGGGGTGATGTTTACTCTCTAGTCAAGCATTCCCGAGAGCTTCCTCTGTGCCCAACACTGGGCTGGGAATTAAACGGTGAGTACGACAGGCAGTTTCCGCCCACAAAGCAGTCACCCCATGTCACCCCAACGTGCCCCTGTCAGCTTTCATGGGAGAACTTCAGGGTCAGTTGGAGACAGAGAGTATTTTGAAAGAGGCCCTCAAATTATTCCATACAGAGGCCAGCAGCAGAGTGGAAAGGGCACTTGTGTTAAAAGTCCAAAGGCCTGGAAATAAGTGCCCCCCTACCAGCTAAGAGAGCTCAGCCAATTCACATACGTTGCAGTATCTTCACTGATAAACAGGGATAAGAAGAGCAATTTTGAAGTCGGTGCAGGGGATGAAGGAAGTTAGCTCGCATATGCTGGTGGTGAACTCAGTTTCTGGCACATTCTAGCTGCCCAGCCAGCCGCCAACAGCAGTGCCTTGCTCCGTGAGGCACAGAATGATAGCAGGGAAGGCCTGAAGCATCAGATGCCCCTGGGTGTCCGTCTGGGAGACTCGGAGGACCAAGACCATGGCCACAAGCATCCGGCGAAGGCCCCGCTTGCGGCAGGTTCCAACTGGTTTTTTTGTTCCTTTGTTTAAAATAAACTGGACTGTCAGGGAGAATACAAATTCCCTCCACTCCCTTCTTCTGAAAGACAGCAGGCCCACCTGTCATCATACCTTTCCACCTCCCCACCTCCCCACCACAGCCCAGCCCCACTTCTCAGCACAGGCGGAACTCATCTGACTCTTCGCTGTTGGGGAAAATCCAGTGACTGTGGCAAAGCACAGGCTTTATAATCACACTGTCCTCTGCTGAAAGTCCCGGCCAGAGCACTTACTTGACCCACCTATGTAACCTTTCTGTGCCTCAGCTTTCTCCTCTGTGAAATGGGAATAAAGACAATGCCACTCTCATAGGTTCACTGCAGGGATGAAGCAACTTAATACATGCGCAATCCTTAACCCAGTGTTTGGCCTGTAGCAGCACTCAGTACATGTTGGCCATTGCTTTCATTAGCTTTCTCTCTTTCCAATGAAATGAGTGGCTCCACTTTGCTTTGTTTTTAAAGATTTATTTATTTATTGGAGAGAGAGAGGGAGCAAGCAGGGGCAGAGGGAGAGGGAAAGAGACTCCCAAGCAGGCTCCATGCTGAGCTTGGAGCCCGACGCAGGGCCCGATCTCACGACCCTGAGATCATGATCTGAGCAGAAACCAACAGTCAGACACTTTAACCAACTGCCCCACCCAGGTGCCCCTGAGTAGCTCCGCTTTGTGAGAAACCAGCAATGGGTGAGGTCGCTCACACAGTACTTGGCACCTACTGTGGGCGGAGTCGATGCTACTTCAAACAGGGCCTATAGAATCCCCACTCTTTGTATGTAAACATGGTAGCAAACCTCAGGATCAGTACAGGCGTGCAAATGAGCCTATCAGCCCAGCGGCAGGCTGTGTCTGAGGGAAGACGCTGAGATGGGCATGAAATGCAATTTAATCCAACAGAGGCCCTGGAGCTGAAGGATTTCCCACTGGTCCCTGCCCTGTTTAGAGACCTGTAGGGCCTCCTCAGACCCCACTGGGATAAATCCCCCTCTCAGCACCAACCCTCCGTCCCCAGCCACCCCTAACCCCTGTGCCCCCTCACCCCACGCCATGCAAGACTGGATTGGCATAACAACGATTTCAATCAGTAGGATGGGCATTTTTGCTGTTGATCTGTTTGTTGGTTTAGGGAGTAAAGCCTAATTGGCCAGGCCTCATACGCAACTGCCTCACTTCTTTCTGTTCATTCACATCTGCTTTAGCTGTCACTTGCCAAACCGCTCCTTCTTCTAAATAACTAATATAATGATGATATCACTTCATTTGGAGTGCTTGTTATGCACCAAGCACTTTGTATCCATTATATCACTTAACTGTCACAAGAAGCCAGTGAGTAGAGATTTTAACAGCTCTTTAGAGAGAGAGAAACTCAGGCACAGAGGGGTTAAGTAACTTGCCCAAGTTCACACAGCTACCAAGTAAGTAGAGGAGTCCAGTCTGATTCCAGAAATCTCTTACCTAGCAGGCTCTCTGCTTTTCCAGTGAAGAGACTGATGCTTGGTCTACCTCGTACCACATCGCAAGTCACACTGTCGTTAAGTGGTAGAGTTGGAATTCAAACACAGGACTGCCGGGTCCAACCCTACCCTCTTCACACTCAGCTCTCATCTTTCCTTGAGCACCTGTGCTTGACAGATCTAGTCCAGCCAAAAGGCATCTAAAGGATATCCTCATGTGGACACACGGCCATGTTGCACTTCTCTTGGTAGCTGGTCCACGAGACCAGCAGCTCCCCCAGGGTAGAACACTGCTTTGGGTTTCTATCCAGGTAAGAAGGGGACGTTCCAGGGAATTCCACTCAGCCTTTCTGCCATCATAGCCCTCATTCCATGGGCCTGAAGCCTGTGTGGAGTTCTAGTCATTGCTGACAATATCCATTCAGATCAAACATTCAGAGGGTAGGGAAGTAACCACAGGTGGGTCCATGAGCTGACAGGTGGACCACAGCTTTTTGAGTTCCCCCAGAATTTGCATTCATAACAGCCAGCACTAATTCCTGAGAGGACTGGGTATCTCCCTTTTCCATTTATCTGAACGGTTACTCTAGTAAAGGGACCCAGGACCCTTTGGGGATGGCCCGGAGGAAGATTTACAGGATGTATTTGTGGCAGTGCTGGGAGGTCCTTCCTCAAGACACACGGGCTCCCCTTCAAACAAGGGGTTCTGTGTCTGTGAGTCAACTTAGGTCTGAAAATCGGGCGAAACTCCATGACTCTATGTGATGGTGACTCAAGTAAGGTTTTTAACCAACAGACCTAGACTTTTCCCTGTTACATAGATCAAGTAATACTTCAGTTAACTGCCCATCTACTGCTTTCCTAGGGACAACCTCACTGCTAAAGATAACTGCAGGTCAGAATATTCTGGTTACCAGCTCATCTCTGCTGTCCATTATGACAGATGCACTTGCCCAGATTCAGGCACGTGAACCTTGCCACTTGGTTCGCGCCATTCTAAAATCCACTGAAATCAGGGTCCCTGTCTAAATGGCAGCACTTTTCACCATCATCCCAGGCCTCCAGAGACCAGCCACCACCAAGCTTTTTAAGGCTACTAATGTGCTTCCCAAGACCTTAGTGAAGGGGGTGTGCACTGAGCCCCCTCAGAGGATGGAGAGGGGGAAGGGGCTGCAGACAGCACATGACAAAGCCTCTTCAGCATCTCAATCTCCCTAAGCTCTGGATTCCTTCCCCACATCATACCAGGAAAGTTCTAGCTTCTCAACCTCGTTTAAGGAGGCCACACCAGGTGTAATTTTAGTCAACCGATCAAGCAAACTATTAGATCTACTTCTAGCTGCACAAGCCAATGCATTAAATCTAAAATCTCTAAAAGTGAACCTGTATCAATAAATTCCTCTTGATATGGCTCGATTTCATCCTCCTTCTTCTAAAATCTTTAGAATCCATTTCCACATATTCTTGGGTTTCCACCGATATAAATTAGCCAAACTGTGCACGGACTCTGGAGTATAATGCATCTCCTCCTTGCCCAGATCCAGATGCCCGTTCCCTACAGTACGCTGAGATCTGACACTGGTGACGGGTGTATGTATTAGTTTTCTCTATCTGCCACAACAAATTGCCACTAACTTAGTGGCTTCCCACAAAACAGCTCCATTACCCTACAGTTCACTAGGTCAAATAGCTGACACAGGTCTCACTGAGCTAAAATCAAGGTGTCAGAGGGGCTGCACCCCTTTCTGGACACTCTAGGGGAAATGCATCTCCCTGCCTGTTCAGGCTTCTAGAAACTGTGCCTCTGTTCCTTGGCTCACGACTACCCCGTTCATCCTCAGAGCCAGCAGCACTGCATTTCTCTGACCATGCCTCCATAATCACATCTCTCTGATTTCCTTCTACCTTATCTTCCACTTTCAAGGACCCTAATGATTACACTGGGCCCACCCAGATAATCCAGGAGAATCTCCCCATCTCAAGGTCCTTAACTAATTCCGTTCACAAAGGTTTTTTTTTTTTTTTTTTTTGCCATATAAATGAACATATTCAAAGATTACAGAGATTAGGATGTGGACATCTTGGTGGCCATTGTCCTGCCTGTCACAGTATAGGCCACCTCGGGGGCGGTAAGTCGATGTTGATGTGCCACTTGAGGGGAATGGGGCCTCCCCCTGGAGAAAGTCTTCCAGGTCTTGATGCAAAGGGAAGCTAGCATCCTCGGACCCACAAAGGAGGCGCAGGGGCCTGCAGGTTCAAGGTTCTTAGCTTTGTCTGAGTCTCAAATCCACCCTTCCTAACTGAGTCTTTACAGTGAATCAAAGAGGTAGGTCTTAACCCCATTTTATTTTTTCTAAGATTTACTTATTTATTTTTAGAGAGAGTGTGTGTGTGTTTGTGCGCACGCACAAGCAGAGAGGAAGAGCAGAGAGAGGGAGAGAGAGAGAATCTCAAGCAGACCCCACGTCCTGACGCAGGGCTGGATCTCACAACCCTGAGATAGTGACCTGAGCTGAAACCAAGAGTCAGACGCTCAACCGACTGAGCCACCCAGGCACCCCATCCCCATTTTAAAATGAGGAAATGGAGAATTGGAGAGGTTGAGTAAATTTTCAAATGTCACGCAGCTGGTAAATAGGACGACTATGCTCCAAAGCCCTTACCTTCTCTATCATATCATGTGGGCCCCCAACTCCCACTGAGCTGCCAGCTCACTGCAGAAATCTGCATCAGAGCTGGAAGGGGAGAAGAGTCCCCCTCACTGAATTAGATGGCCACTAGGCCTCAAGGTTGATCAAACACCCAAAACCCGTGCAACAAAAGATGAGCAGAAAAGACCCATCCAGCCTGCTCATCCATACCTACCACATGTCCACCTCCCACTCTGACTGGCCTGCTGCTGACCACCTCTACCAAACACAGTGCTCTCCACCAAGAGTCTCAAATCCCTCCAGCAGACAGCAAGCTGCCACCCAGGGCCAGGTTCCTGGATGCACTTCTTGATGGCCAGCGATGTAAACCCTCAGAAGAAAAAAACCAACCACTGTGTCATGGACAGATTCCTCTGATTATTTGTAAACTCCGTGGAAGGATTTTCTATGTTCCTCCATCTGAGAAGAAAGGCTGAGTACTCGTTCCAGAAAGGTACAGTGAAGACGCACCCTGCCCTTGAGGAGAAGACCCACCTGCATGAAACTGTGACCATGAGGCACACGCACACGATGACCAGTGACCCCACAGAGGCAAAGCTTCTGGAAAACAGCTGTCTGGGTAACAGAAGCCTAAAGCATCAGCAATGATGTTATTCTTACAAGCAGCAAGAGGGCTCCCAACAGGCCTCGAACAACAAAATTAATGGATTGGAAAGCAAGAATCTAATGTACAAGCTCTCAAAATTCCCCAGACTAGCTGACTCACTGTGCAATCACAGCGCTTAGGTCTGAGGTGGCCGTGACACCATCAGAGGAGGGAGTGGGCCAGAAGAGCAGCAGGAAAAACAGACAGGAGGTCAGCCCGCACCAGCTCCTTCAGTGGAGCAAAATACCACTTTCATGCAAAGCTTCTTTGAACTTCAGCAAAACAAATAGTATTTACACAAACAGCTTTCAAAAAATAAACTCCATAATGAGAGAGCAAGGAAGCAGAAGTCTACCCAGTTCACCCGCTTGATGGTTAAATCATTTTTTATTGAATTCAAGTTTCATGGCCCATTAGAGGCCTGGAGGCAGAATTCTCAGGGACACTTTTGGACTAATGAGTGTTTTGCAAATTGTTTTTCTAACAGACTTGTTCTTTTTCTGAGACTTGTAAGAACCTTTAGTTTCTGTAATTTGGCCCTGTGCTTGAAAAACAACAGCAAGTATTTTAATTGAACTTAATTGATTTCCATTATTAAGAGATGTTGGCATTTTATATCTTTTTAATACATTTTTGACACCAATATGAATATGCTGCCATCCATCAAAATACCACAACCTCCTACACTTGTCTTTGCACATTTATCAAATACCTTCTGACAAGGGTTCTCTTACCTCCTCCACCAAGATGTGGGCCTCCCTGCAGGGACCCAGCAATCCACAGAAAACAGAATTTCCAGATAGTGCCTTTGCACGTATTAGCTCCCTTCTTGCTTTACGAATGCCAAAACAGAGGGGCATGGAAGAACAAGGCAGAACCCTCTAGGACCCCTCTTCCCTGCCAGTGGCCAATGCCCCTACGCTAGCCCACCCCCACTCCCACAGGTGGGCAAGTCTGGCTGGCCAGAATCCTCCCTGGAACGTTCCCCCTAGAGCCACCAGCAAAGTCTTTGCTTTTCTCTTGGAATCCCTAAGCCGATAAGCTGTGGCTGGCCGGAGTCATCCCTGCTTACTCAGGGAAAGAACCTGCTGTAGCTATAGAAACACATTTAAATTTCACTTTTACACTTTTCAGTCATAGAAGCCAATAAATTATCTGATTTGCTCGTTAGCTTGAGGTGGGTTTGTCACTTTCAGTGAACAAAGGAGTGCGTGGTGTCAGCAGCTAGAAATGGATCCAACAGCAACTATTATGGAGTGCCTTCCATGGGCCTAACACTGTGCTAAATTCTGGGAATACAGCAAGGGTCAAAACAGACACACTGGACTCTTCTCAAGTTATGTGTTCACATGCAGAAGCAGAAAACGAACAAATAAATATATACTATGGCCAGTGATGGTAAGTGCCCTGGGGGAAAAGAAAACAGCATAAGGGGATAAAGATGTGGGATAAGAAGCCACAAGGCTTCCGTGCTTCAGATTTCCTCAGAGATGTGGAAGGAGACGGTTGTGGACTTGCAGAGAAAGTGTGGTGTGGCGCTAATTAGGATTAGGAGAGGAGGAGAGCCTGGGTGGCTCAGTCCATTAAGCGTCTGTCTTCAGCTCAGGTCGTGGTCCCAGGGTCCTGGGATCGAGTCCTGCTTCGGGCTCTCTGTTCCGCAGGAAGCCTGCTTCTCCCTCTGCCTCTGACCCTCCCCCACTCGTGTGCACTCTCTCACTCACTCACTCGCTCTCCCTCAAATAAATAAATAAAATCTTTTTAAAAATATTTAGAAAAAAAGAACGGAAGAGGAATGGTGATTAAATAAATAAGTCAGTAAATAAGTCACAATAAATAATTTGGATGTGGTCCTCAAGGCAGTGGGCAGCCATTGGAGGGTGTAAGTGAAGGACTGGCTCAGTCACATGGGTGGGTTAGGAGGCCCTCGTGGCAGCCAGCTGGAAGAGACATTCACGGCAGAGCAAGGGTGGAAGGGAGATAACCAGTGGACAGCCGTTGCAGTCATCCAGGTTAGAGACGGGACAGTCTGGAACACAGCAGTGTGGGTACTGGGGCCACAAGTGGGCAGATTCAGATTACTGGGTGGGGTATCACCAGAAGGGCTTGACTTAATGCACAGCGGGGGAGAGAGCAAGCAAGGAAGGACTTGGGGTTTCCTATTGGGAACAGGTTGATGGTGGGGGATCTACCCTAAAAAATCACAGTATGAAAAGACATTATAGGGAGCAATAAGAGATTTTGATTGGATAATACTGAATTTAAAATTAATGGAATGTCCCAAAGGAGATGCTCAGTGTGTAGTTGGACATTCTCTGTTCAATGAGTCAAGAAGGATCCTCAGAACTCTGGGTTCCCGATAATTGCACCCCAGTTCCTAACCACCAATGAAAGGAGTGAAGAGGACTCCACCCCAGCTCTTTGTGGCATGAAGAGAGTCCCCTGCCCCCTCGTTCCATCCAACACTCAGTGTCACCATCACCATCTGACTCAAACCCACCAGCACGCGCCCCACCACACTCTCCTGGGTATCCTAGATCTCCCAACGACACCACGATGCCAGACTTACCTCCCAGACTCTCATCCCATCCAGCCGCTATGTCCTCTCAGCTGGGATCACCTCCCACCCTCTACAATTCCCCCCACACTCTCTTGAGCATTCAAGCAGAACCCTCTATATTCTGTGGGCCAGTATTCAGCAAAACCCCCTAGGTTCTCAAGATTTTTCTGAATGCTTCCTCCTCTCTTTTGTTCCAATTCTTCAATCCCTGTGGGACTTACAATTCAAGCATCTGATCCAATCATCTAGTCCCTATCGCTCAGCCACTTCATGCCTTCCTATAATCACTCCTATGCAAATGTCCTCAAATTCCTCACCCAGGTTTCCCTTCATTGTTTTTTGCCTGGCAAAACCTGACCCTCATTAAATCCTTTCTTTCCGTCTCTGCATCCACATCCTACTAGCCAGCTGAATACGGCTGGCCAAAAACACACCTACTAGTCTCACTCTGTTGATGATTGCTACCGCCCCACAACAAGGCTGCTATGGTCTCTAGTTCATTCACTCCGCACTGACTTTGAGAACACAACCTCTCCTTTCCCTTCAAACTTGCAACTCCTCCTCACAGTATCCTTCTTCTCTTCTGTTTCCCATTTCCCTGGAAGAGAGAAGTCAGCAGGAGACCATCACAAGCTCCCACCCATCATCTACTCAGCACTTGCGCCCTCTGCCTTCCTCCTGTTCCAAGGAGTCTGGGCTCCTGCTCCGGTCCGTCCTCTGCGGCTGCACCAGATCACAGCCCCTCTCATCTACCCTACTGTGGGATTTTGATCCCGCAATTCTCTCCTTTCCTTCCAACATCATCAGTTGTTTCATCCTCCCCTGGATCATTTCTACCAGTATACAAACACGATATTTCTCTCGCTTTGAAAAAAAAAGAAACACTTCTTTTGACCCCATCTCTGCCTCTAGCTACCTTAAACTATTCGGCTTCCTTTTATAGCAAAACTCTGAGTTTTTTAAAACTTGTCCCCATTTCCCTCTTGCTACTCTCTGAAACACATTCCAGGTAGGCTTTTGCCCCAGCATGCCCTCAAAACTGCTCTTGTCAAGGGCACCAGTAACCCCCACATTGTTGAACCCAATGATCAATTCAAGGTCCTCATTTTTCTTGTACTCGAGTCATTTCTCTGTGCTTCTTAACACACTTCCTTCCCCACTTCCAGGAAGGTGTTTTGTACTGGTTCTCCTCACCCTCACTGACTCCACTGCCTCTCTGCCCTCAGACCCTTCTTTTCTATCTATCCTTGCCTGCTCCGAGTGATCACCCCCAGTCTCACCATTTTAAATACCTCTTATAAAGTGATTATCTCCTGAATTTATATCACCAGCTTGATCTCACCATTGAGCTCCAAATTTATATATCTAAGTGGCCATTAGACTTCTCGGTCTGGGTAGTCGAACAGGTGTTCAACCCAAAACTGAACGCTTACTCCCTCCCACCTGTCCTTCCTTCAGTCCTGCCCATCTTGGTAAATAGCATTTCCATCAGACCAATTGCTGCAGCCAAAGACATCAGAGGTATAATCCCTTCATGAACACTTTCATGAGCATCCTGTGTCTTATCTGCCAGCAATTTCTGTTGGAGCCACCTTGGAAATCGTGTGGAACCCACCCATCATCTCTTTCACTGCTATCTGGCGCTACGCTTATATTATCTCTTGCCTCAATTGATGCAAGAAACTAACTCACATTTCATCTCCTTTGTCCCATAAGGTCTATTCACCACAATCACCAGAGGGATCACATCATTCCTGTCTGTCCATTCTTAGTCTCTCCCACAACAGTAATAACATAAGCCAACACTTTGTAGCAGCCCATGGGCCACTGACTAACTCTCTGACCATCTCAACTGCCACACACATACCCCCATCTTCTGTTTTGATTATGTTGACCTTCAGGTTATTTCTCAAACATGCAAAGTATCTTCCTGCCTTTGGGCTATTTCATTTGCTATTCCTCCCACCTAGGATTCTCTTTCCTGATACCACATAGCTCACTCTCTCACTTCCTTCTAGTCATTTCTTACTTTGGGTTCCCAATAATTGCACCCCAGTTCCTAACCACCAACGAAAGGAGTGAAGAAGACTCCACCCTTTCCCTGCCACCTTTTCAGAAAGGCCTTTCCTAATCCTGCAATACAAAGCAACATCCCCCGCCCCCCGCTCTCCCTGATCTCTTGCTTGGCTTTATTTTTCCTCTATAATATTTGCACGTACTTATATATCAGGAGTGTACTACATATCTCTTTGTCTATTCCTTTGTTGTCTCTCTCTCCTGAAACCTATTCCAAGTCCCATTCTACTGTGCCATGATCATAGCTTGCTGTATGCTCAGGATCCTGATTAAAGGCACTGGCTCCTAAATGGCCAACAGACACATGAAAAAGTGCTCAACATTGCTCGGCATCAGGGAAATCCAAATCAAAACCTCAATGATGTATCACCTCACACCAATCAGAATGGCTAAAATTAACAAGTCAGGAAACAACATATGTTGGTGAGGATGCAGAGAAAGGGGAACCCTCCTACACTGTTGGTGGGAATGCAAGCTGGTGCAACCACTCTGGAAAACAGTATGGAGGTTCCTCAAACAGTTGAAAATAGAGCTACCATACGATCCAGCAACTGCACTACTGGGTATTTACCCCAAAGATACAAATGTAGGGATCCGAAGGGGTACGTGCACCCCAATGTTTATAGCAGCAATGTCCACAATAGCCAAAGTGTGGAAAGAGCCAAGATGTCCATCGACAGATGAATGGCTAAAGAAGATGTGGTGTATACATACAATGGAATATCATGCAGCCATCAAAAGGAATGAGATCTTGCCATTTGCAACAACGTGGATGGAACTGGAGGGTGTTATGCTGAGTGAAATAAGTCAATCAGAGAAAGACATGTATCATATGACCTCACTGATATGAGGAATTCTTAATCTCAGGAAACAAACTGAGGGTTGCTGGAGTGGTGGGGGGTGGGAGGGATGGGGTGGCTGGGTGATGGACATTGGGGAGGGTATGTGCTATGGTGAGTGCTGTGAATTGTGCAAGACTGTTGAATCACAGATCTGTACCTCTGAAACAAATAATGCAATATATGTTAAGGAAAAAAAAAAAGAAGATAGCAGGAGGGGAAGAATGAAGGGGGGAAATCGGAGGGGGAGATGAACCATGAGAGATGATGGACCCTGAGAAACAAACTGAGGGTTCTAGAGGGGACGGGGTGGGGGGATGGGTTAGCCGGGTGATGGGTATTAAAGAGGGCATGTTCTGCATGGAGCACTGGGTGTTATGCACAAATAATGAATCATGGAACACTACATCAAAAACTAATGATGTAATATATGGTGATTAACATAACAATAAAAAATTTAAAGAAAAAGAGAGAGAAAAAAACTAATGATGTAATGTATGGTGATTAACATAACAATAAAAGATTTTATAAATAAATAAGGTACTGGCTCCTCCCGGAAGCACTTGCATTCTGCTTGGAACTCCAAATGGTAGAGTTACAAGTATTTGTATCTGTAACCCCTGGTGGGGAAACATGGGGTTCAAAATTGCCTACTTTTCAGGTCACTGGTGATTTCAACCACAGTAACTTATAGAAGGAAGACCAAGAGGTTGCACACAAGTTCTTTCCTGGATCTGTGATCTCTTAGCTTCATTACCAGAAGGAAATAGAAGTGTATACCCTATCCATTGGTGCTCCTCCATGGACATCAGCAATGCATACTGGGGACACAGGCCGGGAATCTCACTTCCGTCCCTCTGTCACCTCCTCTTCAACCCCACATCCAATTGGTTCTGTCCCTCACATCTCTGCCCTGGACCGATGCAGCACTGAGAGGTTCACTGCCCCTTGCCATGCCAGTTTCTCCCTTAAAGAAGGTAAATCTGTAAGTGAGAGTGTCAGCCGGGCAATCCCTCAGGCCTGTTCTTGCTCTCAGACTCTCTCACTAGAACAGCTGAGAAACCCAGAGTCCTTGCTTCTTCCTGCATTCCACATAGCTTGTTCTCTTTCAAGGTTAAGTTGCTCCCACTATAAAAATGATTAGTTAATTGTGTGTAGGCAGTGCAAAACGGAAGGGGCCATGCACATGGACAGCTGAAAGTGGTATTCTCAAATTATCTCCATTAACATTGAGAATGAATTCCCAGGACACCACGCCTTCAGTGCCTCTAACCTGTCTTGGAAATTAGAAGCAACATTAACTGCTCCTACATATTCTCCTGCTATTTCACAGCCGCACCTTCCACAAGAGGTCCCTTCATCCTCACGCTCAGCCTGGGAAGCTCAGGGCATAGGTGGCAGGAGCTTAATTAGTCACCTTCAAAGCTTGGGCTGCCACACCTCTCAAGCCTCCATCAAAGCAAAGAAGGCAGAGCCAGGGGCACAGTGGGTTAATGAGGGACCTGTACCCAGTTCTCGAGAATCCCCCCCAGGTGGGCATTGTGCTTCTCGTGAAAAGCCCAGACCAGGGCCAGCCCCTCTCAGATCAACTCGATTTCAATTCACAGCCTCTCATAAGGCATGTGATATTAGCAAATGATGGTGATTGTCTATTAATTGGCCTTTGTGGTAAGTCAACGGTGAATTGCTGGTAAGCCCGCTGGAAGAAAATTATACTTATTTTTACTTAAGGGCAAAATAGCCACTTTCATGCTTTGGCAGGAGAAAAGGAAATGAGAATTATTTAAATGAGTCAGCGGAAATAAAAGAAGTAAAGGATGGAAATAGGGAATGAATGTTTTGCATCTGGTTTTGAAGCAATTCTTTATTAGACCTCTTCTAATTACGAATTATTATTTTGGTTATTATTGGGAAAATGGCTGTCAGTTGCTAAATTGTCGTGCTTCAGTCACTCCACTGAGAATATATTTGCACCAGCAACGCTCAAGCTAATTTTACCTTCAAATTCCCCTTCGTCTGGCTGCTAAGCATAGCAGAAAGTGCTTTTCGATCAGTGTATTCCTCCTGGTGCCCAGCCACAGTGGGATTCCGGGCGGGGGGCGGGGGTCAGTCTCATTACCAGCAAGCAGAAGTCTTCCCTATAAATATCAAGCAGCGCCCTGACCCGCTTTGTTTTGGAGAATAAATCATGCCTTTGTATTCTAAGGCAGGGCCATTCAGACATTGCATTATTCCATGTATTTTTAGACAAAAACTATGGGCAGCTGCTATGCCCACTATGCACACCCTCTCCCCAGTGTCCATTGGTTTCTGCCTGGGAGATTGGAAAGGAGAGGGGAGAATCTTGCAGCTCTTACCAGGATGCTAGAGTGAGAAGGAAAGATGTTGTTCACTTTCTGTGAGGTTTCTGGTCCAAAAAGGAGAGGGTTTGAAAGGGCAGCAATGTGGAAAGAGTACTGTACAGGGTCAGGCAAACCTGAGTTGCCTATGGATCCCACCTTCGCAAGCCACAAAACCCAAGCAAAGTACTCAACCTTTCTGAGCCTCAGCACCTTCACGGGTGGACTGGGTGAGTAATACTCCAAATACTCATTTTGAAGCTTCAGGTTGCCATATGCATTGAGCCTTTTTATACAAAAAGCAACAAAAGTCCAGAGAAGGAAACCAGTTTTCAGAGCACACACAGCAAGCCACTGGTTTCTCCAGGATCGGAGGCACCTCTTAAGGTGGAGTCTTCCCATGGCACCCCCTTCCCTGGGCAACTCAACTTTCATGGTTCGCACATTCACCCATAAAAATGATGTAAATTTCTGCATTAATAGTTTCTTATACGGATTACCTATTGAAATGATAACATTTGTATAAACTGAAGTAAAAAAATATATATTCAGGGGCACCTGGGTGGCTCAGATGGTTAAGTGTCTGCCTTCGGCTCAGGACACGATCTCAGGGTCTTGGGATCAAGCCCCGAGTCAGGCTCCCTGCTCAGTGGGAAGCCTGCTTCTCTCTCTCTCTCTACTACTCCTCCCTGCTTGTACTTTCTCACTCTCTCTGTCGAATAAATAAATAAAATCTTAAAATATATATATATATTCAATTTAATTTCACCTGTTTCTTTTTTCTTCTTTTTTAAAATGTGACTACTAGAAAACTTAAAATTATTTACATGGTTTATGTTATATTTCTATTGGATGCTGCAGAACTAACCCATAATCAAATTTCCTCAGTTGTCTCAAAAATGTCTTTTTTGTAGTTAAGCAGGTTAAGCAGGCATATGTAGCTTAGAAAAAAAACTCCCAAGTGATTTTTATATACACCTCTGGTTAAGAACCATTGCTCTGAGCCTTTGGGTCAAGAAAAATGAGCCTGTAATGGCACTGGGTGGTATTTTATAGATAATGCTGGTTTCCAATCAGCTGGAGCCAGACCCCCTGCCCACAAATCCTGAGTCTTTTACAGGGAAATTGGGATTTTGGAGAAGCTCCCGGAGGCATGCACCTACTTTCTTATCTAACCAATTCCATCACTCTTTACTAATAATATATATTAGAGGCTACCTTGTTAAAGGTATTTCATTCAAAAATATCTATCCATACATGCCAGCCACTATTCGAGGCCCTAGGTATTCAAGATGGTGGGATTCCTGCCTTCCTGGAGTTGACATTCTGGTAGGTTATGGAACCCCACTGGATGTATCTGGCTGCAGGAAACAGAAAACCCTGACTCAAAAGGGCTTAACCAGTTACAAATGTGTTTCTTCACAACCAAGAAGTCCAGAAGTATGGCGACTCCTGCTGTGAGTTCCAGGAATGCAGCTCTGCTTCTCTGAGGTTCTCTTGGTCCTTCCCTGCTCCATGCAAACACCTGATTCTCAGGCTGAGTGGCAAGATGCCATTTTGCCACTCTTGCCACCTCTGCTTCCTCATCCCCAGCTTTCAACTCAACCTCCTGCCATCTGCCTCTGAGCCCTTCTCCTTGGTCACAACTCCCCAAGTTCCAATGGCTTTCAACAACCTTGACTTTCACATCCATAGAACCCTCTCTTCCCTGGTTCCATAGCAGTCTAGAGCAGGGTTAGGGTTAGAGTAAGTGTTCCTTATGGATCCTGCCTCTCTTTTTCCCTCCCTTCTCAGTTCTGCTGCCTCCTCTGCCTCCTCTACCCTTTATGAGCTCCCCCAAAACTCATTCTCTCCCCAGCTTCAGCTAGAGTGACAACTTCCAGAGCTGCACTCAATCCCACACTCCAGGTCCACATTCTTGGCTGCCTGCTGAATATTTTCCCTATTACAACACCAGCACCTCTGTCTATTTTGCCATATGGACACTGTCTTAAAGTCCTTTTGTGACCACCTTGCATGGTGCCAGGAAGACTAGAGAAGGCAGCGTTCAGGTATTTATGGGCATCAGGAGTGTTGACAAGAGGGGGGCGCCTGGGTGGCTCAGTTGGTCAAGCGACTGCCTTCGGCTCAGGTCATGATCCTGGAGTCCCGGGATCGAGTCCCACATCGGGCTCCCTGCTCAGCAGGGAGTCTGCTTCTCCCTCTGACCCTCTTCCCTCTTGTGCTCTCTATCTCTCATTCTCTCTCTCAAATAAATAAATAAAATCTTAAAAAAAAAAAAAGGAGTGTTGACAAGAGGGTAAAACTAGACCCTAGACTCTTGGTGTGGTCTTGCTGACCACACCAGTGTTGTGATGCCAGGTATTATTAAAATGTGTCTCACACAGCAAGAGGAAGTACATGAGCAACAGAAGGTCAGCCCCTGCTGGTAAGAACAGAGACTCTGAGTAAATACGTCAGTGAGAAGTAAGTCCCAGTCCCCATATGGCAAGCAAGGGAGGAAGGGGACAAGAAAGCTAGCTCCTGGCTGAAGCAGCCGGGAAAGCCTGGCAGAGATAGAGCCCAGCTGGGAGGTGAGAGCACTGCTGGTTCACAGTCTCAATACCTAGGCCTCTTTCTTTTCAAAGCCAGGCAGAGCTAGGACCCAGATAACAGCCAAGCCATGGTTCGCCATATGCAACATGGCCTCCCACCCATGCCGCAAGATCCATCCTGGGGGACAACACAGGCCATGAGAATATTCTGCCTCCTGCCCAAGAGGGGTGGTCAGGGCACTAAGCAATCCATGCCTTGCACCCTTCTTCAACCACTTCACCCAGATCAGTAAGTTCTAAATTTTAAGTTTCTGGTGCTAAGTATTCAATTTGATTGGGTCATGAGCTAGGAAGGATTGAAATAACCTCCCTTGCCAGCCCCTACCTTGATGTTTCCAAGGAACTATGAGACCACTCTAGAACTCTTGGATAAAACTGAACTCCACCTCTTCTCCCCTAGAACCAGCTCCTCTCTCTTTGCTTCCCAATTTCCAATCATGAGCCCACTTCTCTCTAAGGTTCAAAAGCTCTCCTTCCCCTGCTTCTAGATGACTCATATCTATGTTACTCCATTCTTCCCCATCATGCGTCATGTGATTATTCCTATGGTACCTAACTGGAACCCTGGCTCCAATCACACCATCCCTCTCACTTTCCTCAGAGTCTTATGCTCCCCTGGATTAATAAAGCCAGAGCTCCTCACTTGTCGGAGAAGACAATTCGAGAATGCGTTCTCACAGGGACAATGTTAAGTTTAGTGGTTCTGTTTCCAGGCCAACCTACAAGGCTGATGCAGAAGGACATTCCGGGCAGAGATTTCAATAGTAATAATGAAGCCAACAGTAAACTGGGACCAACTATGTGTCAAGCCTATTACATACATTTTCTCATTAATCCCCGTACCAAAGTTTGTATTCTCCCATTGGTGTTCTGAGAGAAAACTGATGCTTGGAGAGAAGATTTCCCCCAGAATCACATGGTTGGCACATGACTGGGCCTAGATTCTAACCCAGCAGTCTGAGCCGTGGTCTTGCTGTTGCATCGTGCTCTTCCCATTATGGCATACAGGCAATGGACAGAGAACAAGGGTTTGATTTTAATGCCCTGTGCCTAAATCAGGGCCTGGCTCATAGCAGGTACCCACCAACATCTGTGGAATGAATAAGTGGGGGAAAGGCCAGCAATGAGGGCCAGTAATGTCCAAAGGGCGATGGATTTTTGCAGCAAAAAGAATGTGAAATGCAAAAAAAAAAAAAAAAATGTGAAATGCAGGTTGGCCTGAAAATATAATAAGAATTAATGTCTATAGACAAAAGGAAATCACTGCAGCTTTTAAATTAATGAATCCTTTCTTCAACAGTTGCACCTTGAATCTGTTACCAAGAGTCTTAGAAGAACTAACACTAGAGGGGCCCCTCCTAGCAACTGAGTCCATGTTAAAATTCTCTGCGAGTGTTCCTTCTCGAGCAAGACATGAAATTACCGATTTTTGCTCTATCTTCTCTGATTTGCACAGATCTGCCCTTTTGAGAGCCACAAATGTGCAATTGTCGTGCTGTCATTAAGTCTTCTAAAAATATTGATTTCAAATGTGAATTCCCATCCTCACTCATTACCTTCAAAAGGAGAAGTGTGTCAGAAAAAAAAATCGTATTTCCCCACCCTTCGCTCTGAATCCGAAAGCCACTTAAAAATTTAATATTAAGTTTAGGAGCAGCTGGTATTTCAATCCAAACTTTAGAAGTGGATAAATTGAGACTCAATTTATCCATATGATGGTACACCATCAAGGAACAATGGTGCTCTGGGCCTGCAGGGCTGGGCTCACTCTGGTGGTCAATGTTCAGAAGGCTCTGAGGCTATTCTAGGTCTCTCCTCTTAACTCTCAGCTGCCTGGGGTCTGCCTCTTACCCTCCTATGACACCCCACACTGCTTTCTTGACAATCACCCAGGCCCTTTAAATGCTACACATGGAGGTCTTTTTGGAGCTAAAGCCCTTTGACCATTGGAATCAACTTCCATTTTGAACTTCCTCTTCCAGGAAGCTTTCCCCCTGCTTCAGTGAGTCTCATGCCTCCATCTCTTTTCCTTTGATTGGGCCCTGCCATGGTCACTGGCTTGTCTTCCTTCTCCAGCTCCACCTGAGGGCCTTTCCCGAGATAGGGGCCTAGGCCCTTCTTACCTTGCACTCTGTTTCTGAGAGGGCACCTTTGCTCTCACGGTTTCTCCTTTAAAATGCTCAGATTTTTAGGGCTAGTGATGACCTCCCTCTTGAGCTCCAGACCCCGATTTATAAACACCCATTTCCACCCACTGGTTAAATTCCACCTTATATCCTACCCACCCCACCCACACAGCTGGGCATGGCTTCCCCAGTTCTGACACAGAATCTTCTCCTCTGAATATATTTGTTTGTCAAATATTTACTGAACATTATGTCCCAGCCCCAGGATAGTCACAGAGGGGCAGAAAGACATGACTTTGGTCCTCAAAGGTTACACTGTCTAAGTAAGAAGTTTGAAGGTAAGACCAAAGGGCATTTATGGTGTTTGCTTGTCCAGAATCCCTTCTTCCAACAATAGTGCCTGTTTTCCTCTGAAGAACCACACTTCTGAGCCCACGTAGTTCCAGTTGGAGCTGGCTGTCTCTAACGTCTGTGGCACGTGACCCACACCTGGCCAATCAGAGTGTTCATATGCCAACTATACAGCTGGCTCAAGGATGGGCATGTGCCTGAGTCAGCCTGTAACTTTCACTGAAACTACTGGAAAAGAAGAGCTCTCTCCTCTTCAGCACAGCCTGGAGCTGCTAGCAGCCACGTTCACCAGGCGGAGTCTGCCTGAGCAACGTTCAGTGGAGAAAATCTTTAGCCATCAATGGGAAAAGGGAATACCATCTTAATAACACACCCTTGGATCCAGCTGCCCCTGAAGCCAGCTTCACTTCTTGAATTTCCTAGTTTCATTAACTACCTAGAAGAACAACCACAACAACCTAAAATCACTTTTTTAAAAATTTAATCTGGTTTGATCAGATTTCAGTTACTTGCAACTATGAGTCCTTTTTACAGACAGAAAGAAATACTCAAGAGTAGTGCCTGCTACAGGCAAAAAGGCAGATGCTCATGTGAGAAGTGAATGAGCATGGAGAAGAGAGTAAGTAACAGCACACGGAGTACAAGAACTGGGTAACAGGGAAATAAGAAAAGCTCCATGGGAAGAAAGATCTGAGGCATTGTAGCAAAGCAGGTAATGGGGCCAAAGGAACACTGAAAGGTTTAAATCTATAGGAGTCGCAATCTGGTTGGTGTTCTCAGAGCATCACTCGGCAGTCAATAGCCAATTCTGGGAGAAAACATGTAACATACATGTTCTTGCCTTGTATCTGCAGCTCAGGCTCTCTCACTGGATTATGAGGCTTTGTGAATAAGGGCTACATCTTACAAACCACTGAATCAGCCCCAGCTCGAGCTGGCACAACAATGTCGTCTGCATAAGCAATAACATCTTCTATTTGTGCAGTGTTACATGATTTTCAAAGCAAGTTCATCAGCGAGTCCTTGCCTGATCTCCTAGAGGTAATTCTACTGGAGACTTTTCTCACTGCTTGGAAATGAAACCTTGAGAGTTTAACTGCCCCACCCACGGGCTCACCCAGGTCTTCTGAGTCCCAGTGCAGTGACCCCCTGACTACCATGCTGGCTTATCCTTCCCTGCCTGGCCCACCTACAACCTGTCACCTAAAGCAGCAGGGCCAGCTATGAGCTCTGGGGCCAAGGAGGAGTAAGTGGCCTTAACTTAAATGTCACTTCCTCCAAATGGCCATAGATACCTCTGCAGTTCTCTCTAAGAGAATCTAGCACTTTTTTTTTATGGCACTTACAATTTAAAATAATCTAGATATTAGGATGTTTGTGTAACATCTGCCTCCTCTGTTAGACTATACAGATGCTTTGTAAGAGCAGGGACTCTTGTCTTTTTTTTTTTTTTTTTTTAACCACCAGAAACAATGCCTGCCATAGAGTAAGCTTTCAATAATATATTTCTATATTATTGAGTAAAGAAATGAATAAAGCTTGGAGATGAACCCAGGACCTTGGCCTCAACATCTCAGGTTTTGCCTGACAATCATACAGCCACGGATCCCGGAGCAGCAGTGCCATCGGGACCTATGCCGAGAAGACCACGCCTGCGAACCACAACCACGTCTGGCTTTCTCCTGGCACCTCCCCAGCACCTCTCCCAGGCCCTGAACCCCCAAAGAGTCCAAATCTCACCTGGGCACTGGTGCTGGTGGCTGCCCGTGGGGTCTCTTCTTTGGGGTTGATTAGGCAGCCGTGCATGAGTGCAGCAGAGGGCTCCCAAGTGCCCACCTGCCTCGTTCAGTTCACACCCTTCCACGGCTCTGCGTGTGATCTGTGATGCCTGTGTTTGGCATATTCGGTGTTGTTTAAAAGTCTGTCCGCCAGGAAGACTGCACAGGGATCCCAAGCCACCAAGCAGGGTACAGCTTTTGATCTGCTCATTATGGAAGGTGAAACTGAGAGATGAAAACATGCAGAGGGACTTAGGGGACAGAGAAGGCGGCTAGGACAAGGGGTCCACAACCAACGGGCACTCACCCTTCATAGTGCTGCAGGCTGTGTCTCTCCAGTGCAGGTGTGGAGCTGCCTCTTTCCTACGGAAAGCGCTCCAAAGGCTCCCCATGACCCAGGGCAGAAGTTCTCAGCTGCTGCCTGGGGACACACCAATATGTTGCAATCCCCTGCAAGGCGTGTTGTGAGTGATTCATTATTAATAGAAACTAAAATTTAGAAATGCAATTTTTGTTTATAAAGTCAAACAATTAATCCTAAGAGACCGTGACTCTCATTCTTTATTCTTGAATAGGAGGGAAAGCAGGACTAGCCCTAGCAGACAGCCCAGTATACCTGACCTCAGAGTGACCAGGGGAAGTGTGTGCGTGTGTGTGTGTGTGCGCGCGCGTGCATGTGCGCACACACGCACGCACAACTCTCCTGGTGTGGTTTAAATGTGGCCTAAACCACTGACCCAAACAAATGAAGCTCTGAGTCCTTGGCATAAACACAAGACCCTCAGGTCCAACACCCTCATCCCTCCATCCTCCTCCCTGGCCACTCTAGAAAAATCCACTCTCCTGGTCCCTTTCACATGCCCACCAGCAATCCCACTGCTTTGCTCCTGCTGTCCCTGACATTCACCAAGGCCCTTTCCCTCTTCTTCAAGGCTCATGCTTCAGGACTTAGCTATGGAGCCTTCTAGAATCCTGGAATCACTTGGTCTCAGCTTCTTAGACTGTCCACACTCCAAATTCTTCTCTACCATGTCTTCTCATTCTTTCCCAGACTCCCTGCTGTCCCTTCTCTATCCAAGCTGTCAATTTTGGAGCGTCCCAGGCTGGCTCTTCAGTCACCTTCTCCATCTGCACTCCCTAGGTGTTCCTAGGTAATCCCATGCCCCTTCTATGATGATACCCCCAAATGTAACTCTATAACCTCAACTTTCTCTAAAGGTCCACCTTCCAATCCGGTAACCACTAGCCACATGGGGCCAGGTTGTGACTAGGTTGTGACTAGGCTGAGATGGGAGATATGCACTAGATTTTAACAAGTTAATAATGAGATGCCTCACTGTTTTATATTAACCACACACTGAGATTACAATATTTGAGATATGTTGGATTACAAAAAATATATCAAAATTAATTTCATGTTTCTTTTTTACTTTTTTAATGTGGCTTCTAGTGAATTTATTTTTTTATAGATTTTACTTATTTATTTGAGAGAGAGAGTGAGAGAAAGAGCACGAGTGAGGTCAGGGGCAGAAGAAGAAACAGACTCCCCGCTGAGCAGGGCACCCAACTCAGAGCTCGATTCCAGGACTCCAGGATCATGACCTGAGCTGAAGCCTGACGCCTAACTGACTGAGCCACCCAGGCGCCACCCCCCTCCTTTTTTTTTTTTTAAAGCTTCTAGTGAATTTAAAAACAACCCATGCAAATGTAATATTGTGTGTCAACTCTATTCAAATAAAAACATCTTTTTTTAAAAAACCACCTATGTGGCTCCCATTTGTGGTTCATGCTGTATTTCCATTGGACAGTGCTGCTTAGAATACCAGACTCTTACCTTCCTCTGTCCACCCCACATCTCCACTTGGACATCCAAGAGAAACCTCCCATTTGATAGGATGAGATAGAACTCTTTGCTTCCCCGCTCACCAGACCTCCGACACATGTTTTTTCCTCCCTTACTTTTCTGCTTCTCCATAAATGGCACCACCATTTCCCCATTTGCTTGATTAAAAACCTAAGAATTAGTGGGGCACCTGATGGCTCAGTCAGTTGAGCTTCCAACTCTTGATTTCGGCTCAGGTCATGATCTCAGGATCTTGGGATTGAGCCCAGCATCGGACTCAGCACTCAGCAGGGAGTCTGCTTGAGATTCTCTCTCCCTCTACCACTCCCTCTGCCCTTCCCCCTGCTCGAGCTCTCTCTCTCTCTCCAAAATAAATAAATTAATCTTTAAAAAAAAAAAATACCAAACCTAAGAATTCATCCTTGAGTCCTCTCTTTCACTCCCTACATCCAACCTATTTGCAAGTCCTCATGAGTCTACCTTCAAAATATGTCCCCAGTCTGGGTACGGGTTTCCCCCACTCTCTCAAAGTAGAGCATTCCCATGACAACTTTTGTAAGCCAAAATGGCATAAAGCAAAAAAGCAATTACTATTAATTTATATGAATAAAATTTTTAACATTCCCAGACCCAAAAAATAACCTCTCAGGCTCTACTGATACCTTAAGACACATCTTGCTAACAGATGCGCAAAATAAATGGAGGTAAAGCACAGATGTTCAGATACAGTTCTTAACCTCTGGCAGCTTGATGCTGAGATGCTGAGTGTCATTCCCAAGGAAGGGGCTTGGAGGCACCACTCTCACTGCCCAGGGTGCTCACCGCCTCTATAGTGGCTCCCTACAAAGCAAACGCTGAATGCTATTTTCACTTTCTACCTTTTTTTCATAAAAGCAAAATCCTTCTTCATATTTCTTTCAGTTAATGAACACAGGGATTAAGGCAGGTAGGTCTTCTGTACAAGCCAAGTGGCATAACATGAATTTCTCACAAGCAGGGGATACCTGTAACTTCTTTTCCCTTCTACCATGACCACTAATCTCAGGCTCCATGACCTGACCTCTCCTCCCCACTGGGCATGACAGGAGCCTCCTCACTGTGCTCCCCACTTCCTCCCATGCCCTTCGCTGCCCCTCCTCTACCCAGCAGTCACAATGGTCTTTTCCCAATACTAAGAAAGCCAACCCTGACAAAAACCTTCATTCACTAGCTTCCAGTGGCGCTTAAAATAAAGTCCAAGTCCTCATCACAGCCCACAAGGATCACAAAGTTGTGATCTGGCCCCTGCCCCCCTCTTTGACCTTGATGCCCTACCCCTTGTTAACCCCTTGCTAGTTCTCATGCACACATCCAGCTCATTTCTCCTCATGTCTTTTGCATTTGCCGCTCTCCATGCCTGAAATGTCTCTTCAATAGGGTATGATGCCTCCTCACAGAGGCCTACTGGACCTTTCAACTAAAATAGCCCCTGCCCTAGACTCCCTAACACACCCCTTGTTTCTACGTTCCTAGCACCTATCACTCTTTGAAGTTACCTTGTTTAGCATTATCATTCTTGATTCTTCATTGTTCACTGAAGGCTGGCACAGATTATTGTTTCTACCCCAGGCTCTACCACCAGCCTGGTTTATGTCAGCTCCCACATGCATGCCCACACAATGGCCTTTTCCTCACTTTTGTGGCCTACTCATTTCCAGTGGTCTTTCTTTCTCCCTCCCCTTCACACTATATCACCCACAAAGTTGTGTTGGTGATGTATTTGCTTACATTTGTGACCCATTCCTCCCCTGAGGGCAGTGTCTTTGTCTACCAGGTACATTGTTGTATTCCCGGGCCCTGGAGAAGTTTCTGGCCCAAGAATGTTTATTGAATGAATAAATGCACACAGAAATGCCACACACCCCTCCTTTGAATCCCCCCCAAAATCTGTGACTATCTCCATCCCAGCAACTTCCATGATATATTTCTTTACTTATCTAACATTGTGCCTGCTAGACAATGAACTGACAAGGCTAGGGTATGTTCTTATTTATTTTATCTCTTAGCACCTATCACAGGGACAGATACACAAGGGGTGTTTGGTGAATTCTTATAGAATCAAAATTATCTACTGGTAGCTCTTGATTCAACTTTATTTCTCAGAGCTCATCAGTTGCTATAGGGCACACTTTCTCAGGCTTGCCCCAGAGGTCAGAGTCAACACTGTGCATGTTGTTTGTGGGCTGTCAATGACCTCCTTCTCCACAGTGTGCCCCCATGCAGGGGCAGATAAAGCCAGACCCTGACAGAAAAGGATGGAACAAGCATGCAGACAGGAGCTGCCTTCATTCCTCACACCTTTTCACCTCCTAGGTCAACCCTGTCCAAGGCCCAGCCACATTCCTGACCTTGGAGTCTAGAAAGCAACTCTGTTTCCTTATAATAAATTCCCCTTTCTTGTTCAAACCAGCTCCAGTGGACAAGGGCTCTTTGCTCTGCTCTTTACAACCAAGAGTCCTTACAAATGCAGGCCTTTGACAAAAAGATAGTCAAAGCAGCCCCTGCTCCGTGTGCTAGTCAAGGTCTCAGGTTTGCAAAATGCAATCCTTCTCAGAGCGACCTGAGCCTTAGAAAATGAAAAGCAACTCCTCTCTGCAAAAACACTGGGCCAGGTGAGGCCCAAGGTGCCTACCTTCTCCTCTGACTGCTTAGTGCTGTGATCCTGGGCGAGGTCCAATCTCTTGGGCCTTGAAGCACACTGATGTGAAAAATTCATGTATATCTTGGTTGATGCAGAAAGTAGCTTCTGAAAAACTGTATGTGAATCACATTTTTAAAAATTGAGTCCCATTTCCCCACTGACTCTGGCTATCTGCTCAGGATGCTTTCTGTTCTTTCTGATTTATCTCAAGTTGGCAGCCGCAAACTATAACCCCAGCTTCGCATTTCTCTCCTTCCCAAGTGGCTCATCAATCAATCAACAAAATTTTCATTCAGAACCTATTTTGTGTAAGACATTGTTCATGATCTGTAAAGAGAATAGGGAATGTACCTAATGCACTAGAGGAGCCTGCTATCTGTGAATCCTCTATAAAACCATGTGAATAGCCAACCTCTTATTTATCTCTTCTGTAAATTCAGATTTTCTTCTATCAGGTTTTCCCAAAGAAATGCCCATGTGTACTGAGTGGCCTATCTAGGTTACCATAGAAATAGAGTGTCATAAAAGGATGTTTAGAAATGTAAGTGCTTCTATAAATCCTCAATAACAGAAATCGCAATTGTTTGGAGCCATAATTGAGACTATTCATGGTGTGTTCTGAAAAATAAGCACAAATAACTCACCAATCAGCTACTGCTGGCAAAGCAAGAGCGAACTAGGGGAAAAGTTAACAACGTGCTTTGAAAACAAGTCATGTCAGGCTAACATAATTTTCCTTTGGGGCAAAAGACAGACTGTCCAGCTGAAGGAACCCCAGGTCAACCACCAACCTCTCCATGGTCTCAACGTCTCCCCGGACGCTGTCTCGTTATCTGTGACATCCAAGAGACTTCATGACCTGTCTCAGCAGCTCCCCCACATAGCTTCAGAAGAAAATATCTGAATTAGTTTCAGTTATTCATAATCTACCCATTCCTACAAAGGATTCTGAGGCACCTTAGAAAAGATTGTGCAGGACCAAAACATCAGTATTGAAAAGGCAAAGCATTGGAGCAAAGGGCTTCCTTGAGAATTTTTGTTTGTTTTCAACTAACAGAAATAATTTCAAGCTAGCTTTATAAGAATTAAAAAAAAAAAAAACTTAAGATTGAATCTGTAGAACCCAAGAGTGAGAAAGTTACCAGGTCCCAGGAAGGACAGTACCAGTAACAAGGCTCTTTCTGGGTCCCAGGAAGTATCAGCTGCCTGTCCTTCAACAATATTTATCTTGGTGCACCTGCTTCTCTCTCCTTTCTCGGAAGACTGGCTCTCCTCCTGCCCAGCCATAAAGTAACCTGCAGCTCCAAAGCCTACTTCCTTGGGCTCAAACCACCTGGAGAGATGCTGACTCTCCCTTGGTCCAACCCCAAATTCCCAGGAAGAGCTGGTCTTATGTGCAGCTTGTCACAGATGGCTGCCACTTATCCAATCATTAGTTGAGGCTGGGAGTGGGTGTCTTAGCTCAGGCTGCCATAACAAAATACCATAGACTGTGTGGCTTAAACAACAGGATTTTGTTTTCTTACAGTTCCAGAGACTGGAAGTCCAATACCAAGGCATCAGTGCGGTCAGTGCCCGGCAAGAGCTCTCCTTGGGTTGCAGACAGTCACCTACTCACTGTGTCCCATGTGGCTTTTCCTTGGTGCAAATAGTTAGAGATACAGAGAGGAAGCAAGCTCTCCAGTGTCTGTTCTTATAAGAGCATTAATCCCATCATGAGGTCCCCAACATCATGACCTCATCTGAACCTAATTGCCTCTCTAAGTCCCCATGTCCAAACACCATCACACTGGGTGGGGTTAGGGCTTCAACAGGAATTTGGGAGGAACATAATTTAGTCCATAGCAGTGGATAACATTATTCAAAGTAGCAAGTTGGGGTCCCCCACCAGAGGTGAGGGGGAACAGCTAATTTGAGCTGGGCTGCAATTCCAAATATATCCATTAGAAAAATTAAAGTAATGCAGCCAAAGATTGAGTTAGTGCACAGAAACACACAACAATGTCCCACTCACTTGCTAGAGAGTACAAATTTAGCTCTGAGCTTCCTAGCAGCAAAAGTACAGCAAAAGCAGCTTCCTGATGTGACTAAAAATAATAAAGTAATTTTTTAAAAAAAGCACTTTCACAGGTGAATCCCAGCTTTGTCCAGTAATATGATCTGAGAGAAATTTCTCCTTTGAGTCCACATTAAGGAGACCCCTCTGGTGGATAGGTCACTGTCCTTGGGGCATCCTTATAAAATGCACAATTATAATCTTCCCTCTAGTCATCTCTTACAACAAAAATAGGATCAGTCATGCGCAGAAGATACAGCAGGTAGGGAATGAGTTCTTTCTCACAAGTAAAGGCCTATACACAGATATTCATCCATGATAACAGCCAGGTCAGAAAAATTCTAGGATCCAGGGCTGGGCATGGGGTTAAGTCAGAGTTGACTTGTGAGGCTGCGAATGTCATGGCCAGAATCAAAAACCACGCCATCCAAAAAAAGGATGAGTTAGAAGTGATTGGTCAGAGAGACAGAGGCCAGGTACCTAGATCCAGGATGAGAAATATAAGCCTAGAACCCAACAAGCAGGTTCTGGATGGTGAGAGGAAAAGGAGTCCGGAGGGAACCTCTGATGTATGGGAATAAGCTGCTGGAAACCAACAGAGTGCCTGTAAGCCTGCATGCATTTGGAGAGAGGTAATGACAGGCCATGGGAAGTCTCACAGTAGAAACCCTTCAACAGCCAGCAGTCAGCACCAAGGCAGCATAGTGGTATGACACAGGGCTTTGAGCTCATGGCTCAGGGGTGGGTCTTTGGCCTATGGTAAGAGATAAGACTAATAAGACATAAGGTAGACCCTAGGACTTCAGAGACTGAAACTGGGAAGGTCTTGCTGAAGGACTCAGACACTCAGGAACAGGAAAGACAAGCAGGTGCCTCTTACCCAGGTGCCTGGGCATGAACTAATACCAGTTACAGGGATGGTTCAGTGGGTTGAACGGTGGTCCCAAAAGATAGATCCAAGTACTAACCCTCAGTACCTGTGATTTTGATCTTTTTGGAAATAGTTTTTGCAGATAGAATTAAGACTCTCCAGATAAGATCATCCTGGATTTAAGGTGGGCCCTAAATCCAATGACTGGTGTTCTTACAAGAGAAAAGGGAGGGAGATTTGACACCCCAGCAACACAGAGGTGAGTAGGCCATGTGAAGATGGATGCAGAGACTGGAACTATACAGCTAGAAAACAAGGAAAGCCATGGACTGCCAGCAGCCACCGGGAACTAGGAGACATGGAATGGGTGCTCACTCAGAGCCTCCAGAAGGAACCACCCCCGTAGATACTTTAATCTTGGACTTCTGGCCTCCACAGCTCTGAGAGAATGCATTTCTGTTGTTTTAAGCCACCTGGTTTTTGGTACTATGGCAGTCCTATGAAGCCCAGTCAGTTGGCAGTTGATTCATCTCATGGGTCAACTCCATCAATTAGTAGTGACCGTCCAGATCACTGTGTTGAGAACACTGAGGCCATTCCGACTCCACAGGAAATGTGTGATGATTGATTGGTGATGCCTGCTGTGGGCACAGAATGCACATGGCAGTACAGTGTCATGTGATTGCCCTACCAAGCCCAACGTCGGCACAGTGCTCAGTATAAAAAGTAAAGAGATGAATAACACATGATGTGTGCTCTCAAAAACCTTACAGTCTAGCACCAGAACTCAGTCTGAGCAATACTAACAGTGAAATTTACTTGACCTTCCTTCTGATTAAGGTTAAGATTAATCACAATAGCTTCAACAGAATAGAGTTGTCGGGAAAAAAAGGTCACAAAAATAACATGCATGGCAAGCAGAGCATGCCAGACATTCTACTTGATGTCAAATTCAATGGTGGACAATTAAGACTTCATGTGTGGCCTTTGCTGTAAATAAATATAGTTTTTTTTTTTTAAACCCTCAAAGGTAAAGTTGTCATCAAACATTGGAGTATCCTTGTATAATTATGAGCTAAGCCTATGCCAACTTCCAGGGTAACGGGAAAGTTTATTCCCCAGTGAATGAAAAACAGCCCTCTTGGATCCCTGGATGTAGAGTTGCATATGGCCTCCTCTTCTGTAACCACATCACTGTCATCCTGTATGAGTTATGACACTATACATTCCTCTTTCATCTTTCACCCTTCAAGGCAGCACTGCCCTGTCTTACCATCTCCCTGGACCCAGCACCCGAGAACTCCTTTTTTATTTTTACTTTATCTTCTGAGAAGCTCACTCTCAGAGCAGCAAACCATCACCCACCAAGCAAAATGGAAAAGATGCTGATGAGAGACATTATATTCCCAGTATACTCTCACACCTCTGAGCCTTTCCACTTGCTCATTCTTCTACCAAAAATCTTATTTCCGCCACCACCCTTCACCATATGGTAAAATTACTCACTTTCCAACTTCCAGCCTAAATAAGCATCTCTTCTGGGACACTTTGTTCACCTTCTCCAATAAGAAGTAATTACTCACTCCTCTGCGCCATCATGAAAATTGTTCGTCTACTTCAGAAATAACACAATGCATTGCATTGTAGGTCCATGTCTTTGTATCTATGTCTTCTACTACATAGGTAGTCCCTGGGAAATGTGTCTCACTTATTTGTCACACCAGTTTCTAACCATGTGCCTGACAAACAGAGAATGCTCAATAATGTTAATATTCAACAGCCAATAGGTGTTAAACAAATGTGTGAATAAATGCATTAAGGATAGCTATAATGATTTACTGATGCCCTCTGAAAGAAGGTTGAGAGCCATTTGTTACAAGCTTTTCTGGGTGAAATACCATAGAACCTAATCCTCCTCTTCCTCTGAGCTGCTCTAATCTGCCACTCTGCCTGTCACTAGCAATCATTCAGTGAATGCTGGTCTATGTTATTTTGGTTTTCCACCCCAGGCTTTGCCATCATCCTGGGTGATGGCAGCACCCACATGGATGACGCAGTAGATAGATGACCTCTTATTTAGTCTCCTGACCTATTCATTGCCAGTGGTCTTCTCCCTCCACCTCTCACTCCGAATTTGCATTACCTATAAGTGTTCTACTCCTAGAATCACTAATGCAAGCCCTTCCAGCTTATTCTACCTTGCTTATTCAACTGCTCTCACTGTGACCACTCTTGACCTCTTGTTTCTCCCAGGTCCTCAGCCCTCTCCTCTCTTTACTTACTGATTTTAACTTGGTCTCCATGACCCATGATGTTAGTAACATCTTTACCCATATCACAAGCTCCCTGGCCCATCTGCTGCTTTTTGTTTGCACCACCCAGATAAAACACAAGCCTGGGAAAACCCAACTGGGTGCCATTTCCGAGACATTGTCCAAGCAGGAAAAGCCAACCAGGCCCTCTCGGATCCACTACACATTCTTCACCCCCAACCTCAAATGAACCCACAACTCTGCCAAACAAAATTACCACACCATCTCTGTCACTTTGCATAGTAATTTTTTACGAACTTTATCTACCCTTCTCAAGCTTCTGCCCCTGCTACAGACCAACATTCTTCTTCCTCATCAGACGATCTCGTCTCCTACTTTACAGAGAAAACAGATGCTATCAGATAGGAAACCCCCACAACCAGACACACAGACACGCCTGCAAGGGCACCCATCCCATCCTGCTTCACTCTGGCAACAGGAAAGGAGTTGACACAACTATCCCCCCATTTGATCTTTGCATCCCACTGCCACCTACCCCCTTCTGAATCTTTTACTATTATTTATCCTTTTCCATCCCAAATTCACAACCCCTTTCTGATTGGTTTGTCTCTGTTCTTAAGCATTTGCCCACCGTCAGCACTAGAGTCCTGCTGCCCATCTTCCTCCTCCCTTTACTGTCAAACTTGAAAGAAGAGTTGTCTTCACTCATCGCTGCCATTTCTCCACTTCTCACACACCCCACAAGCCACTCTGATCTGGATCCAAGGCATCATTCCGCTGAAATAGCACTTGCTAATATCCCACTGAAGTCCATGCCACCATGTTCAGTGGACGCTTTCTAGGCCTCATCTTCGTTGGCCTCTCAATAGAATTAAACACTGTTGCCCCTTCCTCTTTTCTGAAATACTTGTCCGTGGGCTTTCATGACCCAACAACATGCTAGCTCTATTTCTTCCTCTCTAGCCATATCATCTCCATCTTCTTTGTAGATTGGTCTCCCTTGCCCTGTCCATAAGGAGTAGGGATCCATCCAAATCTAACTCCAAGCATTCCTTCTCTTCCGAAGTAACACTGTCTTCTCTGCCCTCAGCTTCAGTTACACCACAACAAGGACGACTTACACATTTATAGAAACAGTCCAGAACCCTCTTCTCAGCTCCAGGTCTTTATGTAAAACTTCTTATTTAACACCACCCTTTGAGCATTCCCAAAGCATCTCACACTCAAAGGATCTAAAACCAAATTTTGCTCTTCCTCTCCAGGCCCCCATTCTGATCTCTTCCAAGAATCATTATCTCAGTAAGTCACACTATTAACCATCCTGTTGCTCAAGCCAGAATCATCGGTGTCATCCTGACACCTGCCTCTCACTCACCCATCATAGTAAATGTCTCACCAAGCCCCTTTTAATCTCTTTATAGTCCTTGAAACATACTTTTTTCTATCTCCACCAACATCCTAATCCATCTCTCTCCTGGACTACTACACTAGCCTTCTACACTGGAACTGCCCTAACTAGTCCTCCACACTGCAATCAGAGTGACTTTTTTCCTAAATGTAAATCTCATGCCTCCCCACCCCTCCCAATGCCCCTCCCCAGCCCCAAGCTTATAGCAAGGCATTTATGTCCCTCTTCTGGGCTACTACAGTACCCTACACTCCTGCCCATCATTGGATCCATCACACCTCACTTGTAATTGTTCACTCCATCATACACACATGCACAAACACATGTAACACAACCACTTGCAAGCTCCTTGAGGCAGGAACCATGTCTTCTTCAATTCTGTAGCCATTCATTTTTCACAGCGGAAAATTCAGAGGATCTTTTGTCTCCTTAAACATCAATTTGCCCCACTTACTACCTAGTCAATACATGAAATAAAAGTTGACAACGTGTTGTCAAGCTGCTTGATCGTTGCTAAATAGTGGCTAAATCTGCTCATCTATAACATTGAGTGATGAAATGAGACAGGATTCATGCCCAGTAAGGTGGCATGAAGAAGAGGATGGAGAATATGGCTGGATGGCTGTAAGGGTCTGAGAGGGGGGTGCGTGGGGAATGGTGATCTTGCTGGATATCAGGGAAGGAGGCAGGAAAACAGTTTTGTTATTGTACTGATAGTAAATGCTTCCACCTGGATTCTCAGCTCAGCCTCTTCTCCTCTAACGACTTCTGTGAGCCCCTACTCAAAACATGCAAACTTCTCCTTTGCAGCAGATAGCAGCAGTAATAAGCCCCAGTGGAGAGCTAAACACTGACAGGTGGCAGGGAAATGGGCTCCTTTGCCCATTAAAAAGAAAACTCATCATAGAGACCAAACAAATGGATGGAACCCATCACCAATCTTCCAAAGTGACTCCCAATATGACTTTACCAAAGACCAGGAGGACACAGAGAGGAAGTCTTTGTAGAGCTGGCCAATGTTTCTACCACTGAAGCATTTCCATGGAACTGGCTTTGAGGTTCTATCCAATAATTAGCATCTAATCCCCAGCAGATGATGGACACCGAGGGAAAAAAAAAGGGCCCACAGAGGGTCCCCCCAGCCCTTGGTGGCACCTCTTCACTTGGCTCTGATAGCATCCTAAGCTCACCTCTCTCTGCACTTCCATGCTGTTTTGTTTTGTTTTTTTAAGATTTTATTTATTTATTTGACAGAGAGATAGAACCAGAGAGCACAAGCAGAGGAAATGGCAGAGGGAGAGGGAGAAGCAGCCTCTGCACTGAGCAGGGAGCCCAATGCAGGACTCAATCCCAGGACCGTGGGATCATGACCTGAGCTGAAGGCAGAGGCTTAACCATCTGAGCCACTCAGGTGCCCTCCACGCTGTTTTCTAAGGGCCCTACAAATATCTGTCCCTCTCCTCCCATTAATCCATGAGTTTCTCAGGGAGAAACACTATTATTCAACTCTTCAATTCTCCAGTGTCCCACAAAATGCCTGGTATTTAGTAAAAAGTTTGGCATAATGAAAAAGACAGCTTTAATAAGATCCAAGATTTTAACATTTCCATCCACATGATCATAGGCAAGGCATCCAACCTCTGTGGATCCAGTTCCCTCATTTGTAAAACTGTACACCTGCATTCAGAATAAATACACAAATCAAACTTAGTTTAGAGTGCCTAAAGCTCCTGGAACAATGCCTGACACATATTAGAAGCTAGCGTTAATTTAACTGCATCACTCTCAGGGGCTACTCCCTGCCCCACCCTACTTGAAATACTGGAAGGAAATAAGAATGCTTTAGTTCAGAGATCAATGATGTATTTGATATATATGGAGGGAGAGAATCAACACTCATTGAACATCTACTATGTACCAGGTACTCTGCCAGGAGCATTCTTCACCATAGCCCTGGAGGTTGGACATTATTATCCCACATTACAGAGGAATAAATTGAGGCTTAGAGAGGTTGGTATGTCTTGCCCAAGATCAAACAGTTAGTTAAAGTCATAGCTGGAATATGACCCTTGATCTTTGTGACTGTAGGGGATCAGTGTTTTTTTTTATATCACAAAAATAAATGTGAACAAGAGTAAAGAAGTCACCAATCCCCAAGGCCAATGCCAGAGGAAGGGTGGCTGGGACAGCTTACCTGGCATTAGCCCATGGAAGACATGCACAAGGAACCCTGCAATAGGATAAGGGGTGCAACGGCGCAGTTGACACTCCACTTCTCCTTGAACTTTTGTAAAATGTTTACAAAAGGAAAACAAGGAAGAGGAAAAAATTACCTATCATCATCCACTGGAGTTCATTCCATCTTTAAATTTTTTTATTGTTATGTATATAACCATATATTACATCATTAGTTTTTGATGTAGTGTTCCATGAGACATTGTTTGTACTTAACACCCAGTGCTCCACGCAGAACGTGCCCTCTTTAATACCCATCACCAGGCTAACCCATCCCCCTACCCTCCTCCCCTCTAGAACCCTCAGTGTGTTTTTCAGAGTCCATCGTCTCTCACGGTTCGTCTCCCCCTCTGATTTCCCCCCCTTCATTCTTCCCTTCCTGCTATCTTTTTCTTCCCTCCCACCCCTCATCACTCCAGCAACACTCAGTTTGTTTCCTGAGATTAAGAATTCCTCATATCAGTGAGGTCATATGATACATGTCTTTTTCTGATTGACTTATTTCACTCAGCATAACATCCTCCAGTTCCATCCACGTCGTTGCAAATGGCAAGATCTCATTCCTTTTGATGGCTGCATGATATTCCATGGTATATATACCACCTCTTCTTTATCCATTCATCTGTCGATGGACATCTTGGTTCTTTCCACAGTTTGGCTATTGTGGACATTGCTGCTATAAACATTGGGGTGCACATAGCCCTTCGGATCCCTACATTTGTATCTTTGGGGTAAATACCCAGTAGTACAATTGCTGGATCGTATGGTAGCTCTATTTTCAACTTTTTGAGGAACCTCCATACTGTTTTCCAGAGGGGTTGCACCAGCTTGCATTCCCACCAACACTGTAGGAGGGTTCCCATTTCTCCACATTCCCGCCAACATCTGTCGTTTCCTGACTTGTTAATTTTAGCCATTCTGACAGGTGTGAGGAGGTATCTCATTGAGGTTTTGATTTGGATTTCCCTGATGCCGAGCGATGTTGAGCACTTTTTCATATGTCTGTCGGCCATTTGGATGTCTTCTTTGGAAAAGTGTCTGTTCATGTCTTCTGCCCATTTCTTGACTGGATTATTTGTTCTTTGGGTATTGAGTTTGATAAGTTCTTTATAGATTTTGGATACTAGCCCTTTATCTGATATGTCATTTGCAAATATCTCCTCCCATTCTGTCGGTTGTCTTTTGGTTTTGTGGACTGTTTCTTTTGCTGTGCAAAACCTTTTTATCTTGATGAAATTCCAATAGCTCATTTTTGCCCTTTCTTCCCTTGCCTTTGGCGATGTTTCTAGGAAGAAGGTGCTGCGGCTTCTTCTAGGAAGAAGGTGTGCTCTCTAAAGGAGAACACAGGTTGCTGCCTGTGTTCTCCTTTAGGATTTTGTTGGACTCCTGTCTCACATTGAGGTCTTTCAACCATTTTGAGTCTATTTTTGTGTGTGGTATAAGAAAATGGTCCAGTTTCATTCTTCTGCATGTGGCTGTCCAATTTTCCCAACACCAATTGTTGAAGAGACTATCTTTTTTTCATTGGACATTCTTTCCGTTTTGTCAAAGATGAGTTGACCATAGAGTTGAGGGTCTGTTTCTTGGGCTCTCTATTCTGTCCCATTGATCTATGTGTCTGTTTTTGTGCCAGGACCATACTGTCTTGATGATGACAGCTTTGTAATAGAGCTGGAGGTCCAGAATTGTGATGCCCCTGGCTTTGCTTTTCTTTTTCAACATTCCTTTGGCTATTCGGAGTCTTTTCTGGTTCCATACAAATTTTAGGATTATTTGTTCCATTTCTTTGAAAAAAGTGGATAGTATTTTGATGGGGTTTGCATTGAATGTGTAGATTGCTCTAGGTAGCATTGACATCTTCACAATGTTTGTTCTTCCAATCCATGAGCATGGAACGTTTTTCCATTTCTTTGTGTCTTCCTCAATTTCTTTCATGAGTATTTTATAGTTTTCTGAGTACAGATCCTTTGCCTCTTTGGTTAGATTTATTCCTAGGTATCTTATGGTTTTGGGTGCAATTGTAAATGGGATCGACTCCTTCAATTCTCTCTCTTCTGTCTTGTTGTTGGTGTATAGGAATGCCACTGATATCTGTGCATTGCTTTTATATCCTGTCACTTTACTGAATTTCTGTATGAGTTCTAGCAGTTTTGGGGTGGAGTCTTTTGGGTTTTCCACATAAAGTATCCCATCATCTGCAAAGAGTGAGAGCTTGACTTCCTCCTTGCTGATTTGGATGCCTTTGATTTCTTTTTGTTGTCTGATTGCTGTGGCTAGGACTTCTAACACTATGTTGAATAGCAGTGGTGATAATGGACATCCCTGCCGTGTTCCTGACCGTAGGGGGAAAGCTCTCAGTTTTTCCCCATTGAGAATGATATTCGCTGTAGGTTTTTCATAGATGGCTTTTATGATATTGAGGTATGTACCGTCTATGCCTATACTCTGAAGAGTTTTGATCAAGAAAGGATGCTGGACTTTGTCAAATGCTTTTTCTGCATCTATTGAGGGGATTATATGATTCTTATTCTTTCTTTTGTTAATATATTGTATCACGTTGATTGATTTGCAGATGTTGAACCAACCTTGCAGCCCAGGGATAAATCCCACTTGGTCATGGTGAATAATCCTTTTAATGTACTGGTGGATCCTATTGGCTAGTATTTTGGTGAGAATTTTTGCATCCATATTCATCAAGGATATTGGTCTGTAATTCTCCTTTTTGATGGGGTCTTTGTCTGGTTTGGGGATCAAGGTAATGGATGCGTCATAAAATGAATTTGGAAGTTTTCCTTCCATTTCTATTTTTTGGAGCAGTTTCAGGAGAATAGTTATTAATTCCTCTTTAAATGTTTGGTAGAATTCCCCTGGGAAGCCATCTGGCCCTGGGCTTTTGTTTGTTGGGAGATTTTGGACGACTGCTTCAATTTCCTTAGTGGTTATAGGTCTGTTCAGGTTTTCTATTTCTTCCTGGTTCAATTTTAGAAGTTACACATTTCTAGGAATGCATCCATTTCTTCCAGGTTATCTAATTGGCTGGCATAGAGTTGCTCATAATATGTTCTTATATTTTTTTGTATTTCCTTGGTGTTGGTTGTGATCTCTCCTCTTTCATTCATGATTTTGTTGATTTGGGTCATTTTTCTTTTTGATAAATCTGGCCAGGGGTTTATCAATCTTGTTAATTCTTTCAAGGAACCAGCTCCTAGTTTCGTTGATCTGTTCTACTGTTCTTTTGGTTTCTATTTCATAGATTTCTGCTCTGATCTTTATTATTTCTCTTCTCCTGTTGGGTTTAGGCTTTATTTGCTGTTTTTTTCTCTAACTCCTTTAGATGTAGGGTTAGGTTGTGTATTTGAGAACTTTCTTGTTTCTTAAGAAAGACTTGTATTGCTATATATTTTCCTCTCAGGACTGCCTTTGCTACATCCCAAAGATTTTGAACAGTTGTGTTTTCATTTTGATTGGTTTCCATGAATTTTTTTAATTCTTCTTTAATTTCCTGGTTGACCCATTCATTCTTGAGCAGGATGCTCTTTAGCCTCCATGTATTTGAGTTCTTTCTGACTTTTCTCTTGTGATTGAGTTCTAGTTTCAAAGCAGGTGGTCTGAAAATATGCAGGGAATGATCCCAATCTTTTGGTACCGGTTGAGACCTGATTTGTGACCTAGGATGTGATCTATTCTGGAGAATGCTCCACGGGCACTAGAGAAGAATGTGTATTCTGTTGCTTTGGGATGGGATGTTCTGAATATGTCTGTGAAGTCCATTTGGTCCAGTGTGTCATTTAAAGTCTTTATTTCCTTCTCCCTCTGACCCTCTTCACTCTCGTGCTCTCTATCTCTCATTCTCTCTCTCTCAAATAAAGAAAAATAAAAAAAATCTTTATTAAAAAAATAAAGTCCTTATTTCCTTGTTGATCTTTTGCTTAGATGATCTGTCCATTTCAGTCAGGGGGGTGTTAAAGTCCCCCACTATTATTGTATTGTTGTCAAAGTGTTTCTTTGCTTTTGTTATTAACTGCCTTATATAATTAGCTGCTCCCATGTTAGGGGCATAGATATTTACAGTTGTTAGATCTTCTTGTTGGATAGACCCTTTAAGTAGGATATAGTGTCCCTCCTCATCTCTTATTACAGTCTTTGGTTTAAAATCTAATTTGTCTGATATAAGGATTGGCACCCCAGCTTTCTTTTGGTATCCATTAGCATGGTAAATGGTTTTCCACCACTTCACTTTCAATGAGGGGGTGTCTCTGGGTCTAAAATGAGTCTCTTGCAGACAGCATATCGATGGGTCTTGTTTTTTAATCCAATCTGATAGTCTGTGTCTTTTGATTGGGGCATTTAGCCCATTTTCATTCAGGGTAACTATTGAAAGATATGAATTTAGTGCCATTGTATTGCCTGTAAGGTGACTGTTACTGTATATTTTCTCTGTTCCTTTCTGGTCTATGCTGCTTTTAGGCTCTCTCTTTGCTTAGAGGACCCCTTTCACTCTTTCTTGTAGGGCTGGTTTCATGTTTGCAAATTCCTTTAGTTTTTGTTTGTCCTGGAAGCTTTTTATCTCTCCTTCAAATTTCAATGAGAGCTTAGCTGGATATAGTAGTCTTGGCTGCCTATTTTTCTCGTTTAGTGCTCTGAAGATATCATGCGAGTCCTTTCTGGCCTGCCAGGTCTCTGTGGATAGGTCTGTTGCCAATCTAATGTTTCTACCATTATAGGTTACATATCTCTTCTCCCGAGCTGCTTTCAGGATTTTCTCTTTGTCTCTGAGACGCGTAGGTTTTACTATTAGATGTCGGGGTGTTGACCTATTTTTATTCATTTTGAGAGCTGTTCTCTGTGCCTTCTGGATTTTGATGCCTGTTTCCTTCCCCACATTAGGGAAGTTCTCTGCTATAATTTGCTCCAGTATACCTTCTGCCCCTTTCTCTCTTTCTTCTTCTTCTGGGATCCCAATTATTCTAATGTTGTTTCATCTTATGGTATTGCTTATCTCTTGAATTCTGTCCTCGTGATCCAGTAGTTGTTTCTCTCTTTTTCTCAGCTTCTTTATTTTCCATCATTTGGTCTTCTATACCACTGATTCTCTCTTCTGCCTCATTTATCCTAGCAGTTAGTGCCCCCATTTTTTAATGCAACTCATTAATAGCCTTTTTGATTTTCGATTTGGTTAGATTTTAGTTCTTTTCTTTCTCCAGAAAGGGTTTCTCTAATCACTTCCACGGTTTTTTCAAGCCCAGCTAGTATCTTTAAAGTCATGATTCTGAACTCTAGGTCCAACATCACACTAATGTCCATTTTAAGTAGGTCCCTGGCAGACTGTACTACCTCTTGTTCTTTTTGCTGAGGTGATTTTTTTCGCTTGTCATTTTGTCCAGAGGAGAATAGATGAATGAGAGAACAAAATGCTAACAGGTTAACAATGTCCCCAGAAAATATACTCTAATCAAATCAGAAAAGACCTGAAACCAGGGGAAAAGAAAGAAAAAAGAAAGAGAAAAAAAAGAAATAGACAAAAAAAAAAGAACAAAACAAAAAAAAAAGTATATGATCAAATATGATCAGGCTGGTGCATAGATCAGTGCCACACACTAGATTTTGGGTGCATTTTGGTCTCTTAGAAGAAAGTGCCTCCTAAAATTTTAAAGCAAGGAAGACTTATATATGGACAAAATAAGGGTTGATACAATGAAGGGATGGAAGACGACTATAAAGATGAAAATTATAAAAAAATTTTTAAAAAGGAATTGTTAAGAAGATGTTTGAAAAAAGAAAGAAGAGGATTAAAAAAAAGGAAAGAAAGAAAGAAAAAAAAGGGTGAAGGGAATGTGATCAGGCAGGAGACTAGAACAAAGCCATACACTAGAGATTTAGGATATATTTTGATCTGTTAGAAGAAACTGTTTATCTCAAAATTTCAAAGAGAGAACAACTTATATATATATATATGCCAAAAATAAGGGTAACTACTATGAAGGGATAGAATATGACTCTAAAAATGAAAAATAAAAATGTTTTTTTAAAAAAAGGGATTGATAAGATGTTGGTTGAAAAAGGGAAAAAGAAAAATTTGAAAAAAAAAGTTAAAAAAATTTACTTTGAAAGACTAATGAATTATGGTAAAAAAAGCCATGAATTCTATGTGCAGTAGTCCCCTAGCGCTGGAGTTCTGCCGTTCTCATTGATCAGTAAACTTGGTCTTGGCTGGCTGTTCGTGCTGATCTTCTGGGGGAGGGGCCTGTTGCCGTGGTTCCCAAATGTCTTTGCCGGAGGCGGAAATGCCCCGCCCTTGTCAGTCCGGGCTAAGCAAGCTGCTCGGGTTTGCTCTCAGGAGCTTTTGTTCCCCTCAAGCTCTCGGTACAGCTTTGGAGGATGAGAGTGGAAAAGGCAGCCTCCCAATCTCCGCCCAGAGGAGCCGAGAACTCGGGGCCCCACTCCTCAGTGCGCCCCCAGAGAAAAGCAGTCAGTCACTCCCGTGTCCCCGGTCTCCGGCCGCACTCCGTGCTCACCCGGCCTGTGACCTAGCGTTTCTATCTCTGGAACCCGACTCGATGTGGAATCTCCAAACCCTGCAGATCCCTGCGGTGTGCTCCCGTGCCGCTCCTCCCAGGGGAGGAAGGGGAGTCTCCCCGGATCTGCCGCTTGTTGGGTCCCTGCTGGAGGAGCAGTGGCCCGACTGTGCCGTGGATCACAGTTTATGGCAACCCCGAGCTGAGCCCACGCCTCAGCTCCGTCTCTGCAGCCGGCTTCCCCGCTCCGATACCTGGGAGCTCTGCCGCACTCAGGCACCCCCGGTCTTTCTGTGACCCCGAGGGTCCTGAGACCACACTGTCCCGCGAGGGTTCCACCCCCCACTTAGCCACTGGAGTGACGTCCCTCAGCGGAGCCGACTTCTAAAAGTTCCGATTTTGTGCTCCGCGGTTCTATCACTTTCCAGAAGCGGCCGACGGAGGCCCCCTCCCCCACCGTTTATCCTCCCGAATATCGCCTCGGATTCACTTCTCCACACGTCCTACCTTCCAGAAAGTCGTCGCTTTTCTGTTCAGAGAGTTGTTGCTATTCTTTTCTTCGATCTCCTGTTAAGTTCATAGGTGTTCAGAATGGTTTGATTCCTAGCCAGCTGAATTCCTGAGACCAGATGAAATCCAGGTCTCCTACTCCTCCACCATCATGCTCCGCGGCCCCCCCCCCCACTGGAGTTGTATCTAAATGCACATATGAATATTTAAGTCCACAGCCTAAAAGCACTTCAAGGGCTCCCCACAACTAAAGTCCAAGCTCTTTGCAGTGTTATTTCATTCACTGGGTCTCATCTCCTGACACTCCCTACCTCTTAATTTATACTTTACCTACACCAAGGCTGCAGATCTCCAAATATACCAGACTATGGTTTGCCATCCCTTCCGCTCTCACTTCCTTTATCTGGCTAGTCCTACCTACCCTGAATTGAGATTCAAATCAAACATCTCTTCCACCAGCAAGTCTTCCCTGACCAGTAAACTAAGTTTAGCTCCCTTTTTAACCTCTGAATTTCTGTCTCTAGCCCTACAATCGCCATATTATTTTATAATTATCTACTTAGAGATTTATCTTCTGCATCTGAGCGTGAGGTCTTTGAGGACGAGAGTATATCTTTTCTTTTTTTAATTTGACAAAGAGCACAAGCAGGGGGAGTGGCAGAGGGAGAAGCAGGCTCCCCACTGAGCAGGGAACAGGATGCAGGGCTTGATCCCAGAACCCTGAGACCATAACCTGAGCTGAAGGCAACCGCTTAACCCACTGAGCCACCTAGGTGTCCTGGACAAGAGCATATCCTAATTCGCCCTTTTGTCCTCATCATCTGCCACCATGGCTCACACATAATACAAGCTCAAAAATATTTTGAACAAAGAATTGCCACTGTGTTCCCACCAAGAGTTACGCACCCCAAGAAATGCAAAAGAAGCAAAAAAAAAAAAAAAAAAAAAATCGCAGCTGAGAGGAATAGTGTAAGCCCAAAACAGATGGAAAATGATTCCATGGTAATAAATGGATGGTACAAACATCATGTAGAAATGCCAAATGAATCAGTGTGTGAGGAGTGGACGGTATCAAGCAGGGCTGCAAGAAAGCACCCAGCATTCCTCAGCAAAGGTGCATCCTCATCTTTTATTGACCTGAATACCCTTTGTGAAATGTCCCTCCCGCTACCCAGTAGTCGGGTCTATCTGCTGGTGAGCTGCCTTCCAGGGAAATCCTAGGCTGAGAAAAAAGGAAATCATTATCAATTGATCAGTTGTCATGGAGACACCACTGATATAAGGGGGTGGTCATTGGACTATGAGGAGGGATATCAAGCATTATAGGAAAGGAAGAAAAACAACCATTGACATTGGCGTTTCTTAGCTAAGTCTTTTAAAGAAGAAATGAGCTCAGAGGTCTTAGGGACTGAGCCCACCATCCTTACAATGGGTATGATAATAGCCAGTCAGCAGTGATGTTTTGAAGATTAAGTATGATCATCAGTATAACATGCCTAGTGTCTGGTACATCCAATAAACAGTAGCTACTACTAACTGGGCAGTTACTAGCCCATTGGTTCCTTTTATTTCTGGAAGCTGAAATCCCCTAGAAGATATCTGTTGAATTTGGGTGTGAGGAGATAAGTAAAAATTGTTCCACCGGTGTATGTGTTTTCTCTGAAGTGCCTTTTTTATTTAATCCCCGATATTAGTCCAGTATATCCATTATAGCAAATACTCTTAAGAAGAAAGGCTGTATTCAGAAATAAATTGCACTCACAGATCATGCCTTAAAATGTGCATCATTAGTGTTTAACAGGCAAAACCAGATAGAGAAGATAGATGATCCCGTTGAAAAAAAGCCAAATTGGATTTTGAAGAGACTTTGTCTTGCCCCCTTTCTCTTTCTCTTCCCAGAAAAGGGAAAGCAAAAATTAAATGGTTATGCACATGCTTTTTGGGCTTTGCAGCAACTCAAGAGAGCCTCATCACTCCTGAGCTGGTCGGCTCCGTGGTCCCTTTTATCCATTACTGACAGTGGCTCAAGGAGAAAGCTTGGGATGAAAACAAATCCTCCTATTTGCATCAGCTAATGTTAATATTTGTCTGCAGTCCCCCTCTCGACTTAGAACTGAAAAACAGCTTCCTATTTTCTTCAGACTAGAATCTTATTATTGATAAATTATTTATCTGTTCCTCACTTTGCTCTGAAATGCAGCACTGCCAAGCTATTCTAGATGATCAAGGGATTCAGATAAAAGGACTACAAAGACAGAGCAACATCCAAAAATAGAAGTTAAATCCATTTATCCTTGTTCCACCTGGCAAAGGAATTATGCTAGATGGTATGATTTTTACCTGTGCACAGGGCAAAATGGAGAAGTGCACAAAACAAGAGTTCAGATGTTCTCAGCCTCCCTTTCTATGGCCTCCACAGTGCATCTCTTTCCCTCTCCTCTAGTCTCCCCTGCTATCCAGGTAGGACACAAGTTACAGAAAGCCAAAGGTTCAGCTAAGGCTCCTGATTTCCCTCATCCCATGCATGGGCAAGATCAGGACAAAAATCATAAGAAAAGCCAGAAACAGAAGACAGGCCGGCCCATAATGGGACATGGAGGAAAAAGACCAGGTCAAAATAGAAGCAGGGAGATCCTGAAATTTCCCAGAGAGAGAACTGGAGTGCCACGACTGCTATACTGACTTGACTTTCCTATACTGATCCCCTACTGCAAGATCTGGGCTAAGCAAGTAGGCTTGGCCACAGGGCTTAAATTTATCCTTAAAGCTAGGGAACCCCATCCCTGGTGCCCCTCCACCATTGTGGAACTTGGATCCATCTTCATTACTATGGCTTTCCTGGACATTTTAGTCCAAAGGTTTCAGCACAAGTTGCAGAATCTATTCCTTTCTAAATTCCATACCAACAACCAAGGCATACAGTAACTGTTTATTCCTTGGAATCATGAGTTATTAAAAAATAAGAACAGCAACAATGATATACACACACATAAACCCACATGGGCACCCACCTTTGAAACATCAAATATACTTATATTGTTCTACCAACTGTGCATATATTTGCATTCCCAGAACTAGCCACAATTATATACAGTAATGCCTCAAACTTCAGACAACTCTAAGTCTCTAGAATTCAGCTATAGTTAGGAGGCAAAAGAACCTGGCCCTTGAGTGGCCAAGACAATAAACTCTAGTATACACTGCCTATTTGCCCCACATGTGCCTGGAAGGCCAAAGATCTAGTCCACTGCCTAGGAGACCAGGGTGCCTTGGCAGGGAAGAGGGCAGGGACAGCAAAACGCTCACTTCTTCTAAGCTCTGGATGTAGGTAAAGAGAGAAGAGTAAGCCAAAGAAAAGGAGGCACATATCACCAAATCAAAAGTTCATTCCTCCAAAGACATACAAATGGCCAATAGGTGTATGAAAGATGCTCAATATCATCATCACAGAAAGCCAAAGGTAATCAGGGAAATCATCATTAGAGAAATGCAAAATCAAAGCACAGTAAGATACCGCCTCACACCTATTAGGTTGGCTATTGTCAAGAAAAACATAAGATAACAAGTGTCATCAGTGAAGATGTAGAAAAACCAGGACCTTTGTGCACTGTTGGTGGGAATGTAAATTAGTACATCTGCTATGGAAAACAGTATGGAGGTTCCTCAAAAAGTTAAAAATACAATTACCATATGATCCAGCAATCCTACTTTTGGGTATGTATCCAAAAGAATTGAAATCAGGATCTCGGAGAGATATGTACACCCTCATGTCCACTGCAACAGGGCGAGAAGCAACAGGAGGTGGCAAGGCATAGACCTGTGACCCTGCATGGCAGTTAAGGACTCACAGGGTAGTTCTTCAGGGCTGGGGTTTGAGGAAGACAGTGCAGAAGACAAGGCTGATTTCTTAGTCCACTTGGGCTAAACAAAAATCCCATAGACTGAGTGGCTTATAAGCAATAGAAATGTATTTCTCACAGTTCTGGAGGCTGGGAAGTCATGACTGGCAGATTGTGTGTCTTGTGGAAGCTTCCTGTTTCATTGATGGCTGTCTTTTCACTATGTTCTCGCATGACAGAAGGAGCAAAGTAGTTCTACGAGGTCTCTTTTACAAGGACACTAATCCCATCATGAGGGCCCCACTCTCATGACTTCATCTAAATCTAACTACCTCCCACAGCTCCCCCCTCCAAATACCATCACACTAAGAATTAGGCTCCCACCCATGAATTTTAGGGAATCACAAACATTGAGTCTACAGCAACTGGAAGGCAGGAAATGCCAGATCACAATCGGCCTTGGAAGTCATGCTATGGAGACTGAGCTTTTCCATGGGTCACATTTTCACTTGAGAAACATCACTCCTTAGGACAAGTCATCTGTGGGTTCGTGGAGGCAGCATCTTTTGCTCTTTCAAGCAGCCTTATCCAATAAGAAATGTAATGCAAGCCACGTAATTTTAAATTTTCCAGGAGTCACATTACAGAAGAGTAAAAAGACACACGTAAAATTAATTTTAAGAATACATTTTCTTTAGGGATGCCTAGGTGGCTCAGTTCATTAAGTATCTGTCTTCGGCTCAGATCATGATACCAGGGTCCCGGGATAGAGTCCCACATCAGGCTCCTTGCTTAGCGGGGAGCCTGCTTCTCCCTCTCCCTCTCCCACTGCCCATGCTGTGCTTTCTCTCTCTCTCTCTCTCTCTCTCTCTCTCAGAGAAAGCACAGCATGGGGAGTGGAAGGGAACACTGGGTGTTATATGCAAACAATGAGTCATGGGACACTACATCAAAAACTAATGATGTACTGTATGGTGACTAACATAACATAATAAAAAAATATTTTAAAAAATACCTTTTCTTTAACCTAATATATCCCAAATATAATCATTTAACATATGGTCAATATAAAAAATAATGACTGAGATATTTTACTTTTTTTTTTTAACCATACTAAGCCTTTGAAATCTGGTGTGCATCTTATACTTACAAAACATTTCAGTTGTGACCGGCCGCACTTCAAGTGAGTAGCTAGCTAGTGGCTACCATATTGGACGGTGCAATTTTAAAGCACGAAAGACTATCCTCTGGAGACGTAGATTTAAGTGAGTACTTTTGGAGAGAGCCTCCACTGGATGGAAAAAGCACTGAAAAATCATTATGGGGAAACTGGGTGAGAGAAAGACGAACTAGCATATTTTACAGATAAACCCTAGCTCACCTTCCTAGAACTTTAAGAATCTTTCTTTGATTTGCCATCCGCCTTACCTGCAGTCAAGACAAAATGACATTCTCTCCGGGAAATAAAACAAGGTGGAAATAATACTGAAGGGATCTCGAGAGAACTCTTTGCGTCTCTGTCTCTGTCCCACCTGAGACGTCCACCAGTGGGGTAGGGGGCTTTGAGGCATGGGCTACTTGTAAGCACTAGAGGCCCTGTGGACCCTGTCTTGTATTTAGTGTTCCCAAGATAGAGCTGACGTCCAGAGAGGGAGAAGTACCATGAGAGGCTCTTAACTCTAGGAAACAAATTGAGGGTTGCTGGAAGGGAGGGAGGTGGGTAACCGGGTGATGGGCATTAAGGAGGGCACTTGATGGGATGAGCACTGGTGTTATACACAACTGATAAATTATTGAATTCTACATCTGAAACTAATGATGTACTCTATGTTGGCTAATCGAATTTAAATAAAAAAAGAAAAAGAGCTGATGTCTCCAAAGAAGCACTCAGTGGGTCTCTGGAGCCATTTCCTCAAGGGAACAAAAATCTGTTCATGACCCACCGCCATGAGAACACTTCAACCTGCCCCTACCTCTCTGGGACCCGCATAGGAGCATGTAGTACATAGTGGGCACATCATGCATTTAGGACCCTTGTTGCTTTCCTTTGAATTACAGGAAGCACGCCGTGAACGCCTGTTTTCCATAACCAAGCTCTTGGTGAGGAGGTCTTCAAATCTCCCACCTCGGCTGTTAGAAAAACAGCCAGTCCAAAACCACCCCCCGTCGCTCAGAGCCTTCTGAGGTATTGATGTGCTGCCTTTCTTCTTGGGCGGCAGAGATAACGATGATGTGACTTAGGTAGAGGCCAGGGAGCATGCTGACGTTTTCTTCTTCAGCCTCCTCCAAAAGCAGATCTACAGGACAGGCGGTCTTACTGGGAGAATAAAAATATTATGTGCTTTGATTCGGGCCTTCCTGTATATTTTGCCAACACAGGTTAAAAAGGCAAAAGGGGAAAAGAAAGGACGAAAAGACAGGCAGGAGGGGTTTTACGTGAGAAAAGCTGCTGATAAACACGTGAGTCACACACAGCTCTTTGAACGCCCCCGATCTGGTCTGCAGAGATAAAGGCACCTTACCCTCTTTGAAGGGGAGAGTGGCTTTGCCATGTGACAAGTTAGCCGCAATCAAAAAGGAATGCCAGGCGAGTTATTTCCCTCATAAAAACAAGAGAAAAACGAAAAAGAAAAACTGTCATTCCCAAGCCCCGCTGCATGCGTGGCCCCTGCTCTCCCCGCCCCCCCACGCCCCGCCCCCCCCACGCCCCGCCCCTGCTAATCCCTTTCCTTGATGAACTCAGCCAGACCAGGGCTTTGAGTACTATCTACATACATAGGGCGTTCCCAGGACACAGCTCCAGCCCCCAGCCCACCCTCACCACACTCCCTCTGTTCCTAGCTGTGTTTCCTTCTCCTCCCAGTCACGTAGTTACTCCGGCTAAAAATCTCAGAGGCACCCTTGACTCATCTCCTACTCCCTCATCCCACGACCAATCCCCCAGCAGATCCTGTGGGCTCAGAATACATCTAGTCTCCTTCCCTGCTACCATCCTCATCGAGCTCCGCGTCTCACCTGACTCCACAGACTTTCCCCCTGGTCTCCTCACTCCTGCTCTTGTCCTCTACAATCACTACCCCCATAACAGTGAGACTGAGCGCTGAAAATCTAAACCAGGTCATGTCCCTCCTCTATTCAAAAGCCACTGGCCCTCCAGCTCCAGTAGAATAGTATCTAAACTCTCTCCACGGCCCGCAGGCCCCCCAGCAGCTCCCGCATAGCAACAGCTACGGTGACCTCCTTGCTGGTTGCCATCTCGTTCCCACCTCAGGGCCTTTGCACTGCAGTGCCTTCTGACTAGTTCTACCTCAGACCTTCTCATGACCGTCTCCTTCACTTCATTCAGTGCTCAACCCTAAAGTCACCTCCTCAGAGGGCCTTCCTACACCACCCCTTCCAAAATTGCACAGTACCCTATTCCCTTGTTCTGCTTTATTTTTATTCCTAGCATTTACAACTACCCAATTTCATATTATATGTCATTTGCTACTTTATTTATCATCTATCTGCCTTCACCAGGATGTGAAATCTGGGAGGGTAAGGACTTGTCTTAATCTATTATTGTATCCCCAGTGCCAAGAAGAGCACTGAGCGCATAGGCAATCAATAAACATTTGTTAAACAATTGAATTTTGTCAAACGGAATCATGAGCAATTCTTCTGAAGTTACTGGTTTTAGGAAACACCCTCCCTTCTAACAAACGTAAATATCAGCGGAATGAATGAATGAATGAGGCAGATAGCCAGAAAAAGACTGTGTAACCCACATGCAAATAAAAGTGCAGCCGATGTGTTCTTGCTGTCAGCAACCTTATCCCCCAAATCTGTAGTCTTCCATGGAATGGGTTAAAAACCCTCGTTCATCCCACTGGCAAATTAGGCTACTGTTTTTTGTTTTTTGTTTTTTAAAGATTTTATTTATTTATTTGAGAGAGAGAGAATGAGAGATAGAGAGCACGAGAGAGAAGAGGATCAGAGGGAGAAGCAGACTCCTTGCTGAGCAGGGAGCCTGATGTGGGACTCGATCCCGGGACTCCAGGATCCTGACCTGAGTTGAAGGCAGTCGCTTAACCAACTGAGCCACCCGGGCGCCCAAATTAGGCTACTGCTGTGGGGTGAAGATCCTCACTACGACACCCCGGAAGTAAGGCCAGGGGTTGATCCCCAAGTAAGAGGCTTCAGCATTGGAGTTCAGGGGAAGTGTCACATCATTACTTCTATTATAAATGCAGCTCACTTTGACCTCAGACCTGTCCACCTTTGCTCACATTTTTGCTGTCAGCCTACCCCAAAGTCTTGAAAAGCTGAGGCAAAATGGCTGCATATTTCCTTTTGAGAGTTTTGGGGGTGGGGGTGGGGTTTTTTTTAGAGAGAGAGAGCTCGTGTACACACAAGTGAGGCGGAGTTGGGGGGGCAGTGAGAGAGAGAGAGAGAGAGAGAGAGAGAATCCCAAGCAGGCTCCACACCCAGTGTGGAGCCCAACATGGGGCTCGATCCCACGACCCTGAGATCATGACCTGAGCCGAAATCAAGAGGCAGACACCTAACAGACTAAGCCACCCAGGCAACCCCCCTTTTGACTGTTTTAAATAGGAAGCGTGTCCAATGCTACCTAGCCCAAGCTCAAAGACTTCATCCCTGAACGTCAGTATTTAATAAGATTTTTCTTCCTACGCAACAAAGCTATAGGTTCAAAATAACTGTCTTGGAATCATTGAGAAAGAAGGTGCATTCATATTCATTAAGTCCAGCTTCTTCCGTTTCACAGATGAGGAAACTGAGGCACAAAGGAATGATTGGCTCATTCCATTGCTGGTCAGGAGCAAAGTTGACATGATCACCATGATTCATGCCTTCCACCCAAAGCACACTTGACTGCCAACTGCTTAACCTACCTCTGGGCTTGCCCAGGGAAAGATCCCCTACCTTAAATGGGAGATAACTTGCAAGTTCATCATCTCGAATAAAATATTCCCACACCACCTAAGATTGAACTTCATTTAGGCAAAACGTGACACCTCCAGCTCACTCCTTCACAAAGCAGCCAACTCCTTGAACAAGGTCCACTACAGGAGTTGTCACTTATGTAAAATCTGGCTCTGATTCCCTGGGACTTCCATCTGTTGGCCCCAAGTGTGCCATCCTGGAGGCAGATATCACAGTGGTTAAAAATATGTGCTTCCAATCCTGTACTTGTGACAACATGAATGGACCTTGAAGGCATTATGCTAAGTGAAAGAAGTCAGACATGAAAAGGCAAATACTGTATGATCTCACTTACATGTTTCATGTGGAATCAAAAAAAAAAAAAAACCCCAACTTATAAAAAGAGAGATCAGATTTGTGGTTACCAGAGATGGGGTGCAGGGGAGGCAGAATTGGGGGAAAGCGGTTAAAGGTACAAACTTCCAATTATAAAATAAATAAGTCCTAGGGGTGGGATGCACATGATGGGGAGTATAAGTACAGTGCTCTAGGATATACAGGGAATTTGGTAAGAAGGTAAGTCCTAGGAGTTCTTATCATAAGGAAACATTTTTCTCCTTTTTTTTCTTTTCTCTTTATTGTATCTATATGATAAGATGGATGTTAGCTGAACCCATTGTAGTAGTTATTTCACAATATATGTAAATCACACCATCACGCCGGATGCCTTAAACTTATACAGTGATGTATGTTGATTGTTTCTCAATAAAACTGCGGGAAAAGATACGTACTTCCGTAGCAGTAGTACCTGCTTCAAAACCAGGCTCTTCCTCATTACTAGTTGTGTGAGCTGATGTCATGTTTTTCACTCCCCTGCAAAACACAGAATACTCTGAATGATATGAGCCTTTTATGTAGATAAAAAATATGGAAATAGACACACCTTGTTTCACTGACTCTGAGATGCCTATGTAACATTTCTGTTTTTTAAAAAAGGCTGCCTCTTAGAATCCGGAACCTGTCGCCATCACCACCAGCCAAGTGACAGCTGCAAGGTTGGGGTGAAGAATGCCCACTGACACTTTAAGGTAACACCAAAAAATGGCCGCTAAGCATCTTATGTTCTATAAAATATAATAAATCTGCTGGTAAGTGTGTATAAATTCTTTCTGGAAAGAATCAAAGACACATTTAGAAGCAGTTACCTCCAGGGAGAGAAACAGAAAATGGGAAATGAGGCTTTCATTTTCCATTATCTTCCACCCTACACGGTTTGACTTTCTCAACCTGCGAAATGTATTCAATAATAAATGAGCCATTTGGGGCTTATTTTCTCCTTTGTACTTCTTTTGCTTTAAAAAGACTTAATCGATCTTAATTTTTTTAATAAAGAATAAGTGAAGTAAATAATTAAGTGTACCATCGTAATTCGTGAACTTTCCCCCTCTCTCAGCTTCTTTGCGTTTGAGAAACTGGGAAAAGTTTCTAAAGACCTAAAGAGACAGAGAGAGGAATTACAGTACAGCGCAAGGAGCATGGGGCCAGAGATGGAAGACAGGGATGGACGGCACCCCAAATTAGCAAAACTTCAGGGAAGCAATTACCTTCATGCATTTCTGTGGCTGCCAAATTTTGTACTACCCTTTTGGAAAGCCGTTTGTCAAAATATAAAAATTAAATATTCATGCCTTTGACCCATAGACTCGACTACAGTGTTTTTATTGTAAAGAAAGTTTCTACAGTACTTTTAAAATGCCAGGCATTAAAATATTCACATAAATTCTTTTAATAGCAAAAATAATTGGCAATATCTCAAATTTACATCAATAGGTTAATAGTTCTGTAAAATATGATACATCCAGTGAATGGGAATGAATCCATAATAACACTCTTAAAAACTTTATAAGAATATGATAACCAGATTACATTTTACAAGGCAAGAAATAAAATTGTGACTGGATCAAAGAAGCAACACTTCCTTTGTGCAGAAAAATTAGAATGTTGAAGAAGCAGGCAAATAAGTTCCAACAGGGAGTATATATGGAATAAGGAAGACAGACACCCTAAGTCTAGCATTCAGTCATTTATTCAACCTTTGTGGTTTATGTACTTTCTCTGTGCTTCATGCTGTGCTCTGAACTCAGGTACAATGGTGAAGAAAACACGCATAATTCTTGTCCTAAAGAAGCTTGGGACCTAGTAACATACAGATAATCCATTTCCCTAAGGAAGTTAGCAGAACAAACTAATCAAAGTAAAATTAAGATATAGTAGAATAAAGATAAGCCAATTCAAAAAGCTAGAAGAATAGCATCCAAATAATCCCTAAAGAAAGAGGAAGGAATTATTAAATGTAAAAGCTGGAAGTAATTCATTCAAAGCCTAAAAAGCAGAATCAATAAAAAGAAATTGTTTTGTGAAAACACTGATAATAAAGACAAACATCTCATAATACTAATCAATAAAAAAGAGAAAAACACAAATCCAAAATGTTAAGAATGGAAGACTTCTGGTTCCCAGTCCGGCAGGTAAGGAGATTGGAAGTTGCCATTCCCATCCTCACAGCACAAACAGGGCTGAACAAATTGCAAACCAACAATTCTTAATTCCGTCAGGGGATCGGCATCACTGGACAAGATGCGACCCCAAGGTAGGTGCAAACAGGGAATCACAAGTCACCAGAGCGGACGCCCAGGAGCAGAAACCTCCATGGGAGCCAGTGCTGGGCAGGAGAACAGACAGCAACTGACAAAATGCTAGAGGCTCAGTGAGGACACGTTTGAGAGTGTACGACTCCAGAGGGGTCTAGTCTTAGGAGGACATCTTCCCACTTTTGTGAGCTTTCCCTCCAGCGCTCCCGGGTTCTCACAGTGAAGACTGAAGACAAATCTCCTTGCAACGCAGGGAGGGAAAAGGAGTCATTTTGAAATAAGCCCAGAGAATCTGTTCTTCTTAGCAAAATAGTAACAGTGGGAAAGGGCTTACAAGCACAGGCATGAAGTGTTTGTTTATTATAAAAGAAAACTCTGCACAACTCCATGATAATGAATTTTTAAATCTCAGAGAAATGGTTGATTTTCAAAGACACAAAATGACCAGAACTGATAAAATAAGAGGAAAGGTTGAATGGAGCAAAATAAGGGCGTGAGGAAATGAGCTCTCTCCTGTGCTTCTGTAAGAAATAACATCAAATACCTCTAAGATGTGCAAGCACAGTGACCTATAAATTACCCTTTGCAAATTTCTTCTAACAAAATAATAGAGTGCAAAAGTGTATTCTTCCATAATCATTGTTATTTAGCAAAGTGTGACATGTAATAGCAAAAACTGGGAACAGCTTACATGTCTAATAACAATTTTTTAAATTTTATTTATTTATTTGAGAGAGAGCACACAGAGGGAGAAGGAGAAGCAGGCTGTCCGCTGAGAAGGGAGTCCCATGCGGGGCTCGATCCCAGGACCCTGAGATCATGACCTGAGCCGAAGCAGACGCTTAACTGACTGAGCCACCCAGGTATCCCTCTAATAACAATTTTGATAAGCAAAGTGCAGTACAATCTATACAATGGGCTGTTATTCAGTCATTAAAAATGAGGCTGTGGGTACTTCTCGGTCCCAAAAGATGTTCGTGGTATATTAATAAGTGACAAAAAAACAAGGTGCCAAACAAGACAAATGTGTGATCTCATTTTTTATTTATTTAAAGAAAGAAAAGCATTTTGGAAGACTACATGCCAAGTTGCTAACAGTACTTAACTCAGGGGACTTGAGTCATGAGTGATTTGTCAGTTTCTTCTTCATACTGAATATTTGTATTTGCATATTTATTAAAACAAGTATAAAATATACACACATGGAAAAACCAACCAACAAAAATATTAAATATTGTCACTGTCTCAGGTGCTGAAAATATGAGCTAACACGTTTTAGTCTTATTCCAGCAGATTAGAAAGTCTCCGGTGACAGTCTCATTGATAAATAAACTTGCAAACAATAAGGGCTCCTAGCTTGCAATGCCAACTCTGCCTCTAACAATGTAAACCCAGCAGTGACTTCCCTCCTCTGGTCTCACCTCCTTGTCTCCCAAGTGGAAAGAGCTGGAGGAAGGCTTCCAGAGGCCCGGCTCTAATACCCACCTGGCTACTATCTCTTCAAACCGCCCGCTCAGCTATGCAGAGAACATCTACTGTTGTTGCAAGCTTGATACACAGTCCATTTAGAAACAGATTTTGAGGAAGAAGAAGAAGAAAAACAAGTAATGTTCATTGGTTTCATTACAACAATTTAATAGGAATAACCATCCAAAAAAATGGAAAATGTCAAGTGGGCCATTAAAGGCCTCTAGCAGGAACGGGTGCATCTAGGCGCAAATATTAAATGGGAGCAACCGCCAGAAAGGAATACAGAGGGGTGTACATGCTGCACCGGTTCAAACACCAGTTCTGTTTTAAGAGATGATCAGACAGGAGGCTGGAGACCCACAGCAGCCCCCGGAGCTCCCGAAGGTTCAACTGTGCTGAAAGGAACCTTGGCTAGTCTTCCTCCAACAGTGGATGACACAGTCGTGCTATCCATTCAGCGCTGGGTTACTGCATGTTGTTCCAGGCCAGGCTCTGTGCCAGGGCTGGGGATCCAGAAGGGATGAGGCACAGACCATGTTCTCACAGATCTCACAGATCCATGAAGAGAGGAAAGACAAAGGGCTAATTTCCATATTGCTGAGGAACTCCCTGGGCCCTGACAGGCGGGTATTAGCCAGATGTATAAGGAACTTGACAAAGGCCCCGAGAATCAGCATGTGATGTATAGGGAGCCTGCAGTGCCCACCTCTGCAAGAGCCCAATAGTGGGAAGGAGGCAGGGGTGGGCTCTGAAGGTGTACAGGGGCCAGAACGAGCTTTAAGCTGGGCAGTTATGTGCTCAGATTTCACTTGAAACTCAGGAAACAGCCCCTCCATCAGCTGGAAATCTGGGGACCAAGAAAATACATCCAGGGACATGCCTCGACCCTTCCTCATATCACTGTACACCCATTGCAACCCATCCCCAGGTGGCCTGTTTATGAGTAGAATGCCTTTCCATATTTGAAATCGAAGAGTCCTGGAACAAACCATTGGTAGCAGGGGAATGAGGATATCACCCTAGGCTGACACCTCCGACTTGCCCTTGGCCTACCCCTTGCCCCACAGTAGAGAAATGCAAAAGAGCAGAAAGTTTGGTCTTCATGTTTCCAATTCTCCACACTTAGCTCTAATTTGCCACTTCTTTCAAGGCCTCTGCTTCCATTTAAATTAAATCTGCAAAAAAAAAATAATAATAATAATTATCTGGCATTTTCCAGTGGAGGAAAAAAATCAAAACAAATATGTTCGCCCTGTGCCCTAGTGCCATTTGCTGACACTCACAGTCCAGGACTGTGGTCAGTGCATGCCCGGGTGCGGAGCGGGGCACTGCTCAAGGTCAAGGACGGAGGGGCAGAGCCGGCTTAGCAGGCAGCATGCTTTAGCCTGCATGGGAACATCCCCTGGACATCAGGGAGGCTGTGAAGGAGACTCGGAGAGGGGGAATGGGGTTGGGATGGAGTAGGCCAACAAGGAGGAGTGGGATGTCACCAAGCCAACTGCAGCAAAACTATAGGGGATGAAGGCCACCCGCAAGAAGCAGGGAGGCTTAGTTTCCATGCACACGCTCAGCTTCACAGCATTTTAAAGAAACCAAGAGGCCATCCCCTGGTGTGGATTCCTGCCAGCCATTATCTTTCCCTGATACTGGATTCCACTGCCTCCTGGTGGGGTAAGGCATCTGCAAGCACCAAGCAGGTTTTGCTAGTCCAAGACATGAAAGGAGAGGGGGCTGGGAAGAGCCATGGTGATAGTGTCAGAAAGGAACCCAACCTCTCTAGGCCTCAGTATCCTCTTCTGTAAATGAGGGAGACTAGCAACACTTTTCTTTATTGATATAAAAGGACTGACAGATACACCTGGCGCTGCCCTTTCCCCCACATCCTACCTTCACAAAGGTGATGGCTGGAGCAGCAGTAGCCCTGCTATGACCATGAGGGAAAGGCCAAGACAAGCACATATCTGTGTGTCCTGATATATCAGAGCCACTGAATCAAGGCCAGCAAGAAGCTGGCTCCAGGTGTCTTGTTTTATGAAAAAAATACACACTGTTGCTTTAAACCACAGTGAGTCAGGTTTTCAGTGCTGAGGGAAGTTTGCTAAGATAATTCAATAAGATAATATATGGACATTGCATAGCACAGAATCTAGAAAGCAGCAGGAGCTCGGTATTATTAGTCCTTCCTCTTCTCATTCTCTTCTTTGAAAATAAAACCTCTCCTGGAGTTGAAGTACTATCAGAGGAAGTGAAAATCAACGCTGTGTTTGCAGTGTCGAGTCTAAGTGTCAGAGCAAGAGGATGGTGAAGACCACGTGTCACACCTTATACCAAAGGACACAGATGCCCAGAGAGGAAAAGCAGCTCACCCAAGGTCCCCCAGGACATGAGTGGCAGAGATAACAGGCTATCCCCCAGGGTCCTGACAAGCGTCTACTGGCCCTCTGATGGGGAGACCTCAGACTCAGAACTTAGAAGATCCCCTGGCCTGGAGGAAAGTTTCCAGGCTCAAAAACTCTCTCCTGCCCAGCTCTCTTCTCCCCTTCCTAGCATTTCCCAGTCTAGGCCTCCCAGTCTTCCCTTTTACCTGTTCCAGATTCTCCCCGCTCTAGCCCACATGTGGACCACAGGTACATTTCATCCACCACCACCACCACCACCAGCACCACCACCACCACCACCACTTCCACCAGTGCCTACAAAGCTTCAGTAACACCAATGGCATGAAGGCCCAGTCCCTCAGATGCCATGCACAGCCCTGAGCGACCAGACTCCTGTCAGATAACTCCACCTCCACAGCAGGCTCTGTTCACATCAGTCAGATGTCCCCGCCCTGCCCAGAGAAGCTGGGTCACGCTTATCCCACCAAGGCACTTGCGCTTTTCTCGCCCTATTGAAAAGTGACCCATTTCTCAAGAGCCGGGTCTTCCTCCTCTAAGCTCCAGGAGAACTTATTTTGGGCCCTAGCCATGCTGGCACTTAGCATATATGCTTCAGGCTTCCGGTTAACTCCTTGGTCACTAAATGTCCAATCCCTTTACCTAGGCTGGCTCCTTGCAAGCAAAAACTGTTCCGTCCGTGTCTATCTTGGGTAGGAGCACAGGGGAGAATCTTCCAAGCAGTAGTAGCAGCCAGCCATCAACACCAGCAGCCACAAATATAAGAATCCAAGTCAGTGCCACTAACGTGTTCTCAGAACTTGCTACTTGCCAGGGTGTTAGCCAGGATCCCAGCAAGGAACACGGGGAGCTCACTGGAATCTTCAAGGAACTTAAAGAATCAATTGCATATACAAGGTGAAGGAACCAGAAAGGATGGTGAGGTGCCCGAGGATAGCAGCAGCCTAGACTGAGGGGAAGGGGAGGAGGCAGAGAGACCTTGAACCATGGAAAAGGACCCAGCCAGAGAAGCTGTAGCTGTAGGTGCAACTGAAGAAGACCCATCAGTGCAAAACTCCACCAAAGCAGGAAAGAAGCAGGGGAAGAAATACCCTTACCTCTCACTCCTCCCACTTCTCATCTCCTGCTGATGTCTCCCACTGGCCAAACTCAGTGAGAAGTCAGAAGGCAAAGAAATCTGAATGATGGAGTCTGCAGGGGTTAGCCCTGCCCTCACCTCCCCAGGATGCAGAGCGAAGTAGGAAAAGGTCTAGAATGTATGGCGGGGGAGGGAGCGGAGGCAAAAAGAGACAAATGAAGAATAAATGACCAGCACAGAGGCATTGCCTAAACAATTGACCTGCGTCATCTCTTTTAAGCCATCATAATAATCCCGTGAAGAAAAGATTTTGATCCTCATTTACAAAATGAAGAAACTGAGTCACAGGGAGATTCCTTAACTTGCCAAGGTTCCAGAGTTAAAAAGTGACTGAGCCAGGGTCTGAATGCAGATGGATACCAGATTCTCTGAAACACTAAAATGCTTCACGGAATAAACAAAGGAATGAGCAATGTAATTAATTAATGCAATGATTTATGTCTCTTCTGCTCAAGCCCTTGTACTGATAAAGCCTAGAGAATATTCATTATCCTATAATCCCCATCCCTGTGAATTTTTCTCCTGACCATGCCCCACATTCACCTTAGTTGAAGGTACAACCATAATTCAGAACAGTGGTTCTCAAACATTTTGCTCTCAGTACTTTACTCTCAAAATTTACTGAGAATCTCCGAAGAGCTTTTGTTTATCTAAGTTATATTTGTCAACATTTGCCAAATTAGAAATTCAAACTGAAAAAATTTTAAAACACAAAGTACCCAGCACACAGAAAGATGATGTCATCATGTGTCACAGAGATTCTGGGAAAATCCACCATATATTCATGAGGAAAAAGGCTACTACCATCTTAGTATTATGAAAATAGCTTTGATCCTCAAGGATCCCCTTGAAGGATCTGGGGACCTGCCAGTTGTCCTCGGACAAGAGTTTGAGAACCATCAATCTAGATGATGTCCTTATTTCATTTAAATAATTCATATAAACCACAACCTTATATATTATCAGCCTGAACTTTGTGACCCAAACCTCATTTCCCTTCCTTCCTTTCTTTTTAGTCTCACTGTTACTGAGACCCTCCTCTGTTCAGAGTGCAGAGGCCACCTTCCAGACCAGAGCCTAAAGAAGGGGAGCCCTCTAATAGGGCTGCCCTAGAGTGGTCACACATCAGGACACAACCTGTCCAGGGGCATGTCAGGGAACAGGCAGGAAATTGTAACACAGGGAGCAGAGCAGACTCTGTTCAGAGAAGATGACAGACTGGCAACAGCCTGGGAGGGCCAGCAGGGGCAGACACAGCAAGTGATCACCCTAAAGCAAGACGAGACGGGGAAAAGAGGTACGGGAGATAGGGAGCAGCTCTGAAGGAGGCTGAAGAATGCAGACCCCAGTCGTTCTTTCATTTTTAAAAGGCTTGGCTAGTGCCCTCAGCCATCATAGCAAGACAAGACGAGGGAGGCAGCCCCCTTCTTCCCATCCTTAAAGCTTGTCATCTCGTTCACTCATATTCTAGGCCCCAATAAACTGAAATGTAATCAGAAAAATGGTGGATGAGATGCTGCATGGATTCACTTGATATGACATAGTGTCCTTTTTTTTAATCTGATTTTGTACTCTATCTTTCTTTTATGCTAGCTTGAAGCTATTTGATTTTGTCCACCTACTTTCTATCCTTCAGCGAGCATATTTATATTCTGCAATGAAAAGAAAGGCTTCATATCCTAGCCTCTAACATGAAACTCTTTCATGGAAAATGTACGTGGCCTCATCTCAGTGTCCTTTCTCTCCAGGAAGAAATGAATTCTCTTCTGAAGTCATCTCTGCCAGCTCACATTGGATACCATTCATTCCCAGCCAAGAGTCAACACAGGAATAGATACACCCCATCATCTTCTCAATCGTTTCTGTTTTTCCATCATCTACCACGTATTGAGCACTGAGATACATACTTTATATATGTTATTTCTAAACTTCATAACAACTCCAATAAGGGAGCACCATTTTCCCTATTGTATAGATGAAGAAACTGAGACTCAAAGAAGTAATGTACCTTATCCAGCTGGTAAGTGGTTGAGCCACAATTTGAACCCAAATTGTGATTCCAAAATTCATGTTAACTCAGTTTCCATGAAGTCTTTCAACCATTTCTCTGGCCCTAATCAGCAGTAGTCTTTTAGTATACTCTCTCTCTCCCAAACTTGGTCACTGTCATATTAGCCATGCCTCTCCTGAGAGTGTACATCATTCTGGTTTGATGGTTCCTGATGTGAGCAGTCCACAACCTTAATTTGATAAAGAAGTGACCCACTGGACTTTCTAATGACCACATAGAAAGCATGCTTACAACCTCTTAAACCTACAGTTGAGCATTTCCTCCATTTACATAAGAGATATTATCATTCTCTTCCCTTAGAGACTATTCCTTCAGTGCTTTGCTAACTATCTCTAGCCTGTCCTTGGAGCCTACAATTCCAATCAGTTGTTCAAAAACAAATTAGGTAAATCTTTTTGCTCACTCTGTGTGTTTTCTCTCATTATCCTTGGAGAAATTAACTCTCCCTGGGCATCTAGGACAAAAGCACATGGAAGTTGAAAATATCTGGTTTACTGCAGAGGGGAAAGGTTCAGAAGGACTTTATTCAGAAGTCTTATTATCCCCAGATATCAGCATTCCAGCATTTCAAACTCTCCTGTCACCATTCATTCTCCTGAGTCCTAACAGGGTAACACAGTAAATAGGCAAATGCTGCAATTTTCTAACTTAGAAGATTTCCCTGAAACTAGCCATGGATATGAGTGTATTTGTGCATCTATTTACATGTGTGCGTGTTGAGATGTATTCTGTAGGCATGTAGAAGGAGCATGTGAGTAAATGGTGTTACTCAAAACCTACTCTTAGTAGACTTGGCCTCCCTGAGATCTCAGGAAAATGTGGAGAACCAGAGTTGTTTAAACTAAAGATTAGATTCAGCTAAAAGGGAGGGAGACACATCTCTTATTCACAACACTGCAGACTACAGAGATGTGGCTCCCATACCATATTTCCTTTGTTTAAATGTCTCAAGAGTGACATCATCAAGATGATGACATAGATTGTTTCCAATTTCAGTCTCCCTTACAAGAATACCAACTAGTAACCATCAATAGACAAGACACCATTGTGAAAATCCCAGAATCTTGGGCTGAGGCTGAAGCACCGCATGGGCCACTGAGACTGAGAAGGACCACATTAGAAGGGTAAGAGGATTGGTCTACTTTGACCACATAGCCTCTCACGCAGGCTGCCACACCAAGAAGACCCCTCCATCCCACCCTATGATTTCTCCCGTAGGAAAAAGAGAACCCCAAGTGGACATCCAAGCGGACATCCTGCTTCTTCAGCATTATAGGACACTTCCGGGAAGGCTCACTCAGGTCTCACTTGACAAGGATCACTGGAGAAATCTTTGAAGCTTGACCCCTGGGGATCAAATAGAGATGAAAAAGGGAGTGGAATTTATAGCACCCAAGGCTCAGATCTTGATGGACAGCATTTCTGCTTGCAGTGGCACCCAAGCAGAGATCCCAGCCAGCAGCTTTGTGTATCTGCAGAGTTGATCTGGTGGCCATATCTGGCCAGAGAGCTTGGTAGGCAATTCTGCTTGATTTGGGTCCCCAACTCATGGGCCATACTGGCCATGGAGGCTCTATGGCACACATGGACGGGGAAACAAATTCACAGTCCTGCCCGACTGCTGAAAAAACTTCTAGTCCCACCCAACCAAAAAGCTGGGCAGCCACAGAGCCCATCCTATAATTCCACTCAGGAAAGAAGCTAAGCCAGTAGCTCTGCCCCACTGTTGAGTATAATCCCTGGCCCTATATAACCAGGGATTTGAACAGTGACCCTGAGCAGCCTCAGAGCCCAGCCTACCTTACTGCCCAACCAATAGCCCTGCCCAGCAGTGGAGCCCCATCCACAGCTCTGCCTGATTATTGAACACAGCATGTGACCTTGCCCAGGTAAGGATCCCAGCCAGTGACCCTACCCAACTGCAGAACACAGCCTGTAGCCACACCAGACCAAGGAGCCTGGACAGTGACCCCACTCAACCATAAAGCACAGTCTTAGGCCTCATCCAAGTACAGGGTACAGATAGAGGTCCCACCCAACCAGAGGGCCTATCCAGTAACCTCACCCAACAGCAGAGTAATAGCCAGCCAACCCAATCACCAAGCCCACCCTCTAGCCCCATCCAACTTCAGGGCACAGCCACAGCCTGCAGGCCCACCTGACCATAAAGCCCTGCCCAAGACTTCACCTGGATGCAGAATCCAACCAGCAGCACCATCTGGTTGGGGAGCACAGGCTGAATTCCAACCAACCAGGAATTATGGTGGAGCCCAACCTGTATCCCTGCCCACTAGCAATATCCAACCAGTGGCACCACCCTGCCAGGAACACAACCTGTGATCCCCCCAAACCAGAGATTATTGTAGACCCCAGCCAGTGGCCCCACATGACCACAGAGCATAGCCAGTAGCCCCACCCAATCAGGAAGCCTGCCCAAAAGTCCTTGCCTGAATTTTATGTATATACAATAATTTATATGTAATAATATGTATTTCCATATGAATATACATATTCATATGGGACTCCCAGAGGAAGAGGAGAAAAAGAAAGGGACAAAAAATATATATAAAGCAATAATGGCTAAAAACTTCCCAAACTTGAGAAAGAAAGGGACATCCAGATCCACGAGGCCCAAAAGACCCCAAACTGGTTAAACTCAAAAGTTACACCAAGACACATTATAATTGACCTGTCAAAAGTTAGAGACAAAAAGAGAATTTTGAAAGCAGAAAGAGAAAAGCAACTCGTCACATACAAGGGAGCCCCCATTAGACTCTCAAGCAGATTTCTCAGCAGAAATTTTGCTGGCCAAAACAGAACGGATGTTATATTCAAAGTATTGAAAGAAAAACCTGTCAACCAATGATGCTATAGCTGGTAAAGCTGTTCTTCAGAAATGAGGGCAAGATAAACACTTCCCCAAACAAACAAAAGCTGAAGAAATTCATCACCAGACGTGCCTTACAAGAAATGCTTAAGATGTTCTTCAAGTTGAAATGAAAGGATTTAATTAACATCATGAAAACATACGAGTGTGTAAAACTCACCAGTAAAGGTAAATATATAGTCAAAATCTGATGCTCTAATATTGTAATGGTGGTGCATAAATCACTCACAACTCTAGCTTAAAAGTTGAAAATAGGGGTGCCTGGGTGGCTCAGTCACTTAAGCGTATGCCTTTGGCTCAAGTCATGATCTTAGGGTTCTGGGATCGAGCCCCGCATTGGGCTCTCTGCTCAGCGGGGAGTCTGCTTCTCCTTCTCCCTCTCCCTCTGTGATTTCTCTTGCTCTTACTCTCTCTCAAATAAATAAATAAAATCTTTAAAAAATAAAAATTAAAATAGAAGTTGAAAATAAAAATACTAGAAATAACTAACTACAATAATTTGTTATTGGATACACAATATAAAAAAGATGTAAATTGTAATATCATAATCGAAAATGTGAAAGAGAGAGAAAAGTATAAAGTTTCTATATGCTATTGAAGTTAAGCTATCATCTTAGAATAGGATATTGTAACTGTAATGTTTTGTGTAAGCCTCACGGTGACCACAAAAATATATACACAAAAGATTATGAGAAAGGAGTGAAAGCATACGGCCATAAAAAGTCATCAGATTACAAAGGAAGAGAGAAAGCAAGAAACGGAAGATCTATAAAACGGTCAGAAAACAATTAACAAAATGCTAATAATAAGTCCTTACTTATCAATAATTACTTTAAATGTAAATGGGTTAATCAAAAGGTATAATGGCCTAATGAATAAATGAACAATATCCAACAATATGCTTCTTATAAGAGACTCATGTTAGCTTTAAGGACACACATAGGCTGATAGTGAAAAGGTGGAAAAGATATTCCAAGCAAGTGGTAGCCATAAAAAACCAGGGGTAGCTATACTTACACCAGACAAATGAGACTTAAAGCTAAAAATGGTCACAGGAGAAAAAGAAGATCATTATATAATGACAAAAGAGTCAATTCATTAAGAAGACCTAACTTTTATAAATATTTAGGCACCCAACTTTGCACCACCTAAATATATAAAGCAGATACTAACAGAACAAAAAGGAAAAGAAAACAGCAATACAGTAATAGACGGGAACTTTAATATCTCACTCTGAACAATAACTAGATCACACAGACAATCAGAGAGACATACAGAAAGGATTTAGACAATACTACAGACCAAACGGACCTCATAGACATACACAGAGCATTCCATCCAACAGCAGCAGAATACATATTCTTCTCAAATGCATATGGAACACTTTCAAGAATATATCATGTATTAGTCCCCCCATAAAGTCTCAACAATTAGAGAAGATAGAAATCATATTAAGTATCTCTTCTGAACAAAGAGGTCTAAAAGTAGAACTCAATAACAGGAAGAGAAGTGGTAAATTCACAAATATGCAAAAATTAAGCAACATGCTCCTGGACAGCCAATGGATCAAAGAAGAAATCAAAAGGAAAATCAAAAAATATCTTAAGACAATAAGAAATGGAAACACACATACCTGAATTTATGGGATGCAGCCAACACATTTCTAAGAGGAAATTTTATAGCTATAAAAAGCCATAAAAAGAAGAAGAAACTAAGCCAAAGTTAGCAAGAGGAAGTAAATAATAAAGATTAGAGCAGAAATAGATGAAACAGGGAATAGGAAAACAACAGAAAAATTTAACAAAACCAAGAGTTGGTTCTTAGAAAAGACAAACAAAATCTACAAATCTTTAACTAGACTAACCAAGAAAAAAATGTAGAACCCAGATCACTAAAATTATAAATGAAAAAGGAGACATTATAACTGATACCACAGAAATACCAAGAATCCTAAAAGACTACCATGAACCATTAAACCAAAAAGTGGACAACTTAGAACAAATGGATAAATTCCTAGAAACATACAACTTACCAAAACTGAATCATAAAGATATAGAAAATCTGAACAGACCAACAATGAGTAAGGAAATTGAATCAGTAATTAAAAACCTCCCAACCCAGGAAAGCCAAGATGAGATGGCTTTGCTGGTGAATTCTACCAAATACTTAAACAAGAATCAATGCCAATCCTTCTCACACTCTTATAAAAAAATTGAAGAGGAGGGAACACTCTTGGTCTCATTTTACGAGGCCAGCATTACCCTGATACCAAAGCCAGACAAAGATATTATAAGAAAAGAAAACTGCGGGTAAATATTCCTGATGAATAAAGATGCAAAAGCTGTTAACAAGATACAAGCAAACCAAATTCAACAATACACTAAAAGGACTATACACCATGATCAAGTGGGATTCATTCCTAGGATGCAAGGATGGTTCAACATATACAAAACAATAAATGTGACACATTACATTAATAGAATAAAGGATAAAAATCACCTGATCATCTCAATAGATGTAGAAAAAGCATTTCACAAAATTCAGCATCTTATATGACGAAAACGCTCAATAAATTGGGTACAGAAGGAATGTATTTCAATATATAATACAGACCATATATGACAAGCCCACAGGTAACATCATACTTAACAGTAAAAGGTTGAAAGATTTTTCTCTAAGATCAGGGACAAAACAAGTATGCATCCTCTCACCACTGGTATTCAACATGCCCAGAGAAGTCAAGCAAGAAAAAGAATCCATTCAAATTGGAAAGGAAGAGAAGTAAGATTGTCTCTGGTCACAGGTTACATGATCTTATATTTAGAAAACCCTGAAGACTCTACTAAAAAAACTCTTAGAAATAATAAGCAGATTCAGTGAAGTTGCAGGATACAAAATCAATATACAAAAATCAGTTGCATTTCTATACACTTACAACAAACTATCTGAAAAAGAGATAAAGAAAAAAAATCCAATGTATAATACTATCAAAAACAAGAAAATGTACTGAGAAAAACTTTACCTAAGGATGTATAAGATCTTTACACTGAAAACTATAAGACATAGATGGAAGAAACTGAAGAAGACATAGATGTATAAAAAGATATCCCATGTGCATGGATCAGAGAATTAATATTGTTAAAATGTCCATACCACCCAAAGTAATCTACAAATTTAATGCAATCCCTATCAAAATTCCAATGGCATTTTTCACAGAAATAGGAAAAACAATTCTAAAGTGCATATGGAACCACAAAAGACCCCAAACACCCAAAACAATCTTGAGAAAAAACAAAACTGTAGGTATCACACTTCCTGATTTCAAATGATACTACAAACCTATAGTAATCAAAACAGAATGGTACTGACATGGAACAGAATCAAGCGTACAGAAATAAATCCATGCATATGTGGTTAACTAATATTTGACAAGGTCGCAACAATATACAATGAAGGAGAAATAGTCTCTTCAATAAATGGTGTTGGGAAAACTGAATATTCACATACAAAAGACACTGAACCCCTTATCTTACACCTCTCACAAAAATTAACTCAAAATGAATTAGAGACTTAAACGTAAGACTTGAAACCATAAAACTTCCAGAAGGAATTTTCCACAGGGAAAAAGCATCTTAACTTTGATCTTGGCTATGACGCCAAAAGTACAAGCAACAAAAGAAGAAATAAACAAGTGGGACTACATCAAAATAAAACGCTTCTGTACAAAAACAGAAACAAGAAAAACTATCAACTAAATTAAAATAGTAGAAAATAGTTGCAAATCCTATATCTGATAAGGGGTTAATATCCAAAATATAATAATGATTCATACAACTTAATAACCAAAAAAAAAAATTCTGATTTTTTAAATGGGCAGAGGATCTGAATAGAATAGATCCCAAAAGACATACAGATGGCTAACAGATATATGAAAAGGTACTCAACGTCCCCCACCATCAGGGAAATGCAAATCAAAACCACAGTGAGAGATGTGGTGTACACACACACACACACACACACACACACACACACACACACACACGGAATATTATGCAGCCATCAAAAGGAATGAGATCTTGCCATTTGCAACGACGTGGATGGAACTGGAGGGTGTTATGCTGAGTGAAATAAGTCAATCAGAGAAAGACAGGTATCATATGACCTCATTGATATGAGGAATTCTTAATCTCAGGAAACAAACTGAGGGTTGCTGGAGTGGTGGGGGGTGGGAGGGATGGGGTGGCTGGGTGATAGACACTGGGGAGGGTATGTGCTATGGTGAGCGCTGTGAATTGTGCAAGACTGTTGAATCACAGATCTGTACTTCTGAAACAAATAATGCAACATATGTTAAGAAAAAAAAGAAGAAGAAGAAGAAGAAGAAGATAGCAGGAGGGAAAGAATGAAGAGGGGGAAATCGGAGGGGGAGACGAACCATGAGAGATGATGGACTCTGAGAAACAGAGAGTTCTAGAGGGGAGGGGGTGGGGGGATGGGTGCCTGGTGATGGGTATTAAAGAGGGCACGTTCTGCGTGGAGCACTGGGTGTTATGCACAAACAATGAATCATGGAACACTACATCAAAAACTAATGATGTAATGTATGGTGATTAACATAACAATAAAAAAAATTTAAAGAAAAAGAAACACACAGGGAGAATCCCACACACCTGTCAGAAGGGTTGTGATTGAGAAGACAAGGGATGACAAGTATTGGCAGGGATGTGGAGAAAAGGGAACTCTTCTCGAGAACATCCATCTGCACTGGCAAACCAGCACCTGACACCGGGATACACCCTTCTGATTTCCCATGACCAGAGTCAAGGTTCCGACCCCAGGCAAAGAGCAAGATCACAAACCCTGAACATTCCCACTAATCACAAAAGAAGATAGCACACTGAGGCTAAGATCTCACATTGCTATCCCTGGAACAATGGGGCTGAGAGATGCTGTGTGAAGGAAAAAAAAAGGGGGGTTGGGGAAGTCAGGGGTCAAATAAACTTGGGAAGAAAATTCTGCAGACAGTAGCCCCCTCTGGTGGCTCACAGAGCACATCAGCATACAAAGGCTCTGAGAAGTCCTGCAGTAGAAAGGAACCTCCAACCGTTGAACCCAAGTTTATTTGACCACAGAACTATCTTTTCCGTGTGCCTTTACTTAGACTCCTGTGGAACTAAGTTTCCCCTAAGCAGTTTGGGGGAAATGTTGTCCTAAGTTAAAAGGAAATGCAGGCTGCTTCTGTCAAGGAATTATGTCTCACAAAGGAATCGTTTAAGGAAAACTCAAAAAAGACAGACAGCAGAGAGGGGAAAAAAATGCAGCCCAGGCAGTTTAAATACTCACCGTGGCCCTGGCTAGCGAATCTCATTTCTCTTTGTGATCTCGTTTTTAAGCCTTTGGCAAACTTTTGTGCGAACTTCGTACACGCTAACTGCTATGTAATGTATACACGAGTATACATTGTGTGTGAGGGGGTTCCCAGGCATGAAGGGTTCCCCTCAACAAAGGAAAACAAAGCTCCATATAAACTCCCTCAAAGAGAACCACAGCTCCTTCCACAGGTCACCAGGACTGAAAATGCTGCCAACTGGGCTTTCAAACCATACGTTAAAAATTAGAATTAGGGGTGCCTTGGTGGTTCAGTCAGTTAAGCGTCTGCTTTCGGCTTGGGTCATGATCCCAGAGTCCTGGGATCGAGCCCCGCGTCGGACTCCCTGCTAGCAGGGAGTCTGGGGCTTCTCCCTCTCCCTCTGCCCCTCCTCACCGCCCCCCCCCCGCCATGCTCTCTCGCGCTCACTCTCTCTCTCTCAAATAAATAAATAAAATATTTTTAAAAAGTTAGAATTAAAATGAACTACCTCAGGGGTATTTTCTTTTCCCTTACAGCTAATGAGCTTAGGGGCAGATAAAAGCCAAGTTATCTAGGAAAAAGAATCGCGCTGTTCACTCTACAGAGATTGTGAGGCCTGGCCTTATTCTGTTTGAGGATAATGACATTTGACTATGATAAGGAGAGTTGATGCCACCCAACAGAACAGGCCTGCCCTCGAGGTCTCTCTACACCTCCCTTATGTTGCTTCTGAGGGAAAAAACCTCTGCCTGACAAAGGAAACCAAGAAAGCAGCTCAAGAAGTCGGCTTTGGGTCCACAAGGATAGCAATCCATGGCTGTGACCCTCAAGTCAGCCTGAGTTTGAATTGTACAGTGTGGCAAGGGTGAAAACAAGTGAAGGAAAGGACCCACCACGGAGCATCCAGAAGGGCACTCTGCCAAGCATTGCACAAATGTCTCTAAGCCACCTCCTCTCTTACACGGAGCATTAGGATCACATGATGTAGATGAAGATGAGAGAACTTCGAGGCACTGAGTGCCATGCACAGCTTCACGCCGTGGGGGAGCAGTAGGTAGGATGGAAACCCACACCAACATAATTCCTAAACCCATACTCTTCTCAGGACACCAAAAAACTCCTTCATATTCTGACATTCACATAGAGATTCTGCTATCCAGGGGCCTTGACCTTGAGTGACAGAGACTCCGTCCTCCAAGGCAACAAGTCAACGCCACTTACTAAGGAACCAACTTTCGCTTCGAAATCTACCTTCTATTCTCTGCCTTTCGCCGCTGGCCCTGGGACTCAGCAAGCTGCTTGTCTGTCTCCCTGTCCGCTGGCTTCTGCCATAGGAATCACTGGAGGAAGTGACTGGAAGACAGGAGCTGAGGAGCAGAAATGTGCTCCGTCCGTTTGCTTGCTGGTCCTGCCAGGACTGCCCCAGGAATGGCCCTGGTTCCAGCAGCAGAAGTTGGCTCCACGTCCCCAGCTCATGTTGGCACGTATAAAACCAGCCACGGTGGGGCCCCTCCAGGTGCCAGCCAGGCAGCGCCGTCTTCTTAGAGTTCTGAGCTTCTCGGGGCTCTCCTCTGAGCTCCTAAGGCACCAAAGCATCAGCTCCAATGGGCAGCACTCAGTTCTGCAAGCCCCAGTCCATGCTCCTGGGATAGCAGCCCCAGCGGGGCAGCACCGCTTATCTGCAGACGCCTTATCTGACTTACCAGATGCTGATAACCCCATTCTCTCCCTTTACTCCCACATCCTTAGCAGCCGCCAGTGCTTGCTACATACTCACCTCCGCCCTACCTCAAGGTTCCCTTTTCACTCTTTTGCAGCCCTCCAAAGACCTGAACAGCCAAGTCCCCATATTAAAATCCCTTTGTGAAGTACCTAGCATTTCCGTTTTCCTGACCTCATAAAGGACTCAACTCCTGCTGACCCTAAATGTGCAGTCAGAGCTGCAGACTCCCCCAGAGAAAATCCCGCTTCATTTTTCTGATGCCCAACATGCCCTTCCAGAGTGGTGCTGTGGCTTTTTTTCTCTCCGTCAGTGAATCTTCACAGGCCCTGGAGGCTTAAGGCACCCAGGCCTGCAGCGCAGTCCTTATCGCAGCCCCATTTAAGCTGCTAGCCTCAGGCCTCGCCTAGAGCTCCCAGGAGCAGTTCCTCCGAAGTCTAACTTCTCTTGGCAGCTCAAGAACCTCCTTCTACTGACCTTGGCTCACTGGTGGAAGGGAGCTAAAGTATCCTGTTTGGCAGGAAGGCATATGGGCAGGCCCGCAACCAGGCACACTTAAAGGACTGTTGTTCATAGGACATCATCCAGACCTGGGGACAGCGGGAAGAGGAAAATGTGCTTGTCCTTCCACACCCGCCAGCATGACTGTTGGCACACTGTATCATAGAGTCTCCTCCTCCCATTAGAGCACAGCCCGTATTCAGCCACGGGTCCTCTTTCATTCGCTGAAACTGACACCTGGAAGGGGCAAATTGGCATCTACTACATTAAAAAAAATAAAGGGCAAATGAAGAAATGCTGTCAAGGAGCTTCCAACCCAGTAAGATTGATAGAAAAGGTGAGGTCAAACTTCAATTCAGAATTAAATTTTCCAGTCCCTGATTAAAGGTATTAGAAACTGTGGGCTGAATTGTGTTCTCTCAAAACTCCTATGTTTAAATCTTTACCTTGGCTCACAGGATGTGACTGTATTTGGGCCTTTAAAGAGGTAATTAGGTAATCTGAGGTCATATGAGTGAGTCCTAATCCAAAATGACTGGTGACACAGCCACACACAGAGGGAAGACCCCATGAGCACACAGGGAGAAGGCAGCCGTCTACAAGCCCAGGGGAGAGGCCTCAGAAGGAACCAACCCCTCTGACACCTTGATCTCGGACTTCCAGACTCCAGAACTGGGAGAAAATATACGTCTATCACTGAAACCACCCAGTCTGTAATATTTTGTTGTGGCAGCCCTAGCAAACCAAATAAAAAGACCATATATTCGAAATTAAAATCCAGGACCCAAGTGTAAGAGCATTTGTTATAAAATTAGATTAAAATGCTGGGTAGGCTTGAAGTGAAGCCATCTAGAGAAAGGTCCTTCAGAACACCATAAAAACCCCACGTGCTGAATGGGGTATGAGCCAGACCTACTTTAAGCTGAACCAACTCTCCCCAAAACTCCGTCCCCAAGGCTGAATGGAAAAGAGCAGCTGAACGCTGTCCAGTGGGGAAGGAGCAGTCAGACACATGGCCTGTGACAAAGTCCCCAGTGCTTGGAATTCCTCTTCTGTTTCACATTCCCCACGTCCCATGGACTAGCCCCAAAGCAACGCAGGTTGCTAACTCACTATTTTTTAGTTTGCATGAAGTCATTTACCTTCTCTCTGAACTTCTAACAGTTCTGTAAAGTTGGGAAAATAAAATCTACCTTGAAAAAATTAGGTCAATTATATTTAAAAGAACTTTACAGGGGCGCCTGGGTGGCTCAGTCAGTTAAGCATCTGCCTCTTGGTTTTGGCTCAGGTCGTGATCTCAGGGTCATGGTATCAAGGCCCAAGTCGGGCTCTACACTCAGCACGGAGTCTGCTTGAGGTTCTTTCCCCCTCCTTCTCCCTCTGCCCCTCTTCCTGCTCATGCACACTCATGCAAGCACTCTCTCTCTAAAATAAATAAAGTAAAATCTTTTTTTAAAAAGGACTTTACAAATTATGAAGCACAATGCCAATGTAAGCCAATATTTACAATGATCATTCCTTTCTGATGCAAAAATATGCAAGAGCTCTTTTCCTTATTTCTCTCCAACTCAAGTGACATGAACAGTCCTCAAAAAGAATTGTCTTTCTTCGGAGCACCTGGGTGGCTCAGTCAGTTAAGGGTCTGCCTTTGGCTCAGGTCATGATCCCAGGGTCCTGGGATAGAGCCCTGCATTGGACTCCCTGCTCAGCGGGGAGCCTGCTTCTCCTTCTCCCTCTGCTCCTCCCCCTGCTTATGCACTCTCTTGCACTCACTCTCTTCCAAATAAATAAAATCTTAAAAAAAAAAAAAAAAACAGAATTGTCTTTGCTCGGGTTCCTACAGAAGTGGAGCCTGAAATAAGCATTTGAGTGTAAGGAGTTGATTTTGGAAGTGGCCCCAGGACACCCCAGGAGGGAATTGGAGAAGTAAGACAAATCAGGGAAGACAGCCAATAAAGAGTGCATCACCACCCCAGCCGCCCCTGTGGGCAACTGAAACACAGCCCAGGGGAGGGACTCTGAGTGTACTCATGCACCCACACCCCTCACTCACTCGCTAAGAGTCACTCTCAGCGGGGGGTGGGGGGTGGGTAATTCGGACATTTACAGCAGATAGAGCTGGCTCTGGTCACCCAAGAAAACCTTCAGGTAAAGGCAGTGGCGATTTGAAGCCAAACCCAGCCGCATTAAATGAGAAGACCCAAGACAATGTGAACATGGGCCTGAAGAACCATCCAAGGATGGTTCCAAGTGGTGGCCCAAACTGGACTTAATGTGACTTTGAAACAAAGAATTATTCCATTTCTTACAAGCCAAATATCCCAGATCAGTCCAAATATCTATATATGTCACACATTTTTCTGCTTTGAACTTCCATCTGCAGCCCTCCTACTCCTTTGGATTTCTGCTCCAAGACACTCACTTCTTGGTGATGGGTTCCCTTGAGTCCTAGTGAGAAATCAAGCCCTTCTGAGCATGGGTCATCACCTTCATCCAAAGATGGAACGTCCTTTGAGGACTCATTCCCATGGGTCCCTACTGTCATTCATCCACCTGCTCACTCCCACCCACAGGCACTGCACCATACCAGGGAACATTTTAAAGAGAGCTGTCAGGATAAGACAAGCATAAGCTATAGTAACAAAGAACCCCCAAATCTCAATGGTTTCACACGGCAGAATTTGTTTCTTGCTCAGTTCCGTGTGGATCTGAATGGTCCTCTAGGACTCTGACAATCCAGGGTCCTTTGGTTGTAGGGCTCCACACATCCACAGGAGTCTTGAAAACTCACTGCAGCAGGGGAAGAAGACACTCAAAGAATCAAACGTAGGCTTGTCAGGGCCTCAGCCCAGATCAACATACATTGTGTCCACCTTCATTTCTTTGTGCAGAAAGAGTCACAACCTAACTGCAAGGGGCAGAGGAGTGTGATGTCTGTGGGCCCAAGAAGGAAGGGAGAATGGTCATTGGTGCACAGTCATGTGCACGAGTCACTCCCAGGGAGTGGTCTTGTGAGAACCCATGGACTGCAGAGCCACAATATGGTACCAGTGCTGAGTGCAGCTCCATCAGACCCAGGGAGACCTAGTCCAGAACCAGGAATGAGGAGTCAAAGTTGCTCTGGGGATGAAGCAAGTTTACCAAATGTCACTCCACAAACTCTTACCATTAAATAGAGCCACAGGGGTGACTGGGTGTCTCAGTCCTTAAGCGTCTGCCTTAGGCTCAGGTCATGATTCCAGGATCCTGGGATCGAGCCCCGCATCGGGCTCCCTGTTCCGCGGGGAGCCTGCTTCTCCCTCTGCCACTCCCCAGGCTTGTGTTCCCTCTCTCGCTGTGTCTCTCTCTGTCAATTAAATAAATAAAATCTTAATAAATAAATAAATAAATAAATAAATAAATAAAGCCACATATGATAACAAGCCCTTATGTCTCAGAATATTTTGTTTTTCATTTAATTGTCTGTAATCTGTGCAATTCAGATTATTCACCTGATAGTGCATTGGGGTTCTCAAGTCCCAGATGTCAGAGTGAACACCTCAAGATGCCAGGAGCTCATAAGAAGAGGGGAGGGGAGGGGAGTCCCCAGGATAAGTATGTGACAAGTGACAGTCACAGACGGGCTGACCTCCACTGGCCGATTCCCTGTTGTGGTAATGTTAGAAGGGACCTGAAACTGGGGATACGCGGGGGTGGGGGGAGTGTGGAACAGTGTCTGAGAAATATCTAAAATTCCACTGTGGAGTTAGACAAGAGAGAGCCATGCCTGCTACCCTGGTGCCCAGATAGCCATACAGATATCAGTGAAATCCCTAAGATTTGTGAACCAGTAGGACTTTGTCCTCTTTTAAGCGATCATAAGACCCCCAAAAAGAGGCTGACAATGAAATCATGGCACGGGGTTGGGGGGGGGGGAGTGTTAACACTTCAAGACCTAACACAGTTTGGGTATTCAGAAGATCGATCTGAAAGACCTCGTAACAAATAAATGCTGGGAAATTTACTGGAGCTGTTGAACCACCAGTTTGGTTCCTGATGAGCTAGTTGCAATTCTTCCCCTACCTCAAAAACATGTGCTTTTAATAAATATAGAGGCCTGGGATATCTATTTTTTTTTTTTACTCTGAAGATTAAAATATACTCTTTGTCAGCATCAGCATTGTCCTCGTTTCTGAATGGCTTCAAGAGCGGCTAAATATGGAAACCTCAGGTGAGCAGCGCCCCCCCACCGCCCCCCCAGGCCTGCTCCCAGGCCAGGAAACCGCATGCATCCAATGGAGGAATTGGTCCAGGCGTCTCTGAAGATGGAGACAGCAGTCTCCCCCCAAAAGGGAGAGTTGGAGACAGCTGCACAGCCCCTGAGGGGTGCCGGGCCAGACAGGTGCTGCTCAGGCCACTGCAACATTTCTAACCACTCATTCCCTTGGAAATACGTAGCTATTTTGGCAGGAGAGAGGCCGGCTCAAAACCCCAGCCCTGCTAATCGATCCCTACACAGGTCACCACTGATTTTCCTCAGGAGAGAAGCTGCCAGTCAAATATCAGGATGTGACTCATCCAATCCCCTCAAAAGGAAATTTCAACTTAGTGGTGGTCAAATGCCTCTGAATGCCAAGCAAAGCAGCTTCTAAGCTCGTGTGGAAACTTTTTTTTTTTCCCAAAGGCTGCCTTACATTTATAGAAGGCACTTAGAAACATCGATTTATATCAAGTAATAAAATTTTAATTAACACTCTAACTTATAAACCCTGCACGTTGTGTGAAATAGAACATAAACCCAAAGTGGTTGTTCTTTCAGGGCTAGAGAATTATCCACTTGGCTCAAACAATGAGGTGACCCGTCTAATGGGTTTATTCAGCTGGAGTGAATACTTTCTGTGGTGCGGAAGGAACATCAGTGTGTCATTCAAGAATCCGGGCTCCCCCCACTCCCCCACCCACCCCCCGTCTGGGAAGTGTGGCTACACTGAAGCTTACTGAGTCCACAGGAGAGGAACTACAAGGTTCAGGTCATTGTTCCTATGGCAACAAGAACCCAAACCCACTCCCCCACCCCCCCAAACCCCCAACCCCCTACAGGCTGGGATCCCGGGAGGCTGTATCTGAAGGCAGCCCCGAGTCCCTTTGCCCAGGTGTGCTGAGGAAGCACAGGAGGGAAGGAAGGAAACTGCAAGTAAGTTGAGACAGAGCAAGGCTGGATACCCAGACCTGCCCTCTTCCCCCGTCCCTGCTTCCTCCATCCACATTGCGCTGAATTTCAAGCTGCGTCTGTCTCTTCATCACGGTGGGCATTTTCTGACACTAGTTCCCTTTCTCTGTCTCTCTCCTGTTGAATTTCTTTGGGCACTCACATAACCAAAAACACCATCTGAGGTGGGGGGAAAACTACCACTGCATCAATAACTCTGTGCGGAGGGGGCTTATTTCAAGCTGAAGGAAGCCGTCTTGAAAGATAACCAATCAATACACACTTCTCGCCTCTTGCCGGGCAGCAACAATCACATGCACCTTGTGAGTTACACGAAATGCTGGTCACTTTCTAGGAGTCAGAGAGTTCTCAGGTTTTGCTTCCCCCAATAGTCGGTCCAACTTCGGCCGGAAATGGAAAATCATTGCGTGATCATTGTGTGAAACAGAAGAGTGGCCCATTCTTGGAATAAGAGATTGACCTACGATTCGCGATTGGGATGTGATTGTGAAAATCCTTCCATTAATCCGATGATGTCACCTCGTCCATTTCACAATGATTTGAAGTCTGTCCCTGCACTTTCTAGAATTCCAAGAGAGCTCCTATTTATAGAAACATTGCCCCTAAGAATGCTACCATTGTCCAATTCCCTGAGCGAGTTTACTCCCAAGGATGTGTAAAGTATTAGAAAACCAACTCCTCTTTAGTTCTTTCCTCGAACAAAGGTATATTTTGCTTATAAATCCTAAGAGGATGGATGCCCATTTGTATGAATCTTTTTCCTAGAGAAGATGTGACTGAATATCTTAATTTTCAATGATCCAATAAACAAAGAGCTCTTTATATATTGTCCTAGGCTCCATAATTAGAAAAGCACCAGGAATTCCCCACACCTCTCAAATAGAGGTCCCCTGAAGTTGCCAAAATCCAGTCCTCAGTAAAGCATTCCTTCAGGTTCAGCATTGTCTTTCCCTGCCCTTCTTAAAATGAAATAATCTTAGGAAGCCTACAGAGCGTTCCCTAACACCTAAGTGTAGAGTAAGAAACATGTACTAGTGCCCGCCCTGTGCTCGGTGAAGGGATGAAATGAACAAGAAATGCGCCTCTCTCCGAAGCTGGCATTCCAGGGGGGACCAGGCAGGCACATCAGTGGATACAAAACAGTGTAATATTGGGGCTCCTGGCTGGCTCAGTTGGTGAAGCATCTGCCTTCCGCTCAGGTCAGGATCGAGTCCTGCATCAGGCTCCCTGCTCCGCGGGAAGCCTGCTTCTCCCTCTCTCTCTGCCCCTCCCCCTCTGCTCATGCTCTCTCTCTCACTTCCTCTCTCTCTCTCAAGTAAATAAATAAAATATATTTTAAAAAAAAAAGCCAGGGCAATATGCTAATGTGCAGAGTTCAGAGCGGACAGCCACTAGTGAGGGAGGAGCTTCAAGGTAGAATGAAGACCACCTAGGATATTGTTAGAATGCCAGAAGTTGTCCAGGCAGACAAGGTGAGAAGCCCCTTGGAGGAAGGGAGCCCTGGGTGTTGTGCTCACATGTGAAGACTGCAGAGCGTACTGAGAAGCCACACATGGTTCAACTTTGTCAGGGGCTTTCGTGTGGTTGGGTTTGCCAGAGTTGTCCTTTCTCGGCTGGATGGGATGTAGCAACACTAAGACGTGAGCTGGGTGCGGGAGAAACTGCTAAAAGGCGGAGAAGAAGCCAGAACTAGAGGTGGGGAACTCACAGGCAAATGTCACACTGACTGTCCAACTTTGCTGACCACTGACCCTCTTGGCAGGGGAGAAGGGGGGAAAGATCACAGAAGCGTAAGGAAGTCAGGGCCAAAGGAAGCTGAATCCAAACCTTGTGCCCGAAGCATCCCATGCCTACTTCTTAGCTGAGGCACTGGGCACAGCAGGGCCATGCAGAAATGGCAGCCAAGCCAGGAGCTGAACCACACCTCTGAGCGACCCTCCCTGTGATGGCAGCTCTCATGCTCTCTCCCCTTGAGCATGAGCACCCAGGAGTCAGCTAAAGCCAAGGCTGTCCCACAAGGCCTGTCCTTCAGGCTGGGATGACAGACAATATCCCAAAACCTGCTGGCTGCTGAGATGAAGGGACAGTAACCAGAACCTGTGGCAAGATTGTGGAATGAATAGTCGGCTTTGGCCCCTCCTGAGTATCTGCCACAGCCCTGAGACTTAGCGTTAGCCGGACCAGCCGTCACCCAGAGAAGGTGAGAGTGGTCCAGACAGGCCGGGGCCTCCAGCTGCCTTGGCCACCATGGAGATGCCCGGGGAGAGGGAAGGAAAGGCGGGAGAGGAAATTAGAAGGGTCAGAAGAAGCAAAGCAGGAAAGAATCAAAAAGTACTTTTTGCGTAAGGCTGAGCCTTGATGTCACAAACTCTAAAAGCAAATTCACTAATGTGAGGCCAGGAAGATAGCTCTGGCTCAATTCCTGATCCAGATTTTATATGGCAAATATGGGGGTGGGAGTCATCTATAAAACTAGCACGTTGATCGCACAGGCCTCCTGAGATAACATCAAAAACCAAACGTTATTTTTGCCTCCTACTGCTTCTTGTCAAATTCATGCACTTGAGGAGTCCCTTCCCTGCCCCTGGACTAAAAGTATAGGCTGTCTAAAGAATTTTCTGAGCTCTCTTTGGTGATAAAATATTCCAGGAGAGTGAAGTCTTGAACACATCACAATGCAGAAATTAGAAAGCCCAGTCCCATATAAGAAGCAAAATTTGGAATCTGGGTGAATGTTAACTCTTCCTGGGTCCCAGAAAGGATGTGATGGGGGTGGGGAGTGGGTGAAGGAAGTCTTCTTTTCTGTCCCTCCTTGAAATCCCCTGCTGCTCTCCCATTGGAGCCAGGTTGGGAGCCCCCTCCTTGCCCTCACAGTGGAAGGGAAAGAGATGGAAAAAGGACAGGAAGGATTTGCTGCTGTGTTGTCACAGGATGGCTTTGCCCTCTCTGGCCAGTCAAGCTGTAGAGCTGCCTCCCCTCTCAAGAGGGCTTTCATGACTTCTTTGCTCGCAGGTCCTATGGGCTTGCCAATATCTTGTCCTCTACCTGGCCAAGGCTGCGCTGGTTTCTGGATGTCTGTGGACCCCCACACTGACTCTCTCTCGTGGGATTCATCACTCCCTCAGGTGGTCCTGCGGGGCAGGATACAAAATAGCTCTGGGCCAGCCCTGTGTTCAGGAAGCCCACTTTCTCCTCGTTTATGAGAAACAATCTCATAACCAAATGCTGAATATTCTGGAAAGCAAGACTGCCTGACGGCTGCCGCCCTCTTTAGATCCCCTGTAGCAGCTGACCAGTTGACTAGCGGCCATGTCCTCAGGGATGAGGAGGAAGTCACAGCACCACCCCCGCTGCAGAGGAGATAGGTCAGACTCGCCAAGTGTCCTACTGAGGCCCTCCCCTGACTTGACCTGACATGGGAGAGAACAACTACCTGCCAAATGGGGGCAAAAAGAGGTGGAACCGTCTGCAGAGAAATCCCTTTCCCTAACCTTCTCGCTACCTCTGCCGTGTCTCCCTGAACACTTTCACATCTTTAATTTGGGGGCAGAGTTCAAGAACCAGATAGCCAGCCCTTCACCAGCTGCTTTAAATTTTTTGCAAGGTGTTCTTTATAGAATGTATCGCTTAAAAAGAGAGCTTGAAAGAGATCCTTCTTTACTTCCTGCTATTTATAGTTATATATTTCCCCCCACCACTTCCGTAAAGGACTTGTGGCAACTTACTGTATATACAAACTCAGTAGACTAGCATAGAAATACAATTTTTAAAAAAATCAGAATTAGAAAAATTGATAGAACAGAAAAACAGTACCAAGGGAAACAGTTTGTTGTTGTACTGTCATTAAAAGTAGTCTGAAATTTGGGGTTGAGCTTCCTGGCAGTCAAAGCAAGAAGAAATAGTACGTGAATTACTCAATTTACAGAGGTGCCTGGGTGGCTCAGTTGGTTAAGCGTCTGCCTTTGGCCCAGGTCATGATCTCGGAGTCCTGGGATCAAGCCCCTTGTTGTGCTCCCTGCTCAGCGGAGAATCTGCTTCTCCCTCTCCCTCTGCCCCTCTCCCCTGTCCATGCTCTCTCTCTCTAGTAAATAAATAAAATCTTTTTAAAAAATTATTCAATCCACAATAGCCAAACTGTGGAAGGAGCCAAGATGCCCTTCAACAGAAGAATGGGTAAAGAAGATGTGGTTCATATATACAATGGGATATTACTCAGTCATCAGAAAGGATGAATACCCACCATTTTCATCGACATGGATGGGACTGGAGGAGATTATGCTAAGTGAAATAAGTCAAGCAGAGAAAGTCAATTACCATATGGTTTCACTTATTTGTGGAACATAAGGAATAGAGTGGAGGACATTAGGAGAAGGAAGGGAAAAGTGAAGCGGTGGGGTGGGGAATCGGAGGGAGAGATGAACCATGAGAGACTATGGACTCCAGGAATCAGACTGAGGGTTTCAGAGGGGAGGCGGGTGGGGGGATGGGTGAGCCTGGTGATGGGTAACTTAAGGAGGGCACGTGTTGCATGGAGCACTGGGTGTTATACGCAAACAATGAATCATGGAGCAGTACATCAAAAACTAATAATGATGTACTGAATGGTGACTAACATAACATAATAAAATAAATAAATAAATAATAAAAAAATTATTCAATTTACATTTTCATGAGAGAAAAACTTAGCAGCCACTTGAAGATAAAATAAAGCAAAGTGTTTGGGTGTTTTTTGGTTTTTGGTTTTTGTTCTTCAGATTCTTGGATCAAAAGGAATGCCCCTCCCAGATCTTATACTGGACACCGAGCAAGAAATGGAAAATGTCGGGGACAGCCCCTTGACAAGTAATACAAACCTCATCTCTGTGAGAGCAATTGTCAGGGGGCCCCGTAAAATGGGGTACAAGGTACCAGGTACCATGCCTCAGTACTGAGAATATCATATTAATGGCTTCAAACAGGCCCAGCAAAGACAAGAGTTCCTGATATTGAGGAAAGGCCCAAACTGAGCTGAGCTCATCCACCAATCATGACGGAGCTCATCTGAGGATGTGTGTCTGAGAACAGGCCTGGCAACAGTTTGGGTTGGGAGAGATTTCTCACTGGTGAGTGAATGAAAATGGATGGCTCCGTAATGCAGAAACAAGCCTACGATTGCTCAGCCATGAAGGGCGCAGCTAGTGACTTGCCAGTGTTTGGTCCTGGCAGCCCCCTCAAGAGGAGATGAGCAAAGAGTCAAAAAAAAAAAAAAAATTCCAACCACAAAGTGTCCCTGGGAACAAGAAGCAGCAGCTGCCTGGGTGGGTGGGAGCTGGTAATGCCTCAGAGCCAGAGCCCTTCACAGCTCAGCCCCCGCCCCCTCCCCCCCCCCCCGCCATCACATGGGAGGGGCTCAGCCCTAGGCACCGTGCTGATGCTCTGTGACAGGTGTCTAGACCATACTCCTCAGACCTCATGCTTCCCTGGCACACACCCCATGGTGCCCACCTGCTGGGATGGCATGCTGCCTGGTATGATGGTCAGAAAGGCTCCAGCTTGATCCTGCCAGTTAAATCTGGACTTAATAGAAAGAGACAGAAAGTACGGCCCCTGCCATGGAAACTGATTGCTCCAGTGGCCCTGAACCCAGCTGAGCCTCATGACAAAGAAGCTGGGCATCCCTGAGGACATTCAGCCATCCTCTTTGTGCTTTATGAAAGACGTCGCAAAATAAGGACGTTCCATTTCCAAAGACTTCCGGAGAAGGTCATGCATTCTGTTTGTAGGTGGTGGCATCCAACAAGACAGCTGTGTTTCAAGGTTGGAGCAAACTGAGCCTTACAATTCGGGCAAGTGGAGGGCCTTGCATCTAGTAGAGCCAGTAAGTTTGGGTTGACTGATTATGTGCCTCACAGGTCTGTTGTGAGGAGGATTACCAAGAGGCATGTGACGTCCTCAGCCTAACTCCCGACACACGGTGGGGGCTGAAGATCTGTTTGTGTGACCAGTGCTGATGAAGCAAGATTCTGGGATATGATCATAAGCCTGCTTCCCCCTGCCCCCCACTTATTCAAACCCCCTGAAAGATTCTATACCCACATGCCCCACTGGGCATCCCCCAATGTACCACAACGTGCTCTGTGGGCACACAGAGTCCCGAGTGACTTTAAGTCACAAATACACTCTCGGTTTGGTAATAAATATGTCCACCTCCCTGTAATATTCAACAGCTTCATTCTTTATTAAAATGGAACTTCCCTCTTCCAGCTCAGGCATGTTGCTGGCTGGTAGCTAGAGGTGGCAAAGGAGGGGGAAGAGTTGGGGGAGGGGGTTCTTCCCTGGTTCTCCATCTTTCCCTGGTATGATTCTGTCTGCCTTGCTCCCCAAGTTAGCTAACGACGTCAGTGTCAGAGCTTGGGGAAGGAAGGAGACATGAGGTGACAAGGAAGTTCTCACTTGACTCACCCTCTCTCAATGGCCTAGCATCAGAACTCCCTGGGTTTGGCAGGGATGGTGCATAAATCCTTCAGAGATTCGTGTCCCTCAGAGAAATCTCATACCCCAAGTTCCCTTGATAGGAAATTGCACCTTTCTGCAGTTCCTGGAGATCCCTCAGGCATCTTTCTGCCGGAAGGTCCTTCCCCCACTAGCGCCATCTGGGAACTCTCCCCAGCTCCCTAACACGTGAGGCCGACACTTGAGTCCACTGGAAACACCATTTGTTCCCAGTTGTATCAGCACACTAAAGATGCAGGATGCCCTCAGTGCGACCACCCCCACTCGGCCTCACCTTCTGCGTTTTTTAATTTCTTTTTCTTTCTGATTATGTAAGCATCTTTCCATGACCTCAAGTTGAGAGTTTGCAAATGGACTGCATAAGCTGCAGCGTATGAAATCCTCGCTCATACCATCAATTAAATGTTTGTGCCACGTGAATTCCACGTAAGCATGACATTCAGTTCTCAATACGACCAGTGGGAACTTGAAAAACCCAGTGAAGCCCCTTGGACAACCGCCATAACAGGTTAAAGAAAACAGTTTGTTTTATGGAGTTCAGTTGGTTCAGGTTGCATGGCCATTTGGTGGTTTACGCTGCTGAATTCACTCATACCAATTTGAACGTAGACATGACAATTTTGAAGGCCAACAGACCAAGAGGTCAGCCAGACATCCTCAAAGGAAGAAAAGAATTCCCTGGGCACAGATTCCTGGTAAGGACAGACAAGCCTCTGGCAGCACTGTGAGAAGGAAGAAGGATATCTACAGGCAGAACTTGCTGCACAATTAGCGGGGCTGAGCGCAAAATCCAAAAGCAGGGCTCCTTGTCCAATTTTCAAGAGAACATCAGCAGAGCGCCACACCAGCACAGCACTCTGAGCGACTGTGCAGAACACAGGCCAGGGAGCTGGCCTGTCCACAAGAGACAGAGGAGACTGACACTGAATGAACAACTGGTCGTCCTGTCTTCCTCGGGTGCTGATGGATGTTCCATATCATGCTCACAAGAACCCGCGGAGGGAGAAAGGCCAGTCCTGATTTTTCAATGAGGAAGTCAAAGCCCTGAAAGGCTGGTGCTTATCCAGAGCACCTGGCTGTTAAGGGGCAGATCTGGGATTCAAATCCTGCAACTCACCGCTTCCTTTCCTGTCCCCTCCAAGGCTTCCCCACCCTCCCCACCCTGAGCACGCCCCCCCCCAGGAGAAAAACAGGAAATGAGGGCGCCTGGGTGGCTCAGTCGTTAAGTGTCTGCCTTCAGCCCAGGTCATGATCCCAGGGTCCTGGGATCAAGCCCCGCATCGGGCTCCCTGCTCCACGGGAAGCCTGCTTCTCCCTCTCCCACTCCCCCTGCTCGTGTTCCTGCTCTCGCTGTGTCTCTCTCTGTCAAATAAATAAATAAAATCTTTAAAAAAAAAAAAGAAAAAGAAAAACAGGAAATGATCTGCTAGAAGTCACTGATATGGCCACTCACACTCTCCGAAAAATTCTCATGGTGGAATGAAATGTTTTGTTCTCTGTGAAAGAAATTTCCCTCACCAGGGAAGAGGCAGATGCATGATTTGATGGGCTGCTCCATGGAGTGACTGCTTCCTTGGCCTGTAGTGGAAGGAACTCAGAGTCTAATACTGTAGGCCAACTGCCTCATGATCCCTCCAGCTGCTCCAACACAAAGTGGCCATGTGCTCCTGCCCCTGCTGCCCCTGCAGCTCCAGAAACTCATAGAAATGCCAAGAAGGAGGAGGAGGAGGAGAAGGAGAAAAGGAGGGAAGGAAGGAAGGAAGGAAGGGGGAAGGGAGGGAGGAAAGAAGAAAGGAAGGAGGAAGGAAGGAAGGATAGAAGAAAGGAAGGAGGAAGGAAGGAAGGAAGAAAGGAAGGAAGGAAGGAAGGAAGGAAGGAAGGAAGGAAGGAAGGAAGGAAAGAAGAAGGAAGGAAGGGGGAAGGGAGGGAGGAAAGAAGGGAGGAGGGAGGGAGGGAGGGAGGGAGGAAGTCCTGAATTCTCCAAAAAAAAATAATTCCAGCTTTCAGTTGAGTAGAAACATTAATTTGTCATTTTAGAACTCGTCCTCAAATAGAAACCTTCTGATTGGAAAACAATGCAGTGTTCAATGTTGGTCTGAGTGCTTCCCTTGGTATCTTCCTAGCCTAATTTTAGATTATATTAATTGCTAATCAATACTTCTTTTGCTTTTTATTCATGCAGAAAGAATCAATACTTTAATTACAGATTGCTTAATAATATTTATTCTTCTGTCCTTTAATGGCACAGCCAGTTTATTTAGATGCAAACATCTAAGGATTTTTATAGTCCCTGGAGCAATTTCTCTTTTACATACTTTCAGTGATACAGTTGCTTTAAAGTAATAAGTAAGCTAAGGAGACGTAGCATGAAATTAGATTCCATTTCCAGAGCTTTTGTAATTAAATAAAAATGTGTCACTTATAAGGTTATCACTCTTGATCAGTGGGTTTTCTGAAGGAGATTGGTGACCTTATTAATTAATTGGTATTGATACCATGTTCTTTAAGAATCACCAGATCAGAGAGAGACAGGGAATTCTTCCTTGCTGAAAGCAATGGTCATTTCACTTGACCATGACCGGCAGTGTAATGCCAAAACTCATAACCTTGGAACAGGTGAACCTGGGTTTGAATGTCAGCTGACATTTCCCACCAGGGTGACCTTGAGCACTTTATTCCCTCTCTCTGAACCTTCAGTGATGCTTTTTGCAAAATAAGGATGGTAATAGCTCATAAATTATAAGGACTAAGAAGGCTTACACAATGTCTAGCATGTTAGTGTCTCCATAGTATTATTACCAGTGACAGACAGAATGCTTAGATCTCTCTTAAATCCGGTTCTTAACATGAGCCACCTGGGCTCATGGTTCCCACAGGTGGAACACTTGTACCCTCCTCTTGGACAGTGAAGTCCCACCATCCTTTGAAATCCATTATCTGCCTCCTCCAGGAAGCCTACAGCTCCCCTCTACAACTTGCAGAGCTTCATCTGTGGGTGCCAGGTTCTGTTCAGTGGGTTCATTTGCTCCTGTGGCCGCCCTGCCTGCATGGTCAAGTGGAATCAGGAAACATGTCCTAGGAATTTCTGGGACCTGCTGGATCTCACGTGGTTTCTCTTAGAAGCAATGTGCAGATAAATGGCAGCTTCTATGGAAGGGACCTTCTGGGCTGAGAGGGTCCAGCCTGGGTCCAAGAGAGGGTGGTCCCTGAGAGGGAGGACTACGTAATACTCTAGTTGCTTGCAGGGGTCCTCTGTCTGCCTGGCATCAGACTGCTCCACCACTTACAGCCTGTGTGATCTCAGGTAAGTTTCAATTGAGTTCCAAGCCTGTAAACTGGCAGAATTGGACGTCAGGCAGTGGAAGTCCTGCATACCTTGAGAAGAAGATGCTCCAGAGTCAAGCTTCCTGATTCCAGAATACCCTTGGCACCGGAAGCTGGAACAACACAGAGCCCTGAAGGAAGAATTACACATTGGTCATGTTGACCTTCAATGACATTACACCAATAGCCTATTCTTAGCACATAGGTTGGGACAAATGTCATTCCCACAAAATGGATTTCTGCTTAAAAGGAAATTGATGGCATAACCTAGAATCCTATTAAGGAAATAATATATATCTTATTTGAAGTTGAGGGGGGACAAAACCTGCCAATTCCCCTTTAGAATTTACCTCCTAAATAATAAAAAAAAAAATTACTTGGAAGCTTCAAAAGCATCCCTCCATCTTTATCTTTGCCTTCCATTTCACAAACCTGGCATTCTCGTTACAAGACTCTTTCATAAAAATCAGTTTTCAGAGCAGATCGACAAGAGAGACCCCGGTGATAGATGGTGTTGTTCTTTGTAGCTGAAGCCATTTCAATTGATGTTACTACTATCAGCAACCACAAGTGGGCCCATAAAATCAGCCATGTCCCTTGCGCCCCGTTCAGGCCAGACACCTGGGGACCTTCCTAATCTCATCTCTGACCATCTATTGACAGGGGCTGGCCCTGTGTATCATTCACTCAACCACCTGACAGCCCAGAAAGCACATGCTGAGCCCGAGGAATGCTCAGATGCCCAGGGGAGTGGCGGGATGATGAAGAGGTGTACTCATCCATTCCCTAATATTTACAGAGGACCCATGATTTCTCCTGCAACCACCATTCTAGATTCTAAGGGGTAGGACAGTGAATGCAACCAAAATGTTACAATCTAGTGGGAGAGATAAGTGATAAATGAGTGAACAATAAATAAAGAGATCATTTCAGATAGTGGTAAGTGCTATGGGAAACATACAATCAGCTAATGATGTGGTGACAAGAGGAGTATGATAAGAAGGTAGTAAGTAAAAAAGTCGGCCTTGACCCATGGGGTGTTTACATTTTAGCTGAGGAAAGCATTTGACTCAACAACAGGGACAGGCCAGAGCAATATAGCCTCATGTGGTTGAGACCATCAGGGCAGCGAACTTCAGGGGAAGAGATGGGAGAGAGAGAAGAGGCGTCACGGAGGAGGAGCCCCAGGCACCCGTCTTGAAACATGAGTAACATGGAGAGTCACCAAAACCAAGAGCCTTTCATGAGCCAGGCATTACCACACCCATTTCATAGATGAGGAAAGTGAGGCTCAGAAAAATTAAGTGACTTGCCCAAGATTTTGCTGCTATACATAATGATGCCAAGTCTTGGCTACCCAAAGTTCATACTTTGCCACGTGAAAATCTGGTGTCCTCAGGCCTCAGATGAGCCCTCCGCATCCAAATATTTGAGAACAAGTTCCCAAGCATGATCTCTCCATGTTTCAGATGGAAGGTAGGGCAGGAGGCATTCTCCTGGAAAAGTGAAATCTCCGTAAAACTTGCAGCCCCAGCCCTGGGAGCCCCACTGTCTTCTGTCTGGCTCTGCTGGCAGCCTCCCTCCCGCCAGGTCTAAGTTGGCCCGGGTGGCTGTTCTGTTGTCAGCAGAGGCAGCTTTAGGTAATAAAATAGCCTGGGTCAGAGCTTGTCAAGGGACTCCAGCTCTGCTCTCATCACTAAACACACATAACTCTCCCTCAGCCATCACACGCCAGCTTCCAATTATCATGGAAGGTTGTGGGCCAAGGAGCAGCATCCATCAATAGAAACAAAGAGGCACCAGAGTGCGGGGACAGCCAACCCGAGCAGCGGATGGAATAGGCCTCTAGAGGTTTAGGGTTTGGGGTACATTTTTACTTCTTTACCTTTTAAACCAACTTCATTGAGTTTATAATTAATACCCAATAAAAGGCATCCATTTTTTACACAGTTCTGTGAGTTTTAATAAATGTACACACTCAGATATTCAAGGCTGTGAATGCTTTGATCAGGCCAACCTATAAAATGTCCAACTGGCCAACAGGAATCTCACTGCATACATGTTGGCTCCGGGTACTGTCTTAGCTGGTCTTTGTGAACAGACTGTATCAACAATCCACACCTGATGGACACTGTAAGTCCTAGGCCATCTAAAGTGCCCAGAAACCATACTGTAAGGTCTCCCTTGGTCCATCAGCTGACAGCGGAGGCCCTCCCATGCCTCAGCTATCTGAGAGGCAGCACAGCGTAGTGGGGAAGAGCACTGACTCCAGAGCCAGACTATGCAAATCTCAGCCTGCTGCTTACCCATGCCTCAGTTTCCCCTCCCTGTAATGGAGATAACAGGCACCTATCTCCTAGGGACTTCTTGAGGTCCCATGAGGTGTGTAAGTGTGGTATACTGGTAAGCAGTGAGTGTCACATAATCACTGCCATCATCTGTGGTCCCAGGGAGGGACAAGGTTGGATCTAGTCATTACACAGAGCTGAAGGAAAGGAGAGGAAAGAAAGAAAGAAAGGAAAGAAAGAAAGAAAGAAAAAGAAAGAAAGAAAGAAAGAAAGAAAGAAAGAAAGAAAGAAAGAGGAGGGGGAGGGGAGAGAGGAAGGAAGGAAGGAAGGAAGAAGGAAGGAAGGAAGGAAGGAAGGAAGGAAAAGAAAGAAAGAAAGAAAGAAAGAAAAAAGAAAGGGAGGAAGAAAGAAAGAGGAGGGGGAGGGGAGAGAGGAAGGAAGGAAGGAAGAAGGAAGGAAGGAAGAAAAAGAAAGAAAGAAGAAAGAAACAAACAAACAAAGAAAAAAGGAAGTAAGGAAGGGAGGGAGGGAGGGAGGAAGGGAGGAAAAAAGAAAGAGGAGGGGAGGGGGAGGGGAGAGAGGAAGGAAGGAAGGAAGGAAGGAAGAAGGAAGGAAGGAAAAAGAAAGAAATCCAAAGCTCTCCTTATAATTTCCACCAATTCCCAAGAAGACTGCCAATAAGCTCCTTCACTAATGTCCATGGAAGTTCAACCCCCAGCTTGGGTGAGCTTAGTCAACTTTATCAAAGATCCAGGATTCAGGAATGAATTCTCATATGGAACTGATAACCGCCCCCCCCAACAGGCTCTGTTATGGACTGAGTGTTTGTGTCTGCCACCCCCTGGAATTAGTATGTTGAAGCCCTAACCTCTGGTGTGGCTGTATTTGGAGATCAGGCTTCTACAGGTTAAATAAGGTTGTAAGGGTGGGGCCCTGATCTGATAGGATTAGTGTCCTTACAAGAAGAGACACCAGGGGAAGTGGGTGGGGGGATGGGGTAACTGAGTGATGGACATTAAGGAGGGCATGTAATGTGATGAGTATTGGGTGTTATATGCAACTAATGAATCATTGAACACTACATCTAAAACCAATGATGTGCAATATGTTGGCTAATTGAATTTAAATCAAAAAAATAAAATAAACAAGAAGAGATACCAGAGAGCTCTCTTTCTCTCCCTCTCCCACCCCACACACAAAGACGACTTGTGGGCACATGAGAGATGGTGGCTGCCTACAAGCCAGGAAGTAGACCCTCACCAGAAACTGAATTTGCCAGCACCTTGGCCTTGGAATTGCCAGCCTCCAGACTGTGAGAAAAGAAATGAATACCAATCTATGGTATTTTGTTATGGCAGCCTGAGCTGACCGGGATAGGCTCCATCAATTCTCTTCCTTCTATCTTCCATCCAGGATCTCCTCTCCTGGTCTCCTGCTTTATTTTTTCTTCCCCATTCAGCCACTTCCTTCTGGAAGTTGAGCATGAGTTCTTGCTGTCCATTCCAAGAGACTTTTCGAAGTAATTCTTCCAAATGAATACAGTGCTCTCTCTGAATGGAGTTCTGGTGCATATACTTGTCTCTGCTTCCTGACATCTCATTAGATAAATCATGTTACTTCCTGTTGAAAGAAGCCCAGAGGGCTTTCAGTCCAGTCCTCACCTGGGCAGTGGTGTCTGAGTAAATCCATAGCAGTGGACCTGTGGGAAGGGCCATGGGCCCAAGGCTCTCTCCCAGGATCAAGTGATATCACCCGGTTAAACGAGGCTGGCTCATCAATATGCAAAGATTGCTTTAAAATCTGTTGTTTGGGCCCTGGCATCTACTGGTTGGTCTAAGAATAATGTGGACACATAAGTTCATAGGATGCAAAGGGATAGAAATATGTGGAAAATATGGATTAGTCAATAATAGACCTTCCTGGACAGTATAGCACACTTGGAATTGCTCTTATTGCCTTGTGGATTAGTGAAGGAATAAATATAATCAGTCTCTTATCCAACTCATAGCAAGTAATAGTGGTAGAAATAATCAACTCAAAATAAAACTGGCAGGGGCTAACATTGCACATGGCAAAATTTGACCCAGAAAATTGGACTTCATGGAATTTACGATGACAAAAGAAAACTCACAATGGCAGAAACCACCATCAGTAAGATTTCTTATTCATAATAAAGCTGCCCAACAAACTAAATCTCCAGAGCAAAAAAAAAAAAAAAAATTATATGAAAAGAATTGATTTCGATAAAAAAAATAATTTCAGAGAAATAAAAGTGGAAACAATTGGAGGTAGTTTAACTGCGCTTCATAGAAAATTGACCAAGAAATTAAACTGGGTAATAGAGTTTACTCTGAAAAATACATTTTCAGTGAATATTCCTCAGCACCAGTGTAATTCTTATTCAAATATTTGTATTCAAAACACTGAGTGCAGAAAAAGAAGGATCTGCAGTGGCCTTCCTCAGCCCAGGTACAGACTAGGTAGATGCTTCTGCGTCCGTGACCAGCGATGCTGTATACTCCGTGAATAGCCATAGAATAGAGATCCATTTAAGTATTGAAAAAGCAAGTAGCTCTGTCTCTCTGGCCTGCCTAGTCAATAGACTTCCCTTCAGAACGCCTTTCCAGGTCTACATTTATCTCTTACTACCATTTTTTTTTCTTGTCAGGCCATCCAGAAGAGAGCAGAGACCATTAGCACCACCCACCCATCAGACCCAGTGTCTCCCCCACACTGGGATCCCCCATGTGTTCAGAACACAAAGTAGTTTGCATTTGTCAGCTAGGATTCTCTGGAACATGATGTAGATGTCTTGATTTGGAAACAGTGGGGAGGGCCAACACTTGATTTTGAGGCACTGAATCGCTTCCTCGTTGTTTCAAGATGCTTTGCAGGTTTGCAATTGAAAAATTTGCTCAAAGAGGGGAAATGTAAGTCCTTGCTATGTGCTCCCCGTACAGGATCACAGCGGCCTTGCGTGATAATCAGCATCGTTGCTTGTTTGGGTGTGAGCCCCTAGAGGAGTTGGACGGTCTCCATCTGAGAGCCACGTCTGACACCTAAGAAACATTGACCTGTGCTTCCTGAGTGAACAGGTGAGAACAAAGAGCCCCAGAAAGCTCACAGAAAAGTGAAGAGACCCAAATTTCCTTCCAAAATAGAACATTTACAATTCTAGATTGGCTCGACAAGCAGCAGGACAAGAGCCCCATACCACTTAGAGCACACATATAGAACAAGGAGATGTTCAGGTAAATCAAATCCATTGCTTAAACCAGCCAACATCAGTTGACCACTTAAAGGCTGAAAATAAGGGCACCTGGGTGGCTCTGTCGTTAAGCGTCTGCCTTCGGCTCAGGTCATGATCCCAGGGTCCTGGGATCGAGCCCTGCATCGGGCTCCCTGCTCAGCGGGGAGTCTGCTTCTCCCTCTACCCCTACCCGCAGGGCTCGTGCTCACTCTCTCTCTCTCAAATAAATAAAATTAATTTTAAAAGCACTGAAAATACCAAGAGAAGACAGTTTATTGAACGCCCATGCTCAGGAATGCACGTGAAGTACATAATGTGCACAGTCCCACTGAAATGGCTGTAGCCTAAGGATGGAGGGGGTGGTTTATAAACGCAGGTGCTCAAGTCCCATTTCCCCAAAGGCACCGATGTGGTAGGTCTGAAGGGAGTCCAGGGCATCTGTGATGTTTAGAAAACTCCCCAGGCAATACTGATGCTGCTAAAGGTGGGCATGTCAGAATCACCTAGGGAGATTTAAAAATGCCAAAGACAACTTGCCTGACGAGTCCAATCAGAATCTCCAGAGGATCCTGAGTGTGGGGATTTCTAAGAGCCAAGACCCAAGCCTGCACTCTTTCCTCTGGACCATCCGTGTCCCTGAGAAAGAGAAGAAACGCTGTCTGCTCCCCAGGAAGAGTCGTCAGCAGTGATTGAACCTCAGCCATGCAGTAAATCCAGTGTTTATCAGCAGATGCTGTTGTCTGCGTCTCTGAAGAGAAATGAGCCGACTCCAGCCTGGGAAGCCTGGAAGCCAGGAAGCATGGTACATGCATCTCGGTGCCCCAAAACCTCGCCCCCAGCTCACACCGCTAATTGTTCTAAAGCACCGCCATCCGCTGCAGACATTCCATCACAAGCCTAAGGGGAGCATTGCCATAAAGCAAAGTCAGCTCCCCGGGGCTGCTGGGGAACACTAGCTCCTGCAGACAGTCCCATCTGAGCGGACTCTGCTTCTGAAAGCACCGTGATGCCACGAGCTTACGTGGAGCTCTGCTTGAAGGTCGGGCTGACCCATCCTCACAGCCAGCATCTGCCCAGCACGCCACACGGGGACAGCTCCGTGCCAAATGCCTGGCCCACCACCTGCCAGGAGGCGACACGAAAATCCTGGACCCGCCCAACCTCAGGGTGGAGGCTTAACGCAGTGCAGATGGCTAACGGCCCACCTGGGCCCTGGAGGCTCATGCTGACGGTGTGAGCTGGGTTTCCCGAATTCTTTGGAAAGTCGGGTTCTCTCTCTTCCAGGCCTCTCTTGGAGAGGTGGGGAAAGTTTGTGAATGGAGATGGATAACTGATGAGCTGGGTGTGCTGTCCTCGGGGTCATCCCGTCCTCCTGAATGAGGAGTCGCTGAGCGTTGGCACCACTGGGGATGCTTGGGGCCCAGTCACTGCCAGCTGCAGGTGGTTCAGGTCAGGAAGAACAGGTCCCCAGGCAGGGCTGTCATGGTACACGGTGAGGTAAAATGTGCACGGTGCTACAGAGGTTACATGAGGGGCAGGGAAAGAACACCTGGTCACAGGCCTAAGTCAGACTGCAGCACTGCTGACTGCTGGCCATGACCTTGGACAAATGACCTCCTCTGCTCCCCTGTGTATTCCTTTATACGAGGGACCTGAGAATACCTACCTCGCAGCATCGCTGTGATAATGAGAAAGAAGGTGGCAAAGGACGTAGCCTAGTGCGCAGCAGGTGCCTGATAAGCAATAGCCGTTGTCATCACCCCGAGAAGCTCTGGGCTCGGTGCCTACTCGCTACATACTTGTGATATAAGTGAATCAATATATGGATGAATCATAAGAAGGAGCTTTACAGGGAAACAACTCTTCTAGGAAAGAGCAAATGCCCTTAACCCAGTTTGTGAACAGAGGTCAAAATCCAGAATTTCAAAATAACCATAGCTGTCATTTACTAAGCAACGACTGTCCCTGAGGCCTGGAAAGCCACACACCCCTTTGGTACTCAATAGTCCACATGGTAGATACCGTTTATCAGTCCGTCAGATGGAGAAACCAAAGCTATACCCCCATCAATACCCTGAGGCCTGGCTTACCTGACAGGTAATATATATATATATATATATATATATACACACACACACACACACACACACACACACACACACACACACATGCATCATGTGACACAGGTTTCATTACCTAATGAGGGCCTCCTGGGGGCCTCAACATCAGCCGGTAGCCAACTGGGTGGGTTACAGATAATGTGTTCATTTATTCACAATCACAAATACTTTTTAGACATACTGTACGCCAGGTACTATTTTTTTATTGTTATGTTAATCACCATACATTACATCATTAGTTTTTGATGTAGTGTTCCATGATTCATTGTTTGTGCATAACACCCAGTGCTCCACACAGAATGTGACCTCTTTAATACCCATCACCAGGCTAACCCATCCCCCCACCCTCCTCCCCTCTAGAACCCTCAGTTTGTTTTTCAGAGTCCATCGTCTCTCATGGTTCGTCTCCCCCTCCGACTTACTCCCCTTCATTCTTCCCCTCCTGCTATCTTCTTCTTCTTTTTCTTTTTTCTTAACATATATTGCATTATTTGTTTCAGAGGTACAGATCTGTGATTCAACAGTCTGGTACAATTCACACTGCTCGCCAGGCACTATTCTCTATGCTGTAGATACAGCCATTTACAGAACAGATCAACTGCCTGTCTTCATGGAGTTTACACTGTTATGGAAGGAGAAAGATAACAGGCAAATAAATAAGTCTAAAATGTGTTGGATACTAGGGGCGGAGCAAGATGGTGGAGGAGTAGGAGACCTAGATTTCCTCTGGTCTCAGGAATTCAGCTGAATAGGGATCAAACCATTCTGAACACCTACGAACTCAACAGGAGATCGAAGAGGAGAGTAGCAACAACTCTCTGAACAGAGAGGCGACCACTTACTGGAAGGTAGGACGTGCGGAGAAGTGAATCCGAGGCTATATTCGGGAGGATAGACGGCGGGGGAGGGGGCCTCCGTCGGCGGCTTCTGGCAAGTGCTAGAGCCACGGAGCACAAAATCGGAACTTTGAGAAGTTGGCTCCGCTGAGGGACGTCGCTCCAGTGGCTAAGCAGGGGGTGGAACCCTCGTGGGACAGTGTGGTCCCAGGACCCTTGGGGTCACAGAAAGACCAGGGGTGCCTGAGTGCGGCAGAGCTCCCCAGGTATCGGAGCAGGGAAGCCGGCTGCAGAGACGGAGCCAAGGCGCAGGCTCTCAGCTCGGGGTTGCCATAAACTGTGATCTGCGGCCCAGTCGGGCCACGGCTCATCCAGCAGGGACCCAACAAGCGGCAGACCCAGGGAGACTCCCCTTCCTCCCCCGGGAGGAGTGGCGCGGGAGCGCACCGCAGGGATCTGCTGGGTTTGGAGACTCCACACGGGGTCGGGTGCCAGAGATAGAAACGCTCAGTCACAGTCCGGGTGAGCACGGAGTGCGGCCCGAGACTGGGGACACGGGAGTGACTGCTTTTCTCTGGGGGCGCACTGAGGAGCGGGGCCCCGAGTTCTCAGCTCCTCCGGGTGGAGATTGGGAGGCCACCATTTTCGCCCTGGGCCTCCAAAGCTGTACCGAGAGCTTGCAGGGAACAAAAGCTCCTGAGAGCAAACCCGAGCAGCTTGCTTAGCCCGGTCGGACAATGGCGGGGCAATTCAGCCTCCGGCAAAGACATTTGGGAACCACGGCAACAGACCCCTCCCCCAGAAGATCATCACGAACAGCCAGCAAGCCAAGACCAAGTTTACCGATCAAGGAGAACGGGAGAACTCCAGCGCTAGGGGAATACTGCACATAGAATTCATGGCTTTTTTTTACCATGATTCATTAGTTCATCAAACTTAATTTTTTAACTGTTTTCTTTTAATTTTTCTTTTTCCCTTTTTCAACCAACATCTTATCAATCCTTTTAAAAAAAACATTTTTTATTTTTCATTTTTAGAGTCATATTTTATCCCTTCATAGTAGTTACCCTTATTTTTGGCATATATTTATAAGTTGTTCTCTCTTTAAAATTTTAAGATACAGTTTCTTCTAACAGATCGAAATATACCCTAAATCACTAGTGTATGGCTTTGTTCTAGTCTCCTGCCTGACTGCATTCTCTCCCTTTTTTCTTTTTTTTTTAAATCTTCTTTCTTTTTTCAAACAACTTATCAATTCCTTTTATAAACTCTTTTATAATTTTCATCTTTACAGTCATCTCCCATCCCTTCATTGTATCGACCCTTATTTTGTACATATGTCTTTCTTCCTTTAAAATTTTAGGAGGCACTTTTTTCTAACAGGCCAAAATACACCCAAAACCTAGTGTGTGGCACTGATCTATGCACTAGCCTGATCATATTTGATCATATTCTGCTTTTTTTGTATTGTTCTGTTTTTGTTTTTATCTTTTTTTTTTCTCTTTTCTTTCTTTCCCTTTCTTTTCCCCTGGTTTCAGGTCTTTTCTGATTTGTATACAGTATATTTGCTGGGGACGTTGTTAACCTGTTAGCATTTTGTTCTCTCATTCATATATTCTCCTCTGGACAAAATGACAAGACGAAAAAAATCACCTCAGCAAAAAAAACAAGAGGTAGTACCGTCAGCCAGGGACCTACTCAATACGGACATTAGTACGATGTCGGACCTAGAGTTCAGAATCATGACTTTAAAGATACTAGCTGGGCTTGAAAAAACCGTGGAAGTTATTAGAAAAACCCTTTCTGGAGAAATAAAAGAACTAAAATCTAAGCAAGTCAAAATCAAAAAGGCTATTGATGAAGTGCAATCAAAAATGGGGGTACTAACTGCTAGGATAAATGAGGCAGAAGAGAGAATCAGCGATACAGAAGACCAAATGATGGAAAATAAAGAGGCTGAGAAAAAGAGAGAGAAACAACTACAGGATCACGAAGGCAGAATTCGAGAGATAAGCGATAAGATAAGATGAAACAACATTAGAATAATTGGGATCCCAGAAGAAGAAGAAAGAGAGAGAGGGGCAGAAGGTATATTGGAGCAAATAATAGCAGAGAACTTCCCTAACGTGGGGAAGGAAACAGGCATCAAAATCCAGGAGGCACAGAGAACCCCTCTCAAAATCAATAATAATAGGTCAACACCCCGACATCTAATAGTAAAACTTACGAGTCTCAGAGACAAAGAGAAAATCCTGAAAGCAGCTCGGGAGAAGAGATATGTAACCTACAATGGTACAAACATTAGATTGGCAACTGACCTATCCACAGAGACCTGGCAGGCCAGAAAGGACTGGCAAGATATCTTCAGAGCACTAAACGAGAAAAATATGCAGCCAAGAACACTATATCCAGCTAGGCTGTCATTGAAAATAGAAGGAGAGATAAAAAGCTCCAGAACAAACAAAAACTAAAGGAATTTGCAAACACGAAACCAGCCCTCCAAGAAATATTGAAAGGGGTCCTCTAAGCAAAGAGAGAGCCTAAAAGCAGCATAGATCAGAAAGGAACACAGACAATATACAGTAACAGTCACCTTAAAGGCAATACACTGGCACTAAATTCATACCTTTCAAGAGTTACCCTGAATGTAAATGGGCTAAATGCCCCAATCAAAAGACACAGGCTATCAGATTGGATTAAAAAACAAGACCCATCCATATGCTGTCTGCAAGAGACTCATTTTAGACCCAAAGACACCCCCACATTGAAAGTGAGGGGGTGGAAAACCATTTACCATGTTAAATGGACACCAAAAGAAAGCTGGGGTGGCAATCCTTGTATCAGACAAATTAGATTTTAAAACAAAGACTGTAATAAGAGATGAGGAAGGACACTATATCCTACTTAAAGGGTCTATCCAACAAGAAGATCTAACAATTGTAAATATCTATGCCCCTAACATGGGAGCAGCCAATTATATAAGGCAATTAATAACAAAAGCGAAGAAACACATTGACAACAATACAATAATAGTGGGGGTCTTTAACACCCCCCTGACTGAAATGGACAGATCATCTAAGCAAAAGATCAACAAGGAAATAAAGACTTTAAATGACACACTGGACCAAATGGACTTCACAGACATATTCAGAACATTCCATCCCAAAGCAACGGAATATACGTTCTTCTCTAGTGCCCATGGAACATTCTCCAGAATTGATCATATCCTAGGTCACAAATCAGGTCTCAAGCAGTACCAAAAGATTGGGATATTTCCCTGCATTTTTTCAGAGCACAATGCTTTGAAACTAGAACTCAATCACAAGAGGAAAGTCGGAAAGAACTCAAATACATGGAGGCTAAAGACCATCCTACTAAGGAATGAATGGGTCAACCAGGAAATTAAAGAAGATTTAAAAAAATTCATGGAAACCAATGAAAATGAAAACACAACTGTTCAAAATCTTTGGGATACAGCAAAGGCAGTCCTGAGAGGAAAGTATATAGCAATACAAGCCTTTCTCAAGAAACAAGAAAGGTCTCAAATACACAACCTAACCCTACACCTAAAGGAGCTGGAGAAAGAACAGCAAATACAGCCTAAACCCAGCAGGAGAAGAGAAATAATAAAGATCAGAGCAGAAATCAATGAACTAGAAACCAAAAGAACAGTAGAACTGATCAACGAAACTAGGAGCTGGTTCTTTGAAAGAATTAATAAGATTGAAAAACCCCTGGCCAGACTTATCCAAAAGAAAAGAGAAATGACCCAAATCAACAAAATCATGAATGAAAGAGGAGAGATCACAACCAACACCAAAGAAATACAAACAATTCTAAGAACATATTATGAGCAACTCTATGCCAGCAAATTAGATAACCTGGAAGAAATGGGTGCATTCCTAGAGATGTATCAACTACCAAAATTGAAGCAGGAAGAAATAGAAAACCTGAACAGACCTATAGCCACTAAGGAAATTGAAGCAGTCATCAAAAATCTCCCAACAAACAAAAGCCCGGGGCCAGATGGCTTCCCAGGGGAGTTCTATCAGACATTTAAAGAAGAATTAATACCTATTCTCCTGAAACTGTTCCAAAAAATAGAAATGGAAGGAAAACTTCCAAACTCATTTTATGAGGCCACCATTACCTTGATCCCAAAACCAGACAAAGACCCCATCAAAAAGGAGAATTACAGACCAATATCCTTGATGAACATGGATGCAAAAATTCTCACCAAAATACTAGCCAATAGGATCCAACAGTACATTAAAAGGATTATTCACCACGACCAAGTGGGATTTATCCCTGGGCTGCAAGGCTGGTTCAACATCTGCAAATCAATCAACGTGATACAATATATTAACAAAAGAAAGAACAAGAATCATATGATCCTCTCAATAGATGCAGAAAAAGCATTTGACAAGTACAGCATCCTTTCTTGATCAAAACTCTTCAGAGTATAGGGATAGAGGGTACATACCTCAATATCATAAAAGCCACTATGAAAAACCTACAGCGAATATCATTCTCAATGCGGAAAAGCTGACAGCTTTTCCCCTAAGGTCAGGAACGCGGCAGGGATGTCCACTATCACCACTGCTATTCAACATAGTATTAGAAGTCCTAGCCACAGCAATCAGACAACAAAAAGAAATCAAAGGCATCCAAATCGGCAAAGAGGAAGTCAAACTCTCACTCTTTGCAGATGATATGATACTGTATGTGGAAAACCCAAAAGACTTCACCCCAAAACTGCTAGAACTCATACAGGAATTCAGTAAGGTAGCAGGATTTAAAATCAATGCACAGAAATCAGTGGCATTCCTATACACCAACAACAAGACAGAAGAGAGACAAATCAAGGAGTCGATCCCATTTACAATTGCACCCAAAACCATAAGATACCTAGGAATAAATTTAACCAAAGAGGCAAAGGATCTGTACTCAGAAAACTATAAAATACTCATGAAAGAAATTGAAGAAGACACAAAGAAATGGAAAAATGTTCCATGCTCATGGATTGGGAGAACCAACATAGTGAAGATGTCAATGCTACCTAGAGCAATCTACACATTCAATGCAATCCCCATCAAAATACCATCCACTTTTTTCAAAGAAATGGAACAAATAATCCTAAAATTTGTATGGAACCAGAAGAGACACCGAATAGCCAGAGGAATATTGAAAAAGAAAAGCAAAGCTGGTGGCATCACAATTCCGGACTTCCAGCTCTATTACAAAGCTGTCATCCTCAAGACAGTATGGTACTGGCACAAAAACAGACACATAGATCAATGGAACAGAATCGAGAGCCCAGAAATGGACCCTCAACTCTATGGTCAACTTATCTTTGACAAAGCAGGAAAGAATGTCCAGTGGAAAAAAGACAGTCTCTTCAACAAATGGTGTTGGGAAAATTGGACAGCCACATGCAGAAGAATGAAACTGGACCATTTCCTTACACCACACACAATAATAGACTCCAAATGGTTGAAAGACCTAAACATGAGACAGGAGTCCATCAAAATCCTAAAGGAGAACACAGGCAGCAACCTCTTCGACCTCAGCCGCAGCAACTTCTTCCTAGAAACATCGCCAAAGGCAAGGGAAGCGAGGGCAAAAATGAACTCTTGGGATTTCATCAAGATAAAAAGCTTTTGCACAACAAAAGAAACAGTCCACAAAACCAAAAGACAACCGACAGAATGGGAGAAGATATTTGCAAATGACATATCAGATAAAGGGCTAGTATCCAAAATCTATAAAGAACTTATCAAACTCAACACCCAAAGAACAAATAATCCCAACAAGAAATCGGCAGAAGACATGAACAGACATTTTTCCAAAGAAGACATCCAAATGGCCAACAGACACATGAAAAAGTGCTCAACATCGCTCGGCATCAGGGAAATCCAAATCAAAACCTCCATGAGACACCACCTCACACCCGTCAGAATGGCTAAAATTAACAAGTCAGGAAACGACAGATGTTGGCGGGGATGTGGAGAAAGGGGAACCCTCCTACACTGTTGGTGGGAATGCAAGCTGGTGCGGCCACTCTGGAAAACAGTATGGAGGTTCCTCAAACAGTTGAAAATAGAGCTACCATACGACCCAGCAATTGCACTACTGGGTATTTACCACCAAGATACAAATGTAGGGATCCAAAGGGGTACATGCACCCCAATGTTTATAGCAGCAATGTCCACAATAGCCAAACTGTGGAAAGAGCCAAGATGTCCATCGACAGATGAATGGCTAAAGAAGAGGTGGTATATATACACAATGGAATATTATGCAGCCATCAAAAGGAATGAGATCTTGCCATTTGCAACGACGTGGCTGGAACTGGAGGGTGTTATGCTGAGTGAAATAAGTCAATCAGAGAAAGACATGTATCATATGACCTCACTGATATGAGGAATTCTTAATCTCAGGAAACAAACTGAGTGTTACTGGAGTGGTTGGGGGTGGGAGGGATGGGGTGGCTGGGTGATAGACATTGGGGAGGGTATGTGCTATGGTGAGCGCTGTGAATTGTGCAAGACTGTTGAGTCGCAGATCTGTACTTCTGCGACAAATAATGCAACATATGTTAAGAAAAAAGAAAAAGAAGAAAATAGCAGGAGGGGAAGAATGAGGGGGAGTAAGTCAGAGGGGGAAACGAACCATGAGAGACGATGGACTCTGAACAACAAACTGAGGGTTCTAGAGGGGAGGAGGTTGGGGGGATGGGTTAGCCTGGTGATGGGTATTCAAGGGGGCACGTTCTGCATGGAGCACTGGGTGTTATGCACAAACAATGAATCATGGAACACTTCATCAAAAACTAATGATGTAATATATGGTGATTAACATAACAATAAAATAATAAAAATTTAAAAAAAATTATTTAAAATGTGTTGGATACTAGTAAGTGCCATTTAAAAAGAATGCAGGTTACGGAGACAGGAAGTGACAAATTGGCCGAGCTCCTATCCACGGAGTGGTTAGCCAAGGCATCGCCAATGAAGTGGTGCTGGAAGAGAGGCTTGAGCACGGTGAGGCAGCCAGCTGGGGGGATACACCTGGGGGCAGTGTTTCCAGAGAGGATCTGGACGGGAATGCTTGAATTTCCTGCAGGCAGCGAGGGGCCAGTGGAAGCAGGATCGGGGCGCAAGAGACTGGGTAGCAGCAAGGAGGTACCAGAGGGCCTCAGGCAGGGCCTCCCCAACATGCAAGGACGCTGGATTTCTTCCTCAGTGATGACAGCTCCTGTAGGGCTCGACTAGAGGAAAGGAACCCATCTACCTAGAAGTTTTGATCGGTCCCTTCTGTCTGCTATTTTGAGGAAGGTGAAGAAAGAAGTCTGTTTTTAATTTAAAACAGACACATAGATCAATGGAACAGAATAGAGAACCCAGAAATGGACCCTCAACTCTATGGTCAACAAATTTTAATAAGCTATTGCCAAGAACGGTTATCAGAACATGAATGTATTCATTTATTTAATCCTTGCAACAATACTATAAGGGAGCTGTTGTCATCCTCATTTTATAAGTGAGAAAAAAATTTAGGCACAGAGAGGTCAGGTGACTAGCTCAGAATCACACAGCCAGTAAGCAGTTGAGCCGGGATTTAAAGCAGGCCATCTAGGGGCTCCTGGGTGGCTCAGCTGGCTGAGCATTTGGCTCAGGTCATGATCTCGGAGTCCTGAGATCAAGCCTCGCAAGAGGCTCTGTGCTCAGGGGGGAGTCTGCTTGAGATTCTCTCTCTCCTCTTCCTCTGCCCCTTACCCCATTTCTGTGCGTGAGCTCTCTCTCTTTCTCTCTCTCTCAAATAAATAAATAAATCTTAAAAAAAAAAAAAAAAAAAACGGAATCATGCAGCCAGTAAGCAGTTAGGCTGGGATTTAATGCAGGAAATCCAGTGTAACCTGCTGGGCTGCAGGAGGCAGAGAGCTGCCTTCCAAACACAGAGAAGTGATAACCCACTCATCCAGAAATCCTTGAGTGAATATATAAACCGAAAGAAGTCTTTTGCTTGCTTATTTATTCATTCATCTCTTTAAAAATACTTTGCTGAAGCTCAACTAAGAAAAGAGTATACTTATTAGCATTAATTAAGTTATGAAACCTTAGTCCTATAACATCCCTCTGAAGCAGATATTATCATCACCATTTCACAGATGAAGAAACTGAGGCTCAGCATGTTTAAGTGATATGCCCAGGGTTCCACACTAGGGACTCAGATCTCGTTCTTGCCCCCAAAGACTCTCCCCTGCACCATCCATCTCCCTTGCACCATCCATCTCCCTTGCACCATCCATCTCCCCTCCAGTGCTGGAAGAAAAACACACACTGTGTTATCACAGGACAGGGTTGGGGGGTAGGGGGGAATGTTTTGTCCACGCAAGACAGCCGGACTGAAGCCTTGAGCCAGAAGAATAAATGAGAAAATTTTGGGAATCTATTCTGGGAGCCAGGGTATTTACCCTGCCAAAAACCTCCAGAACTGTGAAAGTGACGGTGCCCCTGTGAAACCAAGTTGACAGCTGTCACCAAGGTCTTCCCAGTAGTGAAATCCAATGGGAAAACAAATGGTGGCCACCCTCAATGCTAAAGGAAGGGACGAGAGAGTTCCAGGTGTTTATTTTTCACGGGAAGCTGCATGTGGGGACCAATAACCCAAACAGCACTTCTGAAGTGTCGGGCTCTGAGCTGTCAGTTACCACTCAGACTGAAAATGAACAGGCTGTACCCAGGCAATACCAGACCAACGTGCTACAGCTGCCCAACTCTGCCGACAAACTGCTGGCCATGTCAGGGAGGGCAGCCCGGGCACCAGAGGGGAGACACTGGGCCTCCCTCCTATAAAACTGCTGCAGTTCACTCAAACCTGGAGGAACGTATGCAATTCTGGTCCCTGACCTTCACGGCAATAGAACAAAGCTACATAAGGGCAACTGCCCTGAGCAGAGGAATCCAAACCTGGTTCTATCATAGCAAGCATGGACTGAGCCCCCAAAATGGGCCAGGAGCAACTTAAGAGCTTTTCTGATCATTCCGTCTTATAACAACTACATTAAGTATGTTTCATCTCCATTTCACGAATGTTGACCTATGTCCCTTGGGCCACAGAGCGGATAAGTAGCCTATTAAAGACCCGAAGTCCAGCTTCTTAGAGTCCAAAGCCATGCTCCATTCCCTTTGCCAGAGGTCAGGCCAGCTCCACAGATCAGCCCTCCTCTGTGCATCCAGCTGCTCCTGCCAACTGGAACTTCTCAGCCCTCCCCAAGCAGACCCTCCAGTCCAGCCACGTGGCCGAGTGACCCCCCGATTCCCAAACCCTCTAGGTCCTCCCACATCACAGCTCTTGCTGCTCCTGCCACTTACCATCCCACCAGTAACCATGCCCCCTCTGTCCCCATGAGCCACCGCTCCCGGAGCACTCAGGACTACCATCCACAAGGATCTGGCTTTCAAACCTTGAACACCAATTGACCGTAATAATCAAGAGTGCAGGTAATAATTTGCTTTCTTGGACTAATGTCCCAGTGTTTCACTTCTCCAGGTAGGTTTTGACATCTCTGAACTCAGGCAGTGAAGGGTGGGGAGCAGGGAGGAGGAGATGACAAGCAGCGGGGGGCCGCTGTTACACATGTCCACATGTCTGTGTTTCCAGGAGCTGAGCACACTGAGAGGAAATGCAGTATGCAAGTATAAAGTGTTAGTGGTTTATAGGAGGGGGCTATGGGCCATATATGGCCCCCTGTGGCCTCTGGGTACACAGCACAGCCTTGTGCCATCAGATTCATCCATCTACCAGGCCAAGCTGTAAATACAACTGACAAGATATGCCTTTAACTATGTCATATTTGTGTTACTTCATCGATCCCATAAAAGGTACAGCTACCTGGAGATGTAATCCTTGGGCTAACAGAATTACAATGTAAATCAACAGGAAACTAACACTCTGGCAGAATGGACAAGAGCCCAAGCTGCCTGCCTCTGAGTCCTGTTTCAGATGTGCACTAACTATACAAACAAGAATGACTTGTCTGTACCTCACTTTTCTCATCTGGAAAGTGGGTTTAATAAGGCATAACACTTACGAAGTTTTTTACAAGTTCCTTTCACATAGTTAGTGCTCAATAAATACTGCATATTTCTATTTGTCGTTCTAAATTTTCTGTGCAAGGAAAAGAAAAAGATGGTTGTGATTTTTTTCATTATCAAAGTTGAAGAAAATTATTCACAAGCTTGATCCGATTTCTTATATTTCAAAACTGTTTACCACCATTTAAACTTTTAACTTGTGCCCATGAATCAGTCCCAAAATGCACTGTACAAATAGACATCTACTCAGGTTGTCGTTCCCATCTCATCTGCGAGGAACAGCCAGATGTAATTTGCTAACAATTCCCAACTCAGTGGCTGAGCAATGGCTGACATCTCCCACACATGCTCATTATACAAATTCCCATGTGCGAGTCTTTGGCAGCAGAATGGAAAATAAATAAATAAAGGCATGTTTATTCACATTGCTTGGTTGCATAAAAACACATGAATATTCCGTAAAATTTCCAGTGCAGCATCACAATTAGCATTGGCCCCATGACTTGTCACTAATGCCAAAATTGCCATTCAAGGAGGGAACATTAATTTATTTCTGGGAACATGTTACAGTAGGGATCAAAGAACAAGGTGCCACAGAGCTGTATCAGTGATAATTGTCATCCAAAATTTAAAAAATAATAATAGTTTACATAATAATAATAGAAAACTACAGCTCAGAGAAAACTAAGCTCAGAAAGATTAATCTGTCTACAGAGACTCAGTGACTTTTTATTTCCAATGAAAGTGAACTGATAACTCAGACCAACCTTTCCATTAAAGGCCATTTAAAAAGCTGGACAAAAGACAAAGAAAGAAAAAATATTCTTAAAAGCATCAATCCACTAATAAGATAGTGAGGATTACTTAGTTGAGATCTAGTAAAGGACTGGAACCCTGAGAGTTCAAGCCAGCGTTCAAGGTTCCCTTAACCGTGGGATAGGTGTTGGTCAAGCTGAGATAGCCAAAAGGTGAAGCTGTACTTCGGAAGCCTTGTTGAACTAGGGAGTTAAAATTACAATCCAGTGCCTTCTGAGGGAGGAAATCTCAGTAAACCATCCTTCACATTGGGCTGGGAGGGATAATAAAGGGCCGAACCCTAGCATTGAGAGTAAACTGATGTTAACCACCTCTTTCACTGACAAAAGTCTGGGTCACATCATCTGATAGCCCAGAAAACCTCAATTTAGATTAAAATAAATTTAGATTAAGATGGCCCTGAAGTTTTAAAGTTTCACAAAAAATCAGAAAATCTAGAAAGTGACATCGTAGCCTTTTTTAAAGAATCGGCTAGAAGTTATAGACCTGAAATACATAATAAGTTAAGAATTCAGTGGAGGAATTTATAGCAGATTTGATATGGGTGAGAAAAGACTTTCCAGAGTGAAATGCTATGTCAAAGGAAACAGACAGAGAGAAAGAGAGAGAGAGAGAGTGAGAGAAGAAAATAGAATGATTTTTTAATCCAAAATAACTTGAGAAAAAATAAACAGAGAAAAATAGAACAGGATAGGCAAATAAACAACACATTATGAGATGGTACACTTAAAGAAAAATATATCAAAGATTTCAATAAATGTCAATAAAACAAATGCTCCAGTTAAAAGACAAAGGTTATCATACTAGATTTAAAAAGTATGTATTATATTTTTTTGTGGATGTAAGTTTTCAAAAAGTATGTATTATATTTTATTTAGAAGAGCTGCATCTAAAATGTAAACATATGAGAAGATTGAAAGTAAAAGAATGATAAAGTATATCCAGGCAAACACTAACTAAAAGAAACTAGTGCAGCTATATTGATAATAAAGCCTAAATAGAACCCAATGGCAAAAAGCATTATTGGGAATAAAGAGGATTATTTCTCAGTTAAAATGGGATCAATTCACTAAGAATTGTAACAACTCTAAATTTGGATGCACCTAATAACATGGCCTCAAAATATATAAAGCAAATATTTACAGAACTATAAGAAAAAAGAGACATTTATAATATAATGACAGATGCTAACACACTCCTTCAATAATTGATAAAACAAGCAGACAATTTATTTTAAGGAAAGCTTCAGAAGAATAGAACAACTTAACATGATGGAAACTAAAATACAAAACATAACAACTGAAAAATAATTACCATTATTTTAAAGGACCATATTGTGAGCCATAAAGCAAGTCTTAACAAATTTCAAAAGATTGTAATCACACAGAGCTGCACTGTCCAATATGTCACTCACTAGACACCTAATGGCTATTTAAAATTAAGTTAATTAAAACTAAATTTAAAATTCATTTCCTTAGTTACACTAACCACACTTCAGGTGGTCAGTAACCACACATAGCCAGAAGCTTCTTTATTTGTAATTCTCGGTCCTTTTTTAGTTTTCTCTATAACATTTATACCATATGAAATTTTTTTTTTACTTTTTACTAACCAAATTATTCTTTACTAATATGTGTTTTGTCTGCCTTCCCACCTAGAAATATATTCTGTGAAGTCAAGAGGTATAATTGTCATATTTACCCTGAGGCTCACTTTGTAAAATTTGTTTAACTGATTGATTGATTAACGGTTCTCTCTTTATTATGTTTTCTTATAATATAAACTGAAGTTGGGAGATTGAATGGCAGAACCATCCATGTCAAATGGAAATCTGAAGCAAGAATTCTGAGAAAGAGAGACATAGTAAAATATTTCACTTCTGTATTGGTGATACAGCCTAGAAATGGCTAATGTGGAAAGGTGCTTCAATTTTGAATTTAGGAAGCTATACAAATATCCAAATTTAGGGGGTTGAGAATATGGAGTCACACCTGCCCCAAAGATCTAAAATTCCTATCTTTTGGTATAAAGTTGTTCATAATAACCTTATACTATTTTCCCCCAGAATAGGATATGGACTCTGTCCACCAAGATCTTTAACAATTAACCAGAGTCACCAATGAAAGCATACATTCCTGTCAGTCTGAGAATATCATGTTGTCCATCGAGTGATTAGAAATAAGGCAGAAACAAAATCAGAAATGGTTTGTGTACCATGCTTTTGCTGAAGCAATAGAGGACCACCAGAAACTTCTAATAAAGACAGGATAAAAGAGAGAAAGGGGGCCTATGATGCTTCAAGCATGAAGTGATGCTTTGGCTAATGATTGTATTTTGGATGTCCTTCTAGCTTCCCTGAATTAGGGGCAAAGGCACACTTTTTGCTTCCCTGTTCCCAGCTTTCATGGAATATTGGTTCCTATGGAGAAAAGTTTAACCTGTATATAAACCAGTATAAAAAGTGTACCTCTTTGAGCCAAGTTTGGAGAATGCCATCACTTGCTTCCATGACCAACAGACATCATTGCATGAACAAAATCTCCTGAAATTTGCAAGCCAAAGCAGACTCTTTCTTTTCTATAATAGTTATTCATTCAACAAAGAATTATGAAACTCAGATCATGTATCATGTGGCAGGCATTGCTCTGGGTACAGAGGTTTCAGCTATAAACTAGACAGTCTCCCTGTTTTCATGGAACTTGCATTCTAGAAGGGAAGAAAAGCAATACATGAGCACACAAATAAATGCACAGAATAACTTGAGGTAGAGATAAGTTCTATGAAGAAAATAAATCGGGTGGCTTGGCACAGAGAGGTGGAGAAAGGTGAGCTGGGGAGAAGGTTAGCTATTCCCAAAAGGTGATATTTGAGAAATAAGACAATGTCAGCCCAGAGAAGACCTAGAGCAGCACTGTCCAATAGAAGTCTCTGTGAAAATAAAAATGTGTGATATCTGTGTTGTCCAACACCCTGGCAACATGTGTCTATAGAGCACTTGAAATGTGGTTAGCGCAATTCAGGAACCGAATTTTTAATTTATTTCATTTTAATCTATTTAAATTTCAATACCACCTGTGGCAAGTGGCTTTCAGATCTGGAAGCAAAGCATTCCAACAAGGGGAGAGCATGTGCCAAAACATGCGCAGTCGGAGCCAGCCTTGTTTGAGAGAGAAAGCTAGCAAAGTTAGAGCATGGAGCCCAAGTTGGAGAGAAGGCGGCAGCAGCCATATCATGTAGTACCTTATGCACCGTGAGGAGTTGGATTCCATTCTAAGCAGAACTGTAAGCCCTTTGAACAGTTTAAATAGAGGAATAACATGATCTGATGGCTTGTGACGGGTTGGCCAACGTTTTGTAAAGGGCCAGACAGTAAATATTTTAGTCTTTGCAGGCCACAGTCTCTGTCACCTGCAAGCACAAAAACAGTCACAGACTCCATGTAAACAAATGAGCGTGGCTGTGTTCCAGTAGATTTTATTTACAACCTTACTACAGTTGTGTTTACTTACAGCTGGTGGGCTGTAGTTTGCCAACCCCTGACCTAAGATCCTATGGCAAACACGGCTAGCTGCCTACTCCACTCTCTCTTTTGCCTCATCTTTAACAAGAGAGTTCCACATTTGTTCAGGGTAACAATATGCTCAAGTGAAACTTATCACCATCCCAGATCCCTGAAACTAAGGTTGACCATGAGACTCAGTGATGGCCAGTGAGATATAAGTGGATAGCTCCTGATGGGGCTTGTAGAAAAGCTTTTTAAGAGGAGCAGCCTCAGGAACTCAGGTGGATCTGGAACAGGCATCTTGTGTACATGAGTCAACATAAATAAGAATGGAGGCTACATGCGAAGGATAGCAGAGAACAATCCAGAAAATGTCCAATCTCTGGTGCATCATTTAGCAACCAGGCGAGCCATGGACTGACTTCCTCCACACTTAGACTTTTCTAACTGAATGCATTACATCAGTTGAATTCATTCCTAGCCGATACACACAGATCTTCAAGAAAATACGGCTACCAACAGGATGGGGTAGAATGGGGTCATGATATTAATAAAAGATAATCTATCACAAGCTACTGCTTCACAACAAACAGCCACAAAATGTCTTGGCACACAATAAGCAACTATTTCTCATGTGGTCAGCTGGGGTGATTCCAGTATCTTTACTGTGCTCAAGCTGGGTCCAGATCTACTACACAGAGCTCTCATACACCTTGGATCAGCTGGCTAGCCAGGGCATGTTCTTCTCATGGCAGAGGCAGAGGCAGAGCAGGGCAAACAGAACACACAAAGCTTCTTAAGGCCTGGGCTTGGAACTAGCATACTGTCACTTCTGTCCACATTCCATTGGCCCAAGTTAGTCCCATGACTGAGTCCAGCGTCAAGAACCAGGAAAGTACATGGTGCACTGAGTTGGAAGAAACAAAGATTACAGGGCAAATGACATGGATAGTGATTGGTGAGGAGCTGGGGCTAACGATTTAATATACCACAGATAGAGAATAGGAAGAAGCTGGAGTTGCTTGGAGCAGATGCTCTGGTCACTGTGAAATCTCCCTGAGCCCTGTGGAATCTCACTAGGAAAAGTCAGCTCTCAAGTCCTCTTGCTAGAGGATGAAATAGGAATTATGTCTTTCCCCTTCAATTACTAACATGTTCTACCCAAAATCATCCATGATTCCAAGAAATCTTAATAAGAATTCTATAGATTCAAACAATGATTTCCCAACCCTGAAATAATGCATGGGAAATAGGAGTGTTCAGAAAGCAGAGTTGTACCTCCCCCAAGGATTCTTTCCATTAAAAAGTAATAACCTGGAGCACCTGGGTGGTTCAGTCGGTTAAGCGTCTGCCTTTGGCTCAGGTCATAATGCCTGAGTTCCGGGATTGAGCCCCACGTCAGGCTCCTTGCTCAGCTTTTCCCTCTGTCTGCAGCTCCCCCTGCTTGTGCTCGCTCGCGCTCTCTCTCTGACAAATAAATAAATAAAAATCTTACAATTTTTTTATTAAAAATAAAATAAATTTTTAAAGAAGTAATAACCCTACAACACCCTTAACAATAACCTTTAGCAGTAAAGACATTTGCCTGTGTTTGGTCTTTGACAAGCCGTGATACAGGCAGCCTGGAACCGGGATCGCCATGCCAATGATAATGATGTGATGATGATGATAAATGACGTATATGTAGTACGTATATAGTACTAAATGCCAGGAACTGTTCTACACATGTACAGCTTTAACTAGTATACTTCTTTCAACAACCTCCTGAAGTAGGTACTATTATTACTACCATTTTCCAGATAAGAAACCTGAGGCACAGGGAGGTTAACTACTTTGCCTATAAAACACAGCAAGTAAGTGGCAGAAGTAAGATTTGGACCCAGGCAGTCCGGATCCAGAGTCTATGAGTGTAACCACCACTTTAAACTGCTCACAAAAGGAGAAAACCACCCTAAGACCTACCTATGGATATGATCCACCTTAATTGACATCCATTACTTATTCAAAGCTATTGAAGCCCATTTAAATTAACAGGGTTGTGTAAACCCAGGAACACCACCTGGTGAAAACTATAGTCTTTTTCCTCCTTTTCACGGAGACTAGGATCATTAAGTTCTAGAGGCAATGATAGTTTAATTAAAAGACAATTGTGGTATAGGAATGTTTCATTTGGGAGAGAGAGGTACTCCTTATTAGAATGTCCCGCAAGGGACCAACCTGGTGACAGTGGATCAAATGTTGGAAGGATGTCACTGTCGGAGGCTGTAATTCTTGGACTTAAAACACATGCTATTCCTCAGCACACCATTAGTGGAAGCACCAGGGGACACTCAAAGTGGCAGTGGATGGCGGGCTAGATTTTTACTCCTACAGAATCTCTGGTTTATAAGGAGTTGGTAACATATTTCTGCAGTGGAAAAAATGCAAGGTCGGGAGACAGAAGAACTGGACTCAGGCTCTGGGATCAGGCACTCTCTCCCCGGTAACCAGCCCTTGGCTGGGTGAGCCCCGGGGGCGTGCGGAGGGGGGAGCAGGGTTGGAAATGGCACCTGACCCTCAGGAGCCCCACCCGGTAGGATAGGCAGGGGTGAAACTGTTACTTTCACACTACTTGGTAGACATCCTGAAGGGGTTGTAACAGCACAGAGAAGGGTCAATACATGCCCGGAAGGGGAAGAACAGGTGCAGCTCAGAGGTCAGCATGACCCTGCCTTCCTCCACAGAAGCTGCAAAGATAAACATGGCACACTGAGGTGGAAACATCTTAGGGGCAAAGTTTGTTCTACAAGCGAATATTGTTACTATTCATTTTGCTCCTCTTGACTTCACAAAATCAAATGGTTTAGAATGCAAGAGAACTGAAATCCTGGGACCGAACACCCTTAGCTGGCAAGTGAAAAAAAAATCAGGGTTTGCAGAGGTCGACTTCCTGGAATAAGAATAAAACTAGATTTAAATCGGCTTTCTAAATTCTGAGCCTGTTTGCTATTTGCTAACTTTCCAGCGTTATGAGTTAACTTACGAGTGAACCAGAAACCTACCTCCTCAAGCCCTGCCTTCCCCCAAATGCAATCTGAAAGTGTGATATTTACAGAGTTGTCAACAACTTGTGCTAAGTGAGAAATGTTATAAAATTATGTGCGTAGTATAATATAATCTCAGCTACTGTATGTGTGTGTGTTGAATCAACACAGGATTTTTTTTCAACTTATGATTTTGAAGGAAGGCAAAAAATTAGATAAACATAAGGGAGAGGAATTTTGTACATCTGAGAGACACGTGAAGCAACGTCCTGGAGCAGACATGAACCTGATACACAAAGTGCAACCACAAAAATGATTGAATAATGTAGAGACCCCAATGAAGCGAAGCGGTACCCTGGGGTAAGGGCAGGGTTAGGATGCAGCCAGATGTGGGTTTAAATCCCATGCAGCCATGCCACCTAAAATTAATTCTTAACTGTTGAGTTATCCATTTATTCATCGACATCTCCAGCAAATAATTGTCAAGCACCTGCTATGAGTAAAAATAAGTACTAGAGTACTAGAGTCTATGGAATTGCCTCCGTTTCCCCACTAATCAGAGTGAAGTCAATACTACCTACCAGGTACCAATAATACCTACCAGTCACCTGCAGGGTTACTGTGGGAATTTAGGTAAAAAGTGCCTCGCATTGGGCCCAACACACCTGCTCGATAAATGGTACCGGTTCCTGCAGGCTGGAACCGTAGATTGGAGCCTTAGGTAAGAATTCATTGTCAGGGGTTAGGGTGGATTCCTACAACTCAGAAAATGTTCAGTAAAAACAAAACCGAAATGAACCGCGTCTCTCCCCATCACCTTACCATCCCCCCAGTGCCATCTCCATCATTTATGCAGGTCGCAATCTTATTGAAAATGATAGTCAAGGACAGAATGGGAGCTGATCCAGTAAGCAGCAGACAGAGACACAAAGCTGCCTGCTCCTCTTAGCCATTTCCCATCCGGAACGATTTGGTGCTATCGGTAAGAGCGAAGGCCCTGTGTCACGCAGCCATTAGCCCTTTCTAGATGGGCAGCCTTTAATTAGTAAAACCAAATGAAGGAGAGTCAGGATTTTTTTTTAAGAAGAAAAACTGACTATGAGCCTCATAGTGAGCATCAGGGTCGTGGTGCTGAAGCCCAGATTGAAAAAGCATGCCTGTCTTTTGTTTCAAAAACAGGATGCAACAGACGTCCTACACAGAGGAGGAGACAAGGTCTCCGAGGAGGGATGATGCTTGCCATCGTTCCTGAGCACCCAGGAGTATTAAGTGGCTCGTCTGAAATTTGAGAGCCAGCCAACTGGATGTCAAAAGTTTGGCTTATGAGTGAGAGGGGAAGGGAAAGATGATCTCAAGAGGGAAGAAACATTCAAAAAGAACTATAGACTTTCAGAGCAGGGAGGGACCTCAGCAAACAATAGTCCTCAAAGAGCTGAGGCAGCTGGGAGAGGTCAGAAAAGTGAAGCAACTCGCCAAATGAGCCCAGCCAGAGAGAGCAGTGTCTCAGCTTGGGTTCCCCAGAGCACAGAGCCTGGGACAAAGAGAAAGGTTTGGGTGCAGGTGGTTTATGCAAGAGGTGGTCCCAGGAAACAGGGAAACAGAGCAAGAAGAGGAAAATCCAACCAAAGAGGACATTGCCAAGGTCACTGTTATGGGCAACAGGAGCTCAGACTCCAATAGAAGCCCCTAAACAGTGCACAGAAGGCCCCTCAGGGTTATCGGGACAAGAGGCAGGAAGCATCTGTCAGGCAGGTCCTGCCTCTAAGAGGTAGATTGTCCCTGGAGGTTTTAACTCCCCCCATCTCTGCACACACATTGGCTGAGCAAGCTCCTGCTCATTTCACTGTTGAAAGAGCCCTAGGGCAGAGAGCCAAGACAAGGGACACCGGTTCAGATGCCATCAGCAGAGAGAGAATGAAATCCGGCATTGAACTGCCCACCGTGGCTAAACTCGGAGGTTGGGTCAGAGGAATGCAAGGTGGGAGACCAGAGGTGTCTGCTACAAAAAGCAGATTTTGAGCCCATGCCCTGATTCTAAAGCACATTCTGCGGGTCACAGGGGCATGACGTGATCTAGACAGTTCCTGAAAGACGCAAGGAGCCCGTGCTCCTACCACCAGCATCTAACCAGATACTCGAGGGTCTAACCATGTACATATTGCCTTGAAGGCCAGAATTGTACAATTCCACGTCTACCTCAGGGTTACAAGGTGATCTTGAACACTAGTGTTAACAGGAAACTCTGAGCTCCTTGAAGGCACAGATAATACTGTGTCCTAACAGTATGTTGAGATAGAAATCTCACCTCTAAAGTACCCCTACAGCCAGCTTCAAAGTCAGTATGTAATAAAGATTTGAAAGAAAATGAGTCAATTCTAAAGGAACATTTAAGCAGCAGACCTCAAAAGCCCAGAGTCAATGCTACCCTCTCCTTGCTAGGCTGTTCCTGACGTTCTTAACGGCAACTCAGTTGACAGATTAAGTGTAAGACAAGTGAAGTGTCCAGGAATGTCAAAGAGTGACAGGAGATGCCAAAAATCTGTCCTATCCATTTGCAAAGGTGCATGCAAACAACCAAAACACCGTTTGTTCAATTTCAGTTCAATTTCATTGTTCTAGGAAGGCTGCCCGGTGCAGTGAATGCCTCACCAACCGAGCTGGGCGAGCTCCCAGGGACCGCAGCTGTATGCCAGAGGTATACCAAATGCCCTGTAAACATGCCTCTATTCCAGTGGCATCAATTCTACTTAAAGATATCAGGTGGTTTTCTATTTTAAAACGTATATTATATAGTCGAATGCCAAGCTGATATTAATTTTTAAGATAAAAGTGTAACTTTGAAGAACTTTCATGCTGTTATGAGCAATTTGAGCAATCGCCCCCCGGCGCCCTTAGGGGAATGAATTGACTCTCCTCTGCCCATGGAGTAATTTCCGATGGAAACGTTTAGAAAGGACTGGTAAGGGGAAAAGCTCTCCGGAGTCAGTGCTGGATTCAAAAAAATTCTTCCTAGCAGGATCCTTCTGGGATGAGTTATTTCACTTTTGTGAGACTCTATTTCCTTGTCTGTTACAAGGTGGATAATAATGCCTACTTCTTTGGGTTGTTCGGAAATGAAATGGGATATTATGAAAATATCCCCGATGGGCGCCTAGGTGGCTCAGTTGGTTAAGCGTCCAGCTCTTGGTTTTGGCTCACGTCGTGATCTCATGTGTCAGGTTCTGAGATGGAGCCCCGCGTCGTGCTCCTTGATCAGCGGGGAGTCTGCTTGGGATTCTCTCTCTCCTCTCTGTCTCCCCCTCCCCCCAGTAAGTAAATAAATCTTTTTTAAAAAGAAGAAAATGTCCCAAATAGAGTGGGCATGTGATAAACACGGTTTACTTTTTCTTTTCTCTTCCGACCTCACACGTCACCTTCTTCAAAACCTTGTCTCATCTCCTTCTGAATTAGACTATAGCTTCCCAACAAAATACTCTTATATTAATTTTTTCTGCCACATGAAAAATGCCTGTAAGGCAGGCACTTAAGACTTGGTATCACTCTTCCAAAAGCTCAGAATATATTGCATTCCCCCAAAGTTCACAAAAATGTCTATCCTAAAGGACCCAGTCATGAAATGCTTAGCTTCCCACTTCCATTCCTTGCAGTCTGGCCTGATACTGAAATTAGCTAATCTTCAGTTTTTCATCTATGAAATGAGAATAATGTAAATTCCCTGATATGTTGTTAAGAATAACGTGAGAGGTGACACATAAGTAAGGACTTAATCAATGTCAACATTATCCTCATCTTCATCACTAGTATCTGTCCCTGTTGTCCTGGGAAGATGGTGCTTCTGTTCCTGCCGCACCCCCCCGCTCCCCCCACCTGCAATGTCTGTCCCGGTTTTCACTCTCCTCATGGCCTCTTTCTCTCTCCTGATCAATCCTAAGACCCATCACCTTAAAGGACCTTCATGACAATCAGCGCGGCTTCAAATCTCCTTTTTGTTGTTAATAAATTTATTTTTTTTAAGTTTTTTACTTGAATTCCGGTATAGTTAACATACAGTGTTATATGAGTTTCAGGTGTACGATATAATGATTCAACAGTTCTATGCATTAATCGGTGCTCATCACAACAAGTGCTCTCCTTAATCCCCATCACCCATTTCCCCCACCCACCCCACCCACCTCCCCTCTGGTAACCATCAGTGTGTTCTCTATAGCTAAAAGTCTGTTTCTTGGTTTGTCTCCCTCTCTCTTTTTTTTTCCTTTGTTATTTGTTTTGTTTCTTAAATTCCACATACGAGTGAAATCATATGGTATTTGTCTTTCTCTGATGGACTTATTTCACTTAGCATTAAATTCTCTAGCTTCATCTATGTTGTTGCAAATGGCAAGATTTCATTCTTTGTGATGGCTGAGTGATATTCCATTGTGTATATATAATATACCATCTCTTCTTTAGCCATGCATCTATCCATGGACACTTGAGCTGCTTCGATAATTTCACTATTGTAAATAATGTTACTATAAACATAGGGGTGCATGCATCCTTTCAATATTCTTTGGATAAATACCCAGTAGGATGATTACTGGATCATATGGTGATTCTATCTTTAATTTTTTGAGGAACCTCCACACTGTTTTCCACAGTGGCTGCACCAGTTTGCAGGCATGAGGCTTCCTCTTTCTCCACATCCTCACCAATACTTTTTGTTTCTTGTGTTTTTTATTTTAACCTACTTCCTCATGTTTATAAGATGAAAGCAAATGGAAATCCAAATAGATTCAAGAATGGCTTAAGTAGATGGACAATGCTAGCTCTGAGAGCTAAGGGTCAGTGGTGGCCTCAGTTTTCCCCTCCACACCCACATCCGCCCCCTCCCCCCTTTGCTGTGTGACTTTGCAAATTTCTAAACAATAGAAATTTATGCCTCACACTTCTCGAGGATGGGAAGTTGAGGCACTAGCAGATTCTCTGTCTGGTGAGGACCCACTTCCTTGCTCCCAGAAGCCATCTCCTGGCTATGTCCTTACATGGCCAAAGGGGCAAGAGAAATCTCTGGTGTCTCTTTTATAAGGATGCTAATCCCATTCATGGGGGCTCCACCCTCAAGACCTGAGCAACTCCCAAAGGCCCTGCTTCCAAATACCATCACACTGGGAATGAGGTTTTAACATATGAATTTTGAGGGGGCCACAAACCTTCAACCTGTAGCCACTGGCTTTAGATAATGGGATGTAAGGGAAGGTGACACAAGCAGAGGCTTTGCACAGGTGCTTGCTCTCCCAGCCTCCTCTGTTCTGCCTTTTCCATCACTTTGAGAAGGACAGGGTCACGCTAGCCTGCTGAAAAAGAAAACACAAGGGGAGTAAGAGCCATTGCAGATGCTCCAATAGCCCGCCAGCCCTACAAATGTGGGCTAGCCACGTCAGGCTCACTTGCAGCTGACCCCCGAGACAAAACCAAGCCCAACCAGTGAGCTAAGTAACAGTTCCTTGTTGAGTTCCATCAGGCTGTTCCAGGTGTTTGCTACACACGAGTATTGTGGTAAGAGCTGACCCAGGGTGATGAGCTGAATTGGTGTTCCTTCCAAATTCACATATTGAAGCCCTAACCCCCAGTACCTCAGAATGCAACTGTATTTGAAGATAGAGCCTTTAGAGAGGTAACTAAGCTAAAATGAGGTCATTAGGGTGGACCCTAATCCAGTATGACAGGGGTCCTTATAGCAGGGTAAGATCTGAACCCACAAAGAGACACCAGGGGTGCACAGGCCCAGAGAAAAGACCATGCGAGGACACAGTGAGAAGGTGGCCACCTGCAATCCAAGGAGAAAGACCCAGAACAAATGCTTCCCTTATGTCCTGTAGAGAAAACCAACACTGCCGGCAGCTGGATTTTGGACTCCCAGCCTCCAGATCTGTGAGAAAATGAATTTTTGTTGTTTAAAGCTCCTAATCTGTGGTAGTTCATCATGGCAGCCCAAGCTGACTAATACACTCTGAGGCTCAGACAGGATGCAAGCACTCCACCTGTCCCTCCTCAAGTGCTCTAACAGCTATGTGTGAGTGGCCTCAGAACCCCAAGTATGGGTGAGACAGCTCAGTCCGGGAAGTCAGACAATGGCGAGGTGGCCCGCAACCAGAGGGGGTCTCCAAGGCTCCAATGTATAGAATCAGGAAGTGAGGGAGTGGGGGAGTAGACAGTTCCACCATTATTTTTACCCTTGTCCCTTGTCCCTTGTCCTTTGTCCAAATGAAATCTTCATGTTTTTTTTTAAAAAAACATAACTTTCACATAATAGTGAGCACATGTCAAAATTTTCTTAACTGATTAATGAAGAAACTAGCAGAAAGGCAAATCTGATTTGAAAGATATTATGTTGAACCTGGACTTTTATATTCACTGAAAATTATGAAAAGGCATGTCTAGATAAGATTGCTAAATGTGACCAAAACAGAACAAAACAAAACAAAACAAAACTGGCTAATTCCTTGCAGGATAATAAAACCCTAATTTTCAGGATTATCTTTTCAAACTGACAGAAAAAATATCATCATATCTTACCAGTTTCACAGAACTGGAAGCTGTCTGAGTTCTGATCATTTGTGTGGACTTAGAAAATGCTTCAACAGGGGCACCTGGGTGGTTCAGTCGGTTAAGCATCTGCCTTCAGCTCAGGTCATGAACTCAGGGTCCTGGGATCAAGCTCCACGTCAGGTCTCTGCTTAGCAGGGAGTCTGCTTCTCCCTCTCCCTCTCCTTCTGTGTGCTCTCTCAAGTAAATAAATAAAATCTTTAAAAAAAAAACAAAACTTTTTTTTAAAGAAAATGCTCCAACATAGTGATTCTCAAGCTCTTTGGTCTCTGGGTTCTTTACCCTTTTACATAACTCTTAAAAGTTATTAAGGACACCCAAAGGGCTGATCTGATCTGAGTGATAGCTATCAATATTTGCAATAATAAAAATTAACACAAAGAAACTTTTTAAACAGGAGTCATTTTAAAATAAGAATAACAAACCCATTTTGTGACAACATAAATAACATACTTGAATGGAAAAAAATAACTGTTTCCCAACAGAAAAATTTTTACTGAGAAAAGTGGGACTGTTTTACCTCTTTGTAAATCTCTTTAATGTCTGGCTTCATGGAAGACAGCTGGATTCTCATATCTGCTTCTGCATTCAACCTGTTATGGTATGTCTTTTGGGGCAAGGATATGAAGGAAATCAAGCCACACCCTTTTAGATCACTGTGGACCATTTTCTCTGACTCTTCACTAAAACTAAACAAGTGGTAGTTTCTATAGTAAATCTCAATGTGCAATATTAATTAATAAATTTTGTTCTGAACCATATCAAGAACTCTTGGTTCTCTGTTACAGTAAAATCCATGGGTCTACCTTATTTTCAATGGATAGTTTACCCATGCACAATTTTCTCATGATGGGCCATTTCAAAAATATTGATGCACTGTGGGGCACCTGGGTGGCTCAGTAGGTTAAGCATCTGACTCTTGATTTCGGCTCAGGTCATAAGATCGAGCCCTGCATTGGGCTCCGAGCTGGGCATGGAGTCTGCTTAAGAGTCTCATTCTCTTCCTCTGCCCCCTCCTCCACATGCTCTCTCTTTCTCTCTCTCATTAATTAATTAATTAATTAATTTTAAAAAATAAAAATACATATTGCTTCACTGAATCCTACAGATCTTCCAAAAGTTGAGACATTTCAAAACGTTCATTAATATCACCACTGGTTTTGTCAATGAAGCAGGGTTTTCTCACTGAGTCTGTGGCAGGGAAGTGTGCAATGGTGACCTCGTGCACAGGCTCACTGCCTTGATCCGTGCCGAGGCACAAGCAGTTTTAGCCACAGCTGGTTTTGCACCAATTACAATGGTCAACCCAGTGAAAAATACAGATTATGTCTTCGTGTTATCATGAAAATAGTTTTGACCTCATAGTCGCCCTGAGAATGCTTGGGGGCTCCTGGGGGTCCCTGGCCCATACTTTGAGAAGGACTTCTCCAGCATGACACTGAAAAGATAAGCTGTCATCTTTTTACCTTGTTTGCAAGTTTTAGATAAGTTTTTGTAACACTTCTGACTTTGACAAAAATAGAGATCATTTGGCAGGAATTGGGAACAGGGGAGAGGTAGAAAGGTAGGTGGGGCTGGTGGGGGGGGGGTTGCTTCATGGCTGTCACTCCCCAAAGAATGAAACATGCAAGCAAGAGCGCTCTGAAGAAGGGACACCTTCTCCAAATTTGGCTCTGCAGGGTAGAGTAAAATCAAAAACAGGCGGACGTCAGGGGAACCTTGCTGAAAGCACATCTGACTACCCAAAAGCAAGCGTGATAAGCTTGTAAATTTCCAAGCACAACCAAATGCCCATTTGCCATTAATCAACAGAATTAATTAGCAGATAATCACTGTCCCTTAGGGTGTGTGCTACTAAAAACTCTCAGCAGATAAATTAATTTCCAAAAAAAACCCCAAACAACCCAACTCTTTAGAAATCAGTGTGAATATAGTCTTTTGTCTCCAGCTAGTAAATGGTCCGCTAATGATTTCTCCCTCACATTGTCTAGGCTCCCATTAGCCCATGCACCATGTTTTCTAGATGGAGTATATAGAGGGAGGGGAGAGTGAAGCAGGCTGGCACACATCAGCCAGTCAGTTATCCCACCAAGATTTCATGCACCCAGCCTTGTGCTAGGAGGTAGGGACAAAATGCTGAGCAAAAAACAGATCTGGTCCCCATCATGGTCCAATTAAAAGGAGGCTTTAACTAAAGAGTGACATGACTAAATGCATCATTATGAATAGATTGAGTTCCCTGAGAAGAAGGAATATGGTGTCATGAGAACATATTTAAAAAATAAAACATCATGGACTGGGGTCTGAAATGCTTCTGGGAAACAAATTCTTCTGCTCTGTGATCTGGAGACTAGCCAGGAGCTCATGGATCCAGGCTGCTGAGGGACCAAGGGACATGTGTGAGGAGGTCCCATGTCAGGACAAAGCATGACACACCAACAGTGTTTAGAAGCACAGAGAGTGAGGGAAGGTGAAAACCAGACCAGGCCTTGCAGACAAACCGAAGGACGTAGATCATGATGCTGAGAGCAGCAGGGAGCCAATGAGGGGTTTTCAGCAGGGTCTGGTGCCAGGTTCGATCTGCATTAAAAGTAGTATCAAATCTGCTTTGTGGCTGTGACTGGAGAGCCCCCAAGTGGGGCCAGGAGACCGCCCAGGAGCCACGGTAGATGTCCGTGAGAGGGATGAGGGCAGGATGGTGGAGAGGGAGGGGATGCTGTGTTCCAGAAACACTGAGTTGACTTGGCGGTGCAAAGGATGTGAAGGTGGAAGAGAGGGAGGTAGACGGTAAGTCCCAGACAGCTGGTTTGCACAACCCGGTGGGTGTTAGAGAATGCAGGAGGAGGCTGGGAAGGACTCGTGCGTTCATCCTTGGCCTTGTGGAGCCTGAGGTAAGAAGGTGAGATACCAAGTAAGACATCAAGTCCAATTTATGGGTTTGTAGCTTAGGGGCCAGGTCTCCAGACTCGATATAAACTTGGGTGATTAAAGCCAGAGACATGGAAGGCATGCATTTGCCCGGAAAGAGGGAGGGAAGTTGGGGTGTGAGGGGGAGGGCAGGAGAGAAAAGAAATTAGAAAAGGAGAAAGGGCAGAGGAACGGGAGAAGAGGATGAGAGGGGAGAGGAGAGAAGAGGGAAGGGGCTCTCCTACAAGAGCCTGAGTTCACCAGCAGCCTTGCAGATGGTGCTGCAAGGGAAACAGTGCTGGAGAAGTCAGGAAGGGGATGGAAGAGCATCATACTGCACAAGGCAAGGGACGAGCCAGAAGGTGGGAGATCCCTGAGGTGTGTCAAACGCTGCAAGGAAATGCATTGACCTTAGGGCTGTGGCATCTACGTGGATGTCGGTTTGCCCTTGAGGACCCCCCCCCCACTCACCCCTCCCTTCTCACCCCGCCCTCCCCCAGAATGGCTGATCTGCACGGACTGCCTCAGCCCAGCCCTGGGTCCTGTTTGGATTTGACCAATCAGGAGCCCTGGCAGGAACTCAAGAGAGGAAGGGAGGAGAAGGAGGCCCGATGGCCCTTCAAATATTCCATCAGCCCCATCCCTACAAGATCCCTTGAGCTGGTTGTGTCCCTCAACCCAAGTCACTGCTCCTCAAAGGAGGGCCATTCTCTGCAACTCTTCCTCTGAGTTCTCTGCAGACCCAGGAGGTCAATGGCTTGTCTGCTACAAAGCTCTGGAAGAGAAACCCCCAAATTGATGGGTTATTAAATGTGAGTCACCCCAGGAAGAGCTGGGCTCTCTGCCAGGGACACACAGCAGCTGGGGTGGGACTCTGCTCTCCTGCGGTGGATCCAGACAGCACGTCCCAGCACCCACCATGTCCACCTCCTACGCCCCTCAGAGCCACTGCTTTTATAAGTCCAGAGGCAATTCCTCCAGGATCCTGGTAGGTCGCTTTGCCAGGGGGAAATTCAGAAGGATGAGGTTAGTGGGACAAACCACAACTCCTGCCATAGCAGCTGCTCGTGGGCCCCACCTTGAAATGTATCATCCCCTCCTTACTAACCGTTCTCGATTTTCCTTATCCCAGTCAACCCCTCTGCTGGTCCTGGTACTCTACCTGGGTCTGATCGTCATGGCAATCCTGAGGGGCACAAACCCCTGATCACCATGCCCTACTCAAGCAGGGTTGATGCCTTTGTTCTGTCCATTCATTGCTAAAATTAGGCCAAAGAACACCAAGAGACACCGAAACCCACAGAGCCCAGATTTGCAGACACAAGAAGCACAAATCTCTAGATTAGGTCACAGGCCAAGAGGGACCACACCTGCCTCCATTCCTTGGTATGGACCATTCCTAGACCATTGCCAAGGGAACTGTCTTCAGCTAAAGTAACCCCGCATGGGGCTGACAGCAGAGAGCTTTCTGCAGGGAGCCCTCCAAGGAGCTGGCGAATAAGTCCTCCATTGCTAGAGGGGGAATGGACAGGGCAACGCAGCATCCACCAGAAGCAACAGTTATAAGAGAAACAAAGGAGGCTTGAGTAAGTGTGGATGTTAGGTGGTGGGAAAGTCTGATAACTATTCTATGTGAAGAGGCCAAAATCCTGTTAAAAAGGAGCAGGGGTGTTTGTGGCTGAGCGTGCCATTCTGAGAAACTTGGTGATAACTCGATCAGTAATCAAGAAGTGATAGCAATATCAATTTTGCTCTTTTGGAAACACATGACTACTCGGTTGCAGATGGGATGAAAACAGATGGCAACAATTCATGCAGGCATGAGATATGCCAGGTCAGGTTAGAGTAGCAGAAAATGGGCCATGGACTCCAAGCTCCGCAAGAAGAAAGCTGATGGCTTGGCAGAGGGTGAATGGCCGGTGGCCAACAGGCCCTGATAAAACTGCAGAACCAGCATGGAGGGAATCACTGAATGAGCAACCAGAAGGACAGAAAGTTGGGATCAGGCGGCAAGGCGCTGGAACGTGCCACTGTGGCTGCGGCACAGTTTCTCGTGAGTTCTAATGCGTCACCAGCCAATGAGGGGTGGAGGTAGAGTGGCGGGAATAATCACAGGAGGTGAGAAAAGAGTAATGGAACTAAAAGACGGGTTTATTGGAAGGGCCATCTGCATAGATGGGGACTCACCCAGGATCTTGGCAGGCTTGGAAGTCAAGAGGTCAGACAGGAGCTGCAGGCCAAATCTTCTACGAAAAGGGCAGAGTGGCCAGAGGTGTGTCCAATCACCTCCATGAAACCCTAATATCAACATAATTGCAACAAATTGCTTACTTTATCTGATTTGACCTTCACAAAAACTCTGTGGAGTAGGGCAGGAGCAATGTTTTCTTCCAACTACTACCAAGAAATGGAAGTTCTGCAAGCTTTAATGAGCTTCTGAGGACTGAGACTGGAAAGCTAATCAGAGAGGCGTTGTCTCTTCTAGAAAGCCACCCCCGACTCTCTCCAGGAGGGAAGACCATACCCTCCGTGGGCCCTACTTCTACCCCTGGAGGTCCCATTTCCTTATATGTCCTTGCTTCTCAGCAGTGGGGACAGAGAATTTAGCATTTCTCTTCATTCACATTAGGGTCAACTTACAGTAATCACCTCCACTTGAAAATAGGGATATTGGCAAATTTGGGGAAGAGGGCATATCAAAGACTGGTATTATAATGTGTAATATTTATGTACATACACTATATACTACACACGGCCATCGACACCAAGTGATACAAAAGACAACCAAAGTCCTACTTGTTTTCTAAAGAGCAGTTCTCCAGCCAAACTCCTCGAGATGCTGGGGACGAAGAGATCAGGGTTAAGAGAAGGACATACTAGTTCAAAATAAAAGATGAAAGAAGGAGTTCGAGATCTTGCCACAAGGAAAACCAAACTTGTAGTTATGCATAAAAAAGAGTGAATTACCAAAGACTTCTGTGTTTCTCCCACACGGTAGTTGTTTTCTCAACCAGAAGATGCATTCTGGCTGTCAGGAGATTGTGGAAAAAGCTAAGACACTCAGGGAAAATAATGAGAAATAAGAAATGGAAGAGAAACAAAAATTTTTTTAAAAAAAGAGGAAAAAGAGCAGAGGCTGTTGGTGCGACACTGAATTGAGCAGCAGATTCGAGGGCATGAAACCCCCTTTGCCTCTGCCCCGGATCACACCCTGCAAAAGCTTCCCAAGCAGCAGAGCAGGCTCCACTCTCACCGTCCTGCTACGCTCCCCCCGGCAGCCAGACTGCCTCACTCCCTGCTCAGGGTCCTCAGCGTCTCCCCACTGCATTTAGGATAAAATCCCAATGGGAACACCCATGGTCTGGCTCTTCCTCATCACACCCCCATTTCAGCTTCATCTTCAGCCACTCTGCCCTTCACTGACATGCTCTGGTCACATTGGCTAAACTCTTCTGCCCCAGGGCCCTTGCACAGGCTACTCTGTATGTCTAGAAGGTTCTTTACCTTACCATACCTCTGCCACCTCTTCATCTGGCCATCTCCTGCTTATTCTGCATTTCTCAAATAAAATGTTCCTTCTTTAGCAAAGTCTGATCCAATACCCATATATGATGAAAGCATTCTGTTATAACCACTTATAATACCCTGAGGTTTTCTTGCAAAGCTCCTATCCCAATGTGTGGAGATGCACTTACATTTGTGATTGCTGATTTAATGTCAGTCTCCCCCATTAGATCACAATCCCCTTGAGGCAAGGAACATGTCCACAGGTACCCCCAGCAGGCAACTCAGAACCTGTCACCAAGCAGGTATTCAGAGTACATTTACAGATGAAGAAACCGTGGTAATGGTAATATTCTACCAGTGTAACGAAGAGCCAGAAGGAAGAAAGCTTTGGGGGCAGATAGTCAACTGAGCCTCAGAGCATCCTGAAAGCTCAACCCTGAGTCAATCCTATGCTATACAGGTGTGGGGAAGTGAGGAGAGTCAACATCTCAGTAGCTCACAGAACCCTTGCACTGGAAAGGCAAAACTTCAGTGACCCCAAATGGTAAGTTCTTGGGTGATGTTGATGTTGATGTGTTAAGCTTCAACATCAGTTACTCTGAGTTACTCTGTTTACTGCTTAACTCATGACCCCACCCTCTGGGAGCTTTCTATCAAGTGGAGAAAGAGTGACTATCAGGAAGAAAATAGTAGTTAATGTAACATCAAGTCCAAAAGAATACGGGAAGCTAGAAGCAATATAAGTGTAAGATTGTCCCGGGCTGGGTAGTTAGAGATGTCACGCAGGAGGGAACATGAGCTGGGCCATGAAAGATGGGTGTGATTCACCTCAAGGAGAAAAAGACAAAGCTCCAATAGAAAGGGAGTAGAACTGGACAAGGAATTTCTAAAGGAAGAAATAAAAATACATACAAACATGAAATATAGCCAACTTTACTAGCTATCAAAGAAAGGCAGATTAAAGCACTAGGATACAGTGCTTTAAAAGTGCAAAAATATTTAAAATAGCAATATCCTGCATTGCAAGGAGTATAGGGCAATGGGCGCTCATTTGCACCACTAAGGAAATGAGCATTGGTACCCCCTCTCTGGAAGACCTTGGGCACTGTGCTTCAACAGTTAAAATACAGACTGTAAGTACTCCTCTGGGAACATGTCCTAAGAAGTTAATTAAGGATAGGTATAAATATTTAACCTTAAGGATGCTCATTACAGTACCGGGGTTTTTTTTTAATACAAGTTTGGAAATCACAGGATGCCTGGGTGGCTCAGTTGGTTAAGCATCTGCCTTTGGCTTGGGTCATGATCCCAGGGTCCTGGGATCAAGTCTCACATCAGGATCCTTGCTCAGCAGGGAGTCTTCTTCTCCCTCTGCCTCCCACTCCCCAGCTTGTGCTTTCTCTCTCTCTCTCTCTCTCTGACAAATAAATAAATAATCATTTTAAAAAATTGGAAATTACCTAAATGTCAAAAGAGAGGGAGTTAGTTCAGTAAACTATGTATACAACAGACTTTTACACACACACTGAAAACATGATGCTACAGAAATACTTCTATTAATATGGAAAGATGGTCATAATATATTAAGGACAGAAAAATATTACAAAACGCTGTGTCTGTTATGGACTGATTGTGCGTGTGAGAGAGAGAAGCTTGTGCAGGGTGGGCAAAGAGGAAACCAGGGAGATTAGGGCTCCTCTAACCCTGGCCATGTTTGGAACAGGGACAGAAGGCCAAGTGAATGTGAAAAAGGGTGAAGGTTTCAGCCTTCAAATAGAGCTGTCCATTCAAATTTCTTTAGAACTCTTGACCCATCTTGCAATTTCAACCATCACTTAGGGAGCGCCTTGTATGTATCAGGCACTGTATGAGGCTCTAAGAGCATAAGTCTGACTCAATAACCCAGACACACACAGTTGAGAGGACTGGAAAGTTCTAGAGCAGGTAGATGGCAGTCTCAGGAAGACAGAGCACATCTACTGCTGAGCAGAGATCACACAGTGGCTGTCTGCCGGCTCAGCCTGGACAGGAGTGTATCATCTGGCCAGTACAGTTCTTTTTTCTTTGCATTTGTGACTTTGAAGGCCTTTAGGCAGGAGTCGACCTCTCCAATCAGGGACCAGAGATCTTATCTTTCTCCCTTTCTCTTCACCATAGTGACTTCACACCATCTTCCTGGCCTCTGAGTGCATCAGGGTTTGCCACCCCCAGAGCAGAGGAAAGAACATGGGATTTGGGGCCACACCATCAAGAGCTCCAATCCTGTGAGAAACTGTGCCCCTTAATGTCAGTTCCTTAACTCACTTAGTCTTCTCTAAGAAGTCTACTTAAGTAGACTTTTAAGTCTACTTAAAAATGGGATTTTGACTGTGAGTCTTACCACCGGGCTGTCCTTGTCTGTCACGTGAAGCCAGGGAAGGGTCTTCCTCCCCCACACCTGTATAGCATAGGATTGACTCAGGGTTGAGCTTTCAGGATGCTCTGAGGCTCAGTTGACTATCTGCCCCCAAAGCTTTCTTCCTTCTGGCTCTTCGTTACACTGGTAGAATATTACCATTACCACGGTTTCTTCATCTGTAAATGTACTCTGAATACCTGCTTGGTGACAGGTTCTGAGTTGCCTGCTGGGGGTACCTGTGGACATGTTCCCCAGACAGCAGGACTGACTGCTAAGAGCCAAAATCAGGGGAAAGTGACTCTCACTGGCTTCAGTAGGGGAGTGGGCTCCACATCTTGGGAATGAAGAAGACAATCAATGACAGAGTCAGCCAACTTGAAAGGGGGTGCCCAATCACATGAGAACCAAGCCACAGAGCACAGAGGAGCAGAGAAGCTAAAAGATGTGACGAGCCCAAACAAATTCCCCAAAGAGAGGCCATCACTGTTCTCCCTAAGGTCCGGATTTGCTTGGGTGCAGCCGGTACTTTGCCGCAGGTCAACATGGGATGATGCGCCAAGCTCACTCCTCCCCACACCTTCCACCATCTTGGCGGAGGGAAGGTCATAATAATGCCCTTCACTTGTACTGTCATCTTTTCTTCCCCAGCTTCCCTGTGTTATTTCCAGGTTCCTTCCATGGCAGAAAGCAGTCACCTCCAGCCCCCAGCAGAAGCCTTCCTGCCCAGTCAATCCGTGGGCTGATTTCTTGGCAGAAACCTTCACAGGGCTCTCTGTTTAATACCTTGACTACATCCAGTAGTTCCTAATTACCCAGGATGGACTCTTTTTCCTGAGGGTTGGCATTGTCTCCCGCAGCTGTTCAGTGAGTCCTGTAAAGGAAGGAACGTGTGACACATTGGGTTAAACATACCCTATGTTGGAAAACACGTGGCATGACCTGGCCAAGATGGGCATGACCATATCCCACGACCCAGCAATACTGGACCTAGTTTCACCCTAGAGAAACGTTTGCCCACGTACACCAAGAAACAGTACGAGTGTTCGTAGCAATGCTTTTCTCAAGAGCAAAAACACGAGAAACAACCTAATTGGCCCTCTTCGTTCAGTAGAATACAGTCGAGCAATACAAATCAACACAGGCGCGCACACCAACACGGAGCAAAGCAGGGGTTGAATGAAAGACAGCCACGTGAAACCTAGGATTCAGTCAATATAAAGTCAGAAGCAGCTAACACTACATATTACATCAGTGAGGAGTGCATACAAATGGGAGGAAATAATAGAGAAAAACAAGGAAATAACACAAAATTCAGGAAGGATGTTTGTTCTATTATGAATCCTTACACTCATTGCAAATACCATTATGTTGTTTTGTGACTTTATGTTATTTTCTATGACTAATGTGGTGCACAATTTAAAAAGAAAAAAAATTAAAAGAAATTAACTCAATTTAAAAGGAAAAAAAAATTAACTCAGCAGCCCTCAGCAGAGTGGTAACAGAATTATGTTTTGTTTCTAATAAGAAGAAAGTCTTTGAAGAGAAAGGATGAAAATGGGGGGGAGCAAAATGTGAAAAAAATAAATGTGCAAATGACAGGCTGGAAAACTATGCAATATGAGCCAAAGGTTAAAAAACAGGGGCACCTGTGTGGCTGAGTCATTTAGGTGTCCGACTCTTGATTTCAGTTCAGGTCATGATCTCAGGGTCGTGGGATTGAGCCCCAAGTCGGGCTCCATGCTCAGTGGGGAGTCTGCTTGGGATTCTCTCTCTCTCTCGCTCTCCCTCTGCCACTCCCCCTGTTTGCATGCACGTGCTCTCTCTCTCTCTCTCTCTATATATATATATATAATAAATGTTTTTTTAATGAAAGGTTAAAAAAAAATTCTCACCATCATTGTCATCTATGTCTCAGCCCGTCTTCCTCTTGAACTCACTGACTGCTAAATACCTGTAAACACTCAATCTTGTCAATCAAAAATATTTAGGCAATTAGCCTTCCTGCCTGTCTACTCTCTTCAAGAATATCCCCCTCTCCTTCCAACTTGCCCATGTGGCTGTGGGTGCCGGGAAAGCTAGGGACCTGCTACTGTGGTAGGGGGGCTGGTTTCCTGCTGGACCCACTGTGAAGGTGGGTGCCTACGGCTGTGGCTCTTCCCACTGACTCAACCCTCTTGCTGGAGCCGCCATTCCTGAGAACCCGAGCCTAGCATCTCTCTTGTTGGATTCCCTCCATCAAGGGACTGCTTACCCAAACCCTGAGGACCTGGGAGTCACACCTCACACCCACATCTGAGTATTTTTTTCTTGGCTTTCCAGCGCCACGTGAGAAGTGGTAACCTCCCCCACCCCACACCACCAGTTTTCTTCTGAGAGGTGAATAGTCTTTCCAGGCCATACCTGAAGAAGCAAGGACAAATCTTCTGCTCTGGGACTCACTCAAACCCTTCTGGAAGCCTCTGTTCATCTGCCTCCTCCCACCAAAGGATGGGGCACATAAAGAAGGCTTGACACTGCATTCTTGCCCTCTGCTCTCTCTTCCACAGCTCATTCCCTTGTACAGGAACATTCTTCGCTGCTCCACCAGTGTCTCTGGGGTCAACATCTCACCTTTGGATTCTTGATACGTGCTTTCGTTATGATTAGATTTGGCTGCCATGGATAAAAGATCCAAGTCACGAGATTTTTGTCACACACATAAAGGTTAGCATGTCAATTTTCTGTTGCTGCATAACAAACCAGCACAAATGTAGCAGCCTTAAACAACATGAAGTCACATCTCACAGTATCCGTGGATCAGGCATCTGGGCACAGAGCGGCACGGCGGTGCTCTCTGCTCAGACACTCTCAGAGCGGAAATCCAGTGCTGGCTGAGCTGGGCTCCCACCTGGAAGCCCTGGGGAAGAAGAATCCACTTCTAAGTTTATCCAGGCCGTTGGCAGAACTCAGTTCATTGCCGTCGTAGGACTGAAATCCTTGTTGCCCTGGCACGTGGAGCTTCCTCTCCAAGCCAACGGCCACAAATCAAATTCTTCTCATGCTTCGAATCCTTGACTTCCCCTCTCCTGCCAGCTGGAGAAAGACCTTTCTTTTCAAGGGCTCCCACAATTGAGATGTGGCACACTTGGTTAATCCAGGATACTCTCCCCAGCTTAAGGTCAACCTGAATTATATCTGCAAAGGCCGTTTTGCAATGTAATGTAACATACTCATCGGATAACACCAAGGGCAACAGTCATGGGGCCAATGCTCTGTCTTCCACGGCTAGTAAGGCAGCTCTGCCCTGTGGAGCTCTGGGGACCAGGCTCCTTTCTGCATCTCCCCACCACCCCTGGTGCCCCGGGGTCCAGGAGGCACCATCCACATGTCAAGGCAAATGCGCGCAAGGTTCACTCCGACCAGGTTAAAACCTGGAAGGTTCCCAGCAGCTGCCACATGACACTTCTGCCTTGGTCGCATTGGTCTGACTTTGTGACTCTGTCACATCTTCACCTACCCACAAAAGAGGCTGGGTAAGGTAGCTTTACTCTGGGTGAAAAATAAGGGAGAGGGGGAGGGTGGTTAGCTGGAGACAAGTAAACACATAATTTGAGGAAAGCCAGTCAAACTTCTTTTCTCTCTTATAAGCTTGGTTTTCAAGATTTTAAAATTTTTAGTTTGAAACTCAAGCTAAAAACTCACCTTGTTCTTCCAGGCAGTGGTGACTTCTCCCTTTCCTGGGGCAATCAGTTTCAACCCCCAGTCCTAGACTTCCTGCCAAAAAAGTTAAAGGAGAGGAGGTGAATTTAGGGGGTAAGGTAATTCTCGTACCAAGTCTGAATGCAGAAGATTCAGGAGGGACCGTTGTCTCCCAGTGTGCCCCTCCCCCCACCGCCGTCTAGAAGTGTCTGACTCACAGTGTTCCATACGATTGTCTAAGAGAAAAGGAAGAAATACTGCAAGGCCATCTTCCGTGCAAGTATTTGGTCTCAAGCACTGAAAATATAATTCCAGATGCAACGCCTAAAAGGAGCAAGTGTTTTTTTCTTCTTTCACAAGAAAGGAAAACTTACATCCAATAAGGTCAAGCAATTAGAACCCCTCCAGCATACAGATGTCACAGAAATGAAAGTCACAGTGGGTTTCAGGCATGCTAAAGAACTACAGCGGGGGATGCCTGGTGGCTCAGTCGGTTGAGCATCGACTCTTGGTTTCGGCTCAGGTCACAATCTCAGAATTGTGAGATCAAGCCCCACATCAGGCTCCACACTCAGCCCAGAGTCTGTTTGAGATTCTCTGCCTCCTCCTTCTCCCTCTGCCCTTCCCCACACTCATGTGTGAGCTCTCTCTATCAAATAAATAAATAAAAATCTTTTTTAAAAAAAGAAAAAGAAAGAAAGAAAGAAAGAAAGAAAAAGAAAGAAAGAAAAGAAAGAAAGAAAAAGAAAGAAAGGAAGGAAGGAAGGAAGGAAGGAAGGAAGGAAGGAAGAAAGAAAGAAGAAAGAAAGAAAGAAAGAAAGAAAGAAAGAAAGAAAGAAAGAAAGAAAGAAAGAAAGAAAGAAAGAAAGAAAGAAAGAAAGAAAGAAAGAAAGAAAGAAAGAAAGAAAAAAAGAAAAAGAACTACAGCAGAATGGCACCCATCACAAGGGGCCGTCGCCCACAGTCACAGGCCGGCATTACTTTGAAAGTCATGGGGCTGGCTCATTACCAGTCAGGACAGGGAGTAGACACCTGGGCTGCAGCCCTTTTGGCTAACGAGACCCTGATTGGAACCCCCCCCGGGGGGAAGTAGAGCTTTCATGACTCATACCTTGAGCAGTTTATTTCTTTTTTCCCGATGCCTGCTTCTTAGAAAATGTAATAAATGAGTAGCTTCTAAACCTGGAGTGGCCCTAGAAGAAGAAAAAAAAAAAAAAACAGAAACTTTTAAATCAGATGAATCTGAATGTGCAAATTGGCTCAGTCACTTTCCAACTGTGAGAGTTTAGCAAAACAATTTCAGCTGTGAGCTTTGGAGTCTGCATTTCCGGAATTAGGATATGAACATCACCTTCCATTCCCAGAGTCCCACTTTCAGACTCTGAGTTTATATATGTGAAGCTGCAGGCACATTAGCAGATCTCAATGCAATCAGGTGGTTATTGTCACTGCAACATGTCGAAGCAGGATTATATCCTTATTGAAACTTGGTGTGGCTGGGCTCAACTGTGAAGAAGTTGGATTAAACAATGCAAGCTACTAATCCTAAAATTCACCGGGGATTGACAGAAAGGGAACACATGAGGGTTAAATTACAAGATAGGACGGCTCTTGTATGAAGTTCTATCCAGCATGCAAGGAACACCCCAGATACTCTGCATAAAAGTCACATCAACCCTATGTTATGCTCAAGAAATGCGAGATGTAAGGACCTCACATGGTCTGCCTCTGATGAAAGTGGGCAAATAGTAGATGCCATGTGATATCTAAGTGTCATTCCTGATCACAACAATGTCCATGGCAATAAATCTCCATGCCCTTGCCCACCAACGCCCTTGCAGTGGCCAGGATGATCCAGACAGAAGAGGAACACATGGTACTCGGAGAAATTCTCACTATAGGCCGTTTATGGCATTACATGCCCTCCTCCCTGGATCAAGACCGGCCTTCAGCCCGGCTCACCAATTCCTAGGAGATGCCGAAGCTGCCCATCCAGGGACCACAGTTAAGAACCACTGCTCTAGGGGCGTCTGGGTGGCTCAGTCTGTTAAGCGTCTGCCTTTGGCTCAGGTCATGATCCCAGGGTGCTGGTATCAGGCTCCCTGCTCAGCTGGGAGCCTGCTTCTCCCTCTTCCCCCTGCCTGCCGCTCCCCTGGTTGTGCTCTCTCTCCCTCTCTCTCTCTCTGTCAAATAAATAAATAAAATCTTAAAAAAAAAAAAAGTACCACTGCTCTAGGGCAAGTGTTAGCAAACACCAGCCCATCAGTGGCTGAAAAAGACCTGCCACCTGTGTCTATATAACCCATGAACTATGAATGGTTTTCACATTTTTATCTGGTTGGGAGGGAGAGGAATATTTCACGACACTTGACAATCAGATGAAATTCTCCTTTCAATGTCCATGGGTGAAGGTTTCTTGAAACACAGCCATGCTCATTTACACAGAGCTGAGTATTTGCAAACAGATTCCAGAGAGCCCACAACTATTTACCACGTGGTCCCTTTAAGAAAAGCCTTCCTGTAGGGTAAGCAAATGGCCTCACCGACACCTGAGGGGGAAGAGTGATGCCCAGAGTCTGGTTTCCTGTCCCTTGTCCAGTGCTCTGGGTTCATCTTAAGATGGGTGCTTTACAGAGAATAACTTCTTTAGTGCTTAGGTATTAATAAAAGGAAAAGGGTTTTTTTGAAATTACCTTTAATCTTTCCCTTTCCGCTTGTATTCAAATGAAAGCAATTACAGGGCAGAGGCCTGCTAAGAAGTATGACAATTTATACAAAATTAATATAACAAGAGCCCAAAGCAAATGTATTTATTAAAGTAACCCACATAATCAGATAGCAGCAAATGGAAGAGGGGAAAAAATCGAAAAACCTGTGATTCCTAGTCAGTATTTCATTTGAGTTTGCATTTAAATGATAACGCATCTTGTGGCAAATTATTTCAGACTTTTTCTATCAGGAAAAAGAAGAAGAAAAATGCACTCGTTGAAGGAAAGCTCTGCAAGAGGCAAAAAGTGATAAACTTCCCCAAGCCTATTTACAAATGCAGTCAATGAAACAGAATTTTAATGAATTGTGCCACATAATCTGGCGGTTAATGAGCTGCAAAAGCCTTTGTCAATTGCAGTGACTGGGAGCTAACTCTTTCAGTTTCAAGATCAATAAGAGAATTCTCAGCTCTGCACTACCCCAGAGTGGAGCTCTGGGGAAAAAGGAAGTTGTCAGAGGCATGCTGTCTCTACAGATCCCAGCAGCCAGGCCGCCATCTGTTTTGTGGGCCCCCCTCTCCTCCCTTATATTTAAATCCTGACTTCACACCGAGAGACAAAGAAGGTTTGGAAATCAAACGGCACAGCTCCTGTGAAATGCCAGGACAAAATGACCACAGAAAGGCTTGAATGACTCTAATAATAGCTCCCAGTATTTTAGAAGCTGTCTTCAGTTAAACCGCTGGTGTGGGCCTCTGGGAGTGGGTAAATAAAGCCCTTGACATTCAGTGTTCTTGATTTACAGAGATAACGGGCAGTAGGCTGTTTAGGGATTAAGCACTAACCTGAGGTCTCCTCTAATTCTGCCTCCCATAATACCTCTTTTATCTGCCGTTCCATTGCTGTAGTTCCAAACAGTCACATTCTGTCTTCAGAGGCCTGGGATTTGCAAGTATTGTATTATCCATCCTCATTACCTAGAGTCGTTGCCATGGAGATGCGGTTGTTGCTAGGGTCCTGATGCGGCACAACAGAAGAAATCCCAGATGGAAAAGACCCATCATTCAACAGCAGGTGAACCTTTATTGAGCACCTACTACTTGGCGATAATAAAAATTCTTGGGAAGGTGCCAGAAAGGTGGAGATGAATGGGACATCAAACCCTGTCCTTAATTTGCTCTTAGACTAGAGGAGACAGACACTCATGTTCGTTGAATAAATTAATAGCCAACTGGCTTGTGAATCTTTCATCTGGCAGAGACCTTTAAAAGATCTTATTTCATGTTGGGGGCACAATGAATATGTTCCACTTAAGTGGCAAGAAGCTTGTGTAATTTTTTTTTTATTAACGTATAATGTATTATTTGTTTCAGGGGTACAGTCTTATACAACTCACAGCGCTCACCATAGCACATACCGTCCCCAACGTCCAATCAGCCTCCGTGATATTTTGACGCCCATACCAAACTAAGGGAAGATGTTCCTGCCATGCTATCCTCCCGCAGCCAATTTCAGAGATCACTTAGAGGCAACTTATGCTGAACTTCCATTTTCATCTATGAAGGTTCTCTGTCTGGCATCAAGGTATGGGATATGCCTTAGCAAAAGCCAGAGGAAAGCAATTTTGAAAGAGGGGGGCCTCATAACATGTGAAAACTGGAAGTGATCCTGAATGGTGCACTGAGGAAATTGCCACAGGCAATCCCATTCTGTCAACAGAATGTGCCACTTGGCTGCAGTCAAGACGTAGGTGAAATGTTTCAACGTGGGAGTGCAGAAAAGAGGGGGAATGAGGTGCTTCAAGGGAATTGGGCGGCCCTGGGTCACCGAGCATTCATTCTTACATGTAGTCCAGTTTTTATTGGACTTAGGAAAGATAAAAGGATGTAGTCCACCTGACACTAATATAATACTATGTGTCAACTATACTTCAATCTTTAAAAATAAGTAAAGAGGGGCACCTGGGTGGTTCAGTCAGTCAAGCGTCTGCCTGCAGCTCAAGTCATGATCCCAGGGTCCTGGGATCGAGCCCCGCGTCAGGCTCCCTCGCTCTCTTTCCCATCCCCACCCTCCACTCACACTCACTCACTCTCTCTTCCAATAAATAAAATCTTAAAAAAAATAATAAAAATAAGTAAAGACAGTTGGACAGAAAAAATAAAGACATAGTCCCTGTCTTCGGAGTTACAATCTAGCCAAAGAGGCAGGCTTATATTCAGATATTCATAACAGAAAGGGGAATGAAGCAACTCTTACGAGCAGTGTATGGTTGAAGGCCAGAAAAAGAGCAATTGAGACCTGCTTCTACTTCAAGAGCTTCAAAACTCAACAGCAGCTCTCCCTAGTAAGAGAAAACCAGTACTCCAGAGACAGCTCTGGGGAGAGGCCTGTCCCACACGGAGAGGTTTGGAGCCCTCAGCCCAGCTTTGTCCCTCTAGGGTTACCCTAACCTGGACTCAAAGACAGGGACAAATGCTTTTATTAATCAGACCGAAACATGATGCGCAACCTTTTCCTCGGGTGCCAATGGATTCAGACAAGACTCAATTCAAGTGTCAAGGGTAAAGAGGAAGAAAATGAACTCTTTGAAAATAGATAGTGCAGATTGCCAAATGTGACCAGCTCATCTTTACTTGTAGCCTTCCCTCCGTCCTCCAGGACGTGTGTTAGAGCCTTGTGGCGGGCACCATGTTGGCATCACCATGGAGAAGCCCACACCAGCACCCTCCTCTCCACCAAACCTAAATCAGAGGGAGAGATGCTTTTGGAGAAGGGGGTTTCCTGCTTATAGTTCAGTTCTGGCTTTTTTTCCAAGGAGCTACTTTGGACGACCCCAAATGACCACCCACTGGAAGAAGTCCTACCTGCCCACACGGTCACAAGTCGTAGCTCCAGCAAATAACCATACCTACACACAATACAACAGCCAATGTTGAAGTGGAGAAACAGACACACAGAGCTGGAGGTGAGCAGGTGTGGGCAAGGTGGGCAATTCATTTTTATTCAACACCTATGTGGAACCAGGACAGTGTCCTTCTAAGCCACCAATGCAAACTAAAGAGAAGGATATGCTGCCATTTTGCCATCTTTCAAGATGGAAAAATACCATCTCTTGGCCCCTCTTCTTCAGATCCACTTTAGATTCCTCTCTCTGGTTCTCTAAACCTCTGGTAGCTTCCCCTCCTGCCCCTCTACCACATCCACTCTGGACCCAACAGCTCCCAAAAGCCTCTTCCTTCTGCAGCCAGGCTGATCTCATAAACAATGATGTATCTGCACCTGTCCCCAACACAGGAAGCAAAGTCAAGTTAGACATGACCCCTTTCTTCAGACAGCTTACCATCCTTTTATTAAATAAATAAATAGATAAATCATATAAGTAAATAAATAAAATGTATAAATAAATAAAATCTTTTTAAAAAAAGATTTTATTTATTTATTTGACAGAGAGAGACACAGCGAGAGAGGGAACACAAGCAGGGGGAGTGGGGGAGGGAGAAGCCGGCTTCCCGCTGAGCAGGGAGCCCGATGCGGGGCTCGATCCCAGGACCCTGGGACCATGTCTTGAGCCGAAGGCAGACGCTTAACCATCTGAGCCACCCAGGCGCCCCAATAAATAAAATCTTTTAAAAAATAAAATAATAAAATAAAAATAAAAATAAAAATAAGTAGAGAGTGAGAGAACAGGAGAACCAGGACTTGCACATACAGGAAGTACAGAGTCAGTAACCCCCTGCAGGGGGGGGGGGGGGGAGACTGGCTCATCGAATAGGAAGACTGCAGCATGCAAGCAAAGAGAGTGAAGTCACAGAAGCAAGAAACCACATGGGACACTGGAAGAGCCATGGCCCCTTCTGAGTAGCAGGAGCATCCGTCCTAAGGGTGGGCTAGGAAAAGATGAAGTTTCAGTCCCCTACCAGAAGAATCTGCCCATGAAGAATCTGCTGAGCCAAGTATATAGGTTACCAAAGGGTGATTTGCAACTTCAGCTCTGGGGACACTGGATGAGGAACGGGATGCAGACAGGGGGACAGCTCCAGGACAATCACAATGGTCCTGGTGAAGGTGTCGATGCCAGCAAGGGGGGTGGGGAGCCCACCTTTAGGAAGGGGAGCGTGTGTAAGAAATGAGCAGCACTCGAGAAATAGACATGCAACATTTGGCAACTGACCGAATCCCTATTTGAAAGAAAGGCAAGTACATCCACGCTTATTCCTGTCTCTGATCTTTTGTCCAGGGGTTCCTCAGCCTGAAATGCCCTCTCCTCTTCGTCCCCCTCCAAGACAAAGAACTCCTTCAGAAAGCCATCCCTACCCACCTCCACCCACCCTGCTCTCTCATTTCTCCACCGCGCATTGTCACGATCACCCAGCTGGCATGTGAACAAGGCTGCATCGCACTTTTCCCCACTGTCCCGCGTGCCTACGCAGTGCGTCCCCCGAGGTGGACTGTCAGGCCCATCTCCCATCCCTCGGTGCCTCCGAAGCATTGTTCTCCTTTCTCAGGGTCATCTCATCCCCATTTGCCCATAGAAATACCACACAGAAGTTTCAGTGGTTGCAATAACTGACTATCAATTTGTCATCATTCTTTGAGAGCCAAGTATATACCAGGCATCATGTTAGATGAGGATCTACGTATCTGTCTGTCCATCCACCCAACTACCCATCCATCTAGATAGACAGATGATAGATAGATAATAAATACTCGATATCTATATATCTATATATACATAACTCTTCTGGGGAGGGAGAAGTATGTGTTTTTCAAACACCCAGCATCAAATGTTCAAGTGTTAAATCAGAGATAGTGAAGGACCTGAGATTTCTCCCTCCTTACAAGCTAACAAGGGAGCTGCCCCCCGTTTTATGTACAGACACTAACAAAAGACGCAAGACCTCCGGGGCAGAGACAAAGACCAATTATTTCTCACGGCAAAAGCAGCAACCAGAGCAATATCTTGAACCAACTGACTAAACCCCTGCCCTCCCCGGTGACATGGTGAGTGCTAGATGGTGCCTACACCTGCAGTGGGGTGTATCACAGGAGAGGGACCCCAAAATGAGGAAGTTCTAATCTCAGTGCTGCTGGTAACTGTCCATCCTCCCCTTCAGGGAGACTTTTCTTTTTAACTTGGAATGTAAGCAAATCTCTCCAGGGAGAGCAGTGGGAATTTACTGTCCTGGAAAGTCTGCAGAGAAGGAGGCATCTCTAAGCCTCATCATCCCTGGCTTCCAAGGCTGGTCGCTATTCAAGCAGGCTTGAACAATAGTCTCAGGAATGCATGGAGAACTGCCTCTCAATGCCAAGTCATGCGTCGTTCCCATCCTTGTCCCCAGGGGTGTTCCCAGTGGTGGTCTGGTGCACGGCTCCTTATTCTGGGACCCATATCATCCTCCCCAAAGGCTGGCCGCCACGAAGACATACTAATTAGTAATGGTCACCACCTACCTAACACTCGCTGTGTGCTATGCACCATCTCAGGTACTTTACAAACATTACTTCCCACCCCTGCAGGCCCCAGTAAGGCAGGGGTGAGTTGTTGTTCCCGCTTTAAAGATGTGGAAATTGGGGCGCCTGGGTGACTCAGTCATTAAGCGTCTGCCTTCAGCTCGGGTCATGGTCCCAGGGTCCTGGGATCGAGCCCCGGATCAGGCTCCCTGCTCAGCGGGAAGCCTGCTTCTCCCTCTCCCACTCCCCCTGTTTGTGTTCCCTCTCTCGCTGTGTCTCTCTCTGTCTAATTAATTAATTAATTAATTAAATAAAAAGATGCAGAAATTACGACCTGGCGGAGATTATCTTGCTCATCGTTATAAGTGGTGGAGGCAGGATCCCTTGCCAGGTCAGTCTAACTACAAAACCTGTGCTTTCCCAAACTGAGTGTTACTGGAGTGGTTGGGGGTGGGAGGGATGGGGTGGCTGGTTGATAGACATTGGGGAGGGTATGTGCTACGGTGAGCGCTGTGAATTGTGCAAGACTGTTGAATCACAGATCTGTACTTCTGAAACAAATAATGCAACATATTTTAAGAAAAAAGAAAAAGAAGAAGATAACAGGAGAGGAAGAAAAGGGGAGTATGTCAGAGGGGGAGACGAACCATGAGAGACGATGGACTGAAAAACAAACTGAGGGTTCTAGAGGGGAGGGGGGTAGGGGGATGGGTTAGCCTGGTGATGGGTATTGAGGAGGGCACGTTCTGCATGGAGCACTGGGTGTTATGAACAAACAATGAATCATGGAACACTGCACCAAAAACTAATGATGTAATATATGGTGATTAACATAACAATAAAAAAATTAAAAAAAAAAAAAAAAAAAACCTGTGCTTTCCCTCTGCTCTTAAAGCCCTGAGAGTTGGCTTGGGCCCCTAAAGAGGTCAGGCTTCTCCCTGCCTCCTTGGAGGGAGTCAAGTAGCTGCTTTGCTTCCTATTAATTAAAAAAAAAAAAAAAAAAAAAAAAAAGCTGTTACTTAACTAGGCCCTTCTTAGCAAAAAGGCCTTTTAAGAATATCAATTAAGAGTCTACATTTTAGGGCTCCTGGGTGGCTCAGATGGTTAAGCATCTGCCTTCGGCTCAGGTCATGATCCCAGGGTCCTGAGATCGAGTCCCACATCGGGCTCCCTGCTCAGCGGGGAGCCTGCTTCTCCCTCTGCTTCTCTCTCTCTCTCTCTCTCTGTCTCTCATGAATAAATAAATAAAATCTTTAAAAAAAAGAGTCTACATTTTATAAGCAGATCCAATTTAACGTAGAGGAGGACAAGACAAAGGGAACAAGCTCATTAGCTTAAAATGCCATGCTACCTTTGCTACAAAAAAAAAAGGAAATTTTAAAACTCCAAGCCCTGAAGAAAATAATACGACATCGAAGCATCTTCCTACATGAGTATGTTACACAACCACAACATTACAGCCATGTACACCAAAGCTCTGTGCAATAATGACATTACCTTTCCAGGCGCCAAGCAGATGGGGATGGGGCAAAAAGCAGCAGCTGGTAGAGCAGAGACCCCTCAGAACCGCTATTGCAACCTGTTCTGCATGCACCTCTCCTCTCCCAGCCAACAAGAACCTTGGGCCCCAAACTGGCATTCGAAGAAAAGTCTGGAAATATTTGCTTTATGATTATTGTTTTTAAATTCCCACCATCTAACTACCACTTGTCTTTCTTGGGGTCAAAATCATTAGTGGCACCTGCTGGGCACTTCATTAAGGCTTATTCGAAGACATTAGACATCTGCCAGGTTGGAAGACAGAGCTGCCCGTGTGAAAAAGACCAGAGTCACGCGCCGGCCATGGAGGAGGTCCAGCTCACGCCAGGTGACTGCTGTCCCAGGGGCCATCGATCCCGGGCTGCCACTCTGGTTCAAAGTGGAACGAGTGTGTCATCTGTACTGTTCCACCACGAGCCAAATCCCCTTGAGGACCTATTGCAGTGAGCTTTCCTTGAATGAAGATGAATGGGACCAGATTTTCCAAGACCACTAGCAGATGAGGTTGCCAGTTTGCCTAAGCGGTGCCTGGCATGAAGTGCACAGCACTAATACTCAGCCGAAGATCCCTGGTCTTCGCCAAGAAGGCGCTCCCTCCTGACTGCTCCAGTGTCCTCCAGCAGCACTTTACACAGCCTCCCAAAGCAAGAAGATGAAGGAAGCAAGCTGACTTGCCTATGTCTTTTCCTAGTTCCTATTTTATCCTGTCCTCTGGTTGAAGGGCAGCCTATCTAGCTGCAACAATCTGTGGCAAATGGTGAATTTGACAGAGTTCTTCTTCACCTGCCTCCCTGCCTTCTCGGTGGCAATGACCCCCTCCCTCCTTAGCCACCTCATTCATTCCTGAAACCCCTGATGCTAAGTGAAAAATCATCAGTAGGGAAAATATATTAATCAATTTGAAGGGGAAATTTTTTTTTACTGTAATCTATCAATGGAACCCTGGAAATGAGTTAAGTAACAAACGGCAGTTTGAAAGTTTGTGCATAGAACACGATGCAAGGAAGGAGGAAGTGAAGCTTGTGGTGGGGAGGGTATGGGGGAGGGCCGGGAGGAGTCACCCTTCAGAAGGTGGTAGAAACTCGGTTGGTTGACGTCAAGTGCAAGGCATGTCTGTAGAAGCCATGGGGTCTGTAGGTTTATAAAGGGGACAGGAAGCTTCCAGAAACTAAAGAGAGGCAGAAATCTTGCCTCTTCATCCCTCTTGCCAGCCATGTACATACTCACAAAGCAGTTTGGGTTCACCCACAAGGGCACAAATTTAAACTGTTCCACATGATATTCTCTGGCTAGAAACTCTGATGTCAGGTCAGTTGTTGAGTGTACATCTGCCCGCACTGCAACACCAAAAAACCAGTTCTTAATGTATGCGGCATACTTGGGGTGATAAATCATTCTCATGGTATGAAAAGCAGCGCATTTCCCAAGAGCACATGGCAAGATCATTACGGGCACAGTTAGGACGTGAGGGATGCTGTTCTGCGCGCGACAGCTGCCTGGCCCAGGCCCTTCCGAGCACTTGGGTCTCACGCAGCCCTCTGCAGGAGAGCACCCAGGGGCCAGCCACACCGTCCCACTTAGCACCTGGACTTGTCGTTTTCTGCCTTCGTCTGCCTGTCTCCCCTTTACCTAGAAAGTACCCAGCACCGTGCTGGCACCTGATCAGTGCTCAATAACTGCAAGTTTCTATTTACTGAGTAGCATTTTCATTCGTATCAGTAAAGAACCCACACACATCCTAAAACTTCCAAGGCAGTGGTTCTCAAAGTGTGCTCCCAGGACCAACAGCAGCAATCTCTGGGAACTTGTTCGAAATGCACATTCTCTGGGTGCCTGGGTGGCTCAGTCGGTTAAGCATCGAACTCTTGATTTCGGCTCAGGGCATGATCAGGGTCGTGAGATTGAGCCCCACATCAGGCTCCACGCTGGACATGGAGCCTGCCTAAGATTCCCTCTCTCCCTCTGCCTCTGCCCCTCCCCTCCTCCCCGACTTGCTCACGTATGCGCGCACCCACACACTCCCCCTCTCCCTAAAAAAAGAAAGAAATGCACGTTCTCAGGTCTCATCCTTCATCCCAGACCTACTGAATCCGAGAGTCTGGGGTAGGGAACGAGCAATTCATTTCATAGCCCTCCAGGTAATGCTGATGCACAGTAATGCTTGAGAACCCCTGCTTTAAGGAATCAGAAGGTATTCAGTCCAGAATTCCCCTAGGGACCTTAGATATTCAACTACCAGAGCTCAAATCAAATGCCCGAGGAACAGGGACCCGAGTCCTCTGACTTAACTGGCCGACTGTGGTAACCTCTCAAAGATGTTGATCGCCCCATGATTCACTACAAGCTTAAAGAGTAACACTAAAAGCTAATTAATTCCTCCCAGGGTTTTAGAGGGACTGAGAAATGTGAGACACTTGGAAGTGTCATTCTATTAAAGCCTAATGCGCCCAAATCAGCACGGGAAGTCAACAATGAGCTCACTGAGAGTGTAACACCATACCATTTTCATCTCCGTATCCTGACGGGCCAGCACCAAACTGGTCCAGAATCCATGCTTGCAGAAGGGAGAAAGTGTGGATAAATGAAAAAAATAATAATAATAGGGGCAGAAAGTGGAATGATGGGTTTGAAGTAGTCTGCCTCAGTAGAAACATCGTGAACTTGCCTCCGTGCATCCCACCGACCACTGATCCAGGCCCATCCTGTCATGCAATTCCAGTGGCACTGAAAGAAAACATATGGCCCCCTTGTAATAATGTGGCATTGTGTAGACATAACCTAAATTTGAAAACCTCTTAAAATAGAAACCTTGATTCCATCTGTCTCTGAAAAAAGAAAAACTCATAATTGCTTATAATCGTGTTCATTTACCACTTTCTCAAATGCTTAACAGCTGGTGGGGGGCGGAGGACAGAAGGGCGGGAGGAGACGTGGGTAATTAATAAAAGTCGTTATCCTGCCTTGATTCTAAATGTTATCAGTGCTTAAAATGTGAAAATGATGTCCCCACATTCCTCAGATGACTCGCCCATGACATGTCATAACTGAATCCACTCCAGCCCACCCATTTATTCACTCTCAGAGAATTCTAAAGAACGAGCAAGCCAGAACTGACTCCCTCTTTTCAAGGACCTTGAGGGGGCTCTAAATGAGAGCCATTTGCAGGGACAATTCAACTGATGAAGAACAATATATGGCAAATATTTATGTCTTAACGTTCAAATTGCACCTCTTTTCAAGGCTAGGAATTAAAGCAACAGGAAGTTGGGCCCGGTAATACATCTGTTTCTGCGAGGGAATGTAATTGATGGCACTTAATGATGTGTGTATTCACAGGTACACTTCAGCCGCTGAGTGCCTGGTCGTACACCAAGGAGGATCCGCCTTCCTGAGGCGCCATCCTGCCCACCAGTACCCCTCAGGGTTGGGCATGAGGACCACAAGCCCACATCACCTGTAAGCTCGGAGACCAAGCGCACCCACTCCCACCCCCCCAGGCCCGCAGAACCAGATTCCCTGGGTGGGACCAGGCTAGCATGTTGACGATTGCCCAGGACATTCTGATGCAGGTCGGGAGCTGCTGCTTCCCTGGCGGCTCATGCTGGGCGCCTGCACCTTGTCTGCAACAGTGAGGCAGGTCCCTCCCATCCAGCGAGTTCTGTGTAACCTCCCCAGAGGAGGCAGTATTCAATCCACAACTTTATGAGGACAATAAATGGATTTGCTGAAAGTGGCTGAACACACAATCATCTGGAATGAGGAGCAACTGGAGAGTTAACTTAACCGTAATGATAGAGCATCCTATAAATGGCCACCTTTGCGGCTCTTGGTTGACCTGCTGGTTCTTCCTCTCCAGAAAATAGTGAAGCCCATTAGCACGGGCTGCGAAGAGCATGGTCTCTACCCTCGTTCCTGACTGAAGTCTTCTGGTGACCATCAGGTTATGCTAAGCTCTTTTCCCTGTCCCATCTGTCCCCCTGCATATAAAAAAATCCTCATTCTCCACCTCTGTGATTCTCAGACTGAAGTAGATGAAGTAGAAGGAATCACAGTTCTAATTGAGATTCTGGCCCCAAGCAAGGGCTTTGCATGCACATTTCTCTTAATCTGCACAACATCTTAGTGAGAACTACTGCTGTATCTATTTTGTAATGAACAAATGAAGGCACAGAGAGGTTAAGAAACTGACCAAGAACACATAGCTGGTCATGGCTAATATCACAAAGTAGTTTACTTTGGAGCCCCTGCTGGGAGTCGGTGTGTCTAGGGTCCACATCCTGGCTCTACCTCTTAGCGCATGTCGAATATTTTACTTAACTGCTCTATTTTACTTTACTGCTCTAAATCTTATTTTCTTCATCTAGGAAAGGAGAATGATAATAATAGAATTGTGTGGGGCTAGATACATTCTCACAAAATGCTGAGAACATTTGCAGGACACAATGGGGAATTGATAAACGTTGCTTTTTTTTGTTGCTGTATAGCATTCCAAAGGAGTTCACCTGCCCCCGTGCTCTCTGCTACATGTCTGTGCAAATGATCTTCCGTCCCCCATCCCGAGGAGCGGTGCCCCTTCCCATGGTGCTCAGGGCTCCTGTACCATGCCCGAGCCCAAGTGCCCTGAGCTCCCTGGTCAGTGACCGTGTCCCATCGTCTTCCCTTTGTGGTGCATTTTGCCCACCCAGGGTCAGCAGGAAGAGGGCATATCCTGCTCACCTGGTGGGAAGAGCACTTCTTTGCTGGCAGCCTTCCCCCAGAATGGATTTTCTTGGGGTGCCTGGGTGGCTCAGTCGGTGAAGCATCCGAATCTTGGTTTCGGCCCAGGTCATGATCTCAGGGTCCTGGGATAGAGCCCCACGTTGTTGGGCTCTGCACTCAGCGGGGAGCCTGCTTGAAATGCTCTCTCTTCCCCCCCCTCTGGCCCTCCCCCCATTCACGTGCACTAAAACTCAAATAAATAAACAAATCCTAAAAAATAATAATAATAATGGATTTTCTTCCATTGCACAGACATACAGCTGCTGTGGCCCTTCCTCTCCAAGTCCACTGAGCATCCTGCCCACCCCCCACCCCACCTGCAACATCAGTTGAACCTTCACAGCATTAGCCTGTCCTCACCCCCACTGCACTGCATGTTGCTAAAAAAGAGGCTTCGTGTCAGAACTCCTTATGAGAATTGAGTGTGCCTTCCTGGAAAGGATTTCCAAAATCCAGACGTTGAGGGTAATATTTTTTTTAATTCAGGCAAATTGGTGCTTTTCTCCACTGCTGACAAATATGTAAATTGGTACAGCCTTCTTGGAAGGCAATTTATCTCTATCCAAATCTAAAATAAGTATATCCTCTTGGGAAAATTGGACAGCCACATGCAGAAGAATGAAACTGGACCATTTCCTTACACCACATACAAAAATAGACTCAAAATGGTTGAAAGACCTAAATGTGAGATAGGAGTCCATCAAATTCCTAAAGGGGAACACAGGCAGGAACCTTTTCGACCTCAGCCACAGCAACTTCTTCCTACAAACATCGCCAAAGGCAAGGGAAGCAAGGGCAAAACTGAACTACTGGGACTTCATCAAGATAAAAAGCTTTTGCACAACAAAAGAAACAGTCCACAAAACCAAAAGACAACCGGCAGAATGGGAGAAGATATTTGCAAATGACATATCAGGTAAAGGGCTAGTATCCAAAATCTATAAAGAACTTATCAAACTCAACACCCAAAGAACAAAAAATCCAATCAAGAAACGGGCAGAAGACGTGAGCAGACATTTTTCCAAAGAAGATGTCCAAATGGCCAACAGACACATGAAAAAGTGCTCAACATCGCTCGGCATCAGGGAAATCCAAATCAAAACCTCAATGAGATACCACCTCACACCAGTCAGAATGGCTAAAATTAACAAGTCAGGAAACGACAGACATTGGCGGGGATGCGGAGAAAGGGGAACCCTCCTACACTGTTGGTGGGAATGCAAGCTGGTGCAGCCACTCTGGAAAACAGTATGGAGGTTCCTCAAACAGTTGAAAATAGAGCTACCATACGATCCAGCAATTGCACTACTGGGTATTTACCCCAAAGATATAAATGTAGGGATCCAAAGGGGTACATGCACCCCGATGTTTATAGCAGCTATGTCCACAATAGCCAAACTGTGGAAAGAGCCAAGATGTCCATCGACAGATGAGTGGATAAAGAAGAAGTGGTATATATATATATATATATATATACACACACACAATGGAATATTATGCAGCCATCAAAAGGAATGAGATCTTGCCATTTGCAACAACGTGGACGGAACTAGAGGGTGTTATGCTGAGCGAAATAAGTCAATCAGAGAAAGACATGTATCATATGACCTCACTGATATGAGGAATTCTTAATCTCAGGAAACAAACTGAGGGTTGCTGGAGTGGTGGGGGGTGGGAGGGATGGGGTGGCTGGGTGATAGACATTGGGAGGGTATGTGCTATGGTGAGCGCTGTGAACTGTGCAAGAATCACAGATCTGTACTCTGAAACAAATAAGGCAATATATGTTAAGAAAAAAAAGGAGAAGATAGCCACAGAGGAAGAATGAAGGCGGGAAATCAGAGGGGGAGACGAACCATGAGAGACGATGGACTCTGAAAAACAAACTGGGGGTTCGAGAGGGGAGGGGGTGGGGGGATGGGTTAGCCTGGTGATGGGTATTAAGGAGGGCACGTTCTGCATGGAGCACTTGGTGTTATGCACAAACAATGACTCATGGAACACTATGTCAAAAACTAATGATCTAATGTATGGTGATTAATATAACAATAAAAATTTAAAAAAATAAAATAGGTGTATCCTTGTACCCAGCAGCTCCCCTTCCAGGTATTTGTCTCGGGAAACCCTTGCGTGTATACACAAAAAGTCAGATTTAGAAACACTCATGCCATTCCTTGTTTATAATAGCAAAAAGTTGGAAGCCACCCAAAATCCATCCAGAGGAGAACGACCAAATTATTCCCGCACACTACCCCGAAGTTAAAGAAAAGGGTGTTGATCTGGATGTACTGACAGAAAGATCTTAATGCAAATTAAGTTAGAACAGGGATCAGCACACTTTTTCTATAAAGGACCAGACTGTACACATTTTAATCTTTGTGAGCCACAGTCTCTGCTACAACTATTCAATTCCACCACCGCAGGACAAAAGCTATAGAAAATAAATAAATGACAAAGCTGGCTGTGCTCCAATTCATACTTTTTTTACAAAAACAGGCGTGGGGCTGGATCTGGCCCACGGGCCATAATTTACCAACCCTTAAGCCTAAAAAAAAAAAAAAAAGACAATTCCAGATTATTATGTGCAAATCGAAAGACTGTTACCCCATTTATGTAAAAACAATGTAGATCTATACCTATACATAATTATGTATATACACGCATTTAAAGTCTTGAGCAATTATAAAAAGTAATAAAATCATTAGGCCACCTTCCAATAACAGCTTGAGGAATTCTGACAACAGTTCCTTTTACACATGACCTCTATTCCCCAGCAGCCTGCATTTAGACAGCAACCCTAACACATTATTCTCCGAAGAAAGGGTTAAGTAAGAAGTGAAATAAGTCAAGCAGAGAAAGTCAATTATCATATGGTTTCACTAATTTGTGGAACATAAGGTATAGCATGGAGGACATTAGGAGAAGGAAGGGAAAAATGAAAGGGGGGAATCGGAGGGAGAGATGAACCATGAGAGACTATGGACTCTGAGAAACAAACAGGGTTTTAGAGGGGAGTGGGGAGGGGGGATGAGTTAGCCCGGTGATGGGTATTAAGGAGGTCACATATTGAATGGAGCACTGGGTGTTATACGCAAACAATGGATCATGGATCACTACATCAAAAGCTAATGATGTATTGTATGGTGACTAACATAACATAATAAAATAAAATTAAAAAAAAGAAAGAAAGAAGACAAAAAGATTAAAAAAAAAGAATTGTCAGCCCCTCAAAAAAGAGCAACTGGCAGGCAAGCAGATCTGGGGCTCTCCCAGCGTAATGGCCCAAGCCAGCCAAACTGGGCCAAAGGCGACTGCAGGCCTGCTGGAGCAGGGGACTTTCATACCTGGTTTTCGCTTTGAAAGAATCCCAAAAGCCAAAAGCCAAAAGCCAAAAAAAAAAAAAAAACAAGAGTTCTTTTGAAAAAGAGTAATTCATCTGAAGTATTAATTAAAATGCAAATGACTCTAAGATTGCTTGGTTTTTAAATGTTTGCTCTGAAGTTCCCTCAAATAGTAAACCATATGACGAGCTTCTGTTTAGAATGATCTGCATACATACTCACAGATGAACAATTGCTTGACTTGAAAATAATCAGGAAAGGTTGGAGGTGGGGCAGTGAATGCCAAGCGAGGTAGCAAAATCCTTCAGGGAGAGGGATTCTCCTTGGGGATGATGAGGGAGGGACGGGGTTGTAGAGCAACACTCCGCTAAGGCTCAGCCTCCAGCTGGCTCCCCTAAGGGGGTGGAGCTCACCACCTACAGGAAGGGAAGCCAAGTGACCAGGGAAGATCTCACCACCTCAACGCAGATCTTGCCGCCTCTGCGGCCCCCAGACTGGCTTCTGACCCTTTTCTTCTTGAGTCGGGGGAGGGAAGGAAGCTGTGTACAAACATGAAGCTCCTGGGTGGGAGGGGGTGGACCTGTCATCATCTTCAAAGAAAGAGGAAAAGTACTTTTCAAGTACCTACTTTGCACCAGAGGCTGAGCAAAGCATCTTGACATCTGGGTCCCAATTTTACTTAATATCCCCTACAACCCCAAGAGATAGGAATCGATGGGGGAGGAAGGAAGCAGAAAAGGTAAGGGATTTGGTCCAGGGTCATGTAACTGAAGGGAAAAGGAAGAGAAGGAAAGAGAAGTAATAATACTGACAAATAGCAACTTTAACAATTACACCTGCTGACGCCCTGCAATGTAATCAAGGGCATGATCATTTATTTCACTTATGCAGCTCCTAAGACAGGGCCCAGAAGAGGAACCTCACCTGATAATTCCACAGGTGGGGGCTGCCATGCAGACCCCCAAGGCCAGGGATGCAGGACGGACACCAACTCTCATGACAGTGTGGTGGCTAAAACGCCTCTGAGCCCCAGTCTCGGCATCTAAGTAACTTCCTCCGCTAGGACTCTGGTACATTCTGGTCTATGACAGAGTCACTGAGGATCCCAACATGTACTGGTCGTTAACAGTAGCCTAACATAGTGGCAGAGGTGGACCTTGGGCTTCAACTGTCAGTGCTGACAGCCACCACTTCAGACCAGTTTGTCAAAACTGTTGCTTTCCTTTTTTTTTTTTTAATTTTTCTAAAGATTTTATTTATTTATTTGAAAAGGAGAACGAGCTGGAGGAGGGGAGAAGCAGGCACGTCCCTGAGCAAGGAGCCCGATATGGGGCTTGATCCCAGCACCCCAGGATCATTACCTGAGCCGAACGCAGACGCTTAACCGGCTGAATCACCCAGGCACCCCAAAACTGGGACTTACCAGGTGGAGGGCTCTCTTGCCCCATCGTCATCTTCTATTCCTACACCAAATTTTCTCTCCCTGCCTTCATGTACAGCCCAGACGTTCGCCACCAGGAATCTCCTCGTTCGAAAGCAACAAATGAGCTAGTTTACGTAGACTTTACTGAAGACACTGAGGGGAGACAGAGGAACGGGTTTACACCACATCTTCCATAGTGGGCAGCTCTAAGTTCATTTGCTGTTTTGGTTCTCAAAGTCCCTCTAGGCCACTTCTCCCCGCCACGGGCCTACTTGTCCGCTCCTGTGTGAGTCCCAGCATTCCTGGCTCCTCCCTCCTGAATCTCTCTACCCCCGAGTTCAAACTCCTCTTCCCCCCTTTGGTCCAGAGAAATTCTACCCTTCCCTCCTCCTGCCTCTGCCTTTGCTCACTGTATACAGCCGGACAAGACCCACTTTATGGCAAACTGCTTGTTAACCATCTCTTCTTACTAATCCCATCTCACTCTCCATCCCTACATTAAACAACCCACCAAGGCATCTCTCTCAAACACAAATGGTGCTCTTCCAGGAAGACTCAGGGGAAGGGGGTTGTACCCACCTTAGTCCATATTCCCTTTTTGAGCATCTGTGGGGACGGGGAGACCAAGGAATGGGAATGATACACCCCTTCTCTCCTTTAAACCTTGTTCCCTAAGGATCATTTCAGCTTTGGCCACAGATGCAGGGCCCAGATGGCCCCTGGGGGCCACCTACAACCCTCCACGAGGCAGTGTGTGCCAGAGGGGACGGACGTGCTGGGTGTGGCATATGGGAGCAAAGGGTGCAAGGATGGGCATTGTACCTCAAGAGAGGACAGGTCTCTGTCATTGCGGGAGCTGTCCCCCCGTGACCGGGCACCTGCACAGTGCTGCACCCCACCTTACTTGGAGGTGTTGGCAGGGACCCCCATGACCATATGGCATGGTCTCACCTTGGGCAAAAGTGGGATCGGGTGAACTTCCAACTTGTCCACAAGAAGTCTCAGACTCTACATTCTCATGCTCAGTCTTCAGCAGGGAGGAAAGGCCAGAATGTCGATGATGTCACAGTGTACACGATCGCCCCTCCCGACTTGCTGTCCACAACGTCTTACCACGGAGATGTTTGCTGGTCCAGCTTTAAGGAGAAAAAACACATCTCCTATTAGCAGCATTGTTCTGATTAAAACTGAAAACAATTTAGTCTTTTAAATCGGTTGAGAACACCACGAAAATCTGTTAATATTCTTAATTTGTTTAACACACGCTTTCTTCAAGAGAACACAAAGATACGCTCTGGTCCTGCCTGTTTGGGGAATCGTGATCAGTTCTGAATTTGAAATTTTGACATAAAGAAGCCTTCCCTGCCTCTGCGAATCCACATCATGTGGTTGTCTTCATCCTACCCAATCTACTGAAGGAAAGGGGAGAGGAAGGGTATGTTCTTTGGGCCACACTGCCCTAAACGCAGGTCAAGGACAGGCCAAGACCTGCCCAAGTATTTTCCCCACCAAGGCTACCTGCCTCTAGTTGTTTAGTTCAGTCTAGTTTGGGTTAGTTTAGTTTCATTTCATTTCATTTTGCTTTGCTTTGCTTTGCTGTTTTTTTCAGGAGTAGGGGCAAAGTGGAGTGGTCCAAAAACCACTCAGAAAGACCAACATTTCCAGAATGTATATCGGATGTATGGAGAGCTCCTGAAAATACAATTAAATAGAGCATTTTTGAGCTCCACTCTGTGCCCACTCCAACCAGCCAAACCTTAGGATACGGATGTACACTCAAGAAGCCCCCGGTCCCGCTAAGGCTACCGTCCTAACACATACGAAATGACAAGGAGACCAGTTTACTGCTTTAAAATATTTTTGAGGGTACACTGTGTGTAAGGTATTGTGTGGGGTCCAACACAGAACCCAGTCACCGGTCCCTGAGTGCTGACACCCTCGCAAGGGAGAGAAGTCAAGCACAACAGTCCAGTGCAAAACAGAGTCATTCAGACAAGTCAATGCTCTAAGAGTCAGGGGAAAAGAGCCCGTAATAGGATTGCCCGATTTAGCAAATAAAAATGCAGGATGCACAAATATCTGGGACATACTTATACTAAATAATTATTCATTGTTTATCTGAAATTCAAATATAACTGGGCATCCTGTATTTCATCTGGTCAGAGAGACAAAGCCAGGCTTCTCAGAGGAGAGGGGATGTCAGTGAACCAGTACATTAAACAGTGGAAGGATGGTACAGGGATTCACAGGGAAGGTTCATGGGAAGAAAGTTTAGGATGGTCCAGCTGGTGGGCTTGGCCGGCCCACCTGTCTCCGTCTGTTCAGACTGCTTTAACAGAGTATCACAGACCAGGTGAGTCATGTACACCAGGCATTTATTCCTTACAGTTCTGGAGGCCGGGCAAGTCCAAGATCAAGGCACCAGCAGATTTGGTGTCTGGCGAGGAACTGCCTTCCGGTTCGTTGACAGCCATCTCCTCTCCATAACCTCACGCGGTGGGAGAAGACAAGCCAGCTTTCCCAGGCTACTTTTATGAGGGCACTAATTTCATTCATGAAGACTCCGCCCTTGACCCGAGCACCTCCCAGAGTCCCCACCTCCTAATGCCATCACCTTGGGGGTTAGGATTTCAACCTGAATTTGATGGCGGGGGGGGGGGGGAGGACACAAATACTCAGCCCACCGCAGCACCGTGAAGCCGTAAGCAGAGGAAGGGAGCATGCTGACTAAATTGTGTGAATCCATCTCAGACGAGAACTTGACTCCTCAAATCCATGCCGTAATGTATGAGAAGAGCATCCTGTTCAATGGAAAGATGCTATAGAAGCTTTTGCAAGGCCAGTCCACCCATCTCCCAATTTATAAATGTCCATTATACCTATAAATCAGTGGCAATTCTTCAAGAAGTATCCATCTGTGCTGCAGTTTGGAGGAGCTCATTTCATGCTCAGAAAGTTTTTGAAAGGAACATTTTGGTCCCATTTGAACCAAGTCTGATCAAAATGAGAGATGAACCATCACTAGGGTTTGGAAACTGTTAGGGTCTAGGCAAGTGGGGGTGCCGATGATGACATTCCCCATCCCCTCCAGCTCCTCACTATGGGGTCTTGGCAAATCCCATCACCTCTCTGAGCCTTAGTGTCCTCACATGTGAAACCGACTTTGCTGACCAGGGTAAGGAGCCAGGGTGGTATCTGCAGAGCGCCTAGCATAACGCACCATGCAGTGGACACCCCATAAATGGCAATGTTGGCAGAAGCCTAACTTCCAACACCATTCTGATGGTTACATGCAGATTTCTGGGCTACAAAACAGTGATCTGAGCAGTCTTCAATCTCCCTTAAATAAAAGTTTACGAGCTGAGTCCTCCTGTTTCTCGCCAGTTACTCTTTAACTAAAACCTCATGTGCAGCAGCTGCCCAGCCTGGTTAGCAGGGAGACAGCCAAGGGCCAGGGCCAAGCCACGCTGAGCCTGCATGCGCCTGCCAAGGCTCCCAGACGCGGGAAGAAGCACATGGTGGACCCTGGCAGCCGGCCGAGCTCCACCGTCTAACCTTTGCAGGACAAATTTAGCGTGTCCACAGTGCTCGGTGCTGCCATGGTGCTTTGAATTAAAAGATCCTTTGATGGAAAAACAGCAGTCTTGTTTTTCTAAGTTGCCTCGAACCCGCACTTTCCCCGGTGAGATCGAGACCTGCCTTTGCCTCCGACCCCCCGCCGTTCCCAACAGCCCCTGAGACTCCCTCACTGCCAGTAGCAGGAGGCCCACCTGCTCACACCTGAAGAGCAAAATAAGCCACCCCTAGGGTTAGCACCTGCTCATGTCACAGGCACCAAAGATACTTTCTGAACCTCCTATGAGACCCTAAAAGAATAATCCTTATGAATTCCAGGTGACACCTGCCAAGTTTCGGGCATGCCCTTCCAGCAGGTGTATTGGGTAGCCGGGTAAGCTGCTCTGTTGCTTCCCAGCAGCCTGACCTCAAGACATTACATAATCTCACCCCAGTTCCTCATCCATAAATGGAGAGAAGATCACCCCAGTTCCTCATCCGTAAATGGGGAGAAGATCCGTAAATGGGGAGGAGATTGTGAGGCTGAAATAATTCTGTACGTGTGTATCATCTAGCATTGCTCCTGACACAGAGTCAGCCCTCAGGAAACGGGGACACGGATCAGAACTAGCATTGAGTGTTTACTATGTGCTGGCAACTGTTTGAGGGCTTTGCAAATATTGGCTCCTTTAATCACTGCGACAACCGGACAAGGGAAGTGTCATTATTATCCTCCATGTTTCCAATGAGGAAATAGAGACCCTGCGAGGTTCCGTGTCCTGACCAAGTTCATGCAGCTCTTACAGGTCAGTGGGGCTCCAGACGCCAGACTCCAGGCCCTGACCACTGCCCAATACTGGCCTCTTTATAGTTACCATGCAGGAAGGTCATTCCACTGCAGGACTGGGTGGCTGCAGGCTGGGGCAGCTTCAGGACCCTGAGAACAAAGGTTGCACACAAGCCTCTTGCCTCCACCAGTGGGCTCCACCCAGACTCCCCAAGCCTGGGCAGCAGGCGATTTGGTCCCACGTCTTGATTTTCTGAAAGGCATAGGGCCTTCTCTGTTGTCCTGCCTGCATTCCCTTGCAGTCCCAAGCCCGCCCCTCCCACGGCAGTGTGACAGGCCCGCCGCCCCACACTCCGCAGCATGCATTTGGCTCCAGGGCTCCCGGCCTTCCTGGGACTCAGTCCATCTGGTCCTGCACCATCCCAGCTACTGAGCCTGTCGGTTGTGCTCCCCTAGTTGCCCACAGATCACTCTTCAGATGTACTTTCTCAGCATCATTTACTGGAGTTCTGACCTTGGATCTTCCACATGGTGTGTCTGGCCCCCAGGCCCAGCCTCAAGATGCTCTAGAGAACAGCCTCGTGAAGCACGGGTTGCCCCGAGACCTCCCCACTGTATGCATCACCCGCCTGGTCAAGCTACTTATTGTGCAGCTGTGGGGGCAGGGCGCTGACACATCCATTGGTCCCCCAACAGTGACCCCCAGCAATTCCACAGATGACAGGCCCTCCCACGCTGGTCCAGACCAGCTCCCCAGCTAACCCTTTTTTGACATAGACCCTGAGACCAGAAAGCTTGAAAACAGCAACTTACCCGTATCCCAGTCCCCGGAGAGGCCGTGAAACGCTTACAATGCTGTGCCTGAATATTTAGCCTTCCTTTTTACAGCTCACCCATTAAGAAAGGTCCGTGAAATTGACTTTAGATTCCCATTTCTTTGGCGTTTATCTGCTTCACTTTTATTTCCAGCCAGGCCAGGAGATAAAATGTAGTGAAAACACAAACTCGTATGTAAAAAGAGGCCAGATAACCACTATTCTCTACCAGTTTCCCCATCGTAGATGTACTTTCTGGATACATCACTTGTCAGTCATTGGAAACATTAGCATGACCTGGTTTATCTTATCTTCTCTGTAACAAGCTCTAAGTGCAAGAGAATGGGACACAAAGCAGGAAACTTGCAATGGGGAAAAGGAGGAAGGGAGAGAGACATTTCAGGGAAGGGCAGTGCCTCAAACCCACCCGCCCTCCACGGGATGCATTTGGTCCTCAACGGTTCAACCGAGGCCCTTCTCCCATCCCCTCTCTGAGTCCATTCTCTTCATCTCCCCCCGCCTCGGCCCTGGTCACCGCTTGCCTAGCATTGCCATCGCCCCCCAATCAATCCCCTTGCTTCCCATCTTGTCCCCTACAGCTCATGTTCTAATAGCAGGAAAAGTGATCTATTCAAGATAGAAATCAGGTCAATTCACACGTCCCGCTTTCAACACTCTAAAAGTTTCTCATTGTACCCACAATAAAATCAAAGCCCTATTTTGATTTTCAGACCAATGACCTGATCCCTGCCTTCCTGTCTGATCTGCTCTTCCACCCCTCCAACACTGTTCTCCCTTGTCTTTCCTCACACAGGCCAACCAAGCTTGATCCTGCCTCAGGGCCTATGCACTTGTTCCTGCCTCTGTTGAAAATGCTCAGAGCGGACTCCTCTTCACCCTGAGGTTGCAGGCCAAATGTCACTTCCTCGTTAATGACTTTCCAAACACCCTGTCTAAAATAGCCATTTCCTTGAGGCTGTGGAGAAAACAAAGGGCTGGTTGCCAAAGGGAAGGGGATGGGAGGGTGGGCAAAATGGGTGAAGGGGAAGGGGACATACAAGTTTCCAATTACAGAATGAATAAGTCACAGGAATACAAGGCACAGCCTGGGGAGTACAGTCGATGGTATTGTAATAGCGTTGAATGGTGACAGATGGTAGCTCCTCTTGTGGTGAGCACAGCGTAAGGTGTGGACTTGCAGAATCACTCTGTCGTACACCTGAAACTAATGTAACAGTGAGTGTCAACCATACATAAATAAACAAATAAATGAACAAGCAAACAAATAAATAAATACAATAGCCTCCTCCTCCATTCTGTCTCTGACATTCTGATACCACCCTCTTTCTTTTTTTATTATTACTTTTTTTATTATGTTATGTTAATCACCATACATTACATCGTTAGTTTTTGACGTGGTGTTGCATGATTCATTGTTTGTGCATAACACCCAGTGCTCCATGCAGAACGTGCCCTCTTTAATACCCATCACCAGGCTAACCCATCCCCCACCTCCCTCCCCTCTAGAACCCTCAGGTGGTTTTTCAGAGTCCATCGTCTCTCATTGATACCACCCTCTTTCTATTCTGCAGAGTCCCAGCAAGGCAGCGAAATCACATACTTACGTATTTGCCATGATTACTGTCTGCCTCCCCCATCAGAACACAGGCTCCAGGACGGCCGAGAAGGGGTCCCTCCAGTTCCCCTGCATGCCAGTGCCTAGAACAGGGCCCCGGACCTGTAGCTGGTGCTCAGTGAAAATGAATGAGTGTGGAGGGTGCCTGAGGAGGGCAGGTCTGGCTGGGAATCTCAAAACAGGCCAGGACTGCTGGGCCCATCAGGCAATAACTCATCCTGACATCCTTGGGTTCCATGTGGATGAGGGGATGTGGCAACCAGACCCCCCCTCAGTGGGGACTTGTGGTTCCAGCTGCTAGGGTGCTGTCAGGGCTCACCTCGGCCACTGAGAGCCTTGCCAAAGGTCACACCCTTCTCGGGGCTGCCCGCATTCCAGGACCGACTGCGGTAACAGGGGAAGACCCAGCCCCGCGCGCTCAAGGAGGCCCATCTCCGATGGGCTGTTCCAGCTCCAGCCCTCCCCGTAAGGCTGTGCTCAGGTGCCGTCATGCCTGCCCCCCTGCTCGCCGCTCCTCTGCCCACTCCTGCTCCCGTCCCCTCCCATCCACAGGTGCGGCTCCCAAGGGCACCCCCAGGAAACCTCCCACCACTAAACTCCATCTCACACTCTAACTCCAGGGAAGCCCCACCTCTGACAAGCTCCTTCTCCTGCTCAGCACCACGCCAGGTGCGGAGACCAGGCACTCATGCCCAGCGAGAGAGCTGGACAAATCAGCCAGCGGGTCCAGTGCGGAGTTAGGGTGGCTAGGATGACAGAAGACACGCGGCCTTCTGGGGCATGGGGGCCGGGGGGGGCTCTAACCCAGCCCTGAGCTAGTGGGCCAGACAGAGGCACCAGAGAAACTTCCCAAAGAAAACGCTGCTTCAGTTCAGTTCTGAGGACCAGAGTGAGTCCGGAGGACCACTGAGAGCAGGACACGAGTGCGTGGATGCAGGGACGCAAAGCCTGGAAGGCGAGCAGGGACCGCGTAGGGAGACACAGGGGGTGAGGACCCAAGGAAATAGGAGGAGTTGGGGGGAGAGCCGAATGGCTGAAGGTGAGAGGTGTCCGGAACCCCAGAGCCCCGCATCTCCTGTAAGATCAGAGAACGCATCAGGCTGCACAGCCCACTGCACAGCCCAGTCCCCGCCCTGCCCCTTCCTTGGGGGGGGGGGGGGGGGGGAGGCCTTGAACCTGGGCGCCTCTGTGTCCTCCTCCCCCTGCTGGGCAGTGGGACAGTGAGGAGATCTGGCCCGGCTGACCTCCAGCGGCAGCCTGTTCTGATGGGACCACCCTCTGAGTCTGCTCTGCGTTGCCCACATCACACCGCCTGCTCCTGTAAGTTCACCCATCACGAATGCTCGTCACTTGGTATTTATCACCTAATGAAGGTCTGCAGCCTTTCAAATCCAAGGGCGACCGTCTGACTAAAGCCTACTCACTGCATTTCCATATTCCCGTCAAAGTCACATTATCTACTCTTGACCAGAGCTCCTGGTGACCCTCTCTGTTAATGAAATACCACAGCGATTAAAACCTCCATCAGGCTTGGTATTTGAAAGTATCAGGGGCTTTTTTAGAGAACACACTTCATAAACTACCTGGAAAACTCCGTCACTTGGGAGAATTGCCTTTTCAACCAGGACTGATTTTTTTTTTTTTTTTTTTAAGAAGGGGGGGCAAGAGAGTTTCAGGTTTAGTTTTGTGAGTTCACTTCATTGCCTGGCTTTTCATAAAAGCTTTCAGGGTAACTGATACTTTTATTCTGAGAGCATTTCCATCTATATCAGACCACTGGCTCGTTTTTAGCTAATTAAACTTATGAAACGAGGAAGTGGATAAAAGTTCATTCCAGAGGTACAGGCTCCTGCGATTCTGCATGCTAATTGAGCCCGTGCCCCCACAAAGGAGGTACGCGGCAGGCTGACTGCAGTGTACCCCACATCACCTCCTGAGCACAGCCTGGGGAGGGTGGGGAGGGGCCCGCACTATTAAATCGACCAGGGGAAAATCTCAAATTTGGAACATGACACTTCATTGCTTGCTTTCATATTTTGGAATAGCACCCCCCCACACACACACCATCTTTTTACTTAATACTGCCAACAAATGACCCAGCAATGACTGGAGGAACCTTGAACACTCTGATGTGGTGTGTGATTTAAATCGACATTCAGAAGTTCCAGAAGGGAATAGATATTTTTAGAACCACAGCTTTTGATGAAACAAAAGTGTGGTGTGCTTAGTAACAATGGGTACCGTTCGTAGCTACTCTGGACCTGGCTGGGTAAAACTAGTCTCTGGCATAAGAGGAGAGGGGCACCTGGGTGGTTCAGTCAGTTAAGTGTCTGCATTCAGCTCAGATCATGATCTCGGGGTCCTGGGATCAAGCCCCGCATTGGGCTCCCTGCTCAGCAGGGAATCTGCTTCTCCCTCTCCCTCTGCACCCCCACCCCGCTTGTGTTCTCTCACTCTCTCAAATAAATAAATAAAATCTTTTAAAAAACAGAGGAGAGGCCTGCATTCCAGCTTACCTAGGTGATATTCTTCTCCTCTTTGTTCTATAGCTGAATTTCTGTTGCTACCGAAAGTATTTGCTTCTCCTACCCTTAGGTAAGAGTAAGCTAAGGATTGTCTACTTTTCCATTCCCCTTTAGATGCTGCTTCATCTGTCTGTTCTTTCGATGCCGAGCATAGGAGAGCACACATGTGAACCCCAATGGCGTCTTAATGCCAAGAAATGGGGAGCACCAGATCAAACAGTTGGATGCTCTAGAATGGGTGCTGAATGTCCCACATGCGGTGAGACCACAGGTGACAATACTGGTGACCAAGGTCACATTGGCTGCCTCATTTCTCCCAGTAAGCCCTGCAAATAAACATGCCAGCCTTGCCAAGAAGATTATGAGGCGGGGGGTGGGGGGGGGGATGAAGTTAAACCCTACCAGATATTAAAATACATTCCAAAGCTACTTTATTTTTTTAATTTGTACTTGTGCAGGAATAGATAAGAATAAATAAAATGAAACAGAATAAAGAATGAAGTTACATCTAAATGCATATTTTACAGGGACGCCTGGGTGGCTCAGTTGGTCAAGCGTCCAACTCTGGATTTCGGCTCGGGTCATGATCTCAGAGTCATGAGATGGAGCCCCGTGTCGGGCTCCATACCAGGCACGGAGGCCGCGTGAGATTCTTTCTCTCCTTCTCCCTCTGCCCCTCCCTCCCGCTCTAAAAATAAAATAAAATAAAAAATAAATGCATATTTTACAGATGGAAATTTAGCAGGTGATAAAGGTAGCATTTCAAATTGTCAAGAAAAATTAATGAATTTATAAAATGGTGATGTACACCTGGCCAGCAATTGGTAGAAATAAGTAAGCAAAACTACCCCAATTCCTATCAAAAATAAGTTCCAGACAAATCAGTTAAAATGTAAGAAATAAAAACAAATAATCACTAGGGAAATGAAGAAATATATTTATAATCTTAGAGGAGAGAAAGCCTTTAGTGGCATGACACAAAATGGAGAAACCATAAAGACAAAATTGATAAATCTGACCAAATAAATATTTAAAAAGCATCCAAATATAGCCAAAGACAAAACTGGAACAATATTTATAATTCTTGGCAGATGAAAGGCCGGTTTCCTTAATATATAAAAGCTCTTATATACCAATAAGAACAAGGTGAACCCAATAGAAAAAAAAAGTTGCCAAAACCAACTATCAGGCAATTCAAAAGAAAATGAAATCGAATTGAACATCACATATAACAAATGACTAACTCTCAAAATTAAATAAATGCAAATTACAGCAACATGTAATTTTGCATGTTAAATTACAGCAAACAAAATACAGCAACTACTTTTGTCTCTAAGAGCAAATACAACGATCTTTTCAAAACCAAAATCTGACTATGTCTCCCCACTGTTTAAACTTCTTCAAAGGTTTCCCCTTCCTCTTAGGAAAGAATCTGAAGTGGGTCCTGTGAGGTCTGGCTCTGAACCCATCACTCCTTTCTCACTTCTCCCCACCTGGGTTCTCTTTCAGGATCTTTGCACATGATATAGTCCCTTTCTCTGTAATGCTCTTTCTCTCTTTTCCTTTATTCCTTCACCTAGTGAGTTTCTACTCCTTCCGCAGGTTGCAGCTCAGTTGTCCCTTCCTGCAGGGGAAATTTGTCCTGGCCACCCAGTCCATCCCTTAATTAGATCAGCCCTCTCTTTTATATGCTTTCTTAACCATCGTGTGCTTCTCTTTTACAGCACTTATAAAAGTGGTAATTTACATTTATTTATGTGATTATTTAACTAATGTTTGTCTCCCCTTCTGAACTGTAAACTCCACCGAGAAAGGGCTCTACCATTTACTTTTTTCTCTCCACCGTACTCCCAGAACCTAACGTACATGCTTGGCATATAGTAGGTGCTTAATAAATATTTTAAGTGACTGAATCAATGAAAGAATTATTGTCTCCTGTGATCTTGGCAAATATTAAAAAGGTACAGAGAAAATCAGGCATTTTCATAGACTACTGTCAAAAAAAATTATTGGAGGCCAGTGTAAGCTGTGCCAAATAGAATGAATTTATCTATTAGCTCTACTTGTAGATGTATACAAAGATATGTGAATAAAGATGCTGCGTGCAGCATGGTTAGTAACGGCAGAGGCCAAGAAACAATACACATATTCTTCATTGGAGAAAAAGTTAGAAAAATAATGATACATCTACAGAATGAATACTTTCAGAGACCCCTGCTGATCCTTATACAGATGTGGGAAGATCCTCAAGGTAGAATATGATGCAGCAAAGCAAGTTTCAGAATGAGCCAAGCAATGTGATCCCATGTGTGATTTTTTAAATGATATGATATATATCCTTTCATATGCATAGGAAATTTCTGGGCAGATGAACAAAGCCATTAATCATGGTAACTCCAGGGGGAGGGGTTAGAGGAAGTCAGGCTTTGCACGTTACACCTTTTTATGGACAATATGAATTTAGCCATAAATATCAATTACGTGTTTAATAGTACAAACCGGTTCTTTTCAAAAAAATCATTGTTTTATAAGGAATTCCAAAACAAGTTCATTAGCATCATGATACAGAGCCCCCATTTTTTCCAATTATCTTCCTTTCTTGTTCAGTTATCTTGAATTCAGAGGTTCTTAACCCTGGACCTTCATTTTTCTCTGCTGACGTCGCCCGTTTTCAACAGCATCGGGGACTTTTCAGCACTAATGGAGCTCCAGTTTAGAGGCGTGTTTTCATAAAGTAAAAATGCCTTTAAATTTCAAGCCAGGGTTTCAAGGGTGCCCGGGTCTTCATACACCAAGGCTCGCCTGGATCCGGGTACTCCGCGGAAGTCCTTCCCCCAATTTCACACCCCTTGGAATGGGCCGCGTAAGAAGTGTCTATGGAAATAGAACGAATCTTTCCCAGGTCTGAGTGGAGCTGGTTCTTCCCGATACCTCTGTTTAGTGCTTTGAATTAATTTTCCGGTCGAGCTGCCAAAAGCTAGTTACTCCAAAAATAAACATATACCTGAAGTAAGACAAATCTACCTGTAATAACCATATGGAGTACACCAACACCGCGTTCAGGAGGAGGAAGGAATTATGTAACAACACACCGTGGTGCAGTAGAGCTTGTTTCCATGACTCCATAAATAATAAAACCAGCCCAGACGCTGCCGTAAGTGAGCTATGAAGGATACTTGATTTCCTCCAGTTCTGTTGGTCATCTACCATCTGTTGGGCTGATAACACCACTAAAGGGAGCGTTAACACAAGTAAAAGCCTCCTTCAGGTTATATCTTTCCCGGCGTGCTCTTCAAAACGTGTACACTGTTGGGGGAGTGATTTGGCTATGGGTATTTAGAATGACTCCGGGACCCTGCTTCCCTCCCGCTGCCTCCCTGCCCCTCCTCCCTTGGCACCTTTGCCCTCCCCTCCACAGTCCTTACGGCTCCCACCGGAAGAGGGAAGCAAAGGCCATCGGAACTCCCGCCAGGTGTCACTGTTCTCTGGTCTCCTCTGGTGGGAGATCCTGAGGCCTGGAGCGAGGGGACCCTACCTGTCCAGCCACAGCGGAGGAGGTGCCTGCTGCCCCCGTGGCCGCTCTCTCCTCCGGACCCCCTCCTGCCCCCATCGTCCCTTTCCTCTCCAAAAACCCTGGATGCTCCCTTTGGGAGCATCCTGTCCCACAACCTCATCCTTACTTGGCCAAGCCTTTCTCCTGCTCAAAGAAAAGGTCAGCTTTGTGCTGCACAACCAAAGAACGGTAGGAGACTGATCTAGACTCTGCTTTGGGTTTATTTTTACTAGTTCATTTGTTGAGCAAGTGGGTTTTACCCGCTTGTTATTTGTCCCTTGCTCTGTGGGCCGTCCATAATGATACCATCCACCCCTCTCAAAAGAAAAAAAAAAAAAAATCAAAATCCTCTCTGGAGAATTGGGATTAAGAAAAGCAGGGCTAGTCACCTCAGAAGAGCCCCGTGAAGTGTGGGATGAGAATCTGGGATTGGGGGGGTTGGGAAGGATCTCTACTAGCCTTTCTCTGTGGACGCTGTGGACACATCAGTACCACCAATTTCTCTGTGGTACAGATCACCCAGAGCTGCAATGGGCGAGCACTGTGCTGAGGCGTGGGTTTGGCCTGGTGGCACCCTCTGAAAATCCAGGCGTGAGGAACATTCATCCAGGCCACATAAAAAGCATAAAATAGCCCCAACATCACTATCTGCTTGCCCCCCCTTTACCTCAGAAATGTGGAGCCTAGTGGTCATCAGTATAGAACACAGAACCAGACAGACATAGCGTCAATCCTTTCTCTGCCACGTGACAGCTATGTAATCCCAAGGTCCCTTAAACTGGCTAAGACTCTGTTTCCTCATCCAGAAACCGTATATAAGCAAATCTACTTTGCTGGACTGTTATAAAGATCAAACAAGATCATGTGTTTAAAGTACATAGTGCAGCACCTAGCTGTCCTTTCCTTTCTGAAAAATACAAGCTATCCTGCCCTTTTTCACTTTGGCTGCCAGGGAGCTCAGGGTCAAATTAAAAGCAACAGCACTCTTCCTCCCTTCTCTCCAAGCTGAATCTATATTGCTTATTCTTACTTTCCTTGGGCCTAAATCGTTGCTGCTATATTTATATTATTTTACTTCATGTGTTCCTGTTTTAAATTGCCTCTGAGCCTCTGTAGAAGAAATAAATAGTCTTATGAAGCCGAAAGTGGACACTTGCCCGCCTTCCTGCCGGGCTGCACCTTTGCTCTGTGGGCACCCTGGGAGATGACCAACTTCAACTCAAAGACGATGAATAGTCTTTTAGTTCTGATAGAATTCTAGGTTTAAAGTGACCTTTATTATCCTAAACCACGGAAGGTATGTCACCTGCAAAATCATTTGGAATCCCTGACGGGTAGAAAAAGAAAACCAGAGTTTTGTCCCTAACATGTCCCAGTCTAGGGCTGAATAGTTATCCCAAGTATTCTTCTGTACTCCCGGGGCGGGGTGGGCATTGGCCACTCTGCCGGGAAGTCACATCTGGCTTTTATTAACTCTCGGTGACTCTCAGCAGAGTTAAGCTTGATAAAGGCCCCCCAGCAACAACGTGGTGCATAGAAAAGGCAGGATTAGCCAGAAGACACAGCCTGCCCAAGTTGCCAGTGTGTCCTGAGAGGACATCCTGCCCGGAGCCTGGAAGACATGGCACCAGGGGCCTGGGAGCACCTGGGGGTTTTCTGGCTCTACCAGAGGTGTAGACAGGTCTGATCAGCACAGAAAGACAGGAGGGGGTTCCTGGTTTGGCCTCCTGTTAGGGGAAGAACAAATACCAGCGTGAAGCCCTGACAAGGCGGCCGTCAGTGGGAGTGCCCTCCCGCGAAGGTCTGGGGACCCAGGAGCCGGCATTCCATTTGCTAAAGCAGGGAAGCCCACCACACCCTGAGAAAGCAAGGTGGCAAGGGCCCCGCATCCGGGCCAGGGCACAAAATATATTGAGGGAGTTCACCCTTCTAGAACACATACTCCATGCCAGACTCTGTGCCTGGGGCCACCTGTTCAGTGCCGGTGGGAAGCCCGAGACTACTGCCACGGTTCATCCTCGGCTGAGTCTCCGTATCTGTGTCTGCATAAACAAGATGATGCCAGGAGACATTCTTGGTTCAAAGGGGACCCAAAGTCCCACCCCAGTTTCCCAATTTTTTTTTAAGATTTTGTTTATTTGTCAGAGAGAGCACACACAAGCAGGGGGAGTGGCAGGCAGAAGGAGAAGCAGGCTCCCCACTGAGCAGGGAGCCCGATGCGGGGCTGGATCCCAGGACCCTGAAATCACGACCTGAGCCGAAGGCAAACACTTAACTGACTGAGCCACCCAGGTGTCCCCTAGTTTCCCAGTTAACCTCCAAGGACATCAAACCCTTACGGGACCAGAAAATAAATCACGTTGCCCTGCTGTGAATTGCTCCCGTCTGTTGTGCCCCAAATTCTGAAACAGTGACTTCTTTCTCCCCAGTGGTTGGGACTGGTGGGTGGTGTGGCAGTGCTGGTGGGGGAAGCAGTGTGGGGCAGGGTGTTCTCCAGGCTCTCACAGTTCCACAGCATGGGCTTGCTGGCACGCCCTCCTCGCTGACCTTCTAGGCAGCAGTCTCCCCATCACCAAGTCACCCCCATCTTCTGCTGGAGAATGTCTCTCCCTACTGATCAAGCCCAGATTCTCAGCTGCTTTACAAATTTTCAAAATCTGTTCTGATTTGCTTCCTACATCTCCATTTTAATCCATCACTTGCATCCAACTAGTTCCATTACCCTTAACGACCCTCCGCAAATACTTAGTAAGCACCCTCTGCATTGCCCTAAGTCTTAGAGAAACAGAGAAAAAAAACCAGTGGCCCCCAATCCTTAATAAACTTGCAGTTAATGGGTGGAGAGGAAAAACAGCCCCCATGTGTGTCATCTTGTTACATGATCCTTGAGAAGCCCCAGGTTCTCATTTGTTAACTGGATGTACGACTTGTTCTTACCCCCCTGCATACAAACCCCCTGATTTCATGAGCAGACCCTTTGTTTCCATACCTATTCTTAGCCATATGATTTGATGAGGTTGAAACCCTCCAGGGGAGGCTCCCTGAGTCAGTCCTGGAATCCCACGCATCTGGCCATCAAGAATTAGTTTAAGGATGGGCACACAAATTAGTCAGAGCCAAGGAGAGGCAAAGACCCTCCTGGGGCTTGTGGGAAGAGGACAATATCTCCTTGTTCTTTGAGTCTCCTAGAAGAGACCCTCTCTGGATGTATCTGGATGACACAATGTGGGGTTGAAAGAATTAGAATTCCAGCAACTGTTTTGAAACTGCAAGATTTCCCAAGTGGCCAGGAGCCTTCAGTATAAACTTGGGATGAAGCCTATGCCAGGAAGGTAGAGTAGGGACAAGAGGAGTACCTGGCCCTGGGGATATATTTGGAGCCCTAGATCAAGCTTCACCTGAATACAGACTATTTCTGAGCATATCAGTTACATGAATGAGCCAGTAAATCTCCTTTATAGATCAAGCCAGTTGGAGTATTTTTAGGTCACTTGGAAGCAGACACACTCTAACTGATGTACTCCTTCACAGAGGTGGGTTGAGAATGAAGTGAGGAAAAGCACTCTGAAATGTGCAGAAAGTCTCCACATTCCCAGGTTGTGTTATGTAGCAGAGAGTACCCAGCAGCTGTCCAATAAAGACTCCTTATATCTTAATGCCTGATGACTCCTACAGAAATATTATCTCTGAGTCTGAGGTGTCTCCCTGAACCAGAAGTTTCTGTAACTGCTGTTTTTGAAAGTTCCTGGAGACTACAACAATCATGCAAGTCATAGCCATGGGCAGTCCACAAAGCACACAACAGTGAGGATTCTCCAGCCCCAGATGGAAAGGAGATGCTTATCCACAGTGCCAAGAGCTGAGCAACAATCTCAAGAAACCTTCCTTGGAAACTGAAAAAAAATCCAAGGTAAGTGATCAGAGCAAGGGAGAAACAGTTGGTGGAGGGATTCCAAGTAGAGAGGAAACAAGACACTTTAACCTTAGGGGGACAGACTTTCATGCACACACACTCAGAGAGTCAAAGATCTTGAAGCCAATCTACTCCATGAGTGATTGTCAGAACACAGGATCTGATCTGCCCCTCTGGCTGAAGAGATGATCCCATCAGTATTTTTATTTCATGTTCTGGATCCATCTCCAAACAAATGTTATCAGCACATCAACACATTTGATTCTGAGACAATGCATCCCAGTATTAGATCACCTCCCTGAGCTGCCTGGTACCTGCTTCTCTCCTTACCCCAGAGGGCCAGAGGCAGCACAGCAGTAAAGACAGCCCTGGTTGCCCACCCTCCTCATTCTAGGACCCCTTGGTTTAGTCCTTCAAGTGCAAGGGAAGCTCTGAAATTCCTCCAGGCCATAGAAGGCAAGGAAGACCAGCAGGACCTATGGTAGTCAAGAAAGGGCTCACATTCAGCCTCAGCAAATGTGCCCTTAAAGGGGTCCTTGTGGACAAGGAGCCCTCTTCTGAATCTGCTCAGATGTCCAAGCTGGCCTGGACAGGGAGGTGGTTTCCAAGGCCCTCTTCCAATATCAACTACACAGGAGAGCCCAGCCTAGGAAGCCACCCCATTCCCATGGAGCCTCAGCTCCCTAAAGAACAGCCAGGGCTGCCCCATGCCAATATACAGACACGGTGGCTACACACCCAAGCACAGCTCATGAGCACAAACCTATTTCAGTTTCCTCATAGCTATGTCAAGGTTGGTGGGATACTCTGCCATTTCATGAAAATCATCAGCCTCAGTAATAAGAAACTCTGAGTTTTTGCTAAGTAATTGGATTTTATTTTTCTAATGACACTGAGAGTTTTGTGGATAGTGTTCCTTTGCTCTGGCTACTAAGAAGTTCAGAGCCGAATTTGTAATGAGCTCTAATACCTGCCCCAAACCCTAGAACGAGCATTTGTATACCAGCCTGGCCCTGAATTTATCTCATTTGTGCACCCTCATTTTGCCATGACTTCAATGTCTTCATCTTTTTTTTTTTATCTAGATGAATATACATACACACATATACATACATAGAGAGACTGCCTCACACTCTTCTTAGAAGGGGGCTGCAGAGAGTGGGGAGCGAGAATATCAAAAGGAACAAACCTTTTAAATCATGTATCTTATGATACATTTTACACAAAATGGAAACTAAAGAAGGACTAAAGCCTCAAACTCTGCAACAATCTCACTAGGCTTCCTGTTCAAAAGTCCCAAGCAACTCAAAAATAACTTTATATAGTTTGAACAGCGAAAGAGTCACGCTGGAGGTTATTTATAAACATGGGTGATTCTTGATGGAAATTAAACCATACCTTTCAGAGAAGTCAGAAAAGATTCAGAGACTAATTCTGAAAGTACTTGGAAATGAGCAGACAACCAAGAAGTGGAAACCCCATGAATATAGAAAGGACATGCCTACTGACTGTGTAATAATTAACCACCTTCAGACCAGGGACTGTGGCATGAAGCAAAACGCTGTGCAGCATAATTTACTGACACCTGAGCCAAGGTCATCCCTGGGTGCACCGTTCGCAAGATTTAAACCAGTTCATAAATGGTAGTTAATGGCCCATACCAAGGAGAGCCTCTGCATACCTAATGGCTGTGGGTGACATTTGAGAATCTGTGTCCATTCAAAGTTACATGTACACAGGAATCTGCGATCCAGCACCTGCCATGCAGCCAAAACTAGAGGGAATGTTTCAGTCCTTGGCCATGCCAACCATTTCTGAGCACCCAGTTCACATAGAGCTCTGTGCCCCTACTTTTCTTTCTGTCAGATGACTCAAGTACCATCGGCTCTACCTGCTTCCAGAGTTGTGTTAAACATCAAGGGATGTTTAGTGTCAGAGAACTAGGCACACCCATGACAATATTGTGAAAGACAAACGTTCTGCATGTTCCAAGTCTCCTGAAGGTCTTAATTAAAGTGACTGTCAAAAGAAACAGCAAGATGAGGCATAAAACTGAACCAAGCCCTTACCTGGAGGAAAGGGTGTCCAGAGCATTGTTTCTGGTCTCAAGGAGTTTATATTCTTCTACTTGGAGAGATGAAATTACTAATCTTCCATTTTGCTTTTGAGGAAATTGAGGCACAGGGGTCACATTATTTATCCCAAGTCAAATAGCTTGTTAGTGACAGAATCAGGACTAGAATCCAGGGCCAGTGGCCATTTGGGGTGTAGAAGATACTGTCACTACTCCACTTACTTCCCTCAAACCCCACCCTTTTAGGTGCTCCAAATAGCTATCAACTGCTGGCATGAGCACCTCTCTACCTAAAGGCTTTTCTGGAACCATGGAAGTCCGCTCTGTTTACCTGCATGGCAGATCAGAAATACCTGGGAATTAATATCCCTGGGAGCAATCCTCATCCAAACATGCACAAGAGATGGTGTGTAAACACACCAGCTCCTCCATACCCGGGGTGAGATCATGAAGCTTCTCTTTTGTATCATTTTCCTGCCCTCCTGAATAAGCTATTTGCCTTTGAATCCTCTCTCTAATGCTGAAGGAACTCAAACCATAAGAAAGGATGATATAAAAATTTAATATAAGAAACAACCAGATACTAATTCAAAGGGGCACATGCACCCCTATGTTTATGGCAACATTGTCTACCATAGCCAAACTATCGAAGCAGCCCAAGTGTCCGTCAGTTGATGATTGGATAAAGAAGAGGCAGTGTATATAAATACAATGGAATATTATTCAGCCATCAGAAAGAATGAAATCTTGTCATTTGCAACAACATGGATGGAGCTAGAGAGTATTACGCTAAGTGAACTGAGTCGGTCAGAGAAAGACAAATACCATTTGGTTTCACTCATATGTGGAATTTAAGAAACAAAACAAATGAGCAAAGATGGGGGAGAGAGAGGCAAACCAAAAAACAGGCTCTTACCCACAGAGAATAAACTGATGGTTACAAGAGAGGAGGTGGGTGGGGGGATGGGGGAAATAGGTGATAGGAATTAAGGAGGATACTTGTGATGTACAACGGGTGTTGTATAGAAGTGTGGAGTCACTATACTGTACACCTGAAACTAATATTACACTGTATGTTAATTAACTGGAATTTAAATACAAACTTAAAAAAAAAAAACAGAATTGTTCACAGAAATAGAACCATCATCTTAAAATTTATATGGAAGCACAAAAGACCCCAGTTAGCCAAGGCAATCCTGAGAAAGAAGAATAAAGGTAGAGGCATCATGCTTCCAGATTTCAAACTATATTACAAAGCTACAGTAATCAAAACAGTATGGTATTGGCATAGAAACAGACACGTAGATCAATGGGACAGAGTACAGAGCCCAGAAATAAACTCAAACATAGATAGTCAATTGATCTGTGTCAAAGGAGCCAAGAATATACACTGGGAAAGGGACAGTGCTCAACCACTGCCTATTAGCTGTTGACTTGGTGACTCCTTTCACTGTGTCCCTCAATGTTCAGTTCATTCAGTGCTTTCTAGTGGCAACTGGCTTAGATGGAGTAAGTCAGGGAACGCGTCCCTGGGCCCCTCGTGGGGGAGGTAACTGTAATTCAGCCTTCGCTGCCTTTCCACAGTGGTGGGATTATAGGAGAGAATGCTTTTGTTCCTGAGGCAAAACCACAGAGCTCTGCTTGGTTAATGCCCAGGAGCCCAACCCAGTGACATCACTGGGCAGGTTTGCCGAGCCTTATTCTCTCTGCAGAGTGGCTCACAGGACACCTGCTGGCCAGACTCTGGGCCCCCTGGTGTATCACCCCTTCCCTTCAATGTCCCCACCTGTGCACTGTCAGCAGCCTAGGCTCCCACACACTCACCAGCCAGGCTTCTCTCTGCAGTCTGGGCCAGAGGAGCTGAGTTTGGGACTCTGTCCCACCGTGACCTTGGACGGCTCTGTTGCTTGAAGGGATTCAGCATACAGACCCTCCACTCAGAAAGAGCCCTGACCTGGCAACATCTCTACACCCACATCCATCCTCCTTCATGATGGTGCCTGCACGGGGTGGACCTTTTCATTTCCAGGGAAAGAAAGATCTACAAGGAAAAATTGAAATATACAATCACAGTTATAAAGGAATTTGCAAACACGAAACCAGCCCTACAAGAAATATTGAAAGGGGTCCTCTAAGCAAAGAGAGAGCCTAAAAGTAACATAGACCAAAAAGGAACACAGACAATATACAGTAACAGTCACCTTACAGGCAATACAATGGCACTAAATTCATATCTTCCAATAGTTACCCTGAATGTAAATGGGCTAAATGCCCCAATCAAAAGACACAGGCTATCAGATTGGATAAAAAAACAAGACCCATCCATATGCTGTCTGCAAGAGACTCATTTTAGACCCAAAGACACCCCCACATTGAAAGTGAGCGGGTGGAAAACCATTTACCATGCTAGTGGACACCAAAAGAAAGCTGGGGTGGCAATCCTTGTATCAGACAAATTAGATTTTAAACCAAAGACTGTAATAAGAGATGAGGAGGGACACTATATCCTACTTAAAGGGTCTATCCAACAAGAAGACCTAACAACTGTAAATATCTATGCCCCTAACATGGGAGCAGCCAATTATATAAGGCAATTAAGAACACAAGCAAAGAAACACATCGACAACAATACAATAATAGTGGGGGACTTTAAAACCCCCCCTCATTGAAAAGGACAGATCATCTAGCAAAAGATCAACAAGGAAATAAAGACTTTAAATGACACACTGGACCAAATGGACTTCACAGATATATTCAGAACATTCCATCCCAAAGCAACGGAATACAAATTCTTCTCTAGTGCCCATGGAACATTCTCCAGAATAGATCACATCCCAGGTCACAAATCAGGTCTCAACCACTGCCAAAAGATTGGGATCATTCCCTGCATATTTTCGGACCACAATGCTTTGAAACTAGAACCCAATCACAAGAGGAAAGTCGGAAAGAACTCAAGTACATGGAGGCTAAAGAGCATCCTACTAAAGAATGAATGGGTCAACCACGAAATTAAAGAAGAATTAAAAAAAATCATGGAAACCAATGAAAATGAAAACACACCTGTTCAAAATCTTTGGGATGCAGCAAAGGCAGTCCTAAGAGGAAAGTATATAGCAATACAAGCCTTTCTCAAGAAACAAGAAAAGTCTCAAATACACAACCTAGCCCTACACCTAAAGGAGCTGGAGAAAGAACAGCAAATAAAGCCTAAATCCAGCAGGAGAAGAGAAATAATAAAGATCAGAGCAGAAATCAATGAAATAGAAACCAAAAGAACAGTAGAACAGATCAATGAAACTAGGAGCTGGTTCTTTGAAAGAATTAACCAGATTGATAAACCCCTGGCCAGACTTATCCAAAAGAAAAGAGAAATGACCCAAATAAATAAAATCATGAATGAAAGAGGAGAGATCACAACCAACACCAAAGAAATACAAACAATTCTAAGAACATATTATGAGCAACTATATGCCAGCAAATTAGATAATCTGGAAGAAATGGGTGCATTCCTAGAGATGTTTCAACTACCAAACTGAACCAGGAAGAAATAGAAAACCTGAACAGACCTATAACCACTAAAGAAATTGAAGCAATCATCAAAAATCTCCCAACAAACAAAAGCCCAGGGCCAGATGGTTTCCCAGGGGAATTCTACCAAACACTTCAAGAAGAATTAATACCTATTCTTCTGAAACTGTTCCAAAAAATAGAAATGGAAGGAAAACTTCCAAACTCCTTTTATGAGGCCACTGTTACCTTGATCCCAAAACCAGACAAAGACCCCATCAAAAAGGAAAATTACAAACCAATATCCTTGATAAACACAGATGCAAAAATTCTCACCAAAATACTAGCCAATAGGATCCAACAGTACATTAAAAGGATTATTCACCACGACCAAGTGGGATTTATCCCCGGGCTGCAAGGTTGGTTCAACAACTGCAAACCAATCAATATGATACAATACATTAATAAAAGAAAGAACAAGAACCATATGATCCTCTCAATAGATGCAGAAAAAGCATTTGACAAAGTACAGCATCCTTTCTTGATCAAAACTCTTCAGAGTATAGGCATAGAGGGTACATACCTCAATATCATAAAAACCATATATGAAAAACCCACAGCGAATATCATTCTCAATGCGGAAAAACTGAGAGCGTTCCCCCTAAGGTCAGGAACACGGTAGCGATGTCCACTCTCACCACTGCTATTCAACATAGTACTAAAAGTCCTAGCCACAGCAATCAGACAACAAAAAGAAATCAAAGGCATCCAAATCGGCAAAGAAGTCAAACTCTCACTCTTTGCAGATGATAGGGTACTTTATGTGGAAAACCCAAAAGACTCCACCCTAAAACTGCTAGAACACATACAGGAATTCAGTAAAGTGGCAGGATATAAAATCAATGCACAGAAATCAGTGGCACTCCTATACACCAACAACTGAAGGAGTCGATCCCATTACAATTGCACCCAAAACCATAAGATACCTAGGAATAAATCTCACCAAAGAGGCAAAGGATCTGTACTCAGAAAACTATAAAATACTCATGAAAGAAATTGAGGAAGACACAAAGAAATGGAAAAACGTTCCATGCTCATGGATTACAAGAACAAATATTGTGAAGGTGTCAATGCTACCTAGAGCAATCTACACATTCAGTGCAATTCTTATCAAAATACCATCCACTTTTTTCAAAGAAATGTAACAATACTAAAATTTGTATAGAACAGGAAAAGACCCCGAATAGCCAGAGGAATGTTGAAAAAGAAAAGCAAAGCTGGTGGCATCACAATTCCAGACTTCGAGCTCTATTACAAAGCTGTCATCCTCAAGACAGCATGGTACTGGCACAAAAACAGACACATAGATCAATGGAACAGAATCGAGAGCCCAGAAATGGACCCTCAACTTTATGGTCAACTAATCTTAGACAAAGCAGGAAAGAATGTCCAGTGGAAAAAAGACAGTCTCTTCAACAAATGGTGTTGGGAAAATTGGACAGCCACATGCAGAAGAATGAAACTGGACCTGTTCTCCTAAAGGAGAACACAGGCAGCAACCTCTTCGACCTCAGCCGCAGCAACTTCTTCCTAGAAACATTGCCAAAGGCAAGGGAAGCAAGGGCAAAAATGAACTATTGGGACTTCATCAAGCTAAAAAGCTTTTACACAACGAAAGAAACAGTCCACAAAACCAAAAGACAACCGAAAGAATGGGAGAATATATTTGCAAATGACATATCAGATAAAGGGCTAGTATCCAAAATCTAGTTAGGAAATGACAGATGTTGGCGAGGATGCAAAGAAAGGGGAACCCTCCTACACTGTTGGTGGGAATGCAAGCTGGTGCAACCACTCTGGAAAACAGTATGGAGGTTCTTCAAAAAGTTGAAAATAGAGCTACCATACAACCCAGCAATTGCACTACTGGGTATTTACCCCAAAGATATAAATGTAGGGATCAAAGGGGTATGTGCACCGCAATGTTTATAGCAGCAATGTCCACAATAGCCAAACTGTGGAAAGAGTCAAGATGTCCATCGACAGATGAATGGATAAAGAAGATGCGGTATATACAATGGAATATTATGCAGCCATCAAAAGGAATGAAATCTTGCCATTTGCAACAACATGGATAGAACTGGAGGGTATTATGCTGAGCCAAATAAGCCAACCAGAGAAAGACATGTATCATATGACCTCACTGATATGAGGAATTCTTAATCTCAGGAAACAAACTGAGGGTTGCTGGAGTGGTGGGGGGTGGGAGGGATGGTGTGGCTGGGTGATAGACATTGGGGAGGGTATGTGCAATGATGAGTGCTTTGAATTGTGTAAGACGTTGAATCACAGACCTGTACCTCTGAAACAAATAATACATTATATGTTAAATAGAAGAAGAAGATAGCAGGAAGGGAAGAATGAAGGGGGGAAAATCGGAGGGGGAGAGACACCATTAGAGACGATGGACTCTGAAAAACAAACTGAAGGTTGTAGAGGGGAGGGGGCGGAGGGATGGGTTAGCCTGGTGATGGGTATTAAGGAGGGCAGGTTCTGCATGGAGCGCTGGGCATTATAGGCAAACAATGAGTCATGGAACACTACATCAAAAACTAATGATGTAATGTATGGTGATTAACATAATAATAAAAAAACTAATGATGTAATGTATGGTGATTAACATAACATAATAAAATTTAAAAATAAAAGTGAAAGCTTAAAAAAATTTTTTTTAAAAATCACAGTATGACTGATAAAAATAGAATATATGGAAGATGCCATTTGCCTAAAGGAAAACAGAATCAGATCAACCTGAACAGTCTGGGAAGAACCCAGAGCTAGGCATCAGAAGACCATTAAGAGCTCTCCGATATACAAGGGAGAGCATTATTACTGACTGAGGGAGTAGCAGGGGCAAAGGTTGGAGGTGGGGCAAAGCACAGCATGTTTGGGGAACTGCAGGCACAGTGAGCAGAAAGTAGGTCCCAAGTGAGATGCACTCTGAGCTTTTGGCCATTGATGAGCCCCGAATTTGGTGGGAAGAGCTGAGCTGGATGCCATCATAGTTCCCTGGAGAAAAATCACAAATCTCCAAGAACAAGCATCCCAAACTCAAGCAAGAGAGTACATGAAATAATCAGGTATTAAGCAGGAGGTTTCTTTTTAATTAAGCCCACAGAAGTTGGTATTACATGACAGGCCATCCCCTCCAGGGGTCAACATCCCAGGTTTGCATCCTCTTCCCCAGAGAACATAGCTGGACCAAGATCATGGGGGAAGCCCGGGGCTGGGTGAGAATCTGTGGTGGGGTGATGGGTTGCCACAGTAACAGCAGGGCCAGCCATGGGTGGTCAAACCCTGGATGAAATAGAGATCAAAGTTATTGGATCCAGGCCAGGGACCTTCATGAATAATGAGAGGCGAAGACTGAACTCACAGGAGAGAAGGTGGGTATCCGGAGATGGACAGGCAGTGGGTGGGCCAGAGAAGCGTGGTTAGCATGAATTTAGAGGCCAAGGGGGAAGGAAGCCCAGGACCAGGTGAAGCAGAGGAGCATACTTGGATGGAGGTGAAATGCAGCTGTCCTGGGTGAGGCTAGGCTTGCGGAGCACCCCACAAAGAATGTGCTCACCATTGGGCCCCGGAAGGACTGGCCTTTGGGGCAGCTGACCAGGGGTGTGTTTCCGCTCACCTCCTCTCCATGCCTTGGTTCCAAGCTCCTTGGCAGCAGGGGCTGTCTTCTCCATCCCAAACATAGACCCTCAGCTCCCCGAACCCAGCAGGCATTCAGCCAGGGTGTGCGGTATGGATTCCTTTAGCTCCAGGCTCTGAGACTCAAAGACGCATTGGCATAATGACAGGCCACCTTCTCCAGGGGACTGGGCTATGACAGCCCTCTGCCCACTTAGCCGTAAATTTCTATTGGCCTCACAGCCTTGAGAAGGGCTCGGACATATGGAGGTGGAAACATATTAATCCAAGGTCTACACGAATTGGATCTAATAAACACAGCCTTGGGCTCCCCCTTCCTGCTACTTTCCACTGACCTAATAATTGCAATTTATGTGGCAGGGAAAGTGCACAGTATCCGAACGATTTGTTTTGCTGAATTTAAAGAAAACACCCACAGATCATACCAATATGAAAGTGTTATTTTTCCCAATGAGCTACATGGCAAAAAGCTAAGGATAAAAATTCTTTTCAAAGAGACTGTCCCACCCAGTCATTATGGTATCTCTCAGGCCCCGGGCAGGAGTGGAAAACAGGACACACCGGCAGGAGACATGCTGGCTTCCCTATCAGGTCTGTTTTCCACAGACAGGGCTGTAGCACAGATCAGGTGACCCACTGTAGTGGGGAGATAAAAAGTGTTCTTTAAATCCAAAGCGGATCAAGGCTGCTTTTGCCTTCTGCAGGCAACATGATTCATTTCGATGGTAGGCTGAGAGGATGGAGCTCCTCCTGCTTCAATTTCTGCTGAGCACCAAGACAATAGATGTCCAACATCAAACTGCCCGTGAAATGGATCACCAAATGCAGAATTTGCAAAGGTCAGATGAGAACCCCATTCTCAGCTTGAGAACTTCCTTATCTCCATGAGTACAAACAGGCACCTCTTTAGGGCAGCTGTGATGCGAACCCCACCTCCCTCCCAAAGAGTGAGGTGCAGGGGTGGGGAGGAAGGACTTCACAGGGGGTGGGGGACAGGGTTTTATGGAGAGTTCGGTATGTGGCCCCAACAGCTACGGGGGGGGGGTTAGGCTCCGACTCCCACAAGGCAAATCTAGAGGTCCAAGTTGTGCTAACAGGATCGGCCCACCCTCCCCCAGAGCAAAGGAGGTGTGAGCTCTTCCCAAGAATGGATGTGGGCCCTATGGGAGAGGAAGCTAGCAGGGATGTCTTGGGGCTGTTAGGACCACCCAGGGTGCTAGAGACATCTCTGCAGCAAGAAGTTGGAGGTTAAGACCATAGGAGGTGTCTCAAGCCACCATCCAAAATAAGAAAGTGAAGTCCTACTCAAAGAAACCAGTCAAGAGACCCACTGGGGAAGCTCTGAAGAGCCTTGCCAATCCCAACACAAGTCAGCTCCATGCATCTGCCAGACCCCGAGGGCAGAGAGCTCCCAGCAGAGCCAGCTGGGATGAGATGCGTCCCTCTCTCCACCTGCACCTCCACCTTCCTGCTCTGGAGCGTCTGAAACAGACTGGACAGAGAAGTGAAGAAAAATCCACTTGCATCCCCTGAAACAGGGCCAAGCTGGGAGGGAAGAGAATAGGCACCTCCAAATTGAGCTGCTCACTTGGACTGGGCATTCTAATTACAGAACTGAAACATAAGCATCCACGCGACAGTCTGTTACCCCAGCCTGGACAGAGAAGGGGTGGGCCTGGCACAGTCGCACCCTGGGGCCAGGCAAAATTACCACCACTTCACAACCTTTAGAGGCAAGCAGGAGGCAAAGACACAGCTGCGTTTGCCCACCAGCCATGCATACCACATGCTGGTGACAGTATTAATGGGGACTAATTCTCCGCTCCCCTTGCAGAGACTGGGAGCAGAGACATGGGCTCCAAAATCCACTGGAGTCCCCACTGCCACGGATGCAAAACCATTGCTGAACACAAGGTTGCAGAGAAGCTGCATCCCTGGCTCTGTGTAGCTAGGGAGCCTTGCTACCAGGTGCAAGTGAGCAGGAAGGATGTGTTCACCTTCCCCGTCTGCTCCTGTGGACACTGAGCGTGGACTCTCCCACACTCCGTCCCCTTCTCACCAACAATTCCATGCACCCAGGGCTGGGGCACCAGAGGCGGGGAACTTGGGTCCCTAAATCAGTGCATAGAGTGGAGCTGGACTCCCCATCCCCAGAGCCATTACAGAAGAGAGGAATATGTTTCTCTTTTTGAGACTTTGCACCGTGGCTTACTTTGTTATAGCAGCTTTGTCTTTACCGTTATGAATACAAGGGGAAGCTGTCAAATCCAGAGAAAGCACGTGTTGTCTAGCCCATCAATGAAATATCGGATTTGCAAAGAAAGATCCAGAGTTGACTTCTGGGGTCGGGACTACTAAATTGCTCTACACAATGAAGTCGGAGTGCTTTCTGGCATGGCCGATGATGGGAAGCGGCAGTAGACACAGGGAAAACCAAACACAGAGGTCAGTTGGATTTTGAGTGGTTGAAAAAGCTGAGGAGCCTTTTTTAAGAAAAAGAAGTCTAATATTCAGTGTTGAATTAACTATTATGTGAAGCTTGACGTAACCTCCCTCGATATTACCCCTGAATTTCCAATAAAAATCTACCACACAGAGCTGCTTTGTGTGTGTGTGGTTTGTTTTGCTTATGCTACATTAGGACAATAAGGAAATATAGGAATTATGGAAGTTTTCAAATATATATGAAGGAAAATAACGAAGCTCCAGCTAGCCATCACTCAGCTTCCACAACTATCGGCCCTTGGACGATCTTGTTTCACCTCTATCCTCACCCATTTTTTCCCTCCTCAGGCTATTTTGAAGCAAATCTTTCTTGATAGAAGTACTCAACACCACTTATGAGGTGGTCTTGGCTAAAGCTGTAATCCAGTCAACTCTTTCGATGATTTGATTTCTTTTTGGCAAGACCATTTCCTAAATGGTGTTGAAAACTTTCATTGGGAGACATGTAATATCCAGCTGTTTCTCATTTTATGATACCAGTACCATTGATGATCACTGCCTACACCATTATTTCATTAGTGGTTGCAAAATAGCGGTATTCTAATTTGGTTGTTCCTTCTGCATCTATTAGCTTCTATAAGGAGAAACTTCCCTTTGTCAACTACTTGGTTACTCTGAGGTTTGGTCAGTAAGGTACGGGCAGGATTAAGAGTGTTACTTTCCCTTTATTTGCCAACTTTTGAAATAACGAATAGTTTAGAAAAAAGCTAAATCCAAAGGTTATAAATGAGGTCTTTTTATTATTATTATTATTATCATAATTATTATGTACTCCTATATTTAAATAAATTTAATGTGTTCAATATAATACAGTTATTATTTTTATCGATGGTCAAATTGCCCCACATTAACCAGTAGGAGCCCTTCTGACAGGACCCAATAGTCTTGGAGAGTTTGTTTGCATGCAAGGGAATAAATAAGACAGATCGGTTTCACACATTTGGGTCAAGGCCAGGGCAGAAATAATGGAGCAGTTTCAAAAAGCACAGCAGAAAATGATAATTTGGCAAAGCCAGAATGCTCGTGAGAAATAACTAGAAACAAGTGTAAATAGGAATTCACAAAAACCTTGGTGAAGGCACTGGACTTCCCACAGGGCATGAGATGGAAGACGGAGCCAATCTTATCTAGATAATATAGGGAACGGTGCCCGCTGGCAACATCTGGCTTATGCACATGCTGTGGTAACTGATATTTTCCTTCCAAGCTTTGGCAATCCTCGTACCAGTGCCTTTATCCTCTTGGCCTGTCCTCCGGTGTCCACCAACATCAATGTCTAACATCTTTTCCAGAAAGCATCTAGTCATTGTCAGTGAGAGATATACATGTTGATCCTCTGTTTTACATTCTTGCTTAATTAATGAGTGTGCCCTGATAACTCTGCTAAGTGGCCAAAACGAACAGTCACCCTTCAGGGACACAAGATTCTCAAAGCCGCTTGGCAAAGTGGTAAAGTTGAGAATCATTCCTCTTGAATTCTAGTCTAAGGCTGCCAATAAGTAACCGTGTATGCTGGAAACACACTTCCTGTCTGTGGGCCTGTGTCCCTGCCTGTCTCAGGGGATGAGAGTCATGGAGTCAAAGGTACTTTTCATTGGGACATTCTGTGATGTGGGTGAAGAAACTTTGAGAGGTAAAGAGCATCATGTAAGCAGATATACTTAACTACACAACATCATTTGATTTTTTTTTTTAAGTGCATTACTGGAGAATTTATAGAGGATTCTTTGGGTAATACAGGGTTTATTTATTGAATATACATCCTCCAGAGCACCAGAAAGGAATATTTGAATCTAAATTGAAGCATCTGATAACCAAAGTACATGGTCTATTAACATGCAAAAGTCCTTTTAGGATGCAGGCTTGCTCAACGGAAACACTGCAGAATGGCTTAAACAGGAGTTATGATTAAATAATCATTTGCTTCCCACTTAGATCTACCCAGTAAAACTCCAGTTCTTTGAGTTGTCTCGTGTCTTCAGGGATCCAAACACAAAAGTGAGCATTTTTTTCATATTTTTTCATAAATGAATTGGTCTCAAATGACTACTTTCCATACTGTTCTCCACAGCAGGTGCATTGTTTTATATTCCCACCAACAGTTTTCCATGTTTTCCACATCTTCACCAACATTGCTTAATTTTACTTTTATAATGACTATCCTAACAGGTACACGGCAGTACCACATTTAGGTTTTAATTTGCATTTCCCTGATGATGAGTGATATGGAGCACCTTCTCACATACCTGTTGTCCATCTCTATGTCTTCTTTGGAGAAATATCTCTTCAGAGCCTTTGCCCATTTTTGATTGAATTGTTTTGGGTTTTTTGTTGTTGAATTGCAGGAATTCCTTAAATCTTGGCGATTAACTCCTTAGCAGATGTACGGTTTGCAAATATCTTTTCCCATTCCATCAGTTGCCTTTTCACTCTGTTGATTGTTTCTTTGTTCGGCAGAAATTTTTTATTTTATATAGTCCCACTTGTCCCAATTTTTGCTTTGGTTTCTTGGGCTTTTGGTGTCATATGCAAGAAATCACTGCTGAGGCCAACATCATGAAGTATTCCCGTTTTCAGAACTTGTAGGAGTTTTAGAGTTTCAGGTCATATATTTAAGTCTTTAATCCATTTTGAGTTGATTTTTGTGTGTGATATAAGGTCCAATTCCATGCCCTTGTATGTAGATATCCAGTTTTCCCAAAATGACTTATTGAAGAAACTACCCTTTCCCAATTGTGTATTCTTGGCACCCTTCAAGATGGAGTCTTATACAATGTAATACAATCATGGAAGTAACATCATTCATCCTTGCGATATTCTACTGATTAAAAGCAAATCAGAGGCCCCACTCATACTCAAAGGGAGTGGATTATACAAAAAGGGGGACACCAGGAAGCAGGGATTACTGACCCCCATCCTAGAATCCGTCCTTCATAGAGTCTTCAATACTCCTTTCTCAATAATCAACAGAATGAGTACACAGTTAATCATCAAATATATAGAAGAATTGGACAGCGTCAACCAACAGGCTCTAATTGATATAAAGAGAACATTTCATTCAACAACACCAGAATATATAGGGGGGTGGAGCAAGATGGCGGAGGAGTAGGAGACCTGGATTTCGTCTGGTCTCAGGAATTCAGCTGAATAGGGATCAAACCATTCTGAACACCTACGAACTCAACAGGAGATCAAAGAAGAGAGTAGCAACAACTCTCTGAACAGAGAAGCGAGCACTTACTGGAAGGTAGGACGTGCAGAGAAGTGAATCCGAGGCGATATTCGGGAGGATAGACAGCGGGGGAGGGGGCCTCCATCGGCCGATTCTGGCAAGTGATAGAGCCGCGGAGCACAAAATCAGAACTTTTAGAAGTCGGCTCCGCTGAGGGACGTCGCTCCAGTGCCTAAGCTGGGGGTGGAACCCTAACGGGACGGTGTGGTCTCAGGATCCTCGGGGTCAAGAAAGACCGGGGGTGCCTGAGTGAGGCAGAGCTCCCAGGTATCGGAGCGGGGAAGCCGGCTGCAGAGACGGAGCTGAGGCACGGGCTCTCAGCTCGGGGTTGCCATAAACTGTGATCCGCGGCCCAGTCGGGCCACTGCTCCTCCAGCAGGGACCCAACAAGCGGCAGAGCCGGGGAGACTCCCCTTCTTCCCCCGGGAGGAGTGGTGCGGGAGCGCACCACAGGGATCTGCTAGGTTTGGAGACTCCACACAGGGTCGGGAGCCAGAGATAGAAACACTCGGTCACAGGCCGGGTGAGCACGGAGTGCAGCCGGAGACCGGGCAGACTGGAGTGACTGCTTTTCTCTGGGGGCGCACTGAGGGGTGGGGCCCCGAGTTCTTGGCTCCTCTGGGCAGAGATGGGGAGGCCACCATTTTCACTCTGGTCCTCCAGAGCTGTACCGAGAGCTTGCAGGGAACAAAATCTCCCGAGAGCAAACCCGAGCAGATTGCTTAGCCTGGACCGACAAGGGCGGGGCAATTCCGCCTCCAATCAGAAGGAAGATCAGCACGAACAGCCAGCAAGCCAAGACCAAGTTTACCGATCAAGGAGAACGGGAGAACTCCAACGCTACGGGAATACTTCACATAGAATTCATGGCTTTTTTACCATGATTCATTAGTTTTTCAAAGTTAACTTTTTTAACTGTTTTTTTTTTATTTTTCCTTTTTCCCTTTTTCAACCAACATTTTATCAATCCCTTTTTTAAAAAACATTTTTTATTTTTCATTTTTACAGTCATATTTTATCGCTTCATAGTAGTTACCCTTCTTTTTGGCATATATATATAAGTTTTTCTCTCTTTAAAATTTTGAGATACAGTTTCTTCTAACAGATCAAAATATACCCTAAATCACTAGTGTATGGCTTTGTTCTAGTCTCCTGCCTGATCATATTCTCTCCCCTTTTTTTTTCTTTTCTCTTTTTTTAAAACTTCTTTCTTTTTTCAAACAACTTCTTATCAATTCCTTTTATAAAATCTTTTATAATTTTCATCTTTACAGTCATCTTCCATCCCTTCATTGTATCAACCCTTATTTTGTACATATATAAATCTTTCTTCCTTTAAAATTTTAGGAGGCACTTTCTTCTAACAGACCAAAATATGCCCGAAATCTAGTGTGTGGCACTGATCTATGCACCAGCCTGATCATATTTGATCATATTCTGTTTTTTTGTTTGTTTTGTTCTGTTTTTGTTTGTTTTTATCTTTTTCACTTTTTTTTTCCTCTTTCTTTTTTCTTTCTTTCCCTTTCTTTTCCCCTGGTTTCAGGTCCCTTCTGATTTGTATAGAGTACATTTGCTGGGGACGTTGTTAACCTGTTATCATTTTGTTCTCTCATTCATCTATTCTCCTCTGGACAAAATGACAAGACGAAAAAAATCACCTCAACAAAAAGAACAAGAGGTAGTACCGTCTGCCAGAGACCTACTCAATACAGATATTAGTACAATGTCAAACCTAGAGTTCAGAATCATGACGTTAAAGATACTAGCTGGGCTTGAAAAAAGCGTGGAAGTTATTAGAGAAACCCTTTCTGGGGAAATAAAAGAACTAAAATCTAACCAAGTCGAAATCAAAAAGGCTATTACTGAGGTGCAATCAAAAAAGGGGGCACTAACTGCTAGGATCAATGAGGCAGAAGAGAGAATCAGTGATATAGAAAACCAAATGATGGAAAATAAAGAGGCTGAGAAAAAGAGAGAGAAACAACTACAGGATCACGAGGGCAGAATTCGAGAGATAAGCGATACGATAAGAAAAAACAACATTAGAATAATTGGGATTCCAGAAGAAGAAGAAAGAGGGAGGGGGCAGAAGGTATATTGGAGCAAATAATAGCAGAGAACTTCCCTAATGTGGGGAAGGAAACAGGCATCAACATCCAGGAGGCACAGAGAACACCTCTCAAAATCAATAAAAATACGTCAACACCCCGACATCTAATAGTAAAACTTACGAGTCTCAGAGACAAAGAGAAAATCCTGAAAGCAGCTTGGGAGAAAAGATATGTAACCTACAATGGTAGAAATATTACACTGGCAACGGACCTATCCACAGAGACCTGGCAGGCCAGAAAGGACTGGCATGATATATTCAGAGCACTAAATGAGAAGAATATGCAGCCAAGAATACTATATCCAGCTAGGCTGTCATTGAAAATAGAAGGAGAGATAAAAAGCTTCCAGGACAAACAAAAACTAAAGGAATTTGCAAACACAAAACCAGCCCTACAAGAAATATTGAAAGGGGTCCTCTAAGCAAAGAGAGAGCCTAAAAGCAGCATAGATCAGAAAGGAACACAGACAATATACAGTAACAGTCACCTTACAGGCAATACAATGGCACTAAATTCATATCTTTCAAGAGTTACCCTGAATGTAAATGGGCTAAACGCCACAATCAAAAGACACAGGCTATCAGATTGCATTAAAAAACAAGACCCATCCATATGCTGTCTGCAAGAGACTCATTTTAGACCCAAAGACACCCCCACATTGAAAGTGAGGGGGTGGAAAACCATTTACCATGCTAATGAACACCAAAAGAAACCTGGGGTGGCAATCCTTATATCAGACAAATTAGATTTTAAAACAAGGACTGTAATAAGAGATGAAGAAGGACACTATATCCTACTTAAAGGGTCCATCCAACAAGAAGACCTAACAACTGTAAATATCTATGCCCCTAACATGGGAGCAGCCAATTTTATAAGGAAATTAATAACAAAAGCAGAGGAACACATTGACAACAATACAATAATAGTGGGGGACTTTAACACCCCCCCCTGACTGAAATGGATGGATCATCAAAGCAAAAGATCAACAAGGAAATACAGACTTTAAATGACACAATGGACCAAATGGACTTCACAGACATATTCAGAACATTCCATCCCAAAGCAACAGAATACACATTCTTCTCTTGTACCCATGGAACATTCTCCAGAATTGACCACATCTTAGCTCACAAATCAGGTCTCAAGCAGTACCAAAATATTGGGATTATTCCCTGCATATTTTCAGAGCACAATGCTTTGAAACTAGAACTCAATCACAAGAGGAAAGTCGGAAAGAATTCAAATACATGGAGGCTAAAGAGCATCCTACTAAAGAATGAATGAGTCAACCAGGAAATTAAAGAAGAATTAAAAAAATTCATGGAATCCAATGAAAATGAGAACACAACTGTTCAAAATCTTTGGGATACAGCAAAGGCAGTCCTAAGAGGAAAGTATACAGCAATACAAGCCTTTCTCAAGAAACAAGAAAGGTCTCAAATACACAACCTAACCTTACACCTAAAGGAGCTAGAGAAAAAACAGCAAATAAAGCCTAAACCCAGCAGGAGAAGAGAAATAATAAAGATCAGAGCAGAAATCAATGAAATGGAAACCAAAAGAACAGTAGAACAGATCAACAAAACTAGGAGCTGGTTCTTTAAAAGAATTAACAAGATTGATAAACCCCTGGCCAGACTTATCAAAAAGAAAAGAGAAATGACCCAAGTCAACAAAATCATGAATGAAAGAGGAGAGATCACAACCAACACCAAAGAAATACAAACAATTCTAAGAACATATTATGAGCAACTCTATGCCAGCAAATTAGATAACCTGGAAGAAATGGATGCATTCCTAGAGATGTATCAACTACCAAAATTGAACCAGGAAGAAATAGAAAACCTGAAGAGACCTATAACCACTAAGGAAATTGAAGCAATCAACAAAAATCTCCCAACAAACAAAAGCCCGGGGCCAGATGGCTTCCCAGGGGAATTCTACCAAACACTTCAAGAAGAATTAATACCTATTCTCCTGAAACTGTTCCAAAAAATAGAAATGGAAGAAAAACTTCCAAACTCCTTTTATGGGCCCACCATTACCTTGATCCCAAAACCAGACAAAGACCCCATCAAAAAGGAGAATTACAGACCAATATCCCTGATGAACATGGATGCAAACATTCTCACCAAAATACTAGCCAATAGGATCCAACAGTACATTAAAAGGATTATTCACCACGACCAAGTGGGATTTATCCCTGGGCTGCAAGGTTGGTTCAACATCCACAAATAAATCAATGTGATACAATACATTAACAAAAGAAAGAAAAAGAATCATATGATCCTCTCAATGGATCTCCTTTTTCTGCATCTGCAGAAAAAGCATTTGACAAAGTACAGCATCCTTTCTTGATCAAACCTCTTCAGAGTATAGGGATAGGGGTACCTACCTCAATATCATAAAAGCCATCTATGAAAAACCTACAGCGAATATCATTCTCAATGCGGAAAAGCTGACAGCTTTCTCCCTAAGGTCAGGAACACGGCAGGGATGTCCACTATCACCACTCCTATTCAACATAGTACTAGAAGTCCTAGCCACAGCAATCAGACAACAAAAAGAAATCAAACGCATCCAAATCGGCAAAGAGGAAGTCAAACTCTCACTCTTTGTAGATGATAGGATACTTTATGTGAAAAACCCAAAAGACTCCACCCCAAAACTGCTAGAACTCATACAGGAATTGAGTCAAGTGGCAGGATGTAAAATCAATGCACAGAAATCAGTGGCATTCCTATACACCAACAACAAGACAGAAGAGAGAGAATTGAAGGAGTCGATCCCATTTACAATTGCACCCAAAACCATAAGATACCTAGGAATAAATCTAACCAAAGAGGCAAAGGATCTGTACTCAGAAAACTATAAAATACTCATGAAAGAAATTGAGGAAGACACAAAGAAATGGAAAAACGTTCCATGCTCATGGATTGGAAGAACAAACATTGTGAAGATGGCAATGCTACCTAGAGCAATCTACACATGCAATGCAATCCCCATCAACATAGCATCCACTTTTTTCAAAGAAATGGAACAAATAATCCTAAAATTTCTTTGGAACCAGAAGAGACCCGAATAGCCAGAGGAATACTGAGAAAGAAAAGCAAAGCTGGCGGCATCACAATTCCAGACTTCCAGCTCTATTACAAAGCTGTCATCATCAAGACAGTATGGTACTGACACAAAAACAGACACACAGATCAATGGAACAGAATCGAGAGCCCAGAAATGGACCCTCAACTCTATGGTCAACTCATCTTTGACAAAGCAGGAAGGAATGTCCAATGGCAAAAAGACAGTCTCTTCAACAAATGGTGTTGGGAAAATTGGACAGCCACATGCAGAAGAATGAAACTGGACCATTTCCTTACACCACACACAAAAATAGACTCCAAACGGTTGAAAGACCTAAACGTGACACAGGAGTCCATCAAAATCCTAAAGGAGAAAACAGGTAGCAACCTCTTTGACCTCAGTCTCAGCACCTTCTTCCTAGAAACATCGCCAAAGGCAAGGGAAGCAAGGGCAAAAATGAACTATTGGGATTTCATCAAGATAAAAAGCTTTTGCACAACAAAAGAAACAGTCCACAAAACCAAAAGACAACCGACAGAATGGGAGAAAATATTTGCAAATGACATATCAGATAAAGGGCTAGTATCCAAAATCTAGAAACACCTTATCAAACTCAACACCCAAAGAACAAAAAATCCAATCAAGAAATGGGCAGAAGACGTGAACAGACATTTGTCCAAAGAAGACATCCAAATGGCCAATAGACACATGAAAAAGTGCTCAACATCGCTCGGCATCAGGGAAATCCAAATCAAAACCTCAATGAGATACCACCTCACACCAGTCAGAACGGCTAAAATTAACAAGTCAGGGAACGATAGATGTTGGCGGGGATGTGGAGAAAGGGGAACCCTCCTACACTGTTGGTGGGAACGGAAGCTGGTGCAACCACTCTGGAAAACAGTATGGAGGTTCCTCAAACAGTTGAAAATAGAGCTACCATACGATCCAGCAATTGCACTACTGGGTATTTACCCCAAAGATACAAATGTAGGGACCCGAAGGGGTACGTGCCCCCCAATGTTTATAGCATTAATGTCCACAATAGCCAAACTGTGGAAAGAGTCAAGATGTCCATCGACAGATGAATGGATAAAGAAGATGTGGTATATATACACAATGGAATATTATGTAGCCATCAAAAGGAATGAGATCTTGCCATTTGAACGACGTGGATGGAACTGGAGGGTGTTATGCTGAGTGAAATAAGTCAATCAGAGAAAGACATGTATCATATGACCTCACTGATATGAGGAATTCTTAATCTCAGGAAACAAACTGAGGGTTGCTGGAGTGGTGGGGGGTGGGAGGGATGGGGTGGCTGGGTGATAGACATTGGGGAGGGTATGTGCTATGGTGAGCACTGTGAATTGTGCAAGACTGTTGAATCACAGATCTGTACCTCTGAAACAAATAATGCAATATATGTTAAGAAAAAAAAAAGAAGAAGAAGATAGCAGGAGGGGAAGAATGAAGGGGAGTAAGTTGGAGGGGGAGAGGAACCATGAGAGCCGATGGACTCTGAAAAACAAACTGAGGGTTCTAGAGGGGAGGGGGGGAGGGGGATGGGTTAGCCTGGTGATGGGTATTAGAGAGGGCACATTCTGCATGGAGCACTGGGTGTTATGCACAAACAATGAATCATGGAACACTACATCAAAAGCTAATGATGTAATGTATGGTGATCAGCATAACAATAAAAAATTTTTAAAAAATAACAAAAACACCAGAATATATATTCTTCCCAAGTACACATGAAATATTCACCAATATAAACAATATTCTGGGTCTTAAAACAAATTTTAACAAATTTTAAAGAATTGAAATCATACATAAATACTATCTGACAATAAAGGAATGAAACTAAAATTGAATTTACATTGATAACTGAAAAATATTTAAACATTTGGAAATTGAACAACATACTTCTGAATAATCTATGGATTAAAGAGGAAGTCCTAAGGCAAATTAGAAAATATTTTGAACTAAATGAAAATGCAGATCTGCATTTTCAAATGTGGTTAAATGCAGCTAAAGTAGTACTTAAGGGAAATTTAGAGTTATTAATTAGCTTATATAAAAAAAGAAATGTCTCAAAACAACAGTCTAAGCTTCCAATAAAATCAATAAAATTGAGAAAAATGATAGGAAAAAAAATCCGTAGAGTCAAAACCTGACTCTTTGAAAAGATTCCCCAAAAATGGGTAAACGTTTAGTGAGATAGAAAAAGAGAGAAAAAATAGAAATTACCAATATAAGGCTTGAAAAATGGGGTATCACTACAGATCCCACATAAGTTAAAAATATGATAAGGGAAAAAAATATATGCTAAGGGAATACCACAAACAGTTCCACGGACATAAATTCGACAGTAGAAATCAACCAATGTCTTGAAAATCAAAACTACTAAATTCATCCAAAATGAAATAAATAATCTGAACTCTCCTATGACTATACAAGAAAGTGAATTCATGAGTGCCTGGGTGGCTCAGTCAGTTAAGCAACTGCCTTCGGCTCAGGTCATGATCCCAGGGTCCTGGAATCCTCAGGGTCCTGCAACCGACTCCTTGCTGAGCAGGGAGGCTGCTTCTCCCTCTGCCTGCTTCTCCCTCTGCCCACCTCTCCCCCTGCTTGTGCACACTCTCTCTCTCTCTCAACCTCTGTCTCTCTCTCTCTCTGTCAAACAAATTAAAAAAAAAAGAAAGAAAGTGAATTCATACTTTAAAAATTCCTGAAAAAGAAATCTCCAGGCCAGATGTTTTCATAGGAAATTCTACCAAATCTTTAAGATGAAATAACATCAATCTCTTCCAGAACAGAATTTGACTTATTTTAAGAGCCCAGCATTAACCTTATCACAGAACCAAATATAATACAAGAAAATAAAAAAACAGAACAGAATGCCTCATAAACATACATGCAAATATCTATAACAAAATTTTAGCAAACTGAAGCCAGCAATATATAAAAATAATAATATACCATGACCAAATGGAGTTTATCCTAGAACATGAGGCTGGTTCAATATTCAAGAATCACTTATTGTAATACACCGTATTACTAGTCTAAAAAAGAAAACTCTCATGATCAACTCAATCGATGCAAAAAAATCATTTGACAAAATTTAGTACTCATTCATGATAAAATGTCTCCATGCACTAGGAATAGAAGAGACCTTCTCAGTCTAATAAAGGATATCTACAAAAACCTACAGCTAACGTCATATGTAGTGGTGTAAAGCTAAATATTTTTATCCTAAAATTGGGAACAAGGCAAGAATGTCTACGCTCTCCACTCTTATTAAAAATTGTACTGGAAGTCCTAGCCAGAACATTAATAAGAGTGGGAAAAAGTATACATATTAAAAAGAAAGAGAGAAAACTATTCATATTCACAGACAACATAATTATATACATAGAAAATTTCAAAGAACAACAACAACAAAAGACTAGGACCTAGGGTTTATAAATAAGGTTAATAAGCAAATGTCAGCCTAGAGCTCTTCAGTGAGTTTTTGCCAAGTTACAGGATACAAGGTCAACATTTTAAAAAATCAGTTATATTCTTTGGAAACAGAACATAAAAAAAATACCATTTACAACAACTCCAAGAAAATTAAACTAAATATATCTTTAACAAAACTTCATAGCATCTGTATCCTGAAAATTACAAACCATTGATGACAGAAACTGAAGAGGACCTAAATAAATGGAGATACATACTATATCCATGGATTGGAAGACTCAACATATTAAAGATGTCAATTCGTCCCAAATTATTTATAGGTTTAATGCAATTTCTACAGAACTCCAAGCCTAATTTTTCATAGATACAGACAAGACTACTCTAAATGTATATGAAAAGGCAAAGAAACTAAAATAGCCAAAAGTATTTTGAAAAAGAAGAATAAGGTCATGAGATTCAAACTCCTCAATTTTAAGACCTAGTATAAAGGTACAGTAATCAAGAAAGTGTGATATTGGGGAAGGAATAGACAGATGGGTCAATAGAACATAAGAGACACTCCAGAAATAGACTCAATGAATATGGCAAATTGATTTTTGACAAAGATTCAAAGAAGATTCGCTGGAGAAAAAATAGTTTTTTCAACAAATAATGTTGGAACAACTGGATGTTCATATGAAGAAGAAGAAGAAGAAGAAGAAGAAGAAGAAGAAGAAGAAGAAGAAGAAGAAGAAGCAGAAGCAGAAGCAGAAGAAGAAGAAGAAGAAGAAACAAAGAAAAAAAGGAAAAAGAAAGAAACTTGACCTAAACTTGACATCATATGTAAAAATTAATCAAAATGGATCATAAATATAAACTTAAACTATAAAACTTTAAAAGAAAAAATAGGAGAAAATTGGCATGATCACAAGTTAGGCAAAGAATTTGTAGACATGACACCAAAAGCACAGTTTATAAAAAATAAATTGATAAATTGGACTTCATCAAAATTAAAAACTTCTATAATTTATTTTTTTATTATTTTATTTTAATTCCAGTATAGTTAACATACAGTGTTATATTAGTTTCAGGTGTACAAAACAGTGATTCAATAAGTACACTCCTTAATCCCCATTGCCTGTTTCACCCATCCCCCCACCCGCCTCCCTTCTGGTAACCAACAGTTTAAGAACTTTTATAATTTAAAAGACACTGTTAAGAGAATGAAAAGATAAGCCAAAAACTGGGAGAAAACATTTGCAAAGTATACATCTGAAAAAGGACTTGTATCCAACATATATAAAGAACTCTCCAAACTGAGGAACAAGAAAACAAACCACCCAAAAGGGGGGGGGGGAAGCTATTAACAGACACATTACCAACCATGTACCTCTAGCAAATAAGCACATGAGAAGAGGCTCAGTATCATTCGTCATTAGAGAAATGTAAATTAAAACCACACTGAGATACCACTACACACCTATTAGAGTCGCTAATTGGAGGTGGTGGTCAGCTGACAATACCCAGTGCTGAGGAGGATGCAGAGCAACCAAACCTCTCCTACAGAGCTGATGGGAATGCAAAATGGTAGACTTTGGGGGTCAGTTTGACATTTCTCTTCAAGTCAAACATACACTTAGCATCCAAACCAGAAATCCCACTTCTCAGGATTTACCCAAGTGAAAGGATAACCTATGTTCACACAGAAACCTGTACACAAAGGTTTATTGTGACTTTTCCTAACTGCCAAAGACGACTCAAAAGTCCCTCAAATGGTGAATGAATGAACAAACTGTGCTACACCCACATGAAGGAACACTACACAGCAATAGAGAAAGAACGAACTGCTGATATACAATGACATGGCCAAATGGCAACCACATCGTGCTGAGTGAAAGAAGGCCGGCTCAAAAGGTTTCACACTTCTCAGTTCGTTGATGTGACATTTTGCCAAGACAAGACTCTAGGGACATCAAATCGATTAGTGTTTGTCAGGAGCTGGGACTCGGAGGAGATTTAAGGGGTTGCGGGATCATTTCACCTCCTGAGTGTGGTTACACAACTATATACTTTCTTCCAAAGTCTCAGAAGTAGACACTAAAAGGAGTGAATTTTATTTCAGTTTTAAAATGGGAAAACACACACCTCTCTGGGAAAAGGAGGAGTGGGGTTGGAGGACCTGGCACGGGATATCAGTTCCTTTTCTATCTCTTTACCAAGCATGCGTGGAGCCCTACTGTGCCCCAAGGCCGGGACTTCTCCCAGCTCTGTCCCTAGCACCAAAGATGGCCCCTCCTGATAGGCCACAGGCAGCCGGGACTCCCAAAGCACACAGGCTTGGCATCTGTGTAGTCCTCCTGGTCTGAAATAGTAGGGTTTCACCGCTCAGCTTCCAAGAACGTGTTTGCTTACAACCCACCAGGAGACCAAAATGAGAGCTCTCCAAAGCAATTTTATCTTTGGTTTTCAGAACAACTTTGCAATCCCTTTATAGAGCCAGCATGAGACTACGAATGCACACAGTCTCAGTAATGGAAAAGCAGAGTGGGTGAGGCCAAATCCCCAAGACTCCTCGCGGAGGATTACTGTGGGTCAGGTCCACCCTGAGCCTATTGCCCACCTTCCCGCTCTCAGCAAAAACTTCACAAGCATATCAGACAGTGCTAGAAAATTAGGCCTGGGTTTTCTCCAGCATAAAGTAATTTCTACCCAGGGATCTTTCTGCCACAGTTTGGCAAGCAAATTCGTTTGTCAAGCAAATTCAAAGTACCTGCTAAAAATGTGACCCTGAGCTGCTATATACTTGTTACTCTGATCAATCCCACTTGCATCCTGAAATCTGCTAAGGGCAGCCACCTTCTCCATGGCTCCCCAGGGCCAAGAGCATACCCCAGCATATATTAGGCTGCTAATAAACAGATGTTAAATCACCAAATGGATGAATTAATAAATATAAAGCCATTCAAAATTTATTTCTTAAAAGATATATCTACTGAAGAAAAGAATGTATTGGTTGAATGCTTCTCCCTGGAGTCATTGTATCTGAGGAGACCAAGAGAAAAATAAACATGGGGGCGCCTGGGTGGCTCAGTCGGTTTCGCGTCTACCTTCAGCTCAGGTCATGATTTCAGGGTCCTGGGATCGAGCCCGGCGTCGGGCTGCCTGCTCAGTGGAGAGTCTGCTTCTCTCTCTTCCTCTCCTGCTGCTCTCTCCACTTGTGCTCTCTCTCTCTCTCTCAAATAAATGAGTAAATAAAATCTAAAAAAAAATTTTTTAAAAAGAAAGATAAATTCTCCTGATAGGACGAGGAAGACGAGGTTCTCCTGAGGAGACACCTTTAACAGTTTAGTCGACTCAAGAACATTCTGTAGGAACGCATACCTCTGTGGATCAGGAAGGCTTCTGAAAGCCCTGCTATACACAAGGTCGTTTATGGGACTCAGATGTCTGCTAAGCTTCCCAAGCTCTGACATCTAGTGTTAAGTGAATGAAAGCCCTAACTCCACAGTTCATGAGGTGGAAAACTTTCACCATGATTCTGCAGATCCTGAGGGGAAAATGGCCATTACTCCTCTGGGTTTTCCTCCACTCATGCCTTCGCTATTCTGCACCACATCAGCCTGGCCAGGCCTGAACGTGAGCTTTTTTTCCCTGTTCTCTCTCTCTCTCACACACGCCCCACAGAAACTTCTAGACCAAACATCAGTGAGTGCAGCAGAGTTCACTGACGCCTGGCGGAGGGGGTCCGTGGAGCCAGCTCCCACAGCACACTGCACTACACACTCAAATTGTGTGTCAGACATTCGTGTACCCCCTCAGTGACTGCACCTTGCCTGACAGCCCCCACTCACTGGGAACTCAGGTTTTCACCATCCTGCTCGCCATCCCTCCCTCCTCCTTCTGCACCCCTGTTCTCTCCTCCTTTCTCAAAGGACATAAAACAAATCTTTCTGGGCACCCCACTCAGAGCAGCTCAAAACCCGTCCGTGTGACTTGGGATCCCTGTATCACCACGCCCTTAGGGTCTCACCTTCTTCCTCGGGGGCTTTGCAATCTTTCCCCAAACAAAGTTCCTCCCCAGGAGAGATGGAGGGTCAGATGATCAGCTAACTGCTGGTCCTGCGCCGAGCACGGCAAGAGCCAGGAAGGCGCCCTGGCCTACGTCTGTCACCGCCACCCTATTCCGGCCACTCCCCCACACAAAAGAACCCAAGTCCAAGGCTGCACTTCTTTGCCTCACCTCACTTTATGTGTCCAAGTAGTTGGATCTAATCCTTCAGTTTCCTGGTTACTCCCTAGTACAGGACTCCTTAAACAACTGACCTACACCTTGAATGCCTTCATCCTCCCACGTCCCACCCTTCTCTCTGACCACAGATGCCCTCCACCCCCCCCACCCTAAGGGGCCCAGAGCCCTCCCCCTTTCTCAGGCTGTCAGAACCCCTGACATCACGTACCACCCCCTCGACTTGTGCGCTACCCTTCTGACCTTCTGGGAACCTCTCTGCTCTCTCCTTGGGGCTCTGGTAGCAGAGTCAAAAGTTAGGCTGCTTTGGAACTCCAAGGAACTTCCACAGGGGCTAAGCTGAGAAGCCCAACTATTGCTGGGTGATGGGACATAATTGCAACCCTGCAGAGCTGGACAATAGCAGGGTGGCCTGTGAGACCAGGACCGTTGGGCAGTGGACCCTCTCAGGATCTATGTGCCACTTAGAGGCATTTTATTTCTATTTGTCAGAAAAGTCATCCTAGTAGACTTTGTTAGATTAAGATGCTTGACTGCCATCTGCTGGAAATGTCTAATAAACATACAGACCTACCAAGTGAATGGCACCTCCTTTGGTGTGGAGCTCTTGTGCAGTCGTCATCCTGAACAATGGTGTAACAACCTCTCCTTATCCCAAAGGACAGGCTCTAGTGATGGGCACGGCAGACGCCAGGAGGATCCGTGTGTACAGTACAGCATCTGACCACTGGCACAGCAAAGCCACATCTCCTTCACTGTGTGCCCAGACCCTTGCTGAGTCCAAAAATAAGAAAATGGGGGGCGGGGGGGAGAGGTCCTCTTGACATACTCAGCCTGTGAAAAAAAATGTCCTGGAAAAATTAACTTCCATAGACTGAGATCATAAAACTGCAATGAAACTGTACCCTGGAGAAAAGTCAGACCAGAGTCCGTGTCTTAACTGTGGCTTTTATTTTCTGTATTCTGATGCTTTGCCACCTGGGGCCATGCCAGCTCCGGAGGGACGACCTCTCCAGGGAATGGCCCATTCCTTGAGGTAATGAACTTACCTGTGAGTACACTTTGCACACACAAACCCACCAATCCAGAGCCCACAACCCCCACCTCCTCCACTAGGTCCTCACATGGCTTTCACACTCTGAGCCACTATGCTTTTGCCCTAAAACACCCTAGGCACAGGTACTAGACAACCTGGGACAGCCCCTTTGCCCCCGAGCCCCCTGAGATGAAGCAAACAAGCCAATTCTAAACATGCTGACTCTGGCTCACCCATTCCTCAGAAATCACAGTAAAGGTTCTTGCCCATGATTTCCCTTGCTCCCTGTGCCCCCGGCCCCAGCCCACCCTAGTGCTTCCCCATGTAGCCCCGTGGGTGCAGCAAACCCCTCCTCTTGGGAAGAAGGAGTAACAAACTAGCTTTTCAACGGCAGTCATCTTCTGATCTTTTGGATAGATCTCAAATTTTCTATTAATACACTACATTTTACAACAACCTGTAATCAACATATTAAGCAGATGCCTGTTTTCAAGATGAACATATTATTCAACTGTCTTAGCTCTGGCCCCTCTCCAAATCCTAGTAGAGCTCCTACCACCTGCCCCACCTGGACCCACCTGACTCCTGACTGGTCCAGGAGCTGCACACCCCTCCCTTTGTGACTTACTTACTGTGGCCTGGTCTTATTTCCTTCTGGGCATTAGCTACACTCTCTGCCTGGTTAGCATGGAACAAACATTTGAAACTAAATCTCATATTTTAAAAAAGACACTTTCTCACATTCTAACTAAGTTCATCCTCTTGGGGTGGGGGTTGGGGGGGCGGGCAACGAAAGGTACCTAGAGCTCCCAGTTCAGGATCTGGAATTTATTCCACCATTCAGTACTCACGTGGTATCAGGCAAGTTAGGGAGGGAATATGGGACTTAAGAACAAAAACTTGGGAGCCAGCCTGTCTGGGCTTAAATCCTACATCTTCCCCTTACCAGCAGGGTAAGCAAGTTTCTCACTTTCCCTGGGTCTCAGTTTCCTCATCTGTAAGATGGGTATAGTAATAATGAAACCTGGGGCACCTGGGTGGCTCCGTTGGTTAGGCGTCCAACTCTTGATTTCAGCTCAGGTCCTGGTCTCAAGGTTGTGGGATTGAGCCCCATGTCTGGCTCTGCCCTCGGTGGGGAGTCTGCTTGAGATTCTCTCCCTCTATCCCTCCCCCCTCAAATAAATAAATAAATAAAAACTTTAAAATAATAATAATAATAATAATAATAATAATAATAATAATAATACCCACTTCATGGGGTTAAATAGGTAAATACACAGGCAGTGCTAAAAGCAATACCTGGCAGGAAGTGCTAGCTATGATTATCCAAACTTTTAAAGAGTCATATGCCCCAATTGTAAAGCAGACAAAACAAATAGAACTGTTTTGGGGTGTTGTGAGGATGAAATGTCACAGGTCAGATCAAGTACACAGCCCAAGAAATACTGGCTATTGACCTTATCACTATCATCCATCCAAATCTGGCCTTCCTGCAAGGACCAGCCCGAGTCCATCTCTGAAGACCGCCTCACTTCTCTAGCACCTTCTGGCCTCTCTCTCTTTGAACAACCATTAGCACTTCCCATCATCACTGTAAGTTTCCTGTCTCCTTCCCCACCCCCCGTCTCCAACTCTCCCATGTGTGCATCTGTCCCATTAGTTAAGTTCCTCGAAGGCCATCACAGTGTCGTGCACCTTTCCTGAAGCTAGGGCAGGGACTAGCTCCTTTCTAAATCCTGTGACAGTTAATTACCACCCACTGGCCCAAAATAGAGGATCTTTGATCCTTTCCCGAGGAGGCAATATTGAATCTTGGGTTTTAGCTCACACCAGCGAGGATAAGGGACACAAGGAAAAACAGACCAAGATGTCCTGCGTGCAAGTCTCAGCACTGGCATCCTGGTACTGTGGGCATCACCGAGTGTTGGCTATAGGAATAACCCACAGCATGTTTGTTTGGTTTGGCTGACACGGTATGTCCTTAGACTTTGAACATGAATGCTCTTAGATACTTTCTAGTTTGCCACAGTCCCCACTCCTCCCTAATACCTTAAATCACTCAAGTATGTTACCTGCCTGGTCACTGCAGCCTTAGAGTTGAGGATCCCTGCTAGTTGCTTAGAGTTCAGGAAAACAATGACTCTATATTCTGGCAATCTGGCTTTCTACCACGCGTTCCTGAATGTATTTTATCACTAAAGTGATCCATTTCCCCTGGAGACTCCAGTAATGGTTTTAAGGGAGGTCGTGGGGAAACTCAAGGGGCTTACCCCCTTTGTATCTTCCTTTGCAGGTACACACAGTGGCCAGTCACTCTGAAGGGCAGTAAAAAGAGGAGTCCCAACTTCGGGGTCCTCGCAGCTCCTCCAAAAGGCCCCCAGGTGGGTCTCAGCTCGAGAGCTTCCAGCTTTCTCAGAACACAGCACTTTGGGGCAGCAAGCCAGGGCAGCCTGGTGCTGGCTCAAATCCCACAGGGGATGTGGAACCCGGGATCACAAAGGCATTAGCAATTCATCAAATGTAATCACCTCAGATTGTATCCACAGGGACCCGATGGAGTTAAGAAGCTGCAGGATAAGTGGATACATTTCTGATTAGAATTTCTCAGCCCTTAGCTACTGAGCAGAATGAAAGTCATCACTAGGAGAAGAAAAGGAAGGGAGGAAGGGAGGAGGGAGGGAGGGAGGGAGGGAGAAAGTCAGGCAGGTGAGCAATAGTTTAGTCCCACCCCATCTCTAAAGCAAGGAGCTCGGGATGTCGCCACAATTCATTTTCCACCAGGTTCCTGCAACCTCATACCCTCCCCCCCGAGGACTGGCTGCAGCATGATCCCCAGGGATCTCTGCTTTTAACACACTTCCCCCAGCCCTCACCTCACAACGACTCAGCAGAACTTCTGGCCTGGCAAGGCCCCATAAACTGTATTTCTCATATTCTCCCTGAGTCATTCAAATGCACAGCCAGGTTTCAGAAGCCCTGCACCAGGGAAAGGCAAACAGTCATAATAAAGACTGCCATTTTGGAGCCTTTCTTCAACATTTTAAAAAAAGCTTTATACATTTTGTCCCCAGGACCACTAAGGGGCTCCCAACATTACAGATTCGAACTATCCATAATTCATTCATTGATCTCCTATTTTGTGCCTTGCCCTATACTCTGCACAGGAGATATAAAGATGAAGAAGACATAGTTGCTGCCCAAGAAGAGCTCACAGGGTACTAGGGGGCAAAAAACAGGAAAGAGAATTTGAGTTCCATGGGCTTATGCTCATATGAGGGGTGCTGTCAGAGTACTGAAGGGAGGGTGGTTTAAACAACTGGGGGAACCAGGGAAGGCTTCCTGGAGGGGGTGATATGGAGACGGTCTCAAGAGGGAGCTAGATGGGAAGGGGAGGGGACTCCCCACACAATGACATCACCAAAGCATCAAATAGCCCAGTGCTGGGGCAGAGACAGATAGTTGACCAGCAAATCCATTCTGTTCTTCTAGTTGCCATGTTGTTGCTGGGCATATGTCTGCACAGGTAAACACCTCACTTCCCAGCCTCCCTCTGACCTAAGTTTGGGTGGAAGGATGTGAACGGGAATGATGTGTGCAACTTCTGGGCCATCTCCAGATTAAAAGCCCGACCCCTTTTCTGGAGGAGTTTAACCAAAAAAATAATACAATGCATTTGGTGTGTTTGGAAATTCCCTTTGGCAGCCATTGTGAAGGGTGAACTGTCAGAAAGAGAGTTGGGAGCCAGGGAAATTTGCAAGAAGTTTCCTCCCATTCTCGGCACCAAAGGTGATGTTCATGCTCTACTCCACTAGTGGAGGAAGAGAATGGAGTGCTGGGGCATCCGGCGTGCAGGAGGCAAAACGAGAGAACTAGAATGCCAGGCTGAGAGGAGGGAAGAATACCAATCCGACTTGGGTGACTGACCTCATATCTCAAAATAACTTCCTAGCTCGCAGTCCCTCCACCATTCCAGCTTCTCCAGCCCAGGCTCAGCCCCATGGGGGGCAGCACCCCCACAGCCAGCCCTGCTCTCCTGCTAATGCCGGAAGCCACAAGACACGTGGGACGTGCCTCTGAACATCCCTCAGGAGACTGTCCTGAATTTACCAAGGGAACCTCACCAGGCACCTCCAATCCTCTGAGGTCACAGGGAAACCCAAAAAGTTTACCTCCAGGTCCCTCAAGGGCATAGGGGAAGGCACAGAATATCTCCAAGCAGCCATCTATAAGACAGTGGGATCCTAAGAGAAGATGCTGAATTTCTTTCCCCAACAGTGAGTCAGAGAAGCACGTTTGACGAGGACTGATAGTAAAGAGAGAACAAGAGGGGCCCTGCACACACTCTCATCTTCATCTGTCTCCTGACACCTCTGCTGGGAAGATTTTTCTCAACTGGAAATAAATAACTCAGGGATCAGGGATCTAACTGGAGCTCCTGATCCGGAGTGTGACCTTCCACTTCTCTCTATTTACTTTTGAGATTAATCAGAGTCTTTATTTGGCTCGTGTCAATAAACAACAGGCTTTTCCAATATATACCACCTGCACATCCAATATATCCAAGAAAATAAAAATATATCCACAGGGATTAGTAGCCACGAATCACCAGGAGCCAAGGCAAAGTGCTGTAGGTTGTAATAGCCCCAACCACCCATGTCTCCAGAATGGAAAAGTGGTCAGCCCAAGCAGCTCCTGCTCCTGAAAAGGAAATGTCATCTCCCCAGCCATATTTTTGACAAATCAGTCGCCTGAAGACTCGCTGTTTTGATGGCTATGTCATGCATAAAAACAGGTCTTGAATGTAGAATCTTAAGAAACAAAGCAAACAAACAAAGAAAAAAAGACAAACAAAAAAACAGACTCTTGGGGCGCCTGGGTGGCTCAGTCAGCCAAGCGTCTGACTCTTGATCTCAGCTCAGGTCTTGATCTCAGGGTCATGAGTTCGAGCCCCACCGGCATGAAGCCGACTTAAACAAAAACAAAAACAAAAACAAAACAGACTCTTAAATACAGAGAACAAACTGGTGATTGCCAAAGAGGAGGTAGGTGGGCTGGTGGATGAAATAGGTGAAGGGAAATAAGAGTACACTTAGCATGATGAGCACTGAGAAACGTGTAGAGTTGTTGGATCACTCTATTGCACACCTGAAATATAATATAACACTGTATGTTAGTTATACATGAATAAAGTAATTAATTTTTTTAAATAACTAATTAATTTTTTTAAAAAGTAGGTCTGGAGGCTGGAACACAAGACCGCCTGGGATAAAGAAGACAAGGAAGGGAAGGAAGATTGAGAGGAAGGGGGAAGAAAGGGAAGAAGGGAAGCATGAGAAGAATACACCAGCCAAGCACACTTGCTCTTCTCCTTGGTGTGACGGGGAAATCCCTGACCCTCACCCGGTTTCCCTGGGGTTCCTGTCCCGCAGTCATCTCCTCCTTGCACTGCGCAGCCTGCTCGCCTCCTTGAGGGACTTCATTCTTTCAGCTGTAATCCCTGCGGACAGGGAAGGCCATCGTGGGTAAGCCCGACCTATGATGGACATGGCTTTGCAAATCAACAAGGAAGGGACAGCTCGTTCAGTACACGGTGCCGGAACAGTTGATAATTTAAATGGAAAACAGAAGAATCAGATTCCTGTCTCAAACTGCCCAAAACTAAACCCAGAAGAATCGAAGACCTAAATGTGAAAAGCAAAACTGTAAACTTGTAGAAAAAAATAATATAGGGTATCTTTCAACTCCTAGGTAGGGAGAACTTTATAAAGAAGTCGCAAACACAAACCACATGGGGGAACACTGGTAAACTTGGCCACATCAAACTCTTTAAACTTCTGTACAACAAAGAACGTCATAAACAAAATCAAAAACCAAGACACAGACTGGAGGAAAAATCATTTAAAAAAAAAAAAGGCAGGCAAAAAAGAGAAACACTGGCAAGTCACAGAAGAAACCAAAGGGCCAGTAAACGTATGAAAAGATGTAATCAGGATTACAAGTAATCAGGAAAATGCACATTCAAACAACAAAACTGCCATTTCACTATAAGGAGCACGAGGGGAATTCTGGTAATACCAAGTGTTAGTGAGGATGCAGAAGACCAGGAACTCCACCATCAAGTAGGTGTTGCCTCCTGGGAATCTGTTGCCGTAATTCTCCTTCTGGGAAGGATCACTAGAGAAACTCACTTATGTGTCCAAGGAGACACGTGGGCAAGAATGTTGCCAGCTGTTTGTTTTATAGTAACCAACAAATTGAAAACACACTAGAGGTCTATCTACAGAAGAATGGATACGTAGCTTGTGGTATATGCATATGCTGAGAATCCCCCCAACATAGTCAAGGGGAAAAAAACAAGGCGTGGAAGGATACAATTCTGCAACACCTCAAACATTAAACATCAACGTTTCACAGCAGGGGTGATGCTGCCTGTGATACACAGATGCCTAGTAAGTGTGTGAGACATGCGTGGACACCATGTTCAGTGTGTGATTTACATCAGGAGGGAGACAGAAAAGGATGGGATCAGGAAGGGCTACACGGGGGAATTAACTGCATCTGGCGTATGATAGTTCTTAAGACACTCGAATCAAATCAAACTAGGGCATAATGGTATAATTTATCAAAGCTGGGAGATGGGTACATAATCATCTCATCTCTATTTTCTTGACTTCTTTAAAACATCTTATGATTATATGTTTAATGAGGGGTTAGTCTTAGCTTTCTCCAGAGTATTTCCAGTGAACTAGTATTATAATGAGCGGATCTCAGCATTCCCCAGGTGAAACATGGAATTGCTTTTTAGCCTCTCACCATACAGATCTGGGGTTCCTCAGAACATTCTTTGGGAAATGCTGGACTAAAAGAGCTCCAATATCTGTTCTGGGAACTCCATGTAACAAGTGGTTATCGGATCCTGAGAATCTGATCTGTGAAGCCAGGCTGGTAGGTGGGTAAGAAGACTAGGTAAAACATAGAGCCAGTCCCCACGAGTCTGGTGGGCTATCACAGCTAGCGTGTATTCCAAGTAACAGTGAGAAGAACTCACCAAAAGTATTATTAAGACAATTTCAACATTAGCGGTGTTTCCCTTTGGTATGAATCATCCCTCTTCATGCACCCCCAAAACTGCTTCTCCTCCGATACATCCCATTTCAGTCAGTGGCACACCATTCTCCAAGTCAACAAAGCCATGCTGGGCTCCTCCCAGTCTGATCCCTTTGCCTACTATCCTAGTGCATACTCCACATGCCTTTAACCCCTTCTCCATTCCCCAGCCACGCCCCGTGCCAGTCTCCACCATGTGTAATCTGGAGGAGAGGGCCAGGCTCCTACCAGTCCTCCTGCCTCCCACAACCTTCCCTCCAGCACATCCTCCATGCTGCGGATCACTCTTTCTAGATCATGAAAGTGATCACAGCACTTTCCCAGGTCCCCATCACCCTCAAGAGTGAGCCCTTTGCACTATCTGAACCCTGCTTCCATCCCCATCTTCAGCCCCCCCTAACCCCACTCCTCCTCACAACTTAAACCTGGGCAATTCTAAATCACTAATTGCTGGTCCCAGGACATGCCGCTGGCTTCGCACCTCCATATTTATCTTCTCTCCCTGGAACAGTCTCTCCCCTTCTTGGCCTGGCCAGTCACCAGCTCAGACACCACCTCCCTGCTGGTGCCCGGATTGCCTTTCCAATGGGCTCTCTGTGCTCCTGGGAGGTACCTTTCTCACATGTGCACACCATGAAACGAACCAAACCGAAAAACGCTAACAGCTGCTTTCTCAGGCTGGGCACACGACTGGCAAGAAAAGAGAGTGAGAAGAAAGGGGGGAGGTACATGGACAACCTCCAGAATTTTGCTCCTGGCACCCTTGGGACGTTGGCAGATTTAAGTGTTCTAAACATTTTTGACAAATAGAACAAGACAAGTCTAGATTTCAGAACGGGATATTAGATTTCCGTTTGGACCCACAGGAACGATAAAGCATTATAAAACTTTGGAGTTCATAAAATTGAAGATTTTTCTATTATTTTTTTCCCGATCGACTTCCCTTCTGCCCCTCCCAGCACAACTAATGAAGCACATAAAATGAATTTGAGCCTTGGCCCCCAAGCTGGGGGACTTTGGGGTTCAGGGTGACCTAGTGAGAATCAGGTGATTAGCTTAATCAAAATAATAGAACTGTATTCTAGTCACAGGGAATTTTACACTTTTGCAAAGCATCTTCTCACACCCGAATTTGTTTAGCATTCACATGCATCATGAAATAAAAACAGCAGGTGTCGTTTCCATTTTACAGAAAGGCAAAGTGAGGCCAGAGAGGTGAAATGGCTTGCTTGAGTATTTGTGGATTGAATTTAAAACTAAAGTGATTGCTTATAATGGTTAACATGCGTTCTTGGCTATATGAAAATCACATTCCAAGCTTTCCATATGTAATCTCATTGTGTCTTCCTGATCGTGTTATGAGGCAGGCACTATTATTGTCATCCCCATTTAACAATGAGAAAACAGAGCTCCTTTCCAGTAGACCATAACCTCTACACCAAGAAGGAGACTCTATCAGCCATGGTTCTTCCTTGTAAGTGACAGAAACTAACCCTTACCGCTTGAGAGAGCATATTTATTAAAAGTAACTGGGTTTGGATGCAAACGGCTTCTTGGCGGCAGAAAAAAAAAAATCTGTTGCTTTCATATATATTTTTATTTTAGTTTATATTTTTATATTATATCTTTATTATAGATTTATTTTCTTTATTATATATTTATATTTTTGTAAATATATATTTTTATATATTTTTTATTTTTTTACAGCTCATCTTTATTATGTATTTATACTCACTATTGTTTTATCTGAATTTTCTCTCCTTTTTTAAATAAATAAACTTAGACTTAACAAAGGGCCATATTCTTCACATATCTCCCAATTAGGAGTTTGTTGTTTCTCACTTGTTCTATTGGAAACACCTTTCCAAACTGTAGCACTTTGGTGAACTTTTTGAATGAATTTTGCAACCCATTTGGAAAAAAGAGAAAGTATGTGGGCCAACTAGAATCAAATTATAGAGTTGTGGTGGTTTATTTTGCCATGACCCTTTTACCTTCCCCCTTCGTCCTGAATGAAAACTTCTGTGATTGCTGACCCTCTGACCTCTGGGCTCCTGACGCCCTGATCTCCAGACACAGGAGTCAGGTGCTACTCTCACCATCCTCCGTGCATCCCTGACATAACGTATGCACGTATCCCACTCCATATTATGCATTCATGCTGTATCTGTCGTGAAGCTTCATGAAAGCAGAAATGATAGTTTATCTCGAGTGGCATAACTCCAGGGCATAACATCATGCCAAGGACATATGTGATCCCAGTATGTGACATTCACTTCAAGCACTTATCCATCAGAAGGTTATATGGGCCCACTGATTTCTCAGTTAAAGAGCAAGGACTTGAATTCTCTCTGCCCGTATTTACTGATGACTCAGCTGCAGAAAACAATATTTAGACGCACTCACTTGAGTGTTTCAGCCCATTTATTTTTCTAGATTAGAACTCACAAGGGACACCTGGGTGGCTCAGTCAGTTAAGTGTCTGTCTGACTTTGGCTCAGGTCATGATCTCAGCATCCTGGGGAGGAGCCCAACATGGGGCTCTGCACTCAGCGAGGAGTCTGCTTGTCCCTCTGCCCCTCCCCCTGCTCATGCTCCCTCTCTCTCTCTCTCAAATAAATAAAATCTTTTTTAGAAAGAAAGAAAGAAAGAAAGAAAGAAAGAAAGAAAGAAAGAAAGAAAGAAAGAAAGAAAGAAAGAAAGAAAGAAAAAGAAGGAAGGAAGGAAGGAAGGAAGGAAAGAAAGAAAGAAGGAAGGAACTCACAAACTACCCAAGGCTCAGGTTGGTCCAGTATTTAGTGTGGTCTTTACAGTATTTTTTAAGTATTACTGAACTGTCCTTACCACATCTGGTACTTCCCACCACTCCCTCTTGTCACACACTAGACACAGACAGTTACTACCTGCCCCACTCTGAAGATATTTGGGGTTAGATCCCTCCCGCTTCAGATACGCTTGTACATTACCTTCAGAGTAAGTTCAAGACCAGAGGCTTCATGCCTGAGCATCACTGTTTGGGAACCAGGTCAATTTGCCCTCTCTCAACAGAGCTTAGATGGTATACTTTCAGCCAACATGAGGAATGCAAGACGAATAATCCTATAAAAGACCCTGATCTCTGTATTCTAGTGAGAGTGGTTTTAATGGTGTGGTCCTTCGAATGAGGACCCTATGAACTTAGAGCAGAACTCGCGTTTGTGACGGGAATATCTGCTCCTCTCCTGAGCTCCTGGTTTATGGCTGTTCTCATGGAATTCCATAAATCCTATAATGCTGACAATGTCAATGATCGTGTTTTCTCTCTAGCTGGCACTCAGAAAAACACACAGCTACACACAGTTCTGGTCAATCTCCAGGAAACTGAGCTCCATGGTTGTATTTTAGGCAAGAACCATTCCTCTGGTTTTGCTCCTTTCCATTGGTTTTCACTTCTATTTTTTTTTCTTTTTATGTATTTGAACTGCAACGTATCTTTCTAATCAGGCTTTCTTAAAAAAATGTAAGTCAAAAACAATGATACTAAAGACTAGTCAACTAACTGGTGTCTTGGGAGTTATCAAAAGGAAACATTAGATGGAGAGGTAGGAAAAGACAAGCAAAACCCACTCTAGACCTAGTGGAGAACCCAAAGCCTTACTCAGGGCTCAGCAGCACAGAAGGGGCTCAGCATATATCTACGGAGCATTTTAAATTATTTATTATTTTTTAAGATTTTATTATTTATTCGAGAGAGAGAGTGAGAGAGAGAGAGCATGAGAAGCGGGAGAATCAGAGGGAGAAGCAGACTCCCTGCTGAGCAGGGAGCCCGATGCAGGACTCCATCCTGGACCTCCAGGATCATGACCTGAGCTGAAAGCAGTCACCCAACCAACTGAGCCACCCAGGTGCCCTTTAAATTATTTATTAAATGAGAACCTTAGAACTAGACACAGCAAGAAATGTTTTAGATCCCCCTATGTGCTCAGAGTGATCTGGCATATGGTAGGAAATCAATAAATGTTTGTTGAATAAATAAAATGAATGAGTAAATATATTGAACAAAGGAATAAGCAGGGTGGTGAAGGTCTGGAACAGCCAAACTCTGCAGACTTATAGAGCAGGAAGTAGCATGAGCATCTCTGGGACAAAGGAAAGCTCATCGGTGATATGGCCAGGGGACAGAAGAGAGCTTCATGCACCTTCTGTTAAGACCAGCACGGGAGGGCACCTGGGTGGCTCAGTAAGTTAAGTGTCGGCCTTTGCCTCAGGTCATGATCCCGGAGTCCTGGGATCAAGTCTGGCAGTGGGCTCCTTGCTCAGCTGGGAGTCTGCTTCTCCCTCTGCCCCTCACCCTACTCTCGTGCTCTCTTTCACTCTCTCTCTCTCAAATAAATAAGTAAAATCTTTTTTTAAAAACTAAGTATATAGGAACAAGATGGCAGAGAGGTAGGAGATCTGGATTTCGTCTGGTCTCAGGAATTCAGCTGGATGGGGATCAAACCATTCTGCACACCTATGAACTCCACAGGAGATCAAAGAATAGAATAACAACAACTCTCTGAACAGAAAAGCGACCACTTACTGGAAGGTAGGACGTGCGGAGAAGTGAATCCGAGGTGATATTCGGGCGGATAGACGGCGGGGGAGGGGGCCTCAATCGGCCGCTTCTGGAAAGTGATAGAGCCGCGGAGCACAAAATCGGAACTTTTAGACGCCGGCTTCGCTGAGGGACGTCGCTCCAGTGGCTAAGCGGGGGGTGGAACCCTCGCGGGACCGTGTGGTCTCAGGATCCTTGGGGTCACAGAAAGACCGGGGGTGCCTGAGTGCTCTTACTTTTCTCTTTCTTTGCCTTTCTTTTCCCCTGGTTTCAGGTCTTTTCTGATTTGTTTAGAGTATATTTTCTGGGGACATTGTTAACCTGTTAGCATTTTGTTCTCTCATTCATCTATTCTCCTCTCATTCATCTATTCGTCTATTTCAAAATGACAAGATGAAAAAAATCACCTCAAGAAAAAGAACAAGAGGTAGTACCGTCTGCCAGAGACCTACTCAATACGGACATTAGTGCGATGTCAGACCTAGAGTTCAGAATCATGATTTTAAAGATACTAGCTGGGCTTAAAAAAAGCAAGGAAGTGATTTGAGAAACCCTTTCTGGAGAAATAAAAGAACTAAAATCTAACCAAAAGGCAATTAATGAAGTGCAATCGAAAATGGGGGCACTAACTGCTAGGATCAATGAGGCAGAAGAGAGAATCAGTGATATAGAAGACCAAATGATGGAAAATAAAGAGGCTGAGAAAAAGAGAGACAAACAACTACAGGATCACGAGGTCAGAATTCGAGAGATAAGTGATACGATAAGACAAAACATTAGAATAATTGGGATCCCAGAAGAAGAAGAAAGAGAGAGAGGGGCAGAAGGTATATTGGAGCAAATTATAGCAGAGAACTTCCCTAATGTGGGGAAGGAAACAGGCATCAAAATCCAGGAGGCACAGAGAACACCTCTCAAAATCAATAAAAATAGGTCAACACCCCGACATCTAATAGTAAAACTTACGAGTCTCAGAGACAAAGAGAAAATCTTGAAAGCAGCTCGGGAGAAGAGATATGTAACCTATAATGGTAGAAACATTAGATTGGCAACAGACCTATCCACAGAGACCTGGCAGGCCAGAAAGGACTGGCATGATATCTTCAGAGCACTAAACGAGAAAAATCTGCAGCCAAGAATACGACATCCAGCTAGGGCTCTCATTGAAAATTGAAGGAGAGGTAAAAAGCTTCCAGGACAAACAAAAACTAAAGGAATTTGCAAACACGAAACCAGCCCTCCAAGAAATATTGAAAGGGGTCCTCTAAGCAAAGAGAGAGCCTAAAAGCAACATAGATCAGAAAGGAACACAGACAATATACAGTAACAGTCACCTTACAGGCAATACAATGGCACTAAATTCATATCTTTCAAGAGTTACCCTGAATGTAAATGGGCTAAACGCCCCAATCAAAAGACACAGGCTATCAGATTGGATTAAAAAACAAGACCCATCCATATGCTGTCTGCAAGAGACTCATTTTAGACCCAAAGACACCCCCACATTGAAAGTGAGGGGGTGGAAAATATTTACCATGATAATGGACACCAAAAGAAAGCTGGGGTGGCAATCCTTATATCAGACAAATAAGATTTTAAACCAAAGACTGTAATAAGAGATGAGGAAGGACACTATATCCTACTTAAGGGTCTATCCTACAAGAAGACCTAACAACTGTAAATATCTATGCCCCTAACATGGGAGCAGCCAATTTTATAAGGCAATTAATAACAAAAGCAAAGGAACACATTGACAACAATACAATAATAGTGGGGGACTTTAACACCCCCCTCACTGAAATGGACAGATCATCTAGCAAAAGATCAACAAGGAAATAAAGACTTTAAATGACACACTGGAACAATTGGACTTCACAGACATATTCAGAACATTCCATCCCAAAGCAACGGAATACACATTCTTCTCTAGTGCCCATGGAACATTCTCCAGAATAGATCACATCCCAGGTCACAAATCAGGTCTCAAGCAGTACCAAAAGATTTGGATTATTCCCTGCATATTTTCAGACCACAGTGCTTTGAAACTAGAACTCAATCACAAGAGGAAAGTCGGAAAGAACTCAAATACATGGAGGCTAAAGAGCATCCTACTAAAGAATGAACGGATCAACCAGGAAATTAAAGAAGAATTAAAAAAATTCATGGAAACCAATGAAAATGAAAACACACCTGTTCAAAATCTTTGGGATACAGCAAAGGCAGTCCTAAGAGGAAAGTATATAGCAATAGAAGCCTTTCTCAAGAAACAAGAAAGGTCTCAAATACACAACCTAACCCTACACCTAAAGGAGCTGGAGAAAGAACAGCAAATAAAGCCTAAACCCAGCAGGAGAAGAGAAATAATAAAGATCAGAGCAGAAATCAATGAAATGGAAACCAAAAGAACAGTAGAACAGATCAACAAAACTAGGAGCTGGTTCTTTGAAAGAATTAACAAGACTGATAAACCCCTGGCCAGACTTATCCAAAAGAAAAGAGAAATGACCCAAATCAACAAAATCATGAATGAAAGAGGAGAGATCACAACCAACACCAAAGAAATACAAACAATTACAAGAACATATTATGAGCAACTCTATGCCAGCAAATTAGATAACCTGGAAGAAATGGATGCATTCCTAGAGATGTATCAACTACCAAAATTGAACCAGGAAGAAATAGAAAACCTGAGCAGACCTATAACCACTAAGGAAATTGAAGCAATCATCAAAAATCTCCCAACAAAAAAAAGCCCAGGGCCAGATGGCTTCCTAGGGGAATTCTACCAAACATTTAAAGAAGAATTAATACCTATTCTCCTGAAACTGTTCCAAAAAATAGACATGGAAGGAAAACTTCCAAACTCTTTTTATGAGGCCACCATTAACTTGATCCCAAAGCCAGACAAAGACCCCATCAAAAAGGAGAATTACAGACCAATATCCTTGATGAACATGGATGCAAATATTCTCACCAAAATACTAGCCAATAGGATCCAACAGTACATTAAATGGATTATTCACCATGACCAAGTGAGATTTATCCCTGGGCTGCAAGATTGGTTCAACATCTGCAAATCAATCAACGTGATACAATACATTAACAAAAGAAAGAACAAGAATTATACGATCCTCTCAATAGATGCAGAAAAAGCATTTGACAAAGTACAGCATCCTTTCTTGATCAAACCTCTTCAGAGGATAGGGACAGAGGGTACATACCTCAATATCATAAAAGCCATCTATGAAAAACCTACAGCGAATATCATTCTCAATGCGGAAAAGCTGAGAGCTTTCTCCCTAAGGTCAGGAACACGGCAGGGATGTCCACTATCAGCACTCCTATTCAACATAGTACTAGAATTCCTAGCCACAGCATTCAGACAACAAAAAGAAATCAAACGCATCCAAATCGGCAAAGAGGAAGTCAAACTCTCACTCTTTGTAGATGATAGGATACTTTATGTGGAAAACCCAAAAGACTCCACCCCAAAACTGCTAGAACTCATACAGGAATTCAGTAAAGTGGTAGGATATAAAATCAATGCACAGAAATCAGTGGCATTCCTATACACCAACAACAAGACAGAAGAGAGAGAATTGAAGGAGTCGATCCCATTTACAATTGCACCCAAAACCATAAGATACCTAGGAATAAATCTAACCAAAGAGGCAAGGGGTCTGTACTCAGAAAACTATAAAATACTCATGAAAGAAATTGAGGAAGACACAAAGAAATGGAAAAACGTTCCATGCTCATGGATCAGAAGAACAAACATTGTGAAGATGGCAATGCTACCTAGAGCAATCTACACATTCAATGCAATCCCCATCAAAATAGCATCCACTTTTTTCAAAGAAATGGAACAAATAATCCTAAAATTTGTATGGAACCAGAAGAGACCCCAAATAGCCAGAGAAATGTTGAAAAAGAAAAGCAAAGCTGGTGGCATCACAATTCCAGACTTCCAGCTCTATTACAAAGCTGTCATCATCAAGACAGTATGGTACTGGCACAAAAACAGACACATAGATCAATGGAACAGAATAGGGAGCCCAGAAATGGACCCTCAACTCTATGGTCAACTCATCTTTGACAAAGCAGGAAAGAATGTCCAGTGGAAAAAAGACAGTCTCTTCAACAAAGAGTGTTGGGAAAATTGGACAGCCACATGCAGAAGAATGAAACTGGACCATTCCCTTACACCACATACAAAAATAGACTCCAAATGGTTGAAAGACCTAAACGTGAGACAGGAGTCCATCAAAATCCTAAAGGAGAACACAGGTAGCAACCTCTTCGACCTCAGCTGCAGCACCTTCTTCCTAGAAACATCACCAAAGGCAAGGGAAGTGAGGGCAAAAATGAACTATTGGGATTTCCTCAAGATAAAAAGCTTTTGCACAGCAAAAGAAACAGTCCACAAAACCAAAAGACACCTGACAGAATGGGAGAAAATATTTGCAAATGACATATCAGATAAAGGGCTAGTATCCAAAATCTATAAAGAACTATCAAACTCAACACCCAAAGAACAAAAAATCCAATCAAGAAATGGGCAGAAGACGTGAACAGACATTTTTCCAAAGAAGACGTCCAAATGGCCAACAGACACATGAAAAAGTGCTCAACATCGCTCGGCATCAGGGAAATCCAAATCAAAACCTCAATGAGATACCACCTCACACCAATCAGAATGGCTAAAATTAACAAGTCAGGAAATGACAGATGTTGGCGGGGATGCGGAGAAAGCGGAACCCTCCTACACTGTTGGTGGGAATGCAAGCTGGTGCAACCACTCTGGAAAACAGTATGGAAGTTCCTCAAAAAGTTGAAAATAGAGCTACCATCCGATCCAGCAATTGCACTACTGGGTATTTACCCCAAAGATACTAATGTAGGGATCGAAGGGGTATGTGCACCCCAATGTTTATAGCAGCAATGTCCACAATAGCCAAACTGTGGAAAGAGTCAAGATGTCCATCGACAGATGAATGGATAAAGAAGATGTGGTATATATACACAATAGAATACTCTGCATCCTTCAAAAGGAATGAGAGCTTGCCATTTGCAACGACGTGGATGGAACTGGAGGGTGTTATGCTGAGTGAAATAAGTCAATCAGAGAAAGACATGTATCATATGACCTCGCTGGTATGAGGAATTCTTAATCTCAGGAAACAAACTGAAGGTTGCTGGAGTAGGGGTGGGGTGGGAGGGAGGGGGTAGCTGGGTGATAGACATTGGGGAGGGTATGTGCTATGGTGAGCGCTGTGAATTGTGCAAGACTGTGAATCACGGATCTGTACCTCTGAAACTAATAATGCAATATATGTTAAGAAAAAAAAGAAGATAGCAGGAGGGGAAGAATGAAGGGGGTTAAATCTGAGGGGGAGACGAACCATGAGAGACGATGGACTCTGAAAAACAAACTGAGGGTTCTAGAGGGGAGGGGGGTGGGGGGATGGTTTAGCCTGGTGATGGGTATTAAAGAGGGCACATTCTGCGTGGAGCGCTGGGTGTTATGCACAAACAATAAATCATGGAACACTACATCAAAAACTAATGATGTAATGTATGGTGATTAACCTAACAATAAAAAATTAAAAATAAATAAAAATTTTAAAAAATAAGTATATAAAGACCAGCCCAGGAAAGGCCACACCCAGCACAAAACCCAGCCAAACACAGGAAGGATGGTGGCAGAACCAGAGCCGCAGAAGTTTTGACCACAGCCTTGACCACTCAAGTGCAATCTCAACACTTGATCATTTCCTTACACCCTGCCCAGTTTGGTTTTCACCCTACAGAACTGCTATCCCTGGATTTGGCCGACAATTCCTCTGGAATTTCCTAGAGAAGCAATGCAGACGTTGTTACAGCAATGCTATCTGGTCCAGAGCTTCCCAAATGCTTCCGATTCCAACTGATATTGATGTTCACAAGGGTCTCTTGAGACATTTGATAATCCCCAAAGTTCTGAACATGCACAGTGTGCAATGTCCCCATTTAATGCACAAAATATAGCTAAAACATTTAATTAGGTTTTTCAACCCTTAGTGAAGATTATTTTGTACTCCGAAATGAGCAAAACTCCAAGCCCAGAGAGCTCTGGTGTTGCAGGCACGGCTGGGTTCACTCACCAGCTCCTGCAGCCGCTTCATGCCACCCCATGCTGGCGCTTTGCCTCTGCAAATGACTTCCACTGTGCATGAAGGGTGCTTTTCCGGTCCTTTACAAATAAATAGTTAAAGCTACAAATATGAAACCAGCCAATGCTATAGGTCTAACATCATCCTTATTCCAAAATGAATTTTTTTTAAGATTTCTTTATTTGTTTGAGAGAGAGCGCACGCATGCACAAGCAGGAGGAGGAACAGAAGGAGAGGGAAAGAATCTCAAGCAGACTCCCAGATGAGCAGGGAGCCCACTGAGGGGCTCCATCCCAGGACCCTGAGATCATGACCTGAGATCATGACCTGAGCCAAAACCAAGCTCAGTTGGTTGAGCGACTGCCTTCGGCTCAGGTCATGATCCTGGAGTCCCGGGATCGAGTCCCACATCGGGCTCCCTTCTCAGCGGGGACTCTGCTTCTCCCCAGACGCCCCTCCAAAATGAATTTACCACACTCTTCCTCTCTCTCTCTTTCCCTTCTCTCTCGTTCTCTCGTTCGCTCTCGCTCTCCAGCCTCAGAAGAAAAACTGTTGAAGAACAGACATAAAAATCCTGAGCAACAGCTTTAATAATCCTGGAGAGGCAAGCACCTCAGAAAAGTACTAAAAGCAGCATCAGGAAGAAATCAGAATACCAATCACAATGCTTTTTTTCCAAATTATCGAAATAACTCAACTCTCACTCAGTATCATTTGTGTTTTCTTCATTAACTCTGAAGTTTACCTCATCTCATTTCCCTTTCTCCCCTCAAATATATCTATATTATTCTGTCAGTAAAGTTAGGTATGAAGGGAAAATTCAGACTTCCAATATTGAATCTGAGCTTCACAAATAGAGTGGTAATGGAAAAGTCAGACAGAAAACCTTTGTAATAAAAGACTCAGACAAAAATAAAGCCCTGAAATCAGCTGGAATAGCAAAGTCTAAATTGTTTATGGAATCCGTTATGCTCTTGGAGCTGTGGGGCCTTGTGGATTTTGATTTGGGCTCGTGTGTGTGTGTGTGTGTGTGTGTGTGTGTGTGTGTGTGTGTGTGTGTGTGTCTGTCTGTCTGTCCGTCTGTCTGTCCGTCTGTGTGTGCACGCCCAGGCATGGATCCTCTGGTCTTTCAAAGCTACTGCCAACATCTGTCTCCCAGACCACAACCAGAACCATCATCAATTTCCCTTTCTCCCTGCACACCTCCCAGTCAGTGCTGGTCTGATCACCCCCCTAATTTGTTGTGCCCTGGTGCCAGACCTCCAGCCTTGTACCAGCCTGCTCTGAAAGTATCACGCACAATGGTGTTACCCTGCTTACAGTAAAGGCCCCCCAATTCTGACAACTTGAGGGCTAGCAAGACCAGCTGAGAGATGGAAAAATAAATATGTTTTTGGAATATGGTTTATTACTATCTTGTTCTGCATACAGCAACCCTCGCAAGTTAACAAAATCCATTCATTTATTTAAAACTTAAAACAGCACTCTTCCAACAGAAATAAAATTCGAGCCACATATTTAAATTTTTTTTTTTTAAGTAAATTCTATGCCCAAGGCGGGGTTTGAACTCTCAGCCCTGAGATCAAGAACCACATGCTCCACACTGTCTGAGCCAGCCAGGCTCCCCGACACATTCAATTTTCTAATAGCTGCATTTAAAAAGTGAAAAGAAACCATTGAAAATAATCTTTAAAGTACTTATATTTAATCTGATGTATCCAAAACATTATCACTTCAACATAGAATCAATATGTCTCCAAAATGTGGGGTGTATTTTAACATGCACAGCACAGCTTAGTAAGGACACTAAATCCACATCCGAAATACTTCATCTGTATTTAGAGTTTGTCAAATTTGCAATCGAAAGTCTGGATTCACTTACCCAAGTAGTTTCAAGCACAATAAAAGCTCCCCAATAACTGAATGGAGTCTCCAACTTTTATTTTAAATTTAAATTAATTAAAATTTTAAAAAAGTACAAATTAGTTCGTTCACGCTAGCCACATTTCAAGTGCTCAGTGGCCACGTGGGGCTGGTGGCCACAGTCTCAGGCAGTGCAGGTTTAGAGAGGGGGCCTTTACAATGTATCTAAAGAGTTGGGCTGCCAAGTCAGTTGAACCTAGATTGAAATCCTGGCTGGCATATTTACTAGCTGTGTGACCTCGGGCAAATCACTTAACCTCTCTGAGTCTCCTGTTCCTCTTCTAGAAATCGGAGCTAGTAATGCCTACCTCATAAGGCTGTTACATGAGATCCTAGCTGTAAGAGGACCCCTGCCTTAGGTACTTAATAAACGCTACCTTGCACTCACCCATCAAAACCTCCCCACCTCCTTTTTACAAAAACCTATTTCTCGAGCAGATAAGGCAATTAACATATAAATTGAATTTAATCAAGTAAAGCATTGTGAAGACTCTACTCAGTCTTGTGAGTTACCACTAGAAGCTGGCTCGTGTTCGGCCCTCCGGCCCCTCTGTTCTAGAGGGTACCACTGGCATTGCAATTACCTGCTTACACATCTACTTTCCCACTGAGAAAAATATTTATGGGTTTCCGTTCTGCAGAGCCAACACACACACACAGGGCCTGGCACACCCCAGGAGCTCTCAAAAACTCGTTTTTCAACGAAAGAATGAATCATTCTATGATACTACCTGTGGAAAAAGACTTACCAAACAGGCAAACCACCCCCAACATCATCATTAGAGATGGGGGGTTGGGAGGGGCGGTGATCTCTGGTTTAGCAGAGACCCATATTATCCAAGAAGGTTTCCCCCAAAAACTCTGGCCCACAGTGTTCTCAAACTGTCCTAAAGTTGGGTGTATTTCAGAGAACAACCCAACGATTCTGCCTGTAGTGCTCTGCATGAAATTCTTCTCCAGTCCCTCCCCCAAACGGCTCTAGCTCTCACCTCTTGCACAGTGTGGTTCCTGTGCCAAAAAAAGCCTTTCCTACTTTCTTCCCCAACGGGCACACACTTATTCTTTCCCCCAGATTCAACTTATTCATTGCTGCGTCCAAGAAGCCACACCTAGCTTCTTGCCAATGCTTCATACTATTCCCACTATGGGGCCTCATACACAGCATTGTGCTGCACTTAAAGGTACTAGGGCTTCAAATTGTTCCCTTAAATATCTGTCCCCTCTCCCAGGATCTGCGTGTGAACACCTTGAGACCCGAGTTCTGCATCCCTGGGGTCAGTGCAATGCCAGGTGCAGGGGTTGAGGGGGGTCAGTGTTCGTGGAACCGAACTGGATTGGATTGAATTAAAATCTCCCAAGCCTTGTGTGTGAAATTTTAAACGACCAAAGATCAGAGAACTGAGTTTTACAGTTTCATGTAAGCTTTTCTAGAATTTCATTTTTGTGGCATGTCATCATTTCAGGAACCAGGACCCCAGCATGCGCAGGAGTGGGTGGTGTCTGAGGGAAAGAATGTAGAAAGTTCCACGCTTTGGACGCCTGCTCTGAGCCCAGGACCCAGGTACCACCTAATATGCCATACCACCACATGCTCGCCGAGGGTCTCGGCAGCTATTTTTATTAATTAGATGTATACACTGAGGCTCAACGAGGTTAAATAATTTGACAGAGCTTTTGGTGACATCAAGATTCAAATCCATCTCTTTCTTTCCATTCTTCCCATTCCCCTGTGCTGCTTCTAAGTCTGGAATGACAGCTCAAAGAAGGGGTAAGACACTGGGAAAGGAGAGGAAGAGGTTTCACATCTTGCCAATGGCCGACCCCGCCAACCAGTATGAAATAGAAGGAAGATAACTCACTTTTTAGCCTTAGAAAGAAAGAAGATGGCCTGCCAACCCGGTCATTGGTGCCATATATATGTGTTTAGTACTTCGTTTTAACGTCGGGGTCGGGAATGTGGGAGGCACTTGCAAGAATGAAAAGTGCCTGAGTCTGAGTACCCATTTCTCCCTTCTACCACTGTCTCACTTTGGACACTGTTTCCCTGTCTTCAAAGAGTAGCGATCTACCATGCAGATTAGAGTTCATATATGTAAAGAACCAGCATAGCACATGGCTGCTGGGAGGTGAGCAATGAATCGTCATTATTGTTCTTATTATCGTGACCGGAATTGCCAAGTCAGACAAAGGTCCCGCCCTCTGAGAATGTACAGTCTCGTAGGGGCGACAGCAAGGAAACAGAAGCAGGCTCTCGCCTACCCCCCATGCCAGCAGGGGACATGTTCTTGAGCCCACCCTTCCGTTGCCAGCATTTTCCTTCTCTATCTCACTCCTGGTCTAGAGATGTCCCAGAAGTAATGTCCGGGCTTTCTGCATCACCCCTGGCCATTTCGCAGCACTGCCCGCAAAGCTGACATCATGATGGTTCTTACAGACAGGTGCCAACCCACTAGAAGAAAGCCCAGCACCTACCCACAGTGGAAATGAAAGCCAACCTCCTTTCGCCTGGGCACAGGCCCTCCACTGATGCTCGGGTTCCATGGTCGTGTGCCTGACTTAATGTGAGGCAAGGCAAACAATAATTAAACCAGTCAGCTTGGCCCGGGCACTCAGGCGTGCAGAATGGGCACTTGTGTGAAATGGGTTCCAAAATGATACCCATGGCTTTCTCTTTCACTCTCTTTCATCCTGACAACATTGTGACTAATGGCTTTACTTTTGGAGTTTTGGGATCATTGAGTACACTTTAGGGTCATTAGTGAAGGGAAAAACAGCCCTTTTCATTCTCGATCTGTTTGTCCTCACAATATTTTTCTCTCCGGTTCTTTCCATTGCTCTCATGATCAGCATGAGCACCCTTGACATGGGTGTGATGCCATTTGGTCCACACAGTCTCCACAGACCAAACAAATAAACAGTGGCAACATCAAGATTCAGGTCATTCCAGCCTGAAAGGCTCGAACTGTGGTGGATATGGTATCTGTCTGCCCTGCATGGTGGCCCCCACCCCCCACCCTCCTCCCGTCCCCACAGGAATCTGCTCCCACATCACTTGCTGAGCGGGCCACAAGCCAAAGGATTCCACTCCCTGGCCACAGCTGATTAAACCCGGAGTCAGTACCTGACATAAACCAACCAACCTGCTGGCTGACCCGGAATCAAGCACACTCTCCCTAGAACTGGAACTAAGGGAGGCAGCTATGCTCATCGGGGATGGGCAATGGGACTCTCGGGTCATGCCCACTCAGGGCTGCTGGTCCCTTTGGCTAGGTGCATGGCGGGAGGCAAAGAGGCAGACAACTGATGGAGAGATGGATGGGAGCCGATCAGCCCAAGAGAAGAAATTTGGCGAGGAGCAGCCCGAATCCTTCCCACTGCCTGTGACTGGAGCCATAAGGCCCCTTGGGTGAGGCAAGAATATTTTATCTGGAAGGCCCTAGAAATTTCCCCAGTATACCACTTCTCTTACAGATGGGAACACATCCCAGACAGGGAAACAATTGACCAGAGCTACCCAAGATTGGACTGTGATGGTTCGTATGATTGTCAACTTGGCTAGACCATGGCGCCCAGTTGTTAGGACAAACACCAGTATAGACGCGCTGTGAAAGTATTTGTAAGATGTGATTAACATTTAAGTCAGTAGACTCTGAGTAAAGCAGATTACTCTCTATAATGTGGATGGACTTCATCGAACCAGTTGAAGGCCTTGAGAGCAAGGGCTGAGGTTTTCCAAAGAAAAAAGAATTCAGGCTGAAGACTACAACATGGAAGCTCTGCCTGAGTTTTCAGCTTGCTGGCCTACCCCGTGGGCAGCACACTTACCAGCCCCCCACAATCATGTAGGCCAATTCCTTAAAGTAAAATTCTCTCTCTCTCTCTCTCTCTCTCTCTCTCTCTCTCTCTCTCTCTCTCTCTCTCTCTCTTTCTCTCTCATCCATCTCTCTATCTCCCCCTCCCTCTCCTGACTAATACATGGACTCTGAGCCTCTTGCTAGTTTTCTGAGAGGGAGTTCTCCAGGGAGAAGAAATGGATTCCTTCACATCAATGAATAAAAACATTATCCTGTACAATTTCTGCATAATATCCTTTACTACATAGCTAGTATGCCTAGTGGTCATGAGTGTGGCTCTGGATCCAGACTGTTCCTACACCAACTCCACCACCTGAGATCCCTCTCTGCTCTTCCATTTTCTCGTCTGCTAAATGAAGATAGTGGTAGCATCTGGCTCTAGGGAGATTTGGAGGATTAACTATGCCAGGCATGTGAAACCCTTCGGAGAGGGCCTGGTGGTGTACATGCTCGATAAATGGTAAATACTGTCAGTGTTACTGTTGCTAATAATAGTAACTGAAAGCACTTCAACACATTCCATCTTTCAACAGTGGGTACTGTGCACGAACTGGATCAGGACACTTTCCTCTGCAAATGGCTGACCTAGTCAACGAGAGTGTGTTGGTGCGTGCCCCTGGGAAATGCAGCACAGCTGGATCCTGGGCCCAAGGACGCCATCGGGGCCCCCGGCTCTTCTCTTTCCCGCTGTGCATCAGCTTTATTCTCAGCTGAGCTCTACCCATGTGGGTCCACCATGGACACGAGCAGCTCCAGGCCCAGTCTTCCCTGTCCAAGTTTTTCCAGCAAAAGTCCCAGAATTGAGTTCTATTTGCCCTGGACTGGGTCACATGGCCCGCCCTGGACCAGATTCTGTGACTCTGATGGGCCAGGCCAAGGTCACGTGGCCACCTGCAGCAGGGGGTGGGAGAGTGGGCATTCCAGAAGGGGATGGTGTGTAAGAAGGGGGGAACGGAGGCTGGGCAGGCAGATACAGCAGAGGTCCACGGGTGACCACCCAGGACTGTGATTTGAGCTTTACATCACAAATCAACCAGTCTTCAAAGTGTCCCTAGGCTGTATTCATCACCATTTTACAGATAAGAAAACTAAGCTTAGAGTGCTTGAGCCACTTGTCCACGTTCCCACAGCAAGTACAAGGTCGGGCAGGATTCATACCCAAACTGGACAACAGCTCCTCAGTGGTGCTGGCGCCTCTGAGCCACTCCACAGCTTCTGGCCGAGTCCGGCTATCTCAGCCCAAAGCAGCTCATCCACTGTGTCTGCTAATGGAAAGCATTGCCACGCACGCACACACAAGCGCACACACGCACGGGCACACACACACACAGTCAGCAAATGGTGATTTTAATTCGAGCCATAAAATGACACCTCCCCCATGACTCTTATTTGTGACTGTGAGGGTTTCCTACACAGAAATTAAGGATTCGCTAGAGCCCTGCTCTCTCTTTCCCTACAGAGCCAAGGGACCATTTGATGATTTCTGCAGCCCTTCATCATCCCACTGCAGCCCACTTAGTCTAAAGGCAGATCCCTGGTGCCCATAAAGTGAGGCAGAGCACAAAGCCGGGATAAGAAGGGGCAGGAGAAGCCGAACAACAGGAGCCCGAGGGCTCTGCTGCTTCTCCAGCCTGTCTGTCCCAAGGGCATGACTGCATGACCGCTCCCGGGTGCTCAACCTCTGTCCCAGGCTTCCCCTGGGCGGAAAGCTGGTGGTAACAGGAGCTAGCTCATGAGTGAATGCAAGGATGAAGTGTGCTGATACAGGTAGTGTGCTTAGAGCAGTGGCTGGTCCCCCATAATCACACAATAAACCAACTATGCCGCATCGTCACCCACAGGACCAGGAACAGAAGAAGCAAAGGGTGGACTGGAAAGACAAACAGGAGAATCCCAGGGCAGCCTGGACCCCATGGCTAGGCACGGACATTCCAGACCAAGGAATCTGCTCAGTCTCCAGGGAGGAGAGGAACTAGGCCCCACTTGTGTGTACGCAGGCATTCTCACAGCACTGCCCCCATCCCAGAGCTTCAGGGGGGCAACCAGGGAGGGAGAGCACCAGCTCTTAGAATACTAAGTTGGCCAGCTCCTCTTTCAGAGGCAATAGACCTTGTCAATGTTTGCCATTCTAACTGGTGTAAGGTCGTATCTCAATGTGGTTTTGATTTGAATTTCCCTGATGGCTAATGATGTTGAACATTTTTTCACGTGTCTGTTAGCCATTTGTATGTCTTCTTTGGAGAAGTGTCTGTTCATGCTTTCTGCCCATTTTTTGACTTGATTATTCATTTTTGGGGTGTTGAGTTTGAGAAGTTCTTTATAGATCTTGGATACCAGCCCTTGGATGGAACTGGAGGAGATTATACTAAGTGGTTTGACTTACTTGTGGCACATAAGGAATAGCATGGAGGACATCAGGAGAAGGAAGGGAAAAATGAAGGGGGGGAAATCGGAGGGGGAGACGAACCATGAGAGACGATGGACTCTGAGAAACAAACCGAGGGTTCTAGAGGGGAGGGGGGTGGGAGTGGGTTAGCCCAGTGATGGGTATTAAGGAGGGCACGTGTTGTAATGAGCACTTGGTGTTCTACGCAAACAATGAATCACGGAACACTACATCAAAAACTAATGATGTATGGTGACTAACATAACATAATAAAAAAAATTATTAAAAAAAAAAAAGAGGTAACAGACCTCTAGTTCTGTAGATCCCAACAGGTTGCCATAAGCCAGATTCTACCTCCCATAGGAGGCCTAGTCTGGGGACAATATGCTCCCCTGAGCCAGACCAGAGGCCTTCTGATGGGGAAGTTCATGTGAGCACCACAGCTGGCCTGGCCAGAAACACCACCTGGAGCCAGGTAGGCATTGCCCAACATTCAGTAAATGTTTCCAAAGGGCCAGTCATCCCTTGCTGCTCTTTGTTTATTTAATATTTACTGAGTACTTACTAAGTACCGCTGCCTATCCCAGAGGCAGGAGGCAATGGTGAACAAAGCAGATAAAATCAGTCTGGAGGGGAAGGAGTGCTTGGTTGGCTCCGTCAGTTGAGTGTCCGACTCTTGGTTTTGGCTCAGGTCATGATCTCAGGGTCATGAGATCAAGCCCTGTGTCAGGCTCCATGCTCAGTGTGGAGTCTGCTTAGGAATCTCTCTCCCTCTCCCTCTGCCCCCCCACTCTCTCTCTAAAATGAGTTAATAAATCTTTTTTCAAAATCAGGCTGGAGGGGAAGACAGAAAATAAGCATGTATGGATGTGTGTGTGCACATATACATGTATCTATATTGTATATTACTATATTCTATATAAATACATAGATACATATATTCAGCTATATTATCAGATACTGTATATTGTCAGGGCTGCAGATCAGGCTGGACCCCTCAGTGCTGGGGCCTTTGCTCACTTTGCCTGCTGTCTCCAGCCCACTCCTCCTCAGTGAAAGAGAAGTTCAAAAACCAAATTCTTGACATCTTCTTTGTGAAAATATTTACTCTCCAGAACCAGAAGAAATTTGTTCTGGAATGTCGCTTCAAAAGCTTTATTTCTGGAGCGCCTGGGTGGCTCAGTTGGTTAAGCGTCTGCCTTGAGCTCAGGTCATGATCCCAGGGTCCTGGGATCAAGCCCCGCATCGGGCTCCCTGCTCAGCGGGGAGCCTGCTTCTCCCTCTGCCTCTGCTTGCCCCTCCCCCTGCTTGTGCTCTCTCACTCTTTCTGTCAAATAAATAAATAAAATCTTAAAAAAAAAAGCTTTATTTACTTCAATTCAAGAAGATGTTAATTGATCCTCATTCAGGACATTACCTTTTTAAGAGAACCAACCTAATTGTGAAAATTAAGGTGTTTCCAAATTTTCGGCATCATACAGCCGTCATTGAGATTTAGAGAAATTTCTGTTGGCAGAAATCTGTGGGCCAACGCTCTCTTATACACGTTTACCTCCTCCTTGGTTGGAGCTTCAGCGCCCCTGGTCTGAAGGGAGTTGCAAATCCTCTGAAAAATAAGCTCAGGGTGGCCACGTACATCCTGTGAACTTGACTTCCTGCCAGCAGTAAAAAAGAGCTAACTGACCATGCAGCCTAGGAGTAGAGCCAGGGAGTATCTGTTTATGGAATCCTGGCCCCTGGAGGGTTACAACTCTCTCAGGTGACTCGGACACAGAATTCCAAATGAAGACCTGGACCTGCACCATACAACGCGGCTACTGAGCACTCACAAGGTGGCTAGTCCACGCGGAGATGTAAATACTCACCAGTGTCAACGACTCACCACATTTCTAATCTAAAGATAAAAAAGGAAATACTTCATTCATAATTGTTTAGTAATTACTTGATAGAGTAAATAAAATATATTATTTGAATCAATTTCATTAGTTTCTCTTTACTTTCTTAATGCAGTTACTGGAAAATTTAAAACGACATATGTGGCTCGAATTGTATCTCTTTTGGACATCTCTGCTTTACACGCTCAAACCAAAAAAGGATCCTGGGACTATTAAGACCTCAACAAACCCATGTGTGGTTTCCATCTCTCCAGATTTCACTGTTTAGTTAAACATGCAAAGTCCCCACTGCTCAGTCCCCACCCCAAGACTGACCCTTCCTACTGCCCTAACCCTCTTTATTTGATTTCCTTAAAACCATTATGTTAAAAGTCTGCACAGAACGTGTGTTCCATTATCAGCTATAATATGAGGAATTTAAAAACAAAATGGAATTGCATTTAATGTGTGTAAAATTTCAATCTCTTTTCTTCTTCAAAAGTGCCAGAGAAAAATCAAAATTGTTCCTAATTTTTCTAAAAAGTTATTTTTCTTCCAAGATAGGCAAAATTACCTATTAAAGTTAAGGCGCTATAAAATTATAAGTAATGAATATCAACTTCTAAAATCAAGTGTGGTTAAATAAAACTCTTTTTTAATTAAAATTTTTAGAAAATTATTTATCTGAAAATAAAATCATTTATGACTCTGACATTCACTGTCTATCTAAATGCCAGTGTAAAGGCTAGGTATATACTATGGTGTCACGTCTACACGTCCCTACAAACATTTTCACAAAATGTTCTCCAGGCATTATGTGTGTGTCTGTGAGCACCGGCCTCACTGGTGAGCACTTTCAAATGGAACAGGAAGAAGAGAACAAAGAAAACAGCTGTTGGCATCAGTAGAAAAATGACACTTTGTTTTGCAAGACTCCGCTGTATTTACGAGTTGAGAGAGAGTTTGACAATTTAATTAGTCTGTCTTCAAGGGACATTTTGACAACCTAATTAGCCTATCTTTTCCTTCACCGAAGTGCTTCTGCAATTCAAATCTTCCTTGTCTCCCAAGCAAGGATCACCAACAAAGTCTGCACCAGCACGGCTTAAAAACCTGAGCTATCCTCCAGCATAGTCATCTGCTACTTTGTGGATGGAAGGCAAGACTTGTGGAGAGGTGCTTCCCTGGGGCCTGCTGGTGTTAAGTCCCAAGAGTGACGTTTAAGGATACAAGCCACCCTATGCTAGTGATGAGCTCCAAGACACAGAGGATGCCACGTGTTCTCAAATATACTTATTTTGTGTGTCTCTGATATGCAAGACTCGCTAAATCTTGGGGCCCGGGGAAGGGGCATTCTGACCAGTGTCTTAGGGTAGCCTTGGGATGCAAGGTCAGTCATCCTGGGCCTGAGTTCATTCAGTGAACTCCGTCATTTTTCAGTGTGTCCTCCCGGATGAAACAGGACGCTTAGCACACATCACTAGACTGTAGGTTCCCCTACTAGACTCTAAATCCCAGATAGCCGACGACTGTATCTGACTTTTCCACCACTGTCCCTCAGCATCTAGCACTGGAATTTGGCACAAAACATGAGCTCAGCAACTAGTTAGTCAACTAAGTTACTAAGCTTGCTGAGACCCTTCTTTTCCACATCTGCAAAACAGGGATAATGATACCTTACGTCATGCAGATTATTTTGAGAATTACATGTGATAATATTTATAGAACTTCAGAATACTCTCTGACACACAATAGGGACTCTATTAATTATTTGATGAATTAATTATAATAAGGAAAGTTTGGAAACTCTCTAGAGGCCTGTTTTCTTCTTTACAAAGTAGAAGAAGTGATGCCAATGTCACTAAGCATATTTTGAGAATTAAATAAGATGGCATATGTGGCACATAGTAAGGGACCCATAACTGAGTGGGAGCAGTGTTGACAATCAGATGACGATCGTGACAAGTTTAATATTGAACACACCTCATTTCACTCACTTCACAAGACCATGAAGCCCTGAGAAAGGGCAAAAATCAAAGCTCTGCCCTCAAGACCACAATACTTTATTTTTTTAATTTAATTTAATTTAATTATGTTATGTTAGTCACCATACAATACTTCATTAGTTTTTGATGTAGTGATCCATGATTCACTGTTTTCCTATAACACCCAGTGCTCCATGCAGTACGTGCCCTCCTTGATATCCATCACCAGGCTAACCCATCCCCCCTCCCCCGCTCCCCTCTAAAACCTTCAGTTTGTTTCTCAGAGTCCATCGTCTCTCATGGTTCGTCTCCCCCTCTGATTTCCCCCCCTTCATTTTTCCCTTCCTTCTCCTAACGTCCTCCATGCTATACCTTATGTTCCACAAATAAGTGAAACCATATGATAATTGACTTTCTCTGCTTGACTTATTTCACTTAGCATCATCTCCTCCAGTCCCATCCACGTTGATGTAAAAGTTGGGTATTCATCCTTTCTGATGGCTGAGTAATATTCCATTGTATATATGGACATCTTCTTTATCCATTCGTCTGTTGAAGGACATCTCGGCTCTTCCCACAGTTTGGCTATTGTGGACATTGCTGCTATGAACATTGGGGTGCCTGTGGCCCTTCTTTTCACTACATCTGTGTCTTTGGGGTAAATACCCAGTAGTGCAATTGTTGGGTCATAGGTAGCTCTATTTTTAATTTTTTGAGGAACCTCCACACCGTTTTCTTTTTTTTCTTTTTTTAAAGATTTTATTTATTTATTTATTTATTTGAGAGAGAGAGAGAGAGAGAGTGAGAAAGAGCATGAGAGGGGAGAGGGTCAGAGGGAAAAGCAGGCTCCCCGCTGAGCCAGGAGCCCGATGCAGGACTCGATCCGGGACCCTGGAATCATGACCTGAGCCTAAGGCAGTCACTTAACCACCTGAGCCACCCAGGTGCCCTCCACACTGTTTTCCAAAGTGGCTGTACCAACTTGCATTCCCACCAATACCTTAAAATAACTATTATTTTAAATAGTTAAATAACTATTATTTAAAATGACTATTATTGTTGTTTTCATAGTTATTAGTCCTGAAATACTGAGTTAACATTCACTAATGCAAGAATACAGGCACGGAGAAGAAAAACTCTAGATTCTTTGCCACGGAAGTGGATATTGTCCCATTGAGATGATGACCTTGAAATACAAGAAATCGTTTTTAAAATTACATAAGACAGCATATAGCATCACTAAGTCAAATGCTATATTGTATAGTGCTGACTGCCTGTGATAAGATCCCCAAAGGAAAAGTGATCAGTGGGGCTGGAGCAGTTGGTCGGGAGGGCAGGGGTTGTAACAGAATGATAGAAGAAAGGCAGGAAGGAGAAAGGGAAAGAGGAAGGGAGGGAGGGAGGGAGGGAGGGAGGGAGGGAGGAAGGAAGGAAGGAAGGAAGGAAGGAAGGAAGGAAGGAAGGAAGGAAGGAAGGAAGGAAGGAAGGAAGTCAGCACTATACAATGTAATAGGATCCCTGAAGGAAAGGGGATCAGTTGGTGAAGACCGGAAGGATGGTAACTGAATGACAGAAGAACAGCGGGAAGGAGAAAGGGGAAAAGGAAGGAACGAAGGAAAAAGGGGATGGGAAGGAGGAAGGGAGGGAGGAGGAAGAAAGAAGGGACAAGTTGGATGGACAAAGGTGAGTTAGGGAAGGTAGAGTACATATGGGTCTAGTTCAAGAACAGGACAACGGAAAGGAATAGATTAAGACCTACATTGTCCTTCGACTTAGTTTTGGCTACTCACGTTTTTCAGAATTGAAGGCCAAGGCCTGGTCCTTCTGCTGCGAAATGACACCAGTGTGAGGAAGCAGATGCTTCTCCCGGGGCAGACGTCATCAGTGCCGCAGTCTTGGATCCATATAGGAACTTGCGCTCACACAAACTTTGATGTACCCTCTTGTTGTTCTTTCTTTTCCGATTGTTCGCGGGTTTGTTCACCGCAGCTCTGGGTGTGAGCAGTAACGCCAGTCAGCATTCTGATCGTTAGTCCCCATTAAGTTCCGAGCACTCCACGGGCGTGGGGTCATCAGCCATCTGATGTAACCGCGCGCGCGTTACCCACACACGGCACTTGCCCGAGCTAGCGTGGCCATTTAGACCACCAGGTTTTGCCTCATGTCCAACACAGATACGAGGATAATATGTTGTTAAAATTAAACCAAGGCGTCTTAACCCCAGCTCCTCCTTTTCCATTTGTCACCTCCCACCTCCCAGACCGTGGCTCATTGCCCCAGGGCAATAGCTGGCCAGGCCAGGACCCCTTTAACCAGGCAATAGGCTTAAAATCAGGCATCGCCAGAAAAAGAGAGAGGATTCTCTGTTTCGGTAGACTCTATTTGACACCTCCGGGGCCAGGCCCCTGAGACTTCAGACTCTAGCACTTTTCTTCAAGGGAAGGACATCCGATCAGACGAGGAAGGGAAAGCCATCCCTTCGAGCCCAAGGAAGTAGGATAAGAGGAGGCTCCGGGTGAAGATGCAAGTGGGGGGGAACAGGTGTTAAATGAGGGCCAGGAAGTGCCTGAGCCCTGTTCATGAGACACTCCCGAGAGAGCCACCTCACATGCCTGCCAACGGTCCCCCTTCTTCCTTCACCCCAGGAGACCAGATGCCACTTGGGAGAGGAGGTGAGCAGGGGAGGGATGTGGGGGTAAAAAGTCAGCATTTTTTTCCTGAAAGACTTGAACACCTTCCCTACTGAATTAATCAGGTCAAACCCTTTTAAACCTTGAAGGACTTAAAAGTTAATGCAGAGGAAAACTATATTTATGGACAACATAAAAACATGACGCTTTATCAATGCTTCTGAGTAATTTTCAGGCAGCCACATACTGGACCTCCAGTCAATTCAGATTCTCTTCACTAGTGTTGAATCCAAATGAACTTAGGTGTACAAAATTGATGCCTCCATCTAGGGACAAAAAAAAAAATTTACTGTGCTCATCTTTATAGAATAAATCAAATTATGAGAGAAATATTTACCTACTTAAGAGACTAAAACTATTGAACATCTCAGAAGAGCAATTTTGCCTACAAAATGTGATTTCAGCTAAAGGAGGGTGTGATGCTCAGGCTAGTGTGTGATATGCTAATCATGTCAGTCATCTAATATGAATTTATTATTAATGTCAGCTAACATTTACTGAGTCTTTATTATGGGCCAGCCTGTGTGCTAAGCACTCACATTAGCTCCAACCCTGTGAGGGACACTATTATCCCCCTTCATAAGGAAGGACCAAGACGAGAGGAAATGACTGCTATGTTTACTGAACTAACCGTACAAAAGTTTTTTACTTTATAGGGATGTTACTGGCTGGCAAAACAGTCACATGTATGTAATAACAAAGGACTTATTATAGTTGACACTTGACCAATGCAGGTTTGAACTGCACGGGGCCACTAAATGTATGGATTTTTTCAATAAATACAGACCAGGACTATAAATGTATTTTCTCTTCCTTGTGATTTTCTTTTTTTCTTTGATTTTCTTTTTTTAAGATTTTATTTATTTATTTATTTATTTATTTATTTATTTATTTATTTATTTTAGCACGTGCGTGCGAGAGAGAGCACGTGTGAACGAGGGGAGGGGCAGAAGGAGAGAGAGAATCTCAAGCAGACTCTCCACTGAGCACGGAGCCCGACGTGGGGCTCCATCTCATGACCCTGAGATCACAACTGAGCCGAAACCAAGAGTCAGATGCTTAAATGACTGAGCCCCCCCAGGTACCCCACTTAGGATTTTCTTAATAACATTTTCTTTGCTCTAGCTTGCTTTTGTGAGAATATAGTGTAGAATATATACAACATACAAATAGGTGTTGATAAGCTGTTTAGGTTATCAGTAAGGCTTCTAGCCAACAGTAGGCTGGCTATCGGTAGTTAAGTTTTTTTGGGGGGGGTCAGATCTTCTACAGGGCGGGAGTTGTCCCTAACCCCACATTGTTCAAAGGTCAACTGTATAAGTGAAGTCAACAGTGTGAGAAGTCCTGGACTTTTTTGATGATAAACTGCAAGCCTGGACACCCCTGTGGACAAGTTATTTACAGCCCCTTTGCCTCAGTTTCCCCATCTGCTCAGTACTTCACAGCACTGCCGTGAGGATTAAATAATCCGTGTAAGTACTTGGAGTGGCTTCTGACACAGGATGCGCACTGCATAAGTGACAGCTGTGGGCTTTCTAACCCCCTCTGTGACTCTCCATCGTCTCCGAGATCATTTTTCCACCTACATGGCCACATTTCAATGGGGAAGCTTGGAGGGGGTGGTGAAAAGGATCTTACTCTTCTTGTGGATAAAGCACAAATATACACACAGTACATCAACAGACATAAAGTATTTTTGGGGGGAGGGACAATTAAAAAAAAAAAAGCAAACAAAAGAAGTCTCCTCGAGGAGACCATGAAGAAAAGCTTGGGAAGCACTGCCCTAAACTTTGGGAACTGAGAGCAGATGTGCTGGCCAGGGCTCCCGCAGAATGTATGGAGTCCGTAAATAAACTCAGTCTCAGGTGATCTCCGCTCAGGATGCACTGAGACATCCGTGCATCTGTGGTCTCCGGATTCCATGGAATACACTGTCAGGGGCAAGAAAGAGCACGTGCAGGGTGACTCCTTGAGATGCAGTTTATCAGTGACTGGTCAGTGGGAGCTGCAGGGGCCCCCATCCACCCACGGCTCGCGGCGCCTGGAGGCCCCATCGTGCCAGGTCTGAGGAAAATGCTAGCAGACAAAGGGAGGCACCAGGGCCACCTCCTCTCCTGCAGCCCCCAACAGTGCTTCGGAAGTCAGGCCCCAACTCTGCAAACCCCCAACCCAAACCGCCTAGGGTCCGCCACCCTAAGGGTTACTGCCCAGATAGTGAACTGAAATACACACGCAGAGGACTGCCCCAAATTTGAACAGAAGATAATTGTACCTAACCCCACAGGTAGGCTGCAAAATGGTGGGACTTTGGGCATCTGCCACCAGTGAGGTTTTGTTTGGTGTGTTGGTTAATGTCGTTTTACAATGTTTTGTGCTTAGGGGAGGCTTTTGTTTTGTTTTGTTTTGATAGGAGAGATGATTCTTAGTGCCTGAAATCGCACCATACAGCTAAGTAACTGAGTTGTGTGTGTATAGACCTGGCCTCAGTAATACCCTTTGGTTAGGAAAGAGCTAAAATCAAAGAAGAATGTCCCAAAACGGAGCGTGGCTTAGATGAATCTCTCAACAACATTTATTGACTGTATGCTGAGCATGTTTTGGTTTTTGTTTTTTTTTTTTATCTTGGCTATCACTTACCTTTAACTTTACAACAGGGGAAACAAGCTGAGACAACTCCCTGTGGCCCGCCCACTTGCTCAGGACACGCTCAGGAGGCACCAGGACCAGGGTACTGCTGGGACCCCCTGCCGGGCCCCCTGGATGTGTAAGGGGCTGCCCATCACAGCTCTTTGTATGCTGCGTCTGCAGCCTGTCTGCAGCTTGGTGGAGAACAGACACCCCGAGAAACAACATAAATAAGAGTGCAGAGAGCAGGGAGGCCAGGAGGCCCCCAGCACAGGGACACATTTGCAGCTGAACTCTGGAAGGAAGCGGCTCGATGCACAGTTGTAATTACAGAGAGCAGGATTCTTTATTTAGACTTTCTCTTCGTTCATGTCATTAATGAGCTCCTGCTAATGGCACATGTGAATTGAAAAGGCTTTAACTGCACTTTCTACACCTTGTCATTCTTATGAGCCAATTACAAGGCACTGCTCATTGCTGATTGCTGCAAACGGCTTGCTCATTATGCTGAACAGGTGTCTCACCAATAATAATGATCATTATAATCTCCTACAGACAAGACAGAAGGATGGAGTTTAAAGACAATGGAAGGACAGCTTCGTGCCCTGCTGGTTGTGTGGTGCCTTGTCATGCAAAATACCCTCATCCCATGCAAATGGCCCCCCTCATTCTCTCAAACTTTCATCCACTATGTTCCAGATACTGAGCTAGCTAAAAATCAGGACACTTCCATGTCCTCAGAGGGCACAGCAGGAAGAGAGATACTACTTTTTCTTTCTTCCCCCTAGGAGCCAGGCACTGAGCTGGATGCTTTCTGTATATTCGTGCTGGATGCTTTCTGTATGTTCTCTTCTGTAATCCTTACCACACATCCTCAGGTGGGAATAATACTCCCATTCTGCAGGTCAGAAACTGAGACCGTTGGTGTGGTGTGGTGATTCTCAGATGCAAGGTCCATCAGAATCACTTGGAAGGCTTATTAAAACATAGATTGCTGGGTCCAACTCAGAGTTTCTAATGCAGTCGGTTTGGGGTCTGGGGTGAGATCGAGAATTTGTATTTCCAACAGGAAGTGAGGCTGATGTTGCTGGTCCTGGTTCAGAAGACCACTGGAATAGTGGAATATGTATGAGCTGAGGTGTGACATAGGCTTGGGTTCAAATATAAGCCCTACTTACTACCTGCAGTATGCTCATTGTCAGGGTACTGAGTCTCCCTGAACTTCAACTCTAAAATGAAGATAATAGCATCTGCTTTGCAGGGTTGCTCGGAGGATCAGCAATCATGTGTGCAAATGGGGCAAATTAGGACCCACACAGCAGGCACTCATAGGATGTCCTGCTGTTGGAGAGGCCAGCCACTTCGCTGGGCTGCACTGAGTCCAGCATGACAGCCAAAGCCCTAGCGTGTCTCCAAAGCTTGGCTCCATTCCTCTTGAGGTCTTCCTGAACTCTCTTACCCCCGACCTCTCACTCCCTAAGTCCTGATGCACTTAAGGACATACCACAAAATGGCCCTCATCGTTCAAAATGGTGCAAATCAACTAGTATTGTTTCCACATGCATCTTATTCTCCAAGCAACTGTAAGTCCCCTGGGGAGGGAACTGTGTTTTATATTGCTTCTATATCCATTCCCTTGACACAAAAGCTAACATATAAGTCCCTTGATAGTCTTGGAGCAAGAAGGCCTTCTTGCATTTCCCCACTCCACGCTGTCCCCCAAAGAACTGCCCCTCCTCGGTTTCCAGGTGCACCTGTATTTGTCAAAGCACTTAACACACTGCATAGTCATCATTTGTCCATCAGACACCACACACACACACACACACACACACACACACACACACACACGTTAGACTATAAGTACAAGAGCAAGGACCATGACACTGTATCCCTCGAGTAGATCATCATTTAGTATCTGTCAAAAAAACAAAGTCCCCAGATGAGCCTATAGGAGAGATTTTCTTCTTTCCTGTATTGGCTGATGGAAAGTTCTGGAAGTAGGGAGATGGCCTGATGCTTTCATGGCTGGTATTGATGTTAGCGGTCACTGGCTATAAATTAAAGGATGGGAGGGAGCAGAGAAAGGGAAGCAAAACTGCTATTTACTTGGAACAAGGTCACCCCATCCCCACCCTGACCAGGCCTTGTTCCAGGGGAGCTGTGGAGACAGCAGAGACCGTGGGAGCCACACCGGCAGCTCAGCTCTGCCAGCCTGCCTAGATTTTGCTGATGGCCAGCACATTGCCCGAGGGCCCAGGTGGTGTACCCAAAATGGGGGGGAAGCTGGGAGAATACTGGAGAAGTCTACAGCCTGCACTTGACAAACATAATGATTCAAATGGGGCACATACTCCCCGATATTTATAGCAGTCCACAACAGCCAAACTAGGGAAAGAGCCCAGATGTCCATGGACAGATGAATAGATAAAGAAGAGGTGATATGTATATACGATGGACTACTACTCAGCCATTAAAAAGAAAAGAATGAAATCTTGCCATTTGCAATGACATGGCTAGAACTAGAGTATATTATGCTAAACTAAATAAGTCAATCAGAGAAAGACAATTATCATATGCCTCGCCCATATGTGGAATTTAAGAAACAAAACCAATGAACATAGGGGAAGGAAAGGAAAAGCAAAACAAGGTGAAAATTGAGAGGGAGGCAAACTGTAAGAGACACGGAACTCTAGGAAACAAACTGAGGGCTGCTGGAGGGAAGGTGGGTGGGGGATGGGGAACTGGGTGATGGGCATTAAGGAGGGCACTTGATGTTATATGCAGTTGGTGAATCACTAAATTCTACCTCTGAAACTAATAAAAAAAAAAGATGTCTACAGTCTAGTTGGATGATAAGATTAACATATACATGAAACAGCTAGAGCAAAATCCAGTTCCCATGGGCTTTTACTGGGTTGAATGGAAACATTCTGATATGCAAGATATATCTTAGCGTGGGCTACTATTTAAAAAAAAAAAATCCCATAGACTGAGTGACTTAAGCAACAAACATTTCTTTCAATTCAGGAGGCTGGGAGTCCAAGATCAAGGTGCTGGCAGATTCTGTGTTTGCTGAGAGCCTGCTTCCCAGTTGCAGATGTTCATCTTTTCACTCTGTCCTCACATGGCTTTTCCCTGGTGTGTAAGCACACAGAACAAGAGACAGAACTCTCCTGCTGCTCCTTCTTCTTTCAAGGGCACCAATCCCATCATGAGAGTCCCATCCTCATGACCTCATCTAAACCCAATTAATTCTCAAAGACCCCACCTGCCATCATGTTGGGGGTAAGAGCTCCAACATATGAACTTGGGAAGGAAATATTCAGCCCATAACAAAATGCCTGTATGAGAAGATGGGTCACTCAACAAAGATTTATTGTGCACCAGCCCCATGACAGACTGCGTCCTGAGCACTGGAGATACTATGCACCAACTATAAACATCCGTCCCCATAGAATGTACATTCCAGAAGAAGGGGCTGGAAACCAGCCAGTAGCAGATGATGCAGCTGCCAATGTGTTCATGGACTTACCTGCAAAGCAAATCCCCCAGAATCACAGTGTTGGACACCATTCCCGGGAAGGCACTGTGCAGTGTTTCACTTCTATTCCTTTGTCACCTCCTTTTCCCCTCCTCACTGTACCCAGAATTAGTCAGGCTGAAAAAGAAAACTTTTGGTGGATTGTCTCACCTGTCATTCCAACCATTCTAGTAGTAAATCTAGTAACAGCTCTAATCTCAATTCTCAAAATTCTGCGTGAAATTTCCATGTAGCTAAGTAAGTCCACTGAGTTTGGCAGGATGGTGTTGCTTAGCATATGACCATCACTTTGAACTTATGAATCACAGATTTGAAGCCATTATTAGTCATACTGCCTCTCCTGGACAAATGGTAAACTGAGCGTGATGTGCACAGATGACTCCCTTACAGCCACGGTAATATTAACACTACGGAAAACCTACGTTCTCCTTCACCCTCATCCTCTGTGTCAACATTAGGGACAGCTCAGTGGTGAAGCAGATCCAAAGACTTTGGGTACAAAATACTTGAGGTCACATACTAATGTCACCTTGGGCAAGTTACCTAACCTCTCTGAAACTTAGTTTCCTCATCTGTAAAATGAGAACAGAGACCTTAGAAGTTTATTAAACTACAGTTAATATACGTGAAGTGTTTAGCACAGAACAATCACAAAACAAATGGTGCTTTACTGTTAATGCTAATACCATTGTTATTGTCAATAACCATCACTAGTGATCATAAGAGACATATTATGCTTTAGTAATGTTATTGTGTCTATAAAGTATGTTAAAACACCTCAGTACGAACAGCACGATGTATATACAGACACAAGTTAACTGTAATTTGCACTGTGGGTGGTTGAATAACATTCGAATCCTCTGATCAGAAATCCACACTCCAAAAATAAGGTCTTGCCTTTAAGATGTTTTTGCTGTGTCTATACCAGAACATGCATTAGTTAACATCAGGGATGAGAGAGAGCACAGTTGTCAGATTGTCAAATCAAACTCAGAAATCTTACCCAGTATCAAGACTTAATAATATCAAGGATACGAGTAACTGTGAGGCGCAGGTAAAGAAAAGAGAGGTCTGTGACCCCCACCTTAGATCCCCCGGCCTTTCCTTGTAATGAGCATGCAGTTTGAGGTCTCTACGTATCATGTGTCGCTGCATCACTTACATTAAAGGGAAATGTTTGAGTTATGAAACATCTCTATTTTTACACTTAATCACGTAGCCTACATGACACTTTCTGGGGAGTCTTGCACCATAGATCCATAGATTCCAAGTCTCCTTACCATAAGCAGTCCTACACAGACCAGGTACATCCTGCTAAAAACATTCCACACGTAAGGACTCTCCTGTTCCCACTACTGCTATTATTAGTGATATGCCAAGAGGTCTGTAATTAGCATGTTTACAAGAAATTTACCTTCCTTCTTCTTTCCCAGAGGCATCCCAGCCTCCCCGCCCAAAAGAAAGGACTAGATTTCAGGCCTAGTGTTAATCAACCTTTCCTCAATGTTAGAAATACTTTTTCACTGGTTAAATGAATGGTGTTCAAGAAACATGGTTGGCTAGGAAGACTAAAAGGTATTACTGTGCTTGCAAAAATGAAGTGTAAGCAATAATCTGTCAAACCCAAGGGCTTCCAGGTCAAGAGTATTGCTCTCCCTCTGTCCTCAACTTAACCTAGGATTCTGTCACCGGACCCAACTAGAAAGTCATCTAAGCCTACAGTCAGAGTACTGTTGCTTCTGCCCCCAAGTGGGCATTTCATGCAAGATGCTTGTCAAAGAGGGGCACCTGGCTGTCTCAGTCAGTGGAGCAGGCAACTCTTGATCTCAAGGTCATGAGTTCAAGCCCCACATTGGATGTGGAGCCTACTTAAAAAAAGAAAAAAAAAAAACTGATTCTCATCAGAGAAGATTAGGTAGGGTTGACCCGAGCTAAGGATCAGGTGTGGGTTGACCTGAGCTTAGAGAAAGAGGTTGTAGAGCTCTTTTTTGCCTGCTTCTCATAAACATGGCTTGGTCATAAATGTAAAACGTGTGGTAGGACTAGATGTGAGACTTGCTTTCATTCTAATTCATCACCTGATGGCAAAAGCGGGGGAAGGGAAGTGGTGTCCTACCTTCCACAAAACATCAAATTTGCCAAAGATCATGCCAAAGACTAAGATCAACTGGGAGAGAAATTTGGAGACCCCTGTCCTTGTCCTGCTCTACCACTACCTAGCTGTGTCACCTGGGCCCAGACAATGCCTCTTCTGGTCTCAGTTCCTCATCTGGGTTAAATCCTACTCAAAGCTCTGTCGCACAGTGATTTTTCTCGGTGTTGTGACAGCCTCCCGGAAGGGAACGATCATAAAAATAGGGGAGGGGACAGTAGCAATTTGCTTAAATGAAAAAGGAGCAAGAAAAGGAGGAAAAGAACTATGGCATGTGATTGTGGAGAGAGGGAAGTTCTGGATTCACAGGGAAGAGGCTTATTCTTCAATTTCTCTCTCTTGTCTTTGAGGAAGTTGAAATAAGGAACATGAGGAAATCTGAGTAAGTAGAAGGAAACAAAATTATTAATATCTAGGGCAATTATATCATCTATTGTCCAAACCTGGACTCTTCTGACAGTGATAGGGGACATTATGAAGAATTACTTCAGAAGAGACATAAACTATGCCCAGTACATTGGGATGGATGGTCACCTGACTCAAAGCTGGCCCTTACCTGCACACTGATATGCAAAAGTGAGTTATGCACTTGCTGGTTCCTACCACTAGGAAGGATTAACAAAGGTAACAATTGTGTCTTTCAAAATTAGAACATTTACTTTAAAAAAATGAAAACACTCAAGCAAGCATGCAAATACCAAAGGTAACTTGCCACTGTCATTATTTTTTTACTCTTAATTACTGTCTTAGCTTAATTGACGGTCTTATTTTGTCTTTTGTCCTTGATGAAAATCTTCAACCCTTGAGGGGAAAAAAAAGATATTTCCCCTCACCAATGGTATAAATATTTTAAATAGGCAGACTAGAAAATATCTTTCAGGCTTCAAAAAAAAGACTACTCAACTAACCAGACTCCCTTTCATATCATGGTCATCATTAAAAATTAATCTACTAATTTCACCCTTTCAAATAAATTAGGAAAAGTACTACCTTGCTTCAGGAAAAAAATATTTGTGAGAGCAAGGCTGAACTAAAGTGGAAATCAAAAGGGGTATAATATAAATGTCCAACAATAAGATATTATTAAATAAACTTTAATGCATTCATGTAAGGGAAAATTGTGCAACCATTAAAACTAATAATTTAGAATTATATTGACGAAAAAAGATGTTTATGATGTATTGCATTCAAAAAAGGTATATTGAAACACATGAAACACTTTTATTTTACTATTTTTTTTTAAGATTTTATTTATTCACTTGCGAGAGAGACAGAGAGAGAACAAGCAGGGGGAGAGGCAGCGGGAGAGGGAGAAGCAGACTCCCTGCTGAGCAAGGAGCCTGATGCGGGACTCGATCCCAGGACCCTGGGATCATGACCTGAGCCAAAGGCAGACGCCCAACTATCTGAGCCACCCAGGTGCCCCACTTGAAATACTTTTAAATCTATGAGTTCATAATGATATTAAAACAAAAAAGAAAAAACAAACCTCATGGTTCACTTTGGGGGAATGAGGAGGAAACAACTTATTATTTTGAAAACTGGTACTCCCAAGGAAAAGAATCAAGCATTTATCTTGCCCTTCCTGTGCTAACGATGCCTATGGGTAACCAAATGGTTGGTGAGGGGAATTTATCTTTACAGAAGTATTTTAGCTGATAAACAAATAAAGATATGTTAATATTAGAGTATCACCATTTATATCATCTAATGAAGTTATAGATGTATTAGTTTGCTGGGGCTGCCCCGAAAAAGGACCACAGACTTGCTGTCTTAAAGAATAGGAATTTAGTGGGTGGAGCAAGATGGCGGAGGAGTAGGAGACCTGGATTTCGTCTGGTCTCAGGAATTCAGCTGAATAGGGATCAAACCATTCTGAACACCTACAAACTCAACAGGAGATCGAAGAAAAGAATAGCAACAACTTTGAACACAAAAGCGACCAATTTCTGGAAGGTAGGACATGCAGAGAAGTGAATCCGAGGCGATATTTGGGAGGATAGACAGTGGGGAAGGGGGCCTCCGTCGGCCGCTTCTGGCAAGTGATAGAGCCGCGGAGCACAAAATCAGAACTTTTAGAAGTCGTCTCCGCTAAGGGACGTCAATCCAGTGGCTAAGCAGGGATGGAACCCTCGCGGGACAGTGTGGTCTCAAGACCCTCGGGGTCACAGAAAGACCAGGGTTGCCTGAGTGCGGCAGAGCTCCCAGGTATCAGAGCGGGGAAGCCGGCTGCAGAGACAGAGCCGAGGCGCGGGCTCAGCTCGGGGTTGCCATAAACTGTGATCCACGGCCCAGTCGGGCCACTGCTCCTCCAGCAGGGACCCAACAAGCGGCAGATCCGGGGAGACTCCCCTCCCTCCCCTGGGAGGAGCGTCGTGGTACCGCACCACAGGGATCTGCAGGGTTTGGAGACTCCACACCGAGTCGGGTTCCAGAGATAGAAACGCTCAGTCACAGGCCAGTTGAGCACAGAGTGCAGCCGGAGACCGGGGAGACAGGAGTAACTGACTGCTTTTCTCTGGGGGCGCACTGAGGAGCGGGGCCCCAGGTTCTCGGCTCCTCCCAGGCAGAGATTGGGAGGCCGCCATTTTCACTCTCATCTTCCAAAGCTGTACGGAAAGCTTGCAGAGAACAAAAGCTCCCAAGAGCAAACCGAGATTGCTTAACCCAGACCGACAAGGGCGGGGCAATTCCACCTCCGGCAAAGACATTTGGGAACCACGGCAACAGGCCCCTCCCCCAGAAGATCAGCACGAACAGCCAGCCAAGACCAAGTTTACCGATCAATGAGAACGGCAGAACTCCAGTGCTAGGGGAACACTGCACATAGAATTCATGGCTTTTTTACCATGATTCATCAGTCTTTCAAAGCTAATTTTTTAACTGTTTTTTTTAATTTTCTTTTTCCCTTTTTCAACCATCTTATCAATACATTTTTCAAAAAACATTTTATTTTCATTTTTAGAGTCATATTCTATCCCTTCATAGTAGTTACCCTTATTTTTGGCATATATATATATAACTTGTTCTCTCTTTAAAATTTTGAGATACAGTTTCGTCTAACAGATCAAAATACCCCATAAATCTCTAGTGTATGGCTTTGTTCTAGTCTCCTGCCTGATCACATTCTCTCCTTTTTTTTCTTTCATTCTTTCTTTTTTTTAATCCTCTTCTTTCTTTTTTCAAACATCTTCTTATCAATTCCTTTTTTAAAATTTTTTATAATTTTCATCTTTACAGTCATATGCCATCCCGTCATCGTATCAACCCTTAATTTATCCATATATAAGTCTTTCTTTCTTTAAAATTTTAGGAGGCATTTTCTTCTAACAGACCAAAATACACCCAAAATCTACTGTGTGGCACTGATCTATGCACCAGCCTGATCATATTTGATCATATGCTGTTTCTTTGGTTTTGTTCTGTTTTTGTTTGTTTTTATCTTTTTCTCTTTTTTTTTCCTCTTTCTTTTTTCTTTCTTTCCCTTTCTTTTCCTCTGGTTTCAGGTCTTTTCTGATTTGTTTAGAGTATATTTTCTGGGGACATTGTTAACCTGTTAGCATTTTGTTCCCTCATTCATCTATTCTCCTCTAGACAAAATGACAAGACGAAAAAAATCACCTCAACAAAAAGAACAAGAGGTAGTACCGTCTGCCAGGGACCGACTCAATACGGACATTAGTGCGATGTCAGACCCAGAGTTCAGAATCATGATTTTAAAGATACTAGCTGGGTTTCAAAAAAGCATGGAAGTTATTAGAGAAACCCTTCCTGGAGAAATAAAAGAACTAAAATCTAACCAAGTTGGAATCAAAAAGGCTGTTAATGAAGTGCAATCAAAAATGGGGGCACTAACTGCTAGGATCAATGAGGCAGAAGAGAGAATCAGCGATGTAGAAGACCAAATGATGGAAAATAAAGAGGCTGAGAAAAAGAGAAACAACTACTGGATCACGAGGGCAGAATTCGAGAGATAAGTGATACGATAAGATGAAACATTAGAATAATTGGGATCCCAGAAGAAGAAGAAAGAGAGAGAGGGGCAGAAGGTATATTGGAGCAAATTATAGCAGAGAATTTCCCTAATGTGAGGAAGGAAACAGGCATCAAAATCCAGGAGGCACAGAGAACACTTCTCAAAATCAATAAAAATAGGTCAACACCCCGACATCTAATAGTAAAACTTACGAGTCTCAGAGACAAAGAGAAAATCTTGAAAGCAGCTTGGGAGAAGAGATATGTAACCTATAAAGGTAGAAACATTAGATTGGCAACAGACCTATCCACAGAGACCTGGCAGGTCAGAAAGGACTGGCATGCCATCTTCAGAGCACTAAACGAGAAAAATCTGCAGCCAAAAATACTATAACCAGCTAGGCTCTCATTGAAAATTGAAGGAGAGGTAAAAAGCTTCCAGGACAAACAGAAACTAAAGAAATTAGCAAACACAAAAACAGCCCTCCAAGAAATATTGAAAGGGGTCCTCTAAGCAAACAAAGAGCCTGAAAGCAAAATAGATCAGAAAGGAACACAGACAATATACAGTAACAGTCACCTTACAGGCAATACAATGACACTAAATTCATATCTTTCAATAGTTACCCTGAATGTAAATGGGCTAAATGTCCCAATCAAAAGACACAGGCTATCAGATTGCATTAAAAAACAAGACCCATCCATATGCTGTCTGCAAGAGACTCATTTTGGACCCAAAGACACGCCCACATTGAAAGTGAGGGGGTGGAAAACCATTTACCATGCTAGTGGACACCAAAAGAAAGCTGGGGAGGCAATCCTTATATCAGACAAATTAGATTTTAAACCAAAGACTGTAATAAGAGATGAGGAAGGACACTATATCCAACAAGAAGATCTAACAATTGTAAATATTTATGCCCCTAACATGAGAGCAGCCAATTATATAAGGCAATTAATAACAAAAGCAAAGAAACACATTGACAACAATACAATAATAGTGGGGGACTTTAATATCCCCTCATTGAAATGGACAGATCATCTAAGCAAAAGATCAACAAGGAAATAAAGACTTTAAATGACACACTGGACCAAATGGACTTCACAGACATACTCAGAACATCCCATCCCAAAGCAACGGAATACACATTCTCTAGTGCCCATGGATCATTCTCCAGAATAGATCACATCCTAGGTCACAAATCAGGTCTCAACCAGTACCAAAAGTTTAGGATTATTCCCTGCATATTTTCAGACCACAATGCTTTGAAACTAGAACTCAATCACAAGAGGAAAGTCGGAAAGAACTCAAATACATGGAGGCTAAAGAGCATCCTACTAAAGAATGAATGGGTCAACCAGGAAATTAAAGAGGAACTTAAAAAATTCATGGAAACAAATGAAAATGAAAACACACCTGTTCAAACTCTTTGGGATGCAGCCAAGGCAGTCCTAAGAGAAAAGTATATAGCAATAGAAGCTTTTCTCAAGAAACAAGAAAGGTCTCAAATACACAACCTAACCCTACACCTAACAGAGCTAGAGAAAAAACAGCAAATAAAGCCTAAACCCAGCAGGAGTAGAGAAATAATAAAAATCAGAGCAGAAATCAATGAACTACAAACCAAAAGAACAGTAGAACAGATCAACAAAACTAGGAGCTGGTTCTTTGAAAGAATTAACAAGACTGATAAACCCCTGGCCAGACTTATCCAAAAGAAAAGAGAAATGACCCAAATCAACAAAATCATGAATGAAAGAGGAGAGATCACAAGCAACACCAAAGAAATACAAACAATTACAAGAACATATTATGAGCAACTCTATGCCAGCAAATTAGATAACCTGGAAGAAATGGATGCATTCCTAGAGATGTATCAACTACCAAAATTGAACCAGGAAGAAATAGAAAACCTGAACAGACCTATAACCACTAAGGAAATTGAAGCAATCATCAAAAATCTCCTAACAAACAAAAGCCCAGGGCCAGATGGCTTCCCAGGGGAATTCTATCAAACATTTAAAGAAGAATTAATACCTATTCTCCTGAAACTGTTCCAAAAAATAGAAATGGAAGGAAAACTTCCAAAGTCATTCTGCGAGGCCACCATTAACTTGATCCCCAAACCAGACAAAGACCCCATCAAAAAGGAGAATTACAGACCAATATCCTTGATGAACATGGATGCAAAAATTCTCACCAAAATACTAGCCAATAGGATCCAACAGTACATTAAAAGGATTATTCACCATGCCCAAGTGGGATTTATCCCTGGGCTGCAAGGCTGGTTCAACATCCACAAATAAATCAACGTGATACAACATATTAACAAAAGAAAGAACAAGAATCATATGATCCTCTCAATAAATGCAGAAAAAGCATTTGACAAAGTACAGCATCCTTTCTTGACCAAAACTCTTCAGAGTATAGGGATAGAGGGTACCTACCTCAATATCATAAGAGCCATCCATGTAAAACCTACAGCAAATATCATTCTCAATGGGGAAAACCTGAGAGCTTTCCCCCTAAGGTCAGGAACGCAGCAGGGATGTCCACTATCACCACTGCTATTCAACATAGTATTAGAAGTCCTAGCCACAGCAATCAGAAAACAAAAAGAAATCAAAAGCATCCAAATTGACAAAGAGGAAGTCAAACTCTCACTCTTTGCAGATGAGATGATACTTTATGTGGAAAACCCAAAAGACTCCACCCCAAAACTGCTAGAACTCATACAGGAATTCAGTAAAGTGGCAGGATATAAAATCAATGCACAGAAATCAGTGGCACTCCTAGACACCAACAACAAGACAGAAGAGAGAGAAATGAAGGAGTCGATCCCATTTACAATTGCACCCAAAACCATAAGATACCTAGGAGTGAATCTAACCAAAGAGGCAAAGGATCTGTACTCAGAAAACTATAAAATACTCATGAAAGAAATTGAGGAAGACACAAAGAAATGGAAAAACGTTTCATGCTCATGGATTGGAAGAACAAACATTGTGAAGATGGCAATGCTACCTAGAGCAATCTACACATTCAATGCAATCCCCATCAAAATACCATCCACTTTTTTCAAAGAAATGGAACAAATAATCCTAAAATTTGTATGGAACCAGAAAAGACCCCGAATAGCCAGAGGAGTGTTGAAAAAGAAAAGCAAAGCTGGCGGCATCACAATTCCGGACTTCCAGCTCTATTACAAAGCTGTCATCATCAAGACAGTATGGTACTGGCACAAAAACAGACACATAGATCAATGGAACAGAATAGAGAGCCCAGAAACAGACCCTCAACTCTATGGTCAACTAATCTTTGACAAAGCAGGAAAGAATGTCCAGTGGAAAAAAGACAGTCTCTTCAACAAATGGTGTTGGGAAAATTGGACAGCCACATGCAGAAGAATGAAACTGGACCATTTCCTTACACCACACACAAAAATAGACTCCAAATGGTTGAAAGACGTAAACGTGAGACAGGAGTCCATCAAAATCCTAAAGGAGAACACAGGCAGCAACCTCTTCGACCTCAGCCGCAGCACCTTCTTCCTAGAAACATTGCCAAAGGCAAGGAAAGCAAGGGCAAAAATGAACTATTGGGATTTCATCAAGATAAAAAGCTTTTGCACAGCAAAAGAAACAGTCCACAAAACCAAAAGACAACCGGCAGAATGGGAGAACATATTTGCAAATGACATATCAGATAAAGGGCTAGTATCCAAAATCTAGAAACAACTTATCAAACTCAACACCCAAAGAACAAATAATCCAATCAAGAAATGGGCAGAAGACATGAACAGACATCTTTCCAAAGAAGACATCCAAATGGCCAATAGACACATGAAAAAGTGCTCAACATCACTCGGCATCAGGGAAATCCAAATCAAAACCTCAATGAGATACCACCTCACACCAGTCAGAATGGCTAAAATTAACAAGTCAGGAAATGACAGATGTTGGTGGGGATGCGGAGAAAGCGGAACCCTCCTACACTGTTGGTGGGAATGCAAGCTGGTGCAACCACTCTGGAAAACAGTATGGAGGTTCCTCAAACAGTTGAAAATAGAGTTACCATACGATCCAGCAATTGCACTACTGGGTATTTACCCCAAAGATAGTAATGTAGGAACCCGAAGGGGTACGTGCACCCCAATGTTTATAGCAGCAATGTCCACAATAGTCAAACTGTGGAAAGAGCCAAGATGTCCATCGACAGATGAATGGATAAAGAAGAGGTGGTATATATACACAATGGAATATTATGCAGCCATCAAAAGGAATGAGATCTTGCCATTTGCAACGACGTGGATGGAACTGGAGGGTGTTATGCTGAGCGAAATAAGTCAATCAGAGAAAGACATGTATCATATGACCTCACTGATATGAGGAATTCTTAATCTCAGCAAACAAACTGAGGGTTGCTGGAGTGGTGGGGGGTGGGAGGGATGGGGTGGCTGGGTGATAGACATGGGGGAGGGTATGTGCTATGGTGAGCACTGTGAATTTTGCAAGACTGTTGAATCACAGATCTGTACCTCTGTAACTAATAATGCAATATATGTTAAGAAAAAAAAAAGAAGACAGCAGGAGGGGAAGAATGAAGGGGAGTAAATCAGAGGGGGAGACAATCCATGAGAGACGATGGACTCTGAAAAACAAACTGAGTGTTCTAGAGGGGAGGGGGGTAGGGGTATGGGTTAGCCTAGTGATGGGTATTAAAGAGGGCACGTTCTGCGTGGAGCACTGGGTGTTATGCACAAACAATGAATCATGGAACACTACATCAAAAACTAATGATGTAATGTATGGTGATTAACATAATAGTAAAAAAATTTAAAGAAAAAAAAAGAACAGGAATTTATTTTCTCGTGGTCCTGGAGGCTGGAAGTAAGATAAAGATGTCAGCCATCTTTTCCTTGTGTCTTCACATGGTCATCCCTACGTGTGTTTCTGTGTCTCTTCTAATCATAATGTTCCCTAATGACCTCATTTCAACTTAACCACCTCTTTAAATGCCTTATCTCAAAAAAATAAATAAATAAAAATAAAAATAAATACCTTATCTCTACATTTAGTCACATTCTGAGGGATTAGAGGGATTAGAACTTCACTGTATATACTGGTGGTAGGGGGTGGTGGGGGAGACACAATTCAGCCCATAACAATAGATCTAGAAAACATTATAAAAAGAGAGACACCAAAGATTATATGCCTCCTGACTGATGGGCGCAGTACCATTTACGAAGCAGAGTTGACTAATATGGTTGGAATCTGAATCTGATCAAGCTTTGAGACCTAAATGGCAATTTAGAGGAACATTATAAATGACACCATGGAAAAAATTCAGCAAAATCGAGACTGAGAAACTCCGTAGAATAGATGACCAAATTTCTTCAGCAAATGAAAGGCAAGGAGGAAAAAAAAAAAAAGAGGAGAAATCTATGGATTTTAAAGATTTAAGAAGCATATCAACCAAAGGAAGCAATTGCAAGTCCACCTTGATCTTGATTCAAGATCATCATTATAAGACTACCAGAGAAATTTTAACAGAGACCGGATAGTTGAGGATTTTAAGATATTGTTAATTATTGAGGTATGATAAGGGTATGGTCACTTCTTAAAGGTCAATATCTTATAAAGATATGTACTCGAGTATTTACTGATTAAATGTTTTGATGGCTAGGATTGGCTTCAGAATCATCTGGGGTGGGAATAAATCGAAGTGCAGATAAAACAAGATTAGCCATGAATGTAAATTCAGCCTATTATCCAGTCCATTTTAGTATATATTTGAAATGTTTCATAATAAAAAGATTTTTTTAAGTGGGGGGAGGGAAATAAATAGGTTAGAGCACATATAGTACAATTCCATCATGGAAACTATAGAGAGGACACACTACATATGTGTGCATAAGCTTAGGAAGAAGAACAGTAACACACTGAACCTTCTAGAGGCACTCCCTGGGTGGCAGAATTGTAAGTGATTTTATTGTTTTTACTCCCTTCTTTATTGTGTACAAATTTTTTATTTTATTTTATTATGTTATGTTAGTTACCATACATTACATCATTAGTTTTTGATGTAGTGTTCCATGATTCATTGTTTACGTATAACACCCAGTGCTCCATGCGATACATGCCCTCCTAAATACCCATCACCAGGCTAGCCCATCTCCCACCCTCCTCCCCTCTAAAACCCTGTTTGTTTCTCAGAGTCCGTAGTCTCTCATGGTTCGTCTCCCCCTCTGATTCCCCCCCTTCATTTTCCCCTTCCTATTATCTTCTCTTTTTTTTTAACATATAATGTATTATTTGTTTCAGAGGTACAGTCTGTGACTCATCAGTCTTACACAATTCATTGTGTACAATTTTTAACGCGTATTTATTACTTTTACCATCAGGAAAAACAAGCTACTTTCATTTTTTTATATCTTTGAATAAATAAAAGGTCTGTTGCCTTAAGTCCCTCCTGTGGGCAGCAATTCTAGAGTTAAGCTGATGAATGAAAGCCTATCGCTCGACTAATCCTTCTTGTTACCGGAGTTTGCAGGCTATTAAGGTGCATTACCCTATGGGGTAATATAACATCTGAGATCCTGTCAAACCCACGTTCGAATGGTGAAAATGGCATGTTTCATAGGCATGCCATAAAGAGTATAATTAGACCCATTAAATATGATGCATGTGAATTCCAAGGGTTACTGAATAAATAATGTTATTTAACAAAGTGAAATTGGAATGTGAATTGACTGAAATTAGAGTCCATTTCCCTTCCAAAAATTCCATCCCTTTCTTCACAGAGTGAACTGACTGGAGCATTCTCTCCAGCCCAGCCCTCTCCTAGCCCAGCTGATGAATCATGGGTGGGCAGGGAAGATGGCCTTGGCAACACCTCCCCATCCACTGCCCCCTGCCCATGTGTGTCAGGAAGCTTCACTGAGGGGTCAGTTCACTGTATTAGAAAAACTCAGTTCACTCTACATCCTGTGTTTCTCTTTGGGGTATCATCACATCATTTGCCCTCCTTAATGCCATCACCCAGTTACCCCATATCCCACCACCCACCACCCCTCCAGCAACCTTCAATTTGTTTCCTATAATTAAGAGTCTCTTATGGTTTGTCTCCCTCTCTGATTTCGTTTTATTTTATTTTCCCTCTCTTCCCCTATGACCCTCTATTTTGTTTCTTAAATTCCGTCCGCATATGAATGAAATCATATGATAATTGTCTTTCTCTGATTGACTTATTTCACTTAGCATAACACCCTCTAGTTCTATCCACATGGTTGTAAATGGTAAGATTTCTCTTTTTTGATGGCTTAGTAAGTATTCCATTGTGTATATATATATATATATATCACATCTTCCTTATCCATTCATCTGTCAATGGACATCTGGGCTCTTTCCATAGTTTGGCTATTGTGGACATTGCTGCTATAAACACTGGGGTGCAGGTGCCCCTTGGGATCACAATTTAACTCAATTGTAACTCTGTCTACCGGGAGATAATGTCAGATCCCAGAGGTGAAGGACTGAATCCCACAACACTGCCCCCCCCATTTCAGATGCCAGCTGTAAGCCCAGGCCATCATCTGTGCTTCTGACTAAGCAGACTATAGATCAGAGGGTCCAACAACCCCATCCTCAGGTTGGATTAACTTGCTAGAGCAGCTCACAGAACTCAGAGAAATGCTTACTTACATTCTTCACTTCCATACACATCTACTTTACTCTTCAGGAATGACCACTCCAACTAGGAACCAATGGTAGCCATGGAAACTCCCCTTGCTGCCCCCCCACCACCACTTCTTGGAATCCCCTTCCAAATATACGATGTCTCAGATACCCAAACCCACAAGCAGAGCCAGCCCAGGAAGAGCCTTCAAGTGAATTAGAATAAGGTCCCTTCTCTGAGTCAATACAGCCCTGGGTGAGTAGACAATACCTGTAGGATAATCAGAAAATGGCACCTCCTCCTCTATGCAGGCTCAGTCCCATGCCAGCGTGCAGAGCCAGGCAAGCAGAGCCCCACTGTGCTGCTTGGCAGATGTCCTTGTGCACAACCATATGCAAAGCTCCAGTCCAAACCCCTGACCACCTGTTCTGTGGCCAGCTTCTCACCTCAGTCCAGGGCTGCTTTGACAGTGGAAGATGGCAGTAGAAGTAGACATGGTGACTAGTCGACCCCTGAAGTTCTTCCTCCTCATTCCCCCACCACGAGCTCCAGCCCTGGTTCCACCAGCAACAGGAGGCCACATTCCCCACTCACAACGGGCTCAGAACCTCAGCCCAACCTAAGTTTGGGGATTTCTGGGACCTGCAGATGGCACCTCCTTTGGCACTTTATCCCGCATGGCTTTGTCATCCCTCACAAGGCTAACCAGGCAAATGATTTTTATGTCCCCAGAGGCACTCAGGACAGAACTTCTTAGTTACCTGCATCCTAACTGTTGCTGTAGAAAATCCCCCAGAGAGACTGCTGGGGCAATCAAGAAGAGCAGGGGCCATTGTCCCTCAGCTCTCTAGTGGTCCCCACTCCCAAGGCTCTCTGCCCCAGTGGGAGCTGTAGAAGCATTTCCAGTAAGGGCTATCTGTGCAAAACTAACATCCCACAGCTACCCAGGTGGTAACTCCCATTCAGTAGTATGTCCATGTGAGCTCAGATTGAAGAACCTGGCTCAATACTGATTTTTTTAAGAGAATGAAAGTGTACCAACACCATTCTGGGAAAAATGCAGATTCAGAGAGGGAAAAGTAATGACCGGTTTCCTCTTTGTCTCCTCTAATTCCTTCCATTCTGTTCATGAACAGCTCATGGTTGACCTCCACTCCACTGATACCACATCTGAGGATCAAGGATGAGGGCAATGTGCTGGGCCTGGGTGGTTCAGTCAGTGAAGCATCCAACTCTTGATTTCAGCCCAGGTCATGATCTCAGGGTGATGAGATGGAGCCCCGCACCGGGGTCCATGCTGTGAGTGGAGCCTGCTTAAAATTCTCTCTCTCTCTCACTCTGCTCCTCACCTGTTTGCACAAACTCTCTCTCTCTTTCTCTAAAAATAAATGAATATTAAAAAAAAAAGAAGGATGAGGGTAATGCACTTCATCTTGGACATGATTGGGAACCAGACTTATCAACAGACAACAAACTCCACCAGAAGTTTGGGGTGATTTCAAAGACAGGTTTGGAAAGACCTTCCAGCTAAACACACCTTCCTCCCATGCCTTCACAGGGCCACCATTATTGCTTTATTCCTTTGGCCTACTTCTTAGCCCTTTTTAAAAATGCCACCATTTCTGGGAGCAGGGATGTAAGGAGCTCTTGGTATTACACAGTACAGGGCAGAGCTTCAGGGAATGGGCTCTGGAGCCAGGCTTAGGGATTCAGACCCTGGCTCTGCCACTCACTGGTGTGTGACCTTGGAAAGGTCCTTTATCCTCCTCTTGAGTCCATTTTCTCATTTGTGGAATGAAGGTCATCATAGTACTTTCCTCACAGGCTTGCTGGAATTATTAACTGAAGTGATATTTAAACTGGTCAGCATAGTGACTGACGTGGAGAAAGCAATCGACAAATGTTGTCATCATTAGTCTTTAATACTCAAGTATAAACTGGTCCATCAGTTTTGTTTCTTAGGGGATGACAGAAATTGAAACATGGCTGGTTTTAAATTAACTGACCAAAGAGTCAGTGATTCCAGCATCTCCCAGTTGTCACCTTGCCTTTTGTCTACTGCCACCCTCTCTCAGGCTGATGTCACTTTCCCTCCCTGCAAGATCAGCCATCCTCACTGCAATGCCATCACTTCCCTCCTATTCCTTAGGGGCCCAGGTCCCTCCCACACATAAGGTGAAGCAGCTTTGCCTGGTGCAAAGTTTAGCCAAGGGCCTGCCTTTGGCTTTGACTGGAACCTGCTACCGAAGGCAGAAACTACTGAGGGTCGTTTAAAAACCAAGTCCAAGGCACTTTGCTGAGGGCAAGGTGAACATGGCTGAAATCCTGTCCCTCTCCAGTGGCTGTAAATTTGATTTAATCAAAAAAGCATGGGTTAAGGATTTAATGGAAGCCCGTCTCCAGCTTGGAAAGAAGAAGAGTAAAAAGAGAGCGGTTATTGACATTTTTACTGCCTAGTAGGAGACGCATGTCTGGCCCAAGTGCGTGAATCAGGGAATCCATCAGCATTGGAAAATGCATGAGGCGCCAATCAATCTCTATCCCACTGAAGTGGAGCTGGGCAGCACCACCCGTCAATCTGTGCACCAGATGAGCACCAGCTCAGCTCCCAGACTTCCAGAGCTAGTAAGGGCACAGCTGGGCTAGAATTTGGATGAAAATCTATGAGAGGGATTTATTCTCTCCCCTCTCTGATATGGTCAGCCTTCGAGATCTGAATCTCCCTAGTATACAAGTGAGTGGGTGTTGCTCTGCAAATTACTTGAAGGTAACAGGAGGTCCCCTCCCCCTCCCCAATTCCGAAATACCTCCTCTACCAGTAGAGTCGTTGCTTTGAGTTATTTACAGGCAGGCTACCTTCCTATTCTTTTAAACTTTATAAATATTCTGGAGTGATAATGAAATAAAAATATCAGATATTAATGGCAGAGGCTGAATTGGTTTATGTAGTTTCATCTCCCTTTGGGGAGAGCCAAAACCTGGTTGCTGGAGGAGGGATTTGGTATTGGGTGGGACATCAGAGATGGCCCCAGAACAACAAAGGCTTATGCTCCCCCTCCACAGAATCAAGTTCTTACCAAGGAGCCAGCCCTCAACTACAGTTCCCAGCTCCCTTTGCATTTGGATGGATCTCCATGTCTTGCCAAAGGAACGTAGGTGGAAGTGATATAGGTCACTTCCCGACTGACAGGGTTAAGCATTATGTGTGTGATTCTCCACACTGTTCCCTCCATCTGCCAGCTAGGTGATACCAGTCTTGCCTTATGGTAGCACAGGTGGCAAAACCATCAGATGGAAGTAGCTTGGGTCCCAGAGTCACCTTCAGAAGAGAACCGCCTGACTCAGAATGGGCTATGATGGTGATTTGAGGGTGGTTTGTACGGTGGTTACTTTGTATGGACTTCAAGGGAGGGATATTAGCGGAGAAAAGTCTCTCACAGAGGGGACTGTGGGGAACGAGGGTGATGGGCCCTTTAGGGGAAGGAGAAACATGCACTCATGCTGTGGTCAAGAATTCCCAGACAGAGGCGCCTGGGTGGCTCAGTCGGCTAAGCATCTATCTGCCTTTGGCTCAGGTCATGATCCCGGGGTCCTGGGATTGAGCCCCACATTTGGGCTCCCTGCTCAGCGGGCAGTCTGCTCCTCCCTCTCTCTCTCTCTGCCCTCTGCCCCTCCCCCCATTCCTGCTCTCACTCACTATCACTCTCTCAAATAAATAAAATCTTTAAAATGAAATTCCCAGACAGCAACCCCTCCAATTAAGTCACATGGGGTCACCTGACGAGCAGAAGGAACAGGAATCTAATGCTCCAAACAGGAGTTGTTTTGTCAGAAGAAACTGAGTGATGGGTTGTTTTAAATTTTTATTTTGGTTTTTATTTGACTTTCACCAGGCCGAAACACCATTCCAAATAAGATGCAGTTTATCCCTGAGCTTCTCCACATACTTGGAAATCAAACTCCAAAAGAAAGCTCTCCGAAATCCTTACACGTGCTAATGCGTTCATGTCAGTAATTTTGGAATATCCAAACTCAGATTTAGACCAGCTGATAATGTGAGGTAAAGTGAGGAAGGTTATTGATGGTATATATTTTACCTGTTAGTCTCCTGCCCCTCGTGTCTGTCATATGGTACATTTCCTTTGTGCCAAAGACTATTCTAGGAACCTGGTTTATATCAGTAAATGTCTGTTGAATAATAAATGAGATACCATTCAAAACCATTTATCTTCTCAATCAGTTAAAATATCTCCTAAGTGGCTTCTACGCAAGCAAGATTCCCCCAGCCTCCTTTCTCTATAAATGGGTTTGGGGGGGCGGTGGGTAGGGTGTGCAAAGTGGAAACCAACTCAGACAAAACTCTCCATCATAGTTAATGATCGGCCCAGATATGAAGCAATCCATTCATCCGCCTGACAATTTCTGCTGTGAGCGTCCTTAGGATGACATTAACAGGTGAATTAACTTGCTTCTTCCTCTAATTAAGGCTTTTCCCCAAAGTCCCCATTGTTAATCTCTAGTACCCTCAATGAAGTCCTAAAACACATACACACACAGAGTGGGATAGATAGTATTGAACACTCTAAAAATCACTTCTCTGAGAGGCAAACAACAGAAAACAACTCCAGCTAAATTAAGCAGAAAAGGAATTTATTTGCAGTGCAGTGGCTAGAATCACAGAATCAATGGAAGTTTGGAGAATCAGGGTCAGAAGAGAAAGAACTAAGAGAAATAAGGCATTGAGAAGATCACACCCTGAGAACAATCTTCTTAACACACCATCACTCACGTCACTGTCCCTGGACTCTTGTCATATCAGCCACTGAGAATCATCTCTGCACATCCTGTGCAACTGTCACCCAAGTTTCAAAGTCTTATGACAGGAACATCCAATTGACTCAGGCTGTGTCACATGTCTGCACCCTAGCTGCCAGGAAGCTGAGACAGGTGGTAACTGTGCCCCTTCATTTTTTCAAGTGGGTTGTCTGGAGACGAATATGTCAAAAATAACATGTCCAGGGGTTCCTGGGTGGCTCGGTGAGTTAAGTATCTGACTCTTGATTTCGGCTCAGATCATGATCTCAGGGTTGTGGGATCGAATCCCACATTAGGCTCCATGCTCAACTGGGGAGTCTGCTGGAGATTCTCTCTCTCTCTCTCTGCCCCTCCCCCCACTTTCACGTGCTTTTGCTTTCTCTCTCTAAAGTAAATAAATAAATCTTAAAAAAAAAAAATATGTCCATTGCAGTCCATCACTTTGTCTCCCCACAATTCCTCACACTAGGAACATAATACAACTATCCTTTAAAATACTGAAAGTACAGGGGCGCCTGGGTGGCTCAGTCATTAAGCATCTGCCTTCTGCTCAGGTCATGATCCCAGAGTCCTGGGATGGAGTCCCACATCGGGCTCCCTGCTCAGGGGGGAGTCTGCTCCTCCCTCTGCCTGCCACTCCCCCTGCTTGTACTATCTCTCTCTCTCTGTCAAATAAATAAATAAAATCTTTAAAAATAAATAAAAATACTGAAAATACTTTCAATTCACAGCAAGGTGAGGCATCCATATTGTGTGTTACTCTATCTAGCTCAAAATCTATGATCTCCCTCTTGAGGAGCATATGCAGTGCTGCCCCTAATCCCAAGAAACCAGGTCCCTGGGTGGGTTCCACTCCAGTCCTCCTCTGGCTGTGCCCCTCCCCACGGGGTGAGGTCTCTCGTAAGGTTACAGTAATCAACAGCTGTGGTTTCATCTGAAGGTTCAACTGGGTGGGGGGTTGGGGGAGGGTGGATCTGCTTCCCAGCTCACTTACATTGTTATTGACAGGCTTCAACCCTTTATGATATGGGCCTATAGAGTGACACAATATGTCAACTTGATTCTCCTAGGGATCTGAGAAAGTGAGAGAGAGAGCCCCAAGATAGAAGCCGCAGTGTTTTTATGAACCTAATCTCAAAAGTGATATTGTGTCTGCTATAGTCTATTCACTAGAAGGACTTCACCAGGTCCAGCCCAACACAAGGGGGAGTGGATTACACTGGGATGTAAATATCAGGGGGCTGGTATTGGGGAAATTCTAGCACAACTTCCTTAGCTGGGTCAGGTATATTCTCAAATCAGGATGGTCTCTGTATAGACAATAAAACAGCAAATGTCCATGACAAGGATCTGGGTAAAGTAAGTACCCAAAGATTAAGGAAACCAAAATAGACCCTGAAAAAATAACCTAATAGGTCGTAGTGCAATCTAAGAAGTTCTCCATCTCATTCTTGTTTTGTTTCTGTGGGCATTTGTGTAGGTCTGGCCATTTGTGTGTGCAGCTAGACAGTGCCCACATGGTGTGATGCAACAGACACAAAGAAAATCTGCCTCCTGGGACTGAGGAAGCCTCTACCCCCAGCTCCCAGGCTTTCCCTCCCTTTTTTTCACACTTTGTGCATTCCAATGCACGGGAAAGTGTTCTTTGAGCATAAAGTTCTTGACTTAAGGCAAACACCTCTGAGTCTATTAACACGGGAAAGTTTTCTCAGTCATTAGGACCTTGGAATAGATTTGGTGGCTCAGAGCATTTGTAGAATATATTTTGACTGTGAAAGAAAAGTAGGAAAGAATAGTGGGAAGATCTCTAGGGATGATCATGACATGGTGATTCCAACCAAGGGAAGAGAAGAAACATTGAGAAGAGGTAAATGAAAGCCATCCTTCATTTTCTTCATCATTCTGCCTACAATTTTGAGTCTTCAACAAACAATCATATTGTACTTAGTATAATGCCTGCCTCACCTGACACTTTATTCTTACGATGACCTAGTAAAGTAGATATCATTTCCACTATTTAATAGAGGAGGTGAAGTGACTTGCCCAAGGTCACACAGCTATTTTGCTACTTTGCAGCAGGGTCAGAATTACAAGCAAAGGATGTGGATTCTAATACCAATGCTCTTTCTACTGCAATATCTTCTGGTCTAAGAAAGGGGGAGTGGCAAAGTTGAAGCGGGTCGGGGTAACAGAGGGTGTTTTCCAGAATGATCACTAAGGGAAGACTCATTCGTGACAAGGACAGCATCACTCCTTGTGACACTGAGAGCACAAGTAAAGCAAATCCTTGCTTGAGGGGAAGGCAAACAGCTTTGTAGGTATTGAGGATTTTTTAATCCAATCTCGAACACTGAAGCTTTGATTAGATGGAAACAAATGAATGAACAAACAAAAAACAGACTCTTAAATACAGAGAACAAACTGGTAGTTGCCAGGGGAGAGATGGGGGGGTGAAATACATAAGGGGCATTAAGAGGCACCAACTTCCAGTTATAAAATAAATAAGTCACAGGGATGAAAAGTACAGCATAGGGAATAAAGCCAATAATATGGTAATAACGTTGTGTGATGACAGATGGTAAGTACACTTATCGTGGCGAGCGAGCACTGTGTGTAATGTATAGAATTGTCAAATCACTATGTTGTACCCCTGAAGCTAATATAACATTGTATGTTAATTACTCCTCAATTAAAAAAAGGTTTTTAGAACAATAGGTGAAACATTTGGGAAGGGGCAGTTTAAGTTGAAGGGGAAGCCATACAGTTTTGGTCCTAACGCATGCAGGCTCTGGCATGGAGCTCTGGAATATTATGACTTCTAGAAGACAAGTTTCCATCCCAGAAGCATTGTAGAGCCTAAAGCCACTTCATCATTTTCAATGGCCCATCCAGACACAACCAAGGATAAGGTTGATAGGAGGCTAAGCCAGGAGACTTAGATGACTCATTAAATTCTTGTTTTTATCTTCTCTTCCAAACCTGAGAGTAAGGGGCCAAAAATCTGTTGCTGAAGAAGTGTGAGCACACTTTTTCTGTGAAGGGCCAGGTAGTAAACATTTTAGACTTTGTGGGTCAGTCTATGTCACAATTATTCAACTCTACCATCCTGGGGCAAAAGCAGTGATGGGCCATCGGTAAACGACTAGGCATGGCCAGGGTTGACCCTGCACTTGCAGGACCCAGAGAGTGAGCATCTTCTGAATTCTGGCTCCCTGGGAACCTTGCTTCTCTTACCTAATCCCAGTCCTGGGCGTGGCTATGTTACAATGAAATTTTACTTACAAAAACAGCAGGCATCCCAGAGCCAAAAGGTAGAAACAACCTAAATGTCTGTCACCTGAGGAATAGAGGGAAAAAATACTGCATATTCCTGGATTAGAATATTATCCAGCCATAAGAATTGCTAAGTGAAAGAAGCCAGTCACAAAAGACCATAAACTACATGATTCTATTCATATGAATGGAATATCCGGAACAGAGAAATCTATAGGGACAGAAAATAGATTAATGGTTGCTTAGGGGAGAGGAGGAAAGTGGGGAGATGTTGGGGGGACAGTGATAGCTAAAGGGTACTGGTATCTTTTTGACATGAGGAGAATTTTCTAAAATTGTGGTAATGAAGGCACATATCTGTGAATATACTAAACACCACTGAATTGTACACTTGAAGTTGGTGAATTGCATTTATATAAATTGTATCTCAATAAACCTGTTTAAAAAAAACAGTTGGCAGACCGGATTTGGCCCGTGGGCCATAGTTTGCCAAGCCTGCTCCTGTATGCACTTTAATAAAAATTGATCTCCTTTCATCTTCACAGCAACCTTGTGAGGCAGGTATGATTTCGAAGGCTCAGAATGACTGGGTAACTTGCCCAGCGTCACTCAGCTGACAAGTGGAACACCAGAGTGCCTGCTGACTTCCGAGGGCACACCATGTAGCATGTCACTCAGACAAAAGGGCTCACTTTTTTATCTCCTCCAGAGTGCAACTGACCCTTGAACAACACAAAGGTTAGGGGTGCCAACCTCAAAAATCTGCATATAATTTTTGACTCCCCCAAAAAACTTAACTACTAATAGCCTACTGTTGACCGGAAGCCTCACGGGTAATATAAATGGCTGATTCACACATGTTTTGTATGTTCTGTGTGTTATATGCCATAGTCTTGCAATAAAGTAAGCTGGAGAAAGGAGAATGTTATTTTAAAAATCATAAGGAAGAGGAAATACATTTACAGTTCTGTATATATTTATCATAAAGAATCCACATGTAAGTGGATCCTCATAGTTCAAACCCATGTTGTTCAGGGGTCAAGTATATATGCCCAGAGCCATGCGCTTTTTAAGGATGCAATAAACTGTTGGTTGGTTTGGTTTGTGTTTAGAGAAAACACACAGTGTGAGAATTAAGAAGACTGACTCAGGGGATGCCTGAGTGGCTCAGTCGGTTGAGTGTCCGACTTTTGATTTTGGCTCATGTCATGATCTCAGGGTCCTGGAATCAAGCCCTACACTGGGCTCCACACTGGGCGTGGAGCCTGCTTGAGATTCTCTCTCTCCCTTTCCCTCTGCCTCTCCCTCTCCCCCCTCACTCTCTCTTTCTCGAAGAAGAAGACGACGACAACAAACTCTGCAGCCAGACTGCCTAGACCCAAATCTCAGCTCAGGACTCCTGCACAACCCTGAACAAACTGCTTCCCCTTGCTGGGCCTCAGTTTTCTCATCTATAAAATGAGGACAAGAGCTCCTGTCTCTTAGGATTGTTGTGAGAAATTAATGAATTGTTGATATAAAACATTTACAACAGTGAATCAGATCTGCTATCATTAGCTACAAGCTACGCTTCCCAAGGGTGCTGATGCTCTCACAGGGAATACAATCTATCTTAATGATGGACAACGGAGGCTTCACAACAGCCCAGTGAGGAAAATCTGGGGAATAGAGGAGATGCTTGGCCCTAGGCAAATCATGCCACAAGCGAGTCTTGCTATTCATCCAAACTGACAACACCCCCAAGCATCTGGCTCTGTGCACAGGACCTCTGGGGTCTGGGCACCCCCCCAGGGCAGGCAGAGGAGGGTTACATAGGCGGACTGGGCCTGCGGACAGGGTCACGTACCGGGCTTCAGGCCCTCAGCACCACCCAGCTTCCATTGAGCTTATAATAGCAGATATGAAAATTTCATCAGCTTTTCTGCTTTACTCTTGTGAAATATTAAACATTAATAAATTATTAAGCTCAATGTAAAATACTACAAATGTTCATAGATTCCATCAAGAGGTACTTGAGAAGCACGTTTGTTATAGGGCTATTTCAGGCAAGGCAATCTACTCCAATAAGGGGCACCTTCTTTCTTCTTCCATTATTTGTGCTCCTTGATAGGGAAATATCTATTCTGGGATTCGGGGGCTACAAATAAGCACAGAGGGAAGCAGGAGTTCTGTCTATGTCTTGCTTGACGCATTCAGAGATGACTGTGGGCAGGATCTAGAGTCTGTGTATGAGGGGACACTGATCGGGTGGGGCCCAAACTTGGGAGAGAAAGGTGTCCCCTGAGTGACCTTTTCTCTCAGCCCCCAAAGCAGAACACTCACCCTGGGCCTGAGTTGTGGCCGTAGGGGGCTCCAATGGCCTAGGGACATTTGATGAATTGACAAGAAATAGCTGAGTCAAATCTGCTTCTCTAGGAGGCTGGGGCTATTCTCCAGAGAGACATCCCAGACTCAGGTGTGATGTGGGCGAGTCTGGAAGGACGGTAAAGCCACCATCCCGCCCCACCTCCCCCACACGGCCCATGCATGCCTACGCCCCCCCCCCCCCCCAGCCGTCCGCCTTTCCCTGCTAGCTCCTGGCAGGACAAGGCACCATGGAGGAGCGAGAGAGGAGGGACAGAGAACCGCCCGCGGCTGCCAGGGGCCGGAAGGGCTGGGGGAGAAGGGCGTCTGAGGGTGCCTTGGCGGGAAGCTCCGATGCTCCCCAGGGCTCTACACACTCCTGGGCGGGGGAGAGATGCCTCTGCTGAGCCCACACGGTATGCAGAGGACCCCGGAATACTAGGGCCTGGAGCGATGAATAGGGGTTGGTTCCTTAGAAAAGGTTAGACAGGTGTTGAGGCGATGCTGGCTGCAATAATAGGAACCTGGTCCTTTGGACGGAGCCTCTGGGCACCGGCATGCGACACGGGAGCCTGAGCGCAGCAGACCCTGTGCTGTCCCCTCCGGTTCCTCCTCTGAGCACTCTCATGGTCAGGCCTGCTCCTCCACGTCTGTCTCAACACCAGTGTTCCAGGAAAGCCATTTGGAAATTGCAAAACCCCTCAAAGTAAGGAATGGCAGGCATTCTAGAGCCATCCCAGCTTTAGAACCCCCTCCATTCAACCGAGTCACACGGCCGGGCTCCTGCCTTCAAGGGGTTCTGGGTTCTGCTCAGGCGCTGTCGGATGCCCTATGAGGTGCACCTGCCCTCTCGCCTTGTCCCCCACTCCCCCTTCCCTAGGCAACGTTCAGGACCACTGACAAGGTGTTCCTGCCCCCAGCCTCCCCTGTTTCTCTCACCTGCTCACCTGCAAGGTCCTCATGAGGGAGGCACCCCACCACCCAATGAAAAATTCAGCAGCAATATTCCTGAAAGAGACAGTGGTATAGAGTATGCGAGGGAGGGGCCCACAGACCCCCTCCTGCCCCTCTGCACCACGGATTGGCCCAGTTCATATGCCCAGCCTCAGGGATGCTGGGAGCCTATGTGGACCTTTGCACAAATCAAAAAAAGATTCTCTTTCTTCAGACACTTCATTTCCATGTATTGTAAAACTGTTATCATTTTCTGATATTTATTAAAATGAGACATTTTATTTCCACTTTCCAGAATTGTCACATTAGATGTATAAATCTATGGTTTCTATTATGTGAACAGTACTCCCTTTGATGCGGCATCCCTGAGCAATGCACAGCCTGCACAGCTGTACACAGAGGCCCTGCCCAGCCCAGCACTAGCCCTGCTAGTGCTAGAGTTGTACCCTGAAGGCTGGGCCCTTCCCTCTCCATCTAGTTGTTCACAGAACCACCCCTACATACACACAAACACACACACACAGATATATGAGCTGACTGCCCACCTGGGTTCCAGAACCACCTGCTACTTGGATGTCTTCTTTGTGAAGCCAAACCAGCACTGGAGGTATCCTGATCCACCTTGCACATCAGAGAGTCCACATCCCGTCCACAGGGAAACCCCTGGAGGCCGATGTCCCCCCACCCCCATCATCTGTCCAGCCTTCCTCCCCCAGGACAAATGTAAGTCTCTCTGGAAGAATATAAGCCCCCAGCATCCCTCAGTGCTCTGCTCAAAGCTCCCTCCTTCAGTTGTGTACCTGACGCCCCAGGCTAGTGACTGGTTCCCTTTCCTGGGTCCCACGGCTCCCACACACCTCCACTGCTTCATTTACCCACTGGTGCCTCAATTTCTTGTTTCAGTTTGTTACACTCCACAGAAAGTGGTCTCCTTAAAGATGGGCCTTTCTTCCCTTCATCCTCATGGCTTCAGGATTACACCGAGCCCTACAGTGCTGGCCATAGGATGGATGCCTTGCCCAACAACGACAAAGCTTATGTCCTTCTGCATGTTCTTGGTGTCATGCACAGTGAGCTCAGGGCTAGGGAAGCAGGATACAAAGGGCAAGCTCTCGTCCTCAAACCCAGAGGAGGAGGGTGAGCCAAAAGACATGGCTCTGGAGACCACTTTAAACATTAGCAATGTTTAAGAAGGAAGCTGCTTTGCTTTCAGGGCAAAGGATACTGCTTGTGTCTTATATTATCCTGCTTCCCGAGAAAAAGGTCTTCAGAGGGCCATCAGTGCCCTCCTGATAACCAGGCCTCCCTGTTGCCTGATTTTCATATTCCTCTTGGCTTCACCTGCACAGAGGATGCAGGAAGGCATCCTTCCTTCCCCAGGGAGAAGTAATGGATGCCTAATTCAATAGCTCTCACATCGTAAAGCACCAGCTAATAAAAAGCATTTATAGAAAATTTAGTGGAGAACTTTACATCTGCACTACCCCAATAAAAGCCTGATCGTCTCCAAATGTTACATGCTCACATGGGTCCAAGTGGCTGGCCGGGCCCAGCTCCAAACTCATACCAGAGCATCCAACCACTGTCAGATAGTATTCCACTGGCCTACCTCACTTCTCTACTCTCTGGCCTCAAGCCGTGCTCTGGCCTGGCCTCAGGGCTGGGTGTGGGTCTCTGCGTTTTTCCCCCTAGCCTCCCTACAGAAGGTAATAATTCTCACCATTGCACAGAGCGCTCTTACTGCTCGAGGTCAGGGCCAGCCACACTGCCCTTGTACTGTGCACCCCTGAGTTGAGCCCTGGCGTGCCTGTCTTTAATCTGCTCATCCTAGAAGTGAGTCCCATCAATGAGACAGAGAGCTGAAGCAATCTGCCCAGAGCCACACAGAGTCGGGATCTGGACACCATGCTCTTCAGCGCAGTGGTCTAATGCTGGTCACATTAGTAGATGGTTCTGATTCGTGTCTGACACTTTGGGGTATTTGCCCCACGCTCTGCCATCTCCAGCCCTACCCGCCTGCTGAGTCCTACAAAGAGAGGTGAGCATCCCAAGAGCCCATCTGATCATTTCCCCAAGGTCCAAGAATCAAAGCATCCCAGCCAGAGAGCTAACTGTATCCACCCTGGGGTCAGCTCAAGGCAGGGATGACCTTCGGCTGTGTGCCCTCCAGAGAGCCCTGGCACCTTGGACCACTCGGGGGGAATGGGTGGGGAAAGCCCCAGGCCAGCTTGCCAGGTCTCCTGCCAGACACGCCCAACAGCAGGGTGTGTTCATCCCCCAGGGGCAGAGAAGGCGTGGCCACCCTATCCCACTCCCGCCACCCAAGTCTCCATTCCCACGGAGGACATTCAAGATGAGGGCAGTCACCCCATCCATCTCCCAGAAGGGGCAGGCACTGAGCGGAGGGAGGGCCAGAGGAAAGCTCAAAGGGTGACATAAGGAAACTGAGGTTGGAAGGACTGCTTCTGATTTGCCCAAAGCCTCAGAATTACATAGAAGTCCAGTTAGGACTCAAAGTACGATTGACTGATGCCCAACAGATCCTCCTGTCCTTAAACCCTGCAGAATAAAACCCAGAATGCTTGCGGTATGCTCTTCCAGGCACTGCAACCTAGAGACAAGGCAAGCCACTCAGAGCTCCCACACACTTGCCATGACCTCTATTCCTACCCTGCCTCTGCCCAGGACCTCTGCCCACTTGGCTTCAATGCCTCATGCATCTCCACACCCAGGAAGCCATCCCCGAACCGTGAGGTGGCACAAACTGCCCCTGGTCCATGTCCTCAATGCTCTAACACTCACCTGCAGTCTCCCTCAGACCCTGCATATACACCTGCTCCAGCTCTGCCTTCTCACAGGACTGGGGCTCTTAGACGGTACGGCATATGGTTTCAGCATCTCCTGCTCCTGGTACGAGGGCTGGCATCCACATACCAAAGAAACACAGCCTCACACTTTGGATCTGGGTGTGGAAAGCCTTAGCATGCCAGGCCAGGAAGGCAACTGAAAGGAACGGAAGAAAAGGTGGTGGACACCAGCAGCTGCCCCCCTTCCCATCTCTTTGTCTCCCCGAACCCCAGCCACCACCTCCTCAATTCTCCCCCATCCTAAAATGGCATTTCTGGATGATATCTTTCTGGTGAGTCCAAACTCTGACTGGTATAGGAAGAACCATTTCCCAGGGCAGCATGTTAGACCTGCAGGAGTTGTGGTATCCACTGGGGGTTGCTTTTGCCCAGTGAGGACCCCTGGGAAGGGTGTCAGGAGGACCCTGAGCTAAGAGAAAGGGACTGGCTGGGACTGTGCAATGGAACAACAACAGGGGCTGTGTCTGCCTCTCCATCAGGCTGCAAGACAGGTAATGTTCAACCACCAGAAGAGACAAGATGGCCTTGGGCTACCCTGGGAACCAAATCAGGACTATGGGGGAAGTCCCAGGGAGGCTGATTTGCTTGTCATAAGAAAAAACATTCCAGAAATCAGAACTTTCTAACGGGACTCTAAAGATGTCAGCTCCGGGGGTGCCTGGGTAGCTCAGTCAGTTAAGCATTTACCTTTGGCTCAGGTCATGATCTCAGGGTCCCGAGATCGAGCCCCGGGTCAAGCTTCCTGCTTAGCAGGGGGCCTGCTTCTCCCTCTCCCTCTGCCTCTCCCCCACCCCTCCCCCGCTCTCTCTCTCTCAAATAAATAAATAAAATCTTTAAAAATATGTCAGCTCCATGAGAGAAGGGACTGTCTTGGTCTTAGTTGTCACTCTATCCCCAGCTTGGAACAGCGACTAGCAAACAGTAAATACTCAGCGATACCTGAATGAGTGGGTGGGTGACCCATGCACACAATGAGCTCACCCTCAAAAGAACACATGGAACACCATCTGCCAGGCAGAGGGCCCCAGCTCTGGGGTGCTAAGTCAACAGTGGTTGGAAGCATCCCCTCCGAGAAGCATTCCCAGTCTGGGACACGATGACTCATTGGCACTGGCCAGTGAACCTGTGGCAAACTGCTCATGAACGACGCCTTGTCTTCTCCCTTTGTGAGCTCTGCAAGGCCTGGCCCAGTGCACATCCACAGCATGGGTGCCATAATGTCTGGCCCCTGCCTCGTTCTAGTCCATACCCCACTAAGCTACTCAGGTCTAGTAGGGCTTGACTTTGAGATGATTTGTATATGTTTTAGAGGCAAATTACAGCTCCTACCTGTTTCTCTGTCAAACCTGAGGGTACCAAAAAAGTGTAAGAAATGGGGGCTTGGTCTATAATTTTATCTAACTATTGAAATCAAACCTTGTAAACAATTCCTGCCATATAAGCCATACTCTTTAGGTCTAGGATCTTAATGTTTCAGCAGATCTTAAATGTCCAATCTCTACATCTCTGAGGTTTTATTTAAAGTTTGCTGGTAACTGAGGTGAACAACCTTGGCACCCTTCCTGGGTACATGGCAGGAACCTCATTACCTGCTAGCTGATGAGCAACACTGGAGAGAAACAACATATTCTATTTGGCATGGTGTTATCATGGGTGGCTGGGTACCCATGAGCCCCCAAAGTCAATTTAAATGCATGATCTATAAAACCAAGAGCATTATGCAGATGGTGGTCTGCCAGGGACCCTTAGATATCATCCAGTTCAGTCCACAAAGAACAGGGAGCCTCCTGTTGGGAAGACGGATGGGCCCAGAGTGCACGTTGGCTGTACCACTTACTGGCTCCATAATCTTGGTCAGGTTACTTCCCTTTCCTGATCTCAAGTTTCTCATCAATTAATGGGACTAATTCCTCACTACTCCGTGGGATGGTGGTAAGAATGTGTCTCTCGTAGACCAGATGCTCAAGGAGTGCTGGCTATTATTTTCCAGGTGAGGAAGCTGGCCAGCACCAGACCCAATGGAGCATGGGCACAGGATCGTGTCCTTTTTGGGGATAGGCCAGGTCCAGAGACTCCAGGGCATCTCCTAAGTCCTAGAAATGGGCATCAGGGACCTGGGGCTCAGTGTCAGTCCCCTACTTCCCCTCAAGAACTGACAATTCCTCCAATCCAGCCCCTGCCCCCGCCCCTCCTCTCCTCTCTGCTTCTAGAAGATCAGTGAGGTTTTCTGGCCTCGTGGGGTTCCTGGGAGCTTGCTAGAGAGTCCCTTATCACAGCTCAGCCCCAGTAGGTTAAGGTGTTGATGAGGTTTAAGTTTTCATTAGATGAGTCCAATGGGGTGAGGAGAAATTCCAATTCCTCCAGCAGCCCCCTTCCAGAAGCATTTGCTTCATCAAGCCAACCACGATTAAGTAATTTACTTTTTTTCTTTAATCCACACTGGAGAGGCATTGTCTAAATCAGTGCCTTGTCCAATTAAAGAAAACACTTCTCGGCAATAGTTTCCGGCAGGGCTCTTATGAGGCGTAGAGGATCCTGACTTTGGGAGAGAGCACAGGTAACAGGGCTGACATTTCAATTAGCTTTCCTTTACTTGGGGAATTTATGCCTTTCTCTGGCGTAATTACATCCTGAGCTTGCCTGCAAATCCTCCCACCCTTCAAAGTCACTCTCTGGCCTCACCTCCTCCTACAGGAAGCCTCCCCTGGCCCCTCACCCCCAGCCTCGATGACCCTACCTGTTAACTCTGCTCTGAAGGCCTCTGACGACAGTTTCTCATGAAACCAGCAGGCTCTAGAACATACATCCATACAAGACTATGGGCAGGAGCAAAGCTCCTGTGTTTTCACAGAGTCTGCTGAGAAAAGTCACAAGCAGCAGCCAAGGCCAGAAAACACATCAGTTCCTGATGGATCTCCATGAGCAGACAGCAGAGGGGCCTGGTCTTCCCCAGCCTCAGCTCAGAACACACAGTGCCAGCAAGGCCACCCTTGGAGAGGCATGAGGAAGACTGTCAGGGAATAGGTGTGCCTTGGCGTCTGCCTGCTAGCAGGTGTGAGCTTAGATTCAGGAGTTGGGCTGCCTCAGTTCAAATCCTACCCTTTCCTCTGCCCCTCTCCAAGAACCAATTTCTCAACCTTTCTTTTTTTAAGATTTTATTTATTTGAGAGAGAGAGAGCAAGAACAAGAGTGAGAGAGAGAGCACGGGGAGGGGCAGAGGAAGAGGGAGAAGCAGGCTCCCCACTGAGCAGGGAGCCCGATGCAGGGCTTGATCCCAGGACCCCGGGATCATAACCGGAGCCGAAGGCAGATGCTTAACCAACTAAGCCACCCAGGCGCCCCCAATTTCTCACCCTTTATAATAAAGACTAAAATAGCTCCCACATGGATGAAACTTAAAGGTATTAGGCTACATAAAATAAGCCAGTTACAAAGGGGAAATATTGTATGATTCCATTTCTGCCCAGAGTAGTCAAATTTATAGAGGCAGAAAGTGGAAGGGTGGTGACCAGGGAGTTGGGGAGGGCTGGGGGCTTGTTTAATGGACGCAGAGTTTCAGTTGAGAAGATGAAAAAGTTCTGGAGACGCATGGTGGTGATTGCACAACAATGTAGATATACTAGAACTAACCACTTGAAAATGGTTAAAATGGTAAATCTAATGTTATATGTATTTTATCACAATAAAAAATATACATAGCTTCAATCTGGTAGGATGGATGTGAGGGTTCAATGACAACATCGATGTAGGGTTTAGAACCTTGCCAGGTACTGCCACCGTGCTGACCACATCCCAGCCATCCCAATGGTAACCTTCTCCTTCCTTGATCCTGGTGTTCTGCCCCTTGACTTGTTTTCCTGACCATGGCCTCGCCTCATAGGAAAGCTTCTAAGAGTCTCAGGTCTCACATGAAAAGATGCTCGGCATCACTCATCATCAGGGAAACACAAATCAAAACCACAATGAGATACCCCCCCCCACACCTGTCGGAATGACTAATATCAAAAAGACTAGAAATAACAAGTGTTGGCGAGGATGGGGAGAAAAGGGAGACTTGGTGCTCTGTTAGTGGGAATGCTAACTGGTGCAGCCACTATGGAAAACAGTATGAAGATGTCCCAAAAAAACTAAAAATAGAATCACCATAGAATCCAGCAATTCCACTTCCTGGTATTTATCCAAAAAAAAAAAACAAAAACAAAAACACTAATTTGAAAAGATATCTGCACCCTTATGCTTATTGCAGTGTTACTTACAATAACCAAGATATGAAAGCAATCTAAGTGTCCATCCATGGATGGACAGTTACAGAAGATGTGGTATATATGCACAATGGAATAGTACTCGGCCATAAAAAAAGAATGAAATCTTGCCATTTGCAACAACATGAATGGACCTAGAAGGTGTTATGCTAAGTGAAATAAATCAGGCAGAGAAAGACAAATACCATATGATTTCACTTATATTCAGAATCTTAAAAAACAAAACAAAACAACAACAACAAAAATAGAAACAGATTCATAAATACAGAGAACAAATGTGGTTGCCAGAGGGGAGGTGGGCGGGGATTGGCAAAATAGGAGAAGGGGAATAAGAGATACAAACTTCCAGTTATAAAATAAATAAGTCACAGGGATAAAAAGTACAGCATAGGAAATAGAGTCAATAATATTGTAATGACTTTGTATGGTGACAGATGGTAACTAGACTTATCATGGTGAGAATTGCATGATGGATAGCCTTGTCAAAGCACTATGTTGTACACCTTAAACTAATATAGCACTGTATGCCAACTACACTCCAATTAAAAATTTTTCTAAAGAGGGACACCTGGGTGGTTCAGTTGGTTAAGTGGCTGCCTTCAGCTCGGGTCATGATCCCAGGGTCCTGGGATCGAGTCCCACATTGGGCTCCTTGCTCAGTGGAGAGCCTGCTTCTCCTTCTGCCTGCTGCTCCCCCTGCTTGTGTATTCTTTCTCTCTCTCTGACAAATAAATAAATAAAATATTTTAAAAATTTTTTCTAGAGAAAGAATCTCAGGTCTTGAGCCGTCTCCTCTGTCTGACTGATGGCTCAGTTCACAAAGTTGCCTTTGCCCATCATCCTCCATCACTGTCTTTGCTTAGTACATTCACCTGCACCGTCCCACCAGGGTGAGCCTGGTTTCTGAAATAACTCCTCAGGTTCTGGCACCAAGGTCATTATCAACTATAATAAGCAGGATGAAAAAAGTGAGGCTCCGAGAAGAAAAATAACATGCCCAGGTCCTCGTGGCTGGCAAATGCAGGGCCAGGATTCAGTGCCAGTTCTCTCTAACCCCAAAGTCTAAATTCTTCCTACTAAGTGGCCATGCTCTCACCCCAAAAGGAAAGAGTAAATACTACCCAGTTCGTCTCACTCAGTGTTATACCTCCAACACTGTGAAGTAAGACTCGGCTGTGTTCTTAGCTGCTTCTCACTCCACTCTGTCAGCCCCATCCATTCTCTGGAAACTGGAAAAAATGCAGCTCAGTTTCTTTTCTCTGCTTTTCTTTACCACCACGATCCCCCACCAGTTCCAGAACATTCCTATTCATCCTTCAAAACCCAAATAAAACGTGACCTCCTTTGAGAAAACTTTACAGATGGCCCCACTCCTTAGGCTAGATTAGATATCCCTCCTCTGTTTCTAACATTTTCTCTACCCTCCTACTTTTAACACTGCTTGTAGTTGATGTCCGTTCCTCCACAAAGGATTCGTGGCTTCTTAAGAGCTGTGTCTTACTCATAAAGTCCTGAAAACAGAGCTTTCTTATCTTGGGCTTTTTTTCCCAGTCTAGGAAGCCAACTGTAGACAAATGGATCCCAAACACAAGTCTAGAAGGAACAGGGGAAGAATATAAACTGAGGGCCTTCCAGAACTTGAAGGTGGAACTTGAAGGTGCAATCAAGCCCAGATTTTGAGAATGAAATGTCTTGGATTGGTCATCATGGATTTCAAAAGCACATAAAACGCTGCAAACTCTATTCAACTCTTGTTTCAAGGATTATTTTCATCAGCTGGTCTTGTCTAAATTAACTAACCCCTCTCCCCTCCCCCACCAGCACCCAAGCTCCTCCCAGATAAAGGCCCTAGAAGTGGACTTGCTCCCCTCTCCGAACTTCCCTGTCTGAAGCCCCAGGTGTGAAAATCACAGGCCCTCTGGACAACTCAAGCATTTTGCAATATTTTCTCTTGAAGCAAAAGGAAAGGCGATGACATGCACAGCAGTGTTAATGCAACATTAAGATAAAAAATAAATTATTCATAAGCATGAAAATAACGTCAAGATGCTGCTATTTTAACTACAGATAGTAATATTCATTTTCGCAGTCACCGAAAACACTCTATTCCTGCGAGAGCATGGGCGTGGGTGCCGCCATTACAGGCTGTTTGTTCAGGCGGGGGAAAGGAAGTCCCAGACTCTGGACCCCAAAGCCACAGAGGCAGGTCCTCCATCTGCAGCTAATGCGGGCAAGTCCAACATTAAGTATTTTCTGCCTTGGTTGTATATCAGAGTCCCTTGGGAAGTTTTTTGTTTTGCTTTGTTTTTTAACCAAAGCCTAAGCCCCAGCCCCAGAGGTTTTCTTGTAATTGGGGTCACTTACTACATCATGTTGCCCACTGCCCATCCTACCCTGCTGCCAACCCACACCTGCTAACAATCCCCCTGGCTGGCCATCTCCACCACCACCACCATCATCCCTGCTGCTGTGTTCTGGGCCCTTGTCCCTTTGCACAGGAATTACTGTGCCTGCCCAGGGCGCCTGGGTGGCTCTGTCAGTTAAGCGTCTGCCTTCGGCTCAGGTCATGATCCCAGGGTCCTGGGATGGAGCCCCGCATTGGGCTCCCTGTTCATTGGGGAGTCTGCTTCTCCCTCTCCCTCTTCCTACCACCCCCCCTTGCTTGTGCTCTCTCTCTTTGTGTGTGTAAAATGAATAAATTAAAAAATCTAAAAAAAAAAAAAGGTATTACTGTGCCTGATCTTCCCCCACCCCACTCCCACCCCTGTGATCTTTCCTGCACCATAAAAGGGACCATTTAGCTGTTAAGGGGGGGGACATAAGGCCTGGACAAACGGGATGGGGTTCGAGGACAAAGGAACCTCCCTGTGGCCCCACGCAGCATGAGATCTGGCACCCGGATCTGGTCATTGCAGTTACTCGGTGATCAAAGCACCACCTGCTCTGGCCACATCGTGCACTAGACACAGAGAAACAGAGAGAAAAGACTGTCTCTGTCATCAGGAACTCTGGATCCAGGGGAGAAAACCAGCACATAAACAGAGCAGCTGTGCGTGTGGCCACTGCCATCATGGAGGGCACCCAGGGCTGTGGGAGTCCAGAGGTGGCCCCTGGCCCAGCATGTGGGGTCAGCAAGGGCTTCCAGAAGAGCTGATGTTCCTGGATGTATCACCTGGATTTATGGAGCACTCTCCCACATTCTCTTCACGACTCTGAAGGACAGGCCCTGTTACAGATCCCATTTATGGATGGGGACACTGAGGCTTGGGAACACTGAGTAACTTGCCCAAGACCTTGGGTGTTCGCAGCCAAGCTCTCAGCAGCACCAATAGGAGTTAGACGAGATCAGGTGAAGGGCATTAGGGGTCACCGGTTCTCAATCAAGTGTCCCCACACCCTCATGATCTCAGGGATGATACCCTTCCCTTTCTGTGGCCCCAGAACCTTTGAGAGGTGTGTCATGCCCTCACAGGCCAGCCTCCATGGACACAGAGGCTGCATGCCTATCAACACCTATCCACAGACATTGCTGGGGGTGGGGATGAAGGAGGGTCTGTTGCCCTGGTAGGGCCTGGGCCCAGCAGCTCTCAGAAGGTTCAGGTAAATCACCAAGAGGTGAAGTCCGCTGGTTTGGATAGGCCTGAGGGAAAGCACCTCACCTCCACCTAGTCCCTAGTGGAACAAGAGTGCAAGCCTCCATTAGGGCCTCACACTCCAGCCAGGGTCAGGCAGGAACCCCAACCCCTTCTCTGCAGGTGCACCTTTGCCCACCTTTGCCAGCTCCTGAGACTTGTCTACGGTTGGATAACATTGTGAGATGGTTGCGTATGGATGTTTTTTCTCCCTACCTGCCCCTTCCCAACCCCCCCACCCCCACCCCAGAGCAAGTAGCTGAGTCTATCCTTCATTGCCTCAGGAAAGATATACTACATGGCAGAAAACAGGGAAGCCAGTCTTCCTGGATTGCAGGTCCCGAAAGTCCAAGCTCTTAAGACAGTGGTCCTCACACCCGGTAGGGTATCAGAATCACCTCGAGAGCTGTTGAAACACAGCTTACTGGGCCCTGCCCCCACAGTCTCTGATCCCCGGGTCTGAGGTGGAGTCTGAGAACTTTCATTTCTAACAAGTGCCCAGGGGATGTTGATGCTGCTGGTCCAGGGGCCACACTTTGAGAACCCCTGCCCTACTCCAGGGATTCTCACCTTAGCCGTATATTAGAGGCACCTGGGGAGCTTTCCAAACCTCCCATCCCTGGCATACCCCAGACATTCTGATCTCAGTGCTGGGCTAGGGCATGAGCACTGGAAAAATGTGGACGCTCTCCTGGTGATGCCAGTGTGCAGCCGGCTCGGGGGGCGGGGGGGGAGGTGGTTTCCACAGCCTGGTCTGGGCACTCTGCCTAGCCTCTCCCAGCTCACACAGCCCAGTGCCCCCACATCCCACCCCACTGCTTCAATCACACCCCATGCCCGCCTAGCTCTGCATTTCTTCCCCACGTCCGCTGCCTGGAGGGCTCTGCCTCTATATACCCGTCCTCCTCACCCTCCTCCACACCCTACCCACAGTCCTCCCAGGGCCCTGTTCACACTCCATCCCTGCCTGCACACCCAGGTCTCCCTGCCACCCCAGCCCGCAGGTCGAGGACCATTTCTCACATTCATTTCTGTGTTCCCATATCGGAGTGAGTCCTGAAATAATCATCCACTTTGACCACATCCAGAGGGCCAAATTCAGCCTCACACACCATGCAGTGAGAGAGAAAAGCAGCAATTTGGCCTTTCAGCAAGACATGGAAAGAGTGATCTTCAAACACCCGAAGGACAGCAGGAAGGAAGGGAAGGATAACTTCCCCGGGTCACCTGGGGCGTGGCACTGAAGCTCCAGGTGGAGGTCATGAACAGGCACATTGCAGGTCAGGTCAGGAGTATGTTGTTTCCGTGGTGACCAGCGTTTCCAGAAGGCCTGCTTCCACCAGGGATGCTAATAGACTTGGGGCACCCTGGAAGGACAGAAAGCAGGCCGCTGAGGGGAGCCGTGAGCCATGATGTGGCCTGGGAAGCAGGCAGAGAAAGTTGTTCTACAGGGCAGGAAGAAAGATGGACAGAGAGCCTGACAGGGTGGGAGTCCCCTATTCTGGAGGCCAGGATGGGGCCGCTGCACTTCCAGCAGCCTCCAAAACCTTCCCCTCTAGCTCAGAAAACATTCTCCTTTTATGCTTAAACAAGCTCCGGCAGATTTAAGTACCAGCCACCAAACAAGGGTTTGTCTCCACTTGGTGCAAAAACGTTAGGATAATTAATCAGAAAATTCCATATTTGTTTAATTCCTAAGGCTGTCATTATCAGGTACAATAAGCAGAGGGAGGAAAAGAGAGTGTGTCTGATGCTTTCTTCACTCCTTTCCATGCATTTATTTTATTTTATTTTATTATGTTATGTTAGTCACCATACAATACATCATTAGTTTTTGATGTAGTGTTCCACGATTCATTGTTTTCATGTAACACCCAGTGCTCCATGCAGTACGTGCCCTCCTTAATACCCATCACCAGACTAACCTATCCCCCCACGCCCCTCCCCTCTAGAACCCTCAGGTTGTTTCTCAGAGTCCATCGTCTCTCATGCTTCGTCTCTCCCTCCGATTTCCCCCCCTTCATTTTTCCCTTCCTTCTCCTAATGTCCTCCATGCTATTCTTTATGTTCCACAAATAAGTGAAACCATATGATAATTGACTTTCTCTGCTTGACTTATTTCACTTAGCATAATCTCCTCCAGTCCCATCCATGTTGATGTACAAGTTGGGTATTCATCTTTTCTGATGGCTGAGTAATATTCCATTGTATGTATGGACCACATCTTCTTTATCCATTCGTCTGTTGAAGGGCATCTCGGCTCTTTCCACAGTTTGGCTATTGTGGACATTGCTGCTATGAACATTGGGGTGCATATGGCCCTTCTTTTCACTACATCTGTGTCTTTAGGGTCAATACCCAGGAGTGCAATTGCTGGGTCATAGGGTAGCTCTATTTTTAATTTTTTGAGGCACCTCCACACTGTTTTCCAAAGTGGCTGTACCAACTTACATTCCCACCACAGTGTAAGAGGGTTCCCCTTTCTCCACAACCTCTCCAACATTTGTTGTTTCTTGCCCTATCAATTTTTGCCATTCTAACTGGTGTAAAGTGGTATCTCATTGTGGTTTTGATTTGAATTTCCCTGATGGCTAATGATGAACATTTTTTCATGTGTCTGTTAGCCATTTGTATGTCTTCTTCAGAGAAGTGTCTGTTCATGTCTTCTGCCCATTTTTTGACTTGATTATTTGTTTTTTGGGTGTTGAGTTTGAGAAGTTCTTTATAGATCTTGGATACCAGCCCTTTGTCTGCAGTGTCATTTGCAAATATCTTCTCCCATTCCGTGGGTTGTCTCTTTGTTTTGTTGACCATTTCCTTTGCTGTGCAGAAGCTTTTTATCTTGATAAAGTCCCAAAAGTTCATTTTTGCTTTTGTTTCACTAGCTTTTGGAGATGTATCTTGAAAGAAGTTGCTGTGGCCACCAGACACATGAAAAAGTGCTCAACATTGCTCGGCATCAGGGAAATCCAAAGCAAAACCTCAATGAGATACCACCTCACACCAGTCAGAATGGCTAAAATCAACAAGTCAGGAAACAACAGATGTTGGCGAGGATGCAGAGAAAGGGGAACCCTCCTACACTGTTGGTGGGAATGCAAGCTGGTGCAGCCACTCTGGAAAACCGTATGGAGGTTCCTCAAAAAGTTGAAAATAGAGCTACTGTATGACCCAGCAATTGCACTACTGGGTATTTACCCTAAAGATACAAATGTAGTGATCCGAAGGGGTACATGCACCCAATGTTTATAGCAGCAATGTCCACAATGGCAAAACTATGGAAAGAGCCAAGATGTCCATCAATGGATGAATGGATAAAGAAGATGTGGTATATATATATATATATATATATATATATATATATATATATACACACACAATGGAATATTATGCAGCCATCAAAAAAACCCAAAATCTTGCCATTTGCAACGACGTTGATAGAACTAGAGGGTATTATGCTAAGCGAAATAAGTCAATCAGAGAAAGACATGTATCATATGATCTCACTGATATGAGCAATTCTTAAACTCAGGAAACAAGCCAAGGGTTGCTGGAGTGGTCGGGGGTGGGAGGGATGGGGTGGCTGGCTGATAGACATTGGGGAGGGTATGTGCTATGGAGAGCACTGTGAATTGTGTAAGACTGATGAATCACAGACCTGTACCTCTGAAACAATACATTATATGTTAAAAAAAGAAAGAAAGAGAGAGAGAATAGGAAGGGAAAACTGAAGGGGGAGAAATCGGAGGGGGAGATGAACCATGAGAGACTATGGACTCTGAGAAACAAACTGAGGGCTCTAGAGGGGAGGGTTGTGGGGGGATGGGTTAGACTGGTGATGGGTATTAAAGAGGGCACGTATTGAATGGAGCACTGGGTGTTATACGCAAATAATGAATCATGGAACACTACATCAAAAACTAATGATGTATGGTGATTAACATAATAAAATAAAATTTAAAAAAGTTAATGATCTAATGTATAGTGATTAACATAACATAATAAAATAAAATTTAAAAAAACTAATGATGTAATGTATGGTGATTAACATAACATAAAAAAAAAAGTTGCTGTGGCCGATGTCAAAGAGGTTATTGCCTATGTTCTCCTCTAGGATTTTGATGGATTCCTGTCTCACATTGAGATCCTCCATCCATTTTGAGGTTATCTTTGTGTATGGTGTTAGAGAATGGTCGAGTTTCATTCTTCTGCATGTGGCTGTCCAATTTTCCCTGCACCATTTATTGAAGAGACTTTTTTCCATTACATATTTTTTCCTGCTTTGTCGAAGACTATTTGACCCTAGAGTTGAGGGTCCATATCTGGGCTCTCTATTCTGTTCCATTTGTCTATATGTCTGTTTTTGTGCCAGTACCATGCTGTCTTGGTGATCACTGCTTTGTAATATAGCTTGAAATCGGGCAACGTGATGCCCCCAGCTTTGTTTTTCTTTTTCAACATTGCCTTGGTGATTCGGGGTCTTTTCTGATTCCATACAAATTTTAAGATTGTTTGTTCCAGCACTTTGAAGAATGTCAATGGAATTTTGATCAGGATGGCATTGAAGGTATAGATTGCTCTGGGCAGCATAGACATTTTAACAATGTTTATTCTTCCGATCCATGAGCATGGGATGTTTTTCCATCTTTTTGTGTCTTCTTCAATTTCTTTCATGAGTGTTCTATAGTTCCCAGAGTATACATCCTTTACCTCTTTGGTTAGGTTTATTCTGAGGTATCTTATGGTTTTTGGTGCTATTGTAAATGGAATCGTTTCTCTAATTTCTCTTTCTACAGTTGCATTGTTAGTGTATAAGAAAGCAACTGAGCTCTGTGCATTGATTCCGTATCCACGCATTTAAACCTAATTTGGTTAATAGCACACACACAAAAAAAAAGTTAAATGAGTACTAGTTTCCCTCCCCCGCCCCCAGCCACAACCGTGCACAGCAGCGCTCCTCAAAACCTGGTCCCAGGGCCAGCAGCATCAGCATCAGCGGCGCCCGAGCACCTGTTAGAGACACAAATTCCAGCCCAGGTGATTCTGATGCACAAGAAAGTCGCGACCCTCAAGTTCACCAGTTACCAAGTGCCTTCACATACATCAGCCCCGCAGCAACTCAACACGCCCATGTGAATAACTACTCTTCTGGTTCCGCCCCAGAGGAAGCAGAAGCTCAGGGAGCTGCCTCGCCGTAAGTCATGTGACCGGAAGAGGCCAGTGGGCCTCACACACACAGGACGGTTTGTGGTCCCTTCTGCTCTGCCATTTAGCTCTCCCTCGTGCCTCCCTACTTCCACACACCCCGGGAGCACCACCTTCTGGGTGCTCCCCAGGCCCACAGGTGTTGTCTTTCTGCTGCCATTGAATCCAGACTTTCCTGTCAGCCTCAGGGGATGCTTTCCTGGGCCCACTCATTATTCCCCTGGCATTCAAGTGCTTTTTTTTCCTTTTAATTTTTTTTCGGGGGGGGGGGCAGGAGGGAGGTTGTTCTATAAAGACAGAGATTGTCTTCTTTACCTTTGATCCTTCCCCTACCTTCAGGGGGTGTCCTAGCACATGGTTTTCTAACTGTGTTTTTCTAGCTCACCTACAATTTTAGTCTTAAATTGAAATTGTGAAACTGTGAGTTCCACATCTGCAGACGAGCCATACAGCTGGATGTCCTTTCCCAATAAAGCAAGTTGTATCTACATACCGTTGAATTGTGGCAGCCAAGCAGCTTCCTTGAAGGAGTTCATTTGGAAGCAGGAAGCAGTCATTTATTCCTCCTCCTGAATGATAGACTTGAGATTCAGTAGTAAACTCCCCGTAGGATGATACAGCCGGCACCATCCACAGGTGCCATGCTGACCAGGAGATGAGAGAAAACGAGGAAGGGTGTGCTCCTTCCCTGAAGCCTGGCCTTGTTGACAGTGCCCCCTACCGAGACCCATGGAGGACAGAAGCAGGGAGAGAGGAGGACGCTGAGAATCTGAGCAGGTGGGAAAAAGACTGCACCCCCGCGGGTCGGGGGGAGAGGGTGTAGACAAGCTCCAGTCCCTTTTCAACATCCCCAGCACTACCCAGCAGGATCCCCCTGACAGTAGTGTCTCCCTTGCTTACAGACTGTCTGCTTCTGGCCATCACCCTTATCCCGGCCAGGAAACCCACCTGGCAGAGCCTGGGCCCAGGCACCTGAGCAGACAGGGCCAGGGGTCTTGGGGGGAAAAAAAACCAGAATGACAAATACCAGGTCTGCAGGGCTTCTCCTGAGAGAGATTTTCCAAGCCACCTCCTCCCAGGGAGTGACTCAAAAGCAAGCAGATTCAAAACTGAGCCAGAGTGGGGTTTACTGGGATGGTCCATATCATGAGCTGCTTCAGCTCTGGGAGAGCTTCTGTATAGAAATGTTGAAGCTCACTGGACCTCCTCCAAGTGATGGAGGCTCAGGCCGCTGAAAACCTGCCCAGGGAAGCTGCAGAAGCTCTGAATCCGCGGACTAGTGGGCGGGGCTCTCCTTGTCCCCAGGTAATGCTGCACAGATCAACCAGGGAGAGAGAAAGGGGGTATCTTGTGAGTGAAGGAAGTATGAGCTTTGGTTCTCATACCAGAAATGATGAGAAGAGAAGGGGTGGGGGGGGGGATGTGGAAGGAAGCCGCCATATGTCCAAAAGAAAGAGATCAACAATAAATAACATAATGATGGCCCTACCTCTGTGTAAGCATGGAATGAGAAGATAATAATGTCTGTGTATAAACACCTCCTGTGTGCTGTGCCTTGTGCTAAATGATTTCTATACACGGTCTTGTTTAATACAGTGCCCCGCAAGGTAAGAATCATTACTCCCACTTTGCAGATGAGAAAACCGAGGCTGGAGGACATCTCAGTCCCATTGCATGCAGCCAACTGCTGCTATAGGCTTTCCCCTGGACACCTTTGCTCCTGCCTGATCAGGCTCCTTGTCCTTGAGATCAGCAGTCCCCGGTTCTGGTTGGCTGCGCTCCCAGAGAAAAGCCTCCTCTGTGAAAGCTGCCTCCGTCCACCCAGTGGAGCCAGAAGCCAGGTCTGGTCCTGGGCCTCTCCCTCCCTCTCACCTGCTACATCTGGTGTGTCGCGAAGCCCCAGGCCCCGAATCCCACCCAGGTCTCTGATGACTTCACCGCTCACGCAGAACATGCCGTCACTTCCCTTCCGTGGCCTCACTGATTTCTCCTGGCTCTCAGGGGAGCGATAAAGCAAAGGCCTCCCAGGCCTGCCCCGTCACCCCCACGCCCCGCTCAGTTCCCACCATTCACCCACAGACGCTGTGATGGTAAAGCTCTCGTGACCCCTGCCCGAGCCAGCTTCTTCCTCCCCTCCCATCCTGAGCTAACTACTCAAGCCTTTCCTGACTCACCCAGACTGAGCCAAAGGGCCCTCCTCTGTGCAACACTGTCTCCCTCACACCTCTGTCAGAGCACTTAATGTATGCACAGGCCTTACCCCTGTCCTTCTCTGTTTCTGCTAACACCCAGGTCACTGAGGGCAGGGCCTGCGTCTTATTGACCATGGCATCCAGCCCCTGACAGAGCCTGGCGGATTTCAGGCAGAACCAATGATCGGACACCCCCAGTGCTGATCCCTCAATTGTGGAAGGTGGCCTGTCAGCGCCCTCCGGCCAGAGACCAGCAGCCGCCCCCCCCCAACCCCTACCCCTGCGGTTGAACTAAGTTGAGTTCAGTAAGTCATTGCAACAAAGGCAAACACCATGGGGAACCATGAGGCGTCTCACGGAGAGCGTGTTAAAAACACTTGGAGGATTTGGACTGTTACCTGTTTTGGGGGAGGGCTCAGTGAAGCAGGCTTTGCTTTGGGCCAGAAGCTGGGAGGAAGCAGGGGTAATTCTATGACTGTTTTACTAAATCTTACTTGAAAGATGAGGGGAAGGAAGCGAGGGCTAAGTGCGCAGTTGGGAGAGAAGCAGCAGTTTCTTGCATTGGCCAGGACGTGGGAAGTTGGCCAATCTTGTAGCTCGACAACGTTCTTGTTTCCAAGGTCAGACATTACAGAGGGGTCTTGTTTGGGCCTTGACCCCTCACTGGGTCTGCTGTCAGGGCCCTGTGACATGGTTTGTGTTCAACAGGAGCTGTGGGTGCCAGGCCAGTGCCCAGACATCAGGGGCTGCTCTTCTCTCTCTAGGCCTTCTGCCAACAATCCTGCAACCATGGGGCCTAGCACAGCCATAGGGGCCGGAGGCTTTAGCCCAGTTCTCTGCTTCCCATTCGAGCCCTAGATTCCCACCCAGAATTCCTGGGACTGAGAGCGCAAGTGGCTTCGTTTCCTCCCTGCCTCTCTGCCTCCGATGGTGGGGAGCCTCGTTCTTGGCTCTCCACAGCCCTGGTGGCTGCCCTGTCCACAGCTGTCAAGGAAAATCTCTCCATTTTGCAAGTTCTCGCTGCTCTTGCTGCCCCCCAGCTCTGAGCTTCCTTTAATCCGTGCTTTCCTAACCTCCACCCCAGCTTCTTTTCAGTTATCAGTTCTTTGGTTCCACTGTGGGGTCCACTCAAGATGGGTCTGTTGGAGCGGCAGGGAAGGATGCAAACTGCAGGAGGGGAGGAAGGAGAAAGCAGACCTCATGAGCCCGGCGTAGCTCCAAAACCATCAGACCCTCAGTGCTGCTGAGTTCAACTTCATCCCATCAGATCCTTTAGCTTCCTTTTGCTAGAACACTCTGTCTCTCCCTACACCTTGGATTGCATGACCAGCTGCACCCTGTGTCAGGAAGACAAGTAGAGGGAAGAAGAACTAGGATGACCAGACTGTACTTTTTGTAAACTGATTAATAAACACAAAATCTCCCTTGTTAATTCCTCATATGTCTCTCAATTACCAAACGCTTCAAATCTGTGCATTCCACGTTGCACATCATCACCTTCGTACTGTTTCAAGGATGTCTCCCCTATGTTATTTTGGCCCTCACAACTCAATTGTAAGACCCTGAGAGGCAAAACGACATCCCATCTTATTTTGGTCCCCCCAACTATACCATGAGCCCCCGAGGAGAGGGACTGCGCCCCACTACTCTGGTCACTGCCTCCCAACCCAGCCCCATCTGGCCTCCCATCGTCCCATTTGGCTCACCCCAGTCGGGGTCACACCCATTTGAAGCACTTACTGTCTTCACTGAACTTCTCTTCCACAGACCCCAGCGATGGATCCAGAAGGAATTTCAATGTCTGAGCTTTGCCCAGCTAACCCTAGGTGAGAAAGGGGTGCAGGGGACAACCTCCATTTAACAGTGTGGGGCTTTCCCTTTCCTCCCAGGAAGGGAGGGAAGCCAAGCAGGAAATGCCAACTGAGGTCTCCGCTCCACCCGGGGCTAAGTGGGGGCTTCGTGGTCTCTGAGCATCTGAGGATGTGCCCATGGAATAAAGTGTTCTTTCAACAGCTCCATTCAGAACAGCTGGTTCAAAGATTTTATTTATTTGCGGAGCTGAGGGGCAGAGGGAGAGAGAGAATTTCAAGCGGACTCCACACTGAGTGTGGAGCCCAACACGGGGCTCAACCTCACAACCCTGAGATCATGACCTGAGCAGAAATCAAGAGTCAGCTGCTTAACTGACTGAGCCACCCAGGCGCCCCCAGATTCAAATGAGAAATGCCATGATCTCTGCCTGTAAACGCAAGCTGGCTTTGCGGGTGTGTGTTCAGGCAGATGGGTCTAGGAAAGGGGAAACTTCTGGGGACTCCATTTCCCTGGTCTGTGTGTGGGGACTTCAGCCTCCAGTATCCCCCACTCCCACAGCATCTGTTCTCTGAATTCTCAATTATGTTCAATGTAGCACTGTCATGAACCAAATGCCCTCCAAATTTTTACTGCTTCTTGGCCAGTGTATAGGTTGGGGATTGGGGCCCAGAGAGAATAACTGTCATGTCCTCAGGGCCGGATCTTCCTCATCTGGTGGGGTGACTTTATTTACCCTACAGTAGCTGGCACCTGGCTGGGAAAGCAGATGCACACCTTGCATTTTTTTAGGGCCCATTTATGCGGCGAAGATGCCATCACATTCAAGATTTTAGCTCTACGAGGTCAAGGGAAAAAGCACCAGGATCTACATTGGAGCCCAGGCAGCTGAGGCAGGGCCAATTCTAACATCAGTTCTGCCTCTTCATCTCCACCTATTCTAAGTGTGAAAAAGCTGTAAGAAATACCCAACCTTGGAAATCACACAAATGAGGGGAGATTATTTGCATTGCAAAAATATTTATTTTTTCGAAGGATTTTCTTAAATAAGAAACACTTTGTATGCTTTTTAGTTGCATGTTTCCAAGATATTACTTACTTGTCAAAATAAAAGACACAAAGGTAGAGAAACTGAAAACTAAATTAATAGACTGAAACATTAAATATTTAAAAATATAACAGCAATAAACTAAAAAAAAACAGAACTGAACATGAGTTAAACATAACAAGAGAAGAAATTTCTAAGCTCAAAGGAATAGAACTCACAAAGGAAAAAAGGTGAATATGTCCCAGCAAAAATATATCTAGTAAAAACAAAATACATATAATCTTTAGTAGCTAAAACTGATACAGACTGATAAAAAGCACTAAGAATGCAGTTTTAGTTTTGGAAGAATGTGACTCTTTTGTGATTCTACATACATATATCATGTACTATAATATATTAATATGTAGTGTGTATATATTGTACTTCTAGATATGATGTGCTATACTATATATATATACATATATGTAACATGTAGCGTTTTATATATATAATGTATCATAAAAGATTCACATCTTGCCAAAGCTAAAAAGGGAAGTTAAAACGGAGAAAAGAGGAGGACCAAAGGCTGTTCCTTGATACCACATAAATTGACACTTGTGTCTTCTACCAAGAGCAGTCTGGCTTTTCCTCCATCTGTGTCTCTCGAGGAGGCTGAAGATGGCTTCAGGCTAGTTCTCTCCTATAAAAATTGGACAGTCGCCTTCCCAGTGGTTCTCAGATGGGAGCCAGCATCAGAATCACCTGGAGGACCAATCAAAACACCGATCACTGGGCTCCACCCCCAGAGCTTCTGCTTTGACAGGCCTGGAGGAGGGGGGTAATTCTAGAATCTGCATTTCTCACCCGTTCCCAGACCATACTTGGGAAGCACTGACCTGCAATCCAGGTCCCATCTCGGAGCCCCACCTGAGGGACTTCCTCACTCCTCGCCAGCTGACCGAGCATTGCTGTACAACTCATCAGGGACGGAGGAGTGAGGACTTTCATCTGATCCCAGGGTCCAGTGTTATACAGCTAGTGTTCAGACAGAAACTGCCTTGTATCCTCTCAGCACGCACGCCTTTTCTTTAAGTAAGAAACTCTCAGCCAGTTGCCCTAGCCTACTGGATGCCTTGATCCCTTCAGTCTTCTCCCCTGCTGCAGCGTGTTGCCGGGAAGCGGTCCTTGGAGCGCCCTCTAGAGGGCTCTCAACTCTGTTCACATCCCAGCTCTGCCACTTTCTAGCTCCAACACCTGGGATGCATTCCTTCACCAGCATAAGCTTCAGGATCTTCATCAGCTAATGCGCACAGGAACACCGCTGCAACGATTAAAATAGGAACGAACACAAGACCCCTCGTTGAGGGCTTGCTTTGTAATTAGCCCTCAGCCCAAGCAACTCATTCTCATTGTCATTCACTCCCAATCTCACCTGCAACCTTCAGTTTTTCTAGTTACTAACCCAATCTATCCTGTTGGTTTTCCTTTGAACTAGGTCCCTTTGCTTCTTCCATACTCCGAAATGCTTTTGTTTTTTGACGGTTTTAGTGAACAGCTGCTTATTGTTCTAAGGCATCCATTGGGAAGTATAAAAGGGGCAATTCCCCATCCCTCTCTATCCCAGTCCTCTGAGGTAACTACTGCTAACACTTGAGTGTGCACCCTTCACATCCTTTACCTACAAATACACCAACATATAAATACATATATCTGTTCTATATATTTATATGTCTGCAAGAATGAGGTGGGGCCACATATTTTCCAACTTTTTGTTGTCCCTTTTTATGCTGAAAATTGCATTCAAGGGACTTCCAGTTTCCATTCCAACATGTGAAGAGCTTGGAAGTTGTCACTCCCATGCTCACAACAGGAAAAAGAGTGAACCAACTGAAAACCAATGACATTTCTGAGACTCATTAGAGAATTGAGGTCACAGGGCAAGCCATCACCCCAACATCTGGAGAGACAGACAAATCCAGAGGGTCACAGCCAGTGACAGGGTAAGTCAGCTAACCTTGAGCCAAAGCTGCTGCAGCCATAAACTGGTAGGAGCACCTCAGTGAAAACTCTGATGAACTGCTGAACTTTGAGTGTGGACAAAGGGGAGAGTGAGAAGCTCCTAGGGGCCATAGGCTTGGGGGGCCTATCCTCTTGTGGGCTTTACATTATCACAGTGAAGAGCTGAGAAGGATCCTATTATTTTGGCAGCAGAGGAAGGGAAAGGTCACCGTTTTTAAATAACCCAGAGGAGCCTCTATAACAAGAGCCTACTCTCCAGGAGAGAAGCCCAGAGCCTGGCCCATCTCCAGGCCCTCTGGCCTCACTGTCTCACCTAAGGAGGGTGAAAAGCTAAGAAACATTTGTGAAGGTCACAGGCCAACCAAAGGACTGAAATTCATTCATAACCCTGTAGAACCCTTCCCTTCCCCACTCCATCCTATCACACCAACAGGGCTCCAGTATTACCCAGTAATGGTGAATTATAAGTGAAAGAGCTCAAGGCATAGATTCTACTGGGATGAGCCTCTAGGAAGATCCAAAGACAACAGGGGAGACAAATTAAGGAAATTGAAAGAGGAATTTTAAGCCTCTTGATTTACAGCTACAGCAAGCATTAAACAACCTAATTCCTAACAAGATCAACATAAAGCTTCACACTAAGGGCCTGTTTAGATCAGTTCCTATTGCTTAACATATCATGTCTGGCTTTTTTTTTTTTAAGATTTTATTTAGTTATTTGACAGAGAGAGACACAGCAAGAGAGGGAACACAAGCAAGGGGAGTGGGAGAGGGAGAAGCAGGCTTCCCGCCAAACAGGGAGCCTGATGCAGGGCTCGATCCCAGGACCCTGGGATCATGACCTGAGCCGAAGGCAGACACTTAATGACTGAGCCACCCAGGCACCCCTCATGTCTGGCTTTTAAACAAAAATCACAAGGCATGCTAAAAGGCAAGAAAAAATAAAGTCTGAAGAGACAAAACAAGCATCAGAAACAGACTCAGATATGAAACAGACTTTAGAATTATCAGACAGGGAATTTTAAATAACTGTGATTAATGTGTTGTGTTCTAATGGAAAAAGCAGATAACACGTGAGAAGAGAAGGCTTGTGTAAACAGAGAGATGGAAACTCTGAGAAAGAATCAAAATGAGATGCTAGAAATCAAAACCACCGTAATAAAAATATCCTTGAGAGAGGTTCATCACCAAACTAGACATGGCTGAGGAAAGAATCGATGAGACTGAAGATAAGTCAATAGAGACTTCCTAAACCCAAATGCAAAAAGAATAAAAGAATTTAAAAAACACCAAAGAATATCCAAGAACTCTGGAATGATTTCAAAAGGTGTCATTGGAATACCAGATGAAGAAGAAAGAGAAAATGGGCCAGAGAAAAATATCTGAAGTAATAATGGCAGAGAATTTTCCAAAATTAACAATAGATATCAAACCACAGATTGTGAACACACAGAGAAGACCAAGCAGGATAAATATTAAAACAACATACACAAAGTATATCATAGTCAAACTTCGGAAAACTAAAGACAAGAAAACATGAAAGAGGTAGGAGAAGGGGAGAATGGACATCTTACCCATATGGGAACAAGTATAAGAATTTCCACATACTTCCCATCAGAAACAATGCAAACAAGAAGAGAGTGGAATGAAATATTTAAAGTGTTGAAAGAAAAGCACCACCAACCTAGAATTCTGAATCCAGCAAGGCTATCCTTCAAAAGTTAAAGAGAAATGTTTTCTAAAACAAACAAAATGCATCACCAGCAGATATACCCTGCAAAAAATGTTAAAAAAATTCTTCAGAGAGAAAATGGCAGCGAAACTCGGATCTACACAAAGAAAGGAAGAGCATTATGAGAGGGAATAAATGAAAGTAAAATAAAAGTCTTATTCTTAATTCATCTAATAAATTATTGTTCAGAATAATAATAGTAACAATATATTAGTGATTATAGCTTATGAAATGATATTTTAAGGGATGGGTGGAAGGAATTGAGAGTACTCTGTTATAAAGTACCTGTACTACTCATAAAATAATACAGTATTATAAGAAAATATATTTAGATTAGCTGCAAATGCATATCACAAACTCTAGGGCAACCATTTTAAAAATGTGTTGAAGCGGTATAATTTCAATGTAAGAAAGGAGAGAAAATAGAATCATATAAAATGCTCGATTAAAATTGTACATAAACATGCCACACTCTTTCACTGGAGTGTTTAAAGCTTTCCATTTTTTTAGAGGTTCAAGATAACTAAGGTGTTATTGTAAATTTTAAATTTCCCAAGAGCCACAGTGGCTCTTCCCCTTCGAAGACCCCTAGCCAAATGGTGACACAGTGATGCCCAGTGAATACCTGAACTTGACTACAGAAGTTGGGTTGTTCCTTTCTGACCCCGGGCAAGATGCCCTCTGACTAGGATGAATCTGGTCGCTGGTCCTATGGGCATAATATACAGGGGTGGATTGGCTACGTGATTCTTTTTTCTGGAATCTGATTATCTTCCCAATGGAAGGGGTGGGCTTGATGAGCATAGAAAGGGCTGAAAACTATCAGGAGAACCAAAAAAAAACTGGAGGGAAAGTAGAATATTCATGGCTTTTGTGAGTTAAAGAGGAGAAGCCACACCCAGCTACCAAAACCCAACATTCCCCTTCCTTGGGCCTCCTTCTCTTTCGGGGACACCTGCCCAGAGCCTCTATGCACTGTCTGATGAAGTATTTTCCATGGAAGGGTACTGACATTTTACAAAAGATGATCAGAGAGAGAAGACAATGTTTAACACACTGCAACAAGTCCCTTTGAAGAAATTAAATAAATTGAAAAGGCAGGAAACTGGTATCTGACCTACAGATGACTGTGTTGGAACCTGTTAGAGGCACTCTCTAGTTGCCTCTCTGTACAGCGTGAGAACCAAGTATAGCAGACAAAAGACCAGTCACCAACATTTGGTTCCCTCCACTTCTGAGCATCAGGGGACTACGACCCAGCCCCTGAATGGTCAGCAGGGGCACATGTCTTGCTATGGCCAATAAAATATCGGTATGTAAGAGCCAATATGTCTCCATCTTCTCCCCTCCCCCTTTGGTAATTGAAGATGTTGCAAATGGTGAACCATGGACCCTGAGTGAAGAAGAACTTACCCAGATCCCCTTGCTAAGCCACTATGAACGTGAAGCATGAACAAGAAATAAAACTTTGTTGTTTACAGCTCCAGGGATTTTTTTTTTCAGTTCCCTCACTCCTGTGACTCAATCGCCAAGCCTCTGAGAATATTTATCCAATAGAACCCAGGGGGTATACACACCAGTTTAAATTCACACACAGCTAGTAAAGGTCATCTTACAGCTTAGTTAGCAAATTTAATTTCTCCAAGCCAACATATTTTATAACTTAAATGGATAAATGCATTTCTTATAAGAAATCTGTTTCCCAAGTCTATGTGACTAAACCCTTAAACTTACCAGCCCCTTCTTCTCATTAAGGGCTAGTTACGTGGGGGAGGAGCTTATTGCTGAAAAGCCTGGGGCCCACCTAGCCCTTCATTTCTCAAGCTCTGATGGGTTCGGAAGTGAACGTCCCCTTACTTATCAATTACAACACAGCAGTGAAAGTCCGCGGGGCTCTTATTCAAGATCATTACAGCTTTGCTTCTATAACTTAAGTCAATCTATGAAAAGAAAGGCAGCAATGCCCGATTTCCCCAGTAGTACAATCATGATCTTTTTTTAAAAGAAGTCCTATATACTGGGGCGCCTGGGTAGCTCAGTCGGTTAAGCCTCTGCCTCCGCTCAGGTCAGGCTCTCTGTTCAGTGGGAAGTCTGCTTCTCCCTCTCACTCTCACTCTGTGTTCTCTCTCTCTCTCTCTCAAATAAATAAACATTTGAAAGAAGAAGAAGAAGAAGAAGAAGAAGAAGAAGAAGAAGAAGAAGAAGAAGAAGAAGAAGAAGAAGGAGAAGAAGAAGAAGAAGAAGAAGAAGAAAGTCCTGGGGCACCTGGGTGGCTCAGTCGTTAAGCATCTGCCTTCAGCTCAGGACGTGATCCCTGGGTCCTAGGATCCAGCCCTGCATCGGGCTCCCTGCTCAGCGGGAAGCCTGCTTCTCCCTCTCCCACTCCCACTGCTTGTGTTCCCTCTCTCGCTGTGTCTCTCTCTGTCAAGTAAACAAATAAAATCTTAAAAAAAAAAGAAGTCCTATATATTAAAAAAAAACAAAAAAGACAAAAATAAAGGCATGAAATTGTAGGCAGCTGTTGTCTTTGAGTGATGAGAATGTGAGCAATTTTATGGTACCAATTTCTCCTTTTTTGTATTTCCAAATCTTTATAATAAGTACATGTTATTTTTATAACAGGGAAATAATACCTGTCATAGGCTCAATTATGAAATGGATGTATTAATCTAAAATATGTACCTTTCCACCCAAAGTACACAGTTTTGGATTAGGTTATAATCTGTGTCTAGAAGAAAAGTGGTCACCAGAAGTAAAGGTGGGCTTTAGAAATGCCAATCCCATACAAATGAACAAACAAAGAGCACCAAAAAAAAAAAAAAAAAAAAAAAAACAAGCCAGACTCACAAATATAAAGAACAAAGGGCTGGTGTCCCGACAGGAGGGAGATGAGAGGATGGATGAAATAGATGAAGGGGATTAAAAGGTACAAACTTTCACTTAGAAAATAAACAAGTCCCAGGGATGAAAAGTACAGCATAGGGAATGTAGTCAATAATACTGTAATATACTTACCATGGTGAGCATTTTGTAATGTACATAATTGTTGAATCACTATACTGTACCCTTGAAACTAATTTAATATTATATGTCAGTTATACTTCAATTAAAAATTAAAAAAATTTTTAAAGGGGCACCTGGGTGGCACAGTCAGTTAAGCATCCAACTCTTGGTTTCAGCTCAGGTCACGGTCTTGGGGTCATGAGATCAAGCCCGGCGTCCTGTTCCAGGCTCAGTGTGGCATATGCTTGAGATTCTCTCTCCCTCTCGCTCTGTCCCTCCTCATGGCTCTTTCTCTCACTCTCTCTCTCTCTAAAATAAACAAACCTTTAAAAAAATAAAATTTAAATTAAAAGAAAAGAAAGAAATGCCAGTCCCATGAAGGATTAACAAAATCAGTGTGCTAGGAGAGACAGGTGAAAATAGAAAAAGAAGAGCCACTTAGAGACACATGACAACAGTAGTTCTCAAATTTTCAAATACAGGACAAAAGAATTAGGAGGAGCTTAGGAAAATTTGGATCCTTGGATCCAATACCCAGAGATTATGGTTCAGTGTCTGCAGAGGGGCCCAGGGCTGTGCAGGGTGAGCAGCCTTCCCAGCCGGTTCTGTGTGGAGGTCCCTGCACCACACCTTGAGAGCCAGGCCCCAGAGAAAGCAGAATAGTTCCACCCAGTGCAGAGGCCGAAAGAGGGAGCCACACAGGGATATTTTAGCTCACTGGGTCTCATCCTCTCATCCCTGGGGGCAGATGGGAATCCTCTGAATGGTTGTTGTTTTGTTGTTGTTGTTGTTTTGTTTTGTTTTTTTAAGTACTAATGCCCGAAAATACTGATGGATCAGAATCCCCAGGCACCTGCAGATCTGGAAAGCTCCCCAGAGATTCTGATGTAGGGCAGGCTAAAGATCGCTCCGACATAAAGGCTGGAACCTTTCAAGTCGCATCACAGAGGTGAACACCTGCTCCGTCCATGCCTGGCTGCCTGCTCAGGCTGTCCATCACAAACCCTGGCGACAGGGCAGGAAACAATTTGGCTGAAAGCAAGCTGGCCAGAATGCAAGTCTTAAATCCTTGAAAGAGTAGAGAAAACGGAAAGCGTGGCCGAAGCAGCAGAGCAGACATAATTGGCTTTAAATGAATTCAAAACTTGAAAACAAGGAACTCCAGCCCCTGAAAAATGCCAGAAAATTTTCTTCTGCAATTTCTTTTGCTGATGAGTTTCCATTGTTGTTGATTTCCTTTTATAAGAGCAATCCATTCCTGTGAAAGAAATGTGAAAATACACACAAGGAAAAGGGAAAGGTGAAGAATACCCGTAACTCCATTCCATGATAATCAATGAAGTGCCTCAGAGTCTCCTTCTAGACCTTTTCTTATGCAGATACGTGCACCCATTTTTGTCTAATACTATTTTTTTCATTTATAAAATATCTTTATATGGTAGTCTGTACATTCAAATACATTTTTTTCTTTTTTTATTATGTTATGTTAATCACCGTACATTACATCATTAGTTTTGGCTGTAGTGTTCCATGATTCATTGTTTGCGTATAACACCCAGTGCTCCATGCAGTACGTGTCCTCTTTAATACCCATCACCAGGTTAACCCATCCCCCCACCTCCCTCCCGTCTAGAACCCTCGGTTAGTTTTTCAGAGTCCATCGTCTCTCATGGTTCGTCTCCCCCTCCAATTTCCCCCCCTTCATTCTTCCCCTCTTGCTATCTTCTTCTTTTTTTTTAAACATATAATGTATAATTTGCTTCAGAGGTACAGATTTGTGATTCAACAGTCTTGCACAATTCACAGCACTCACCATGTCTAATACTATTTTTCAAACTAATCCCATTAGGCATTTACAGTGATCCACCCTGTCCTTGTTCTAAAAAGCATAGAAGAAGGAGTCACGGCTAAGAATAACTTCAAATACAAAAGAAAAAATAATGTAAGAAAAAAATGAAGTTCTGAAAAACTATCAAAAATTCTCAGGGAGGGGGCGCCTCGGTGGCTCAATTGGTTAAGCGACTGCCTTCGGCTCAGGTCACCATCCTGAAGTCCCGGGAGGGAGCCCGGCATCCACTCCCTGCTCAGTGGGGAGTCTGCTTCTCCCTCTGACCCTCCCCCCTCTCGTGCTCTCTCTCTCTTTCTCATTCTCTCTCTCTCAAATAAATAAATAAAATCTTTAAAAAAAATTCTCAGGGAGGGGCGCCTGGGTGGCTCAGTCGTTAAGCGTCTGCCTTCGGCTCAGGACATGATCCCAGGGTCCTGGGATCGAGCCACGCATCGGCTCCCTGCTCCGCGGGAGGCCTGCTTCTCCCTCTCCCACTCCCCCTGCTTGTGTTCCCTCTCTCGCTGTGTCTCTCTCTGTTAAAGATTTTATTTATTTATTTGACAGAGAGATAGAGAGCACAAGTGGGCAGAGTGGCAGGCAGAGGGAGAGGGAGAAGCAGGCTCTCTGCTGAGCAGGGAGCCGGATATGGGGCTCGATCCCAGGACCCTGGGATCATGACCTGAGCCGAAGGCAGCCGCTTAACCGACCGAGCCACCCAGGCGCCCCTAAATAAAATCTTTTTAAAATTTTTAAAAAAATAATTCTCAGGGAGACACAATGTGTTGTAAAGGGACTCTAATTCTGTCCGAATCCACGATTTGCAAACACGAACGACGTACATTCCCAATGAAATTGTCGTTAACTGCAAAATCACTGTGAGGAGCAACTTTGCCAGCTGGGCCAAATTGCTTTCTGTGCAGCGGGACCCTCCCACCTGCCACCGTCCTTCTTGGGGACTGACAGGCTCACTCCAGCCTCTGCAAGACTTCCACGCCCTCCTGCCCTCCCCTACCCGCCCCCATGCCCCTCCTCCCGGTCAGTTTAACTACATCTTTTTGTTGTTCAAGGACCAGTTTAAAGCCACACCCCTCCCCCAGACCGGCCTCCATCCCTTCTTCAACCTGCCCGGCTATATTTTCTCTGAACCCCTCAACATTTACCACACCTTTGCCTGTGGCTCGTAATCAATTCTTGTTCTATGCGCCTCAGAGTCCCCTGCGCATTAATCTCAGGTCACCACCGAGGTCACCATTTGTCCTCGAGCTGAATCCAAGCTTATCCTTTTTGTGTCCCTCACAGTATGGAGCACAGGGCTGGGCACACAATAAACAGTCAATAAATACTGAATGAAGTGGAGGGAATTTATAGGGAGAATTTTTTTTTAAAGACGTTCTATTCATCAGCAAAACTCAGTGGGATGGTGTTTACAATGGGAGGGCCGCAGCGGAGGTCTGGATGTTGTTGTAAAGAAGCGGGTCTAAGACAGGGCAAGGGAGTGACATGATGCTCCAAAGGCAGGCAGCTGTAGGGAAATGCAGGGCCAAGCCCCCGGGTGAGGACAAAAGCAGAGACACAAAGCAGCCTCCTTGTGGGAAGGTCCCCCAGGCTGAACCCTCCAACAAAGGCTTCCCCAACACAGTCTTCTGCACCCCTGAGGGTCAGCCAGGGCAGGGAGGGGACCCGGACAATCTGGCAGTCTCCTGCTGCCAAGAAACCGGGCACTGTAGCAGCCCTTGGTGGTTGTATGTAATACCATAAAAATGGGTTTGATGAGGACAGAGAAAACCACGAGGGGCAAAGCAGCTTACTTCCCACTGACATGAAAGAGCAGGCTGCAATGTCCAAGTGATGACAGCCTTGAGAAGGAGTGACAATGTCACACTGGAGTCCCTGATAGGGGGAGGACAGGAGAGCCAGTCAAAGCAGCATCCGTCCCAGACTTTGGAGAAAGAGATGTTTTTATTCTATAAAAGATAAATATGATCCAGTGGCTCAGGACAAATGGGGAGCTAAAAGCAACTAAATTCTCATCATAAAATTCCAAGACTCCCTCCGAGGAAGGGGGATGCCACCTGAGAAACACAAAAGGTTCACCACAGGGAGGGCCCCAGAGGTCAGGTCAATGTCCCCAGGGGCTGACGCCCAAGAAATTTCATCAGGAAAGGCTATAGAGCCCAGGATAATCTGAAAACTGCCAGAGAAAATGAGTTGGCTTTCTAAGGAAAGAGATAAAAATTGCTTTCAGAGGAGGATTTCTTTACGCGGATTGCACTGTACTTGTTCAGAAGAAATTCCTTAATAAGCCACTCGGGATGGAAGCTGTGGGCTGTAGCAAATGTGCCAAACGCCGATTCAGAGAGAGCTAATTCTCCAAAACACATCGTGTTGAATGTTTAATTCACTGACCATCCAATTTGCCAAACACCGTCAGACCCCTGCCGTGAAACTGTCCCTACGAGTCCCCCACTCCGCCACATCCTACCCAAGGTAAGTGTCCTCTGGCTGTTTCCATGGTTGGGGTTCATGGGCTTTGGGGATGGGACTACTCCATGTGTTCCAAATTCAGGCATTGTGCCATGCCTGCTGTGTCCACCGGACAGGATTTCTGTCTTCTGCATATTTTCAGTCATGGCCCCGCCTCTTCCACATCACTTCCCTCGAAGATGTAGCGTTAAGTAGCTACAACAAATGAATATTCCAGGTTCGGTTCACATCACAGGTCACAGGGTTGGTTACTCCAGACACAAAAGAAGCCCTGAATCTTTCACCATTTTAGACCGGTTCAGGTTTTCTCTATTTTATAGACTGTTTTCAACCTACCGCTCAGAAGTAAGGAGGCGCTGCAAAACCGTAGGCATAGAGTCCACCTAGGCTGATTTAGAGAGAAGGATGCAGAAGGAGAGGAGGCGGTGACCTGCCTGGAGGGTAAGCCACCCCACTTGCAGCTGACCTATTGGTCACTGGACTCGGGGTCAGCCTCTGGAAGGTGAAACAGGCAACATTCACATCCATCCTACCTGCACGTACGCCATGCAAAACCATGGCAGGTCCCCTTTATGATTCTGAGCTGGGATCATCCAGGAAGTGAGTTTGGAGAATTAGCTTACATCCAAAGGGGGGACCTCTCATAGTGGCCCAAAGAAAGTCTTGCACAAGACTAATAGGGAGATTTCTTGGTTGCAAAGAGACAAGGGAAAAGAGCAAAGAGGGTAGGGAGAAATCACACGAAGCAGTGAGATGGGGAAGGCTGCAACACTGTGACTTGTAAGGACCCATGAGTCACTTTTTTGGGAGAAACGGAGTCCTACATCCTGGGACTTGGGGAGTTTGTAGAGCGGTGTCCTGCAGGTGCAGGATTGCCAAGACAAGGAGAAATCATGGGAACCTGAAGATGCCCTGGAGAAAGCTGTGGATCATCACAGGTCTAGCAAGTTGGAATCAATCAAGTACAACTACATCTGTGAGATGCAGGGAACCCAGGTGACATCTGGGCTGGATGACCCAGGAGAAGACAAGGGTGGCCCACTAACACACATTTGGAGCAGAAAGATGGATGATGAAAGGAAAGTTTCAGTGCTTAGGAGTGCTTGTAAGATTTATAAAATGAAAGGAAGCAGAACTATCCTGGGGAAAATGGTCATCAATCTTGCAACTTGATCATACTGAAAATGAAATGCAAGGTTGGGAAAGGAAGGCAGTGAAGAGCCCCCCAAAGATGCCCACTCCCTGATCTCCAGGATCTGTGAATACATTACTTCGTGGTAAAAGGGACTTTGCAGATGTATTGAAGGGCACGACCTTGAGATGGGGACATTGTCCTGCATTCTCTGGTGGGCCCAGTATAATCACCTTTGTCTTTTAAAATGGAGAGCCTTCCCTGGCTGTGGTCAGAGAGGAAAGAGGAAAAAGAGAATCCAGGTGTGAGAGGTATGTCACCTGCCATTGCTAGTTTTGAAGATGGAGGAAGGGGACCTGGAATGCAGGAGCCTCCTGAAGCCAGGGACAGCCCTCAGCTGATGGCCAGCCAAGAAGTGAGGATCTCATTCCCACATCCTCAGGGAACTACATTCTGCCAACAACACAAATGAGCAAGGAAACAGATCCTCCCCTAGAGCCTCTGGAAAGGAGCGGAGCCCTGCAGATACCTTGATTTTAGTCCAGTGAGACCTGTGTCAGACTTCCGACTTACAGAACTGGAGGTAATACATCTGTGTTGGTTTATACCTCTACATCTGTGGTAATTTTTTTACCACATTAAAAGAAAACAAAAACAATGAATATGCAAATAAGAAGAAAGCCAACAACCCCCTTAAATGAGTTAGAATTTCTAGGCCCAAATTATGTCCTGGAGAGTATAGGGAAATAAAGGTCACATGGTAAAGCTGAGAAACTATATACATTATTCCCCCTTCTTAGAGATTCTCAAGACTAATTAACCGCATATTAAAAACTCTAAAAATTCTGGGGGGGGGGGTGGAATTTCACTTTCTTTAGCCTACCTTTTACAAAACTGTATAACCTTGAAACCCGCTAGCTTCTGTAGAAGCAGATGGGGTCGCTTCTGTGGGTTGCTACTGGTGGATGAACATTTTCCTGTACCACTCTTCTGGTAATAACATTTTGGGGGCTCTCCAGGCCTTCAGGATAAGCCATGTGCTTCTTAACATGGGGCTCAAAATCCTCCATGATCATACCCTGCCAAGCGCTCTAGCTTCGCTCACCAACACACTCCCTAAATATTCTTTGATAATTGTAATAACTGAGTTAAATTTTGGCGGGAACATTGTGTTTTATAATTAGTTAAGAGGAAAATCCTGCCCCTCTTAGCTTCCTTCTTTCCCTTAATTCCAGCCATGTTGAAGAATATCTCTAGGGTTCCATTTCGCCTCACTTCCGTTCCTTCCCATATGCAATTTCCTTTGCCTAGAACACGTATCACCTACTTTCTTTGCCTTGAAATGTCTCTTTACCCTCAAAACTCTACTCCCATACCACTTCCTCCAGGCAGCCCTCCTGAATCTCCCTCATGTGACTCAGGTTAGAGGCTCCTCTGCTCTGCCCTACCAATACTCTAAGCTTACATCTGTCATCACAATTGGCCCTCTAAGTGGTAATTTTACATTTTCTTCTCTACCCTTCCCAATAGATGATGAGCTTCCAAGGAGCGGAAATCTTAACTCCCCTCCCAGGCAAGCAGGAGACCACTGGCTGTGACCAGGCTGGGCAGGAGAGTCGACAGTGCATTAGTGGGATCAGAAGGGAAATGCAGGCAATTTCCTAAGCAAAACAGGCCCACAAATGCTGTGAATCGAGAAGCAGAGATGAGAACTAGATGTAAGTGAACGGGGGCAAAAGGGAACCTATGGCCAAATACAAGAGGAGGATACAGAGTCAGAAAAAGAATCCATGGATATATACAAGGAGAAGGTCTTATGGAACACCTAAGGTCTTGTGTGAGGATGAAGGGGGAAGTGCTCAAGGTTCAAATCAGTCTAGCTCTTAGTCCCATTTCTTCCTTGACTTGGAACCACATCATCTAGCCTTGTACATAGAATGTATTTATTCAACAGATATTTGTTGCACTTAAACCATGTGCCGGGCACTGTTCTAGAAGCTGAGTGTACACATTGAACACACCAGTCACAACTTCTGCGCTCAAGAAGCTTGTGTTCTAGGGGCACGCAGCTGGCTCAGTCGGTAGAGCATGAGACTCTTGATCTCAGGGTTGTAAGTTCGAGCCCCATGCTGGGTGCAGAGATTACTTAAAAATAAAATCTTTGAAGAAGAAGAAGAAGAAGTTGTTGTTTGTGTTCTATTGAAGGATGAGACTAACGGCCAAGAAATTAAGCAAGAAAAACTGAGATAGTGGTAAGTGCTAGAAAAAAGAAAAGATTTTAAAAAAGACATGATAGAGCCTGGGGTTAGGGTTGGCATCTGTAGCTTATGTCAAGCGGTCAAGATCAGGAAGACTTTCATCAAAAAGACAATAGATAAGTGCTGGCTAGGATGTAGGGGAAAGAGGACCATTGTGTTCTCACAGGTGGGAATGTGAATTGGTACAGTCATTATGGAAAACAGCATGGAGGGCCCTCAAAATATGAAAAGTAGAAATACTACATGATCCATCAATTCCAGTTCTGGGTATATACTCCCCAAAAATGAAATCAGGATCTCAAAGAGATATGTGCATTCCAATGTTCATTGCAGCATCATTCACAGTAGCCAAGATATGGAAACAACCTAAATGTTCATCAGTGGATGAACGGATAAAGAAAATGTGGCACGCAGGGGATCCTATTTTCTTTCAACCATTTATATGGCTATATATAAATACATATATGCCTATATATATATATAGGCATGCCACTTTTAAAAAGAAGGAAATCCTGTCATTTGCAACATGGATGAACCTGGAGGACATTGCGCTAAGTGAAATAAGCCAGACACAGAAAGACAGATGCTGTGTGATCTCACTTGTATGTGGAATGTAGAATAGTCACACTTATAGAGGCAGAGCGTAGAATGGTGGTTGCCAAGGGCTGGGGTGTGGCAAAACGGCGATGTTGAACAAAGGGTACAAAATGCCAGTTAAGCAAGATGCATAACTTCTGGAGATCGAATTGCCAGCGATGTGACTATAGTTAACAATACTATACTGTATACTTGGAATTTCCTAAGAGAGTAGATCGACAGATATGTTAATTAGTTTAATCGTGGTGATTATTTCACACTCTACAAATTGAGTTGTATACCTTAAATACACACCATTTGTATTTGTCGATTACACCTCAGTAAAGTTGAAGAGAAAAAAAGACTAGGAAACCTCTCTGCACAGGTGATTTGAGTTGCGTCCTGAACGACAAGGAGCCAAGCATGTGAGATCTGGGGACAGAGCAGCTCAGGCAGAGGAAACAGCAGGGGCAAAGGCCCTGAGGCTGGAACCAGCTTGGTGTGCAGAAAGTCAATGTGGCGGAGCTTAGTAAATGTGGGGAGTCAGGGCAGAAGATCAAGACAAAGAGAGCACACGGAAGTTAACGGTGTGTGTTCTTTACCCCAAAGTGTAGAGAACAATGGAAGGAGGCAGAAAAAACGGTTGGCAGAAAATAGGATCCCCTCCCTGTCCCTCAAGTACTCCACGCGCACTACTACTGCCACCCATTGGGGTTTAAGTGGTATCTGCAGGGTTGCTCTGTGTTCCATTGTGGGGGCCACTGTCCACCTCATATTTCCACTTACAGTTCTCCTGCCTCTGCTGTAACTTAGCAGAGCCAAAGGAGACTGCTCAGAGTGGAAAAACAGAATCTGGGCTTCCCCAGGTGTGCTGGCTTTTCCTTCAATGCATCCTTCCTGTGCAGTGAGGTTTGCTCACCAGCCCAGTCAGGCGCAAACGTCCTGGGGAGACGTGATAAATGAGTCCATTCTCTGCGGAGACATTGTATTTCCTAATGGGTTAAGAGCAAAATTTCCAGACATTATTGGTGTAGCTGCTGGCCAGTTCTGCCCCATTTAATCACATTATCTTGAGGGCAGAGAGGGCAAGGGGGTTTGGGGGTTTTGTTTTGTTTTCAGCTGGAACTCACATAGACACAGGGTAATGGAATGGAATTAACCAAATGTCTAAGGAAGAGAAAGAAATGGCGAGCTGCCCTCGGAGCTTCTTCGCCCCTCTGCCCCACCGTGGCCTAGGGTCTAATGCTCGCAGGGAGACAGAATCTATTTGGAAAGCTCCAGCAGGAAAGCCCTCGGTAAGCCCAGAGAGCAACATGGCCGTTCCAGTTTTTACCACATAAACTGGATAATAGGAAATTTATTGCCTGGGGAGCATGGTCTGCCTCATGAAGACTGTGGCTGTTATCATTTCTCTACCGGGCACAGGGAAAATCAGTTGTGTGGGCAACTGAGGAGCTCATAGATTGTTTACCACGTGGCCATCTGCCCTCTGACAGAGAGAGAGGACTTTTGTTCCCAGTAGAGGTTGTGAATCTCACTGCAATTTGATGGTCTTGTAACCCTTTCATTTAGCTTTGGTTTTAATGTACCACTCAGGATTTCAGCAGCAATGTTTCTATTACTTTCAACTCCTACTTTATACTTGCCGTGATTACAAATCACCTTCATAGTTGAAATAAACATTTTAAAAAATAAGTGTGTAATTGCAAATCGGAAACTCTCTGACTTCTAACCCTTTTCCCACTGAAGCAATCAGATGTACAGCAAAGTGAGTCCATAATCTATTTCACAGAGTTATTGTAAGGAAAAATGAAGAATGTGTGAAAAATATGACACTCAATAAATGTCAGTTCTCTTTGTTCCGTGTACCCCTGACCTGTCTGGAAATTTTGAAATGATTCTCAGGGCATAAAGCGCCAACAGGACTCTGGGGAACTTCAAGGATTGGTGGGTAAACCTCAGACTTTAGAGCCAAACAAACCTGGTTAAAGATCTTGGTTTCTACTCTGAGTAGCTATATGACTTTAGGCCAAGTACCATACCTTTCCAAACCTGAGTTTTCTCATACGTAAAATGAGGGGAAAAGGAGTTTGGTCAAGATGAGGTAAATTATGGGGCGCCTGGGTGGCTCAGTTGGTTAAGCGACTGCCTTCGGCTCAGGTCATGATCCCAGAGTCCCGGAATCGAGTCCCGCATCGGGCTCCCTGCTCGGCGAGGAGCCTGCCTCTCCCTCTGGCCCTCCCCTTTCTCATGTACTCTCTCTTTCTCGCTCTCTCAAATAAATAAATAAATCATAAAAAAAAAAAAGATGAGGTAAATTAGGTGTGCATCAGACCCAGCCCAGAGGAAGCCACCCATAAATGAGAGCTCTTGTTACTTCTTAGCACCTGAGCAGGATGGAGCAAGGGGCCAGCTCTAACCGGTGTCCTGCCCTCCCAAGATGGGAAGTTCTGGTGAGCTCTGAATCATCGCTATGCTCTCGTTCTCTTGAGGGGAATTCTCCTATTTCTGACCTTTGGGACACCATCCTGAGCCAAAACCAAGCTTTCCTTTCTGGAAGCAAATGCAAACACTAGGGATTTATAGTGGAAAATTTGACATCGTCCTTTGTTCATAGGGTCACTGGGCATGAGGCCATAAATTTGATTTAGAGCCAAGGTCTGGCTGAGATCCTTACAGGTAGTATGGTTCATCATCATGGCCAGGCGGTGATGTCTGCTCCACAGAAGGGCCCGCTTTTATCTCAGACCCAGGCAGTCAATATCGGACCTTCAGCGAATTCTAGACTTCCACGGTTGGGTGCCGGGGAGGGAGAAGGGTCATGCCATCTACTATTCCCTGGGTGAGAAAGTTACTTCCCCCTCAGAGCCTCGGCTTCCTCACCACCTTGTGATTAATGCTCAAGGTGTGGCGACAGTGTGTGAAGCACAAGGGGGCAAGGGACAGGCAGCAGTGGTGACGGCAGGCACGGAAGAAGAGGGAAGACACGGAGCCCTGACATCATCTGGGAACTGATGTGTACCAAAACTGGAGAAGTGGAGAGATTGGGCCCTCCGTTCTCAGAACCTCACCCCCTACCTCCCACCCGCACCCCAGGGAACCCCTCCCCAGCTCTGCTATTGGAGGACGGGCTCCGCACCCCTCCTTTCCTCACACACCTGACACCAGTCACCCTGTCAGAACACACAGACACTTCGTGAGTAGGCTTCACGGGACTAGCCCTCCCCCTGTGGGAAGAACTGCAAGACGAGCTTTTTAGGGATGAAAGGGATCCCTAGTCATCCTCACAGGTGGCACCTCCTGGAGGTTGGGAGCCTCCCTTCATTCATTCATTCATTCATTCACTCATTCAGCCACTCGTTAAACACATGCTGAGTATCCACTGTGGACCCCCAGGCACCAGGCACACAGTCATCCAGGACAGACAGACAGTAGACAGACATCGCAGTACCCTTCCTCCCCTTGGGGCTGAGCATGCCTCTCCAGGACTGACAGATTTGAGTGCACATCATAACTCTGCCCACTAGGACTCTGGAACCGTCTCTGAGCATGTCTTCTCGTCTGCTAAATGGGCCAATGTTAAGACCCGCTCTCAGCGTTGCTGTGAGATTTCCATGCATTCTAGTTTATTCCCCAGCTCTGATCCACCTCTGCCATCCACCGCACACGCACAAGTCTGGAGCACTCTCAGCCAGCCAGCCCTCCCTGAACCATGTGGCCAGGACCCCACAAGGACAATGCTGTTTTTGGTCCTGGCCCACTTCTTCCTTGACCAGCCATCGGCTCTGCTTTCTCAACTCTTCTCAGGAGGGCCTCTGCCTGTGCCCCTTAAGCCAGCTTGTGTGTGACTGACCCTGCTCTTCATCCTCTGTGGGGCTTTACGTGCTCCTGGGATGGCCTCTGCGGCCGGCAGCTCTGGGCTTCTCCCCTCTGGTCTTGGGAACCTGTGCTCCGCAAAGAGGAGCCAGATACCAAGACATAAGATCTTGTCTCTGGACCAAGTCTTGGGCATGGACCCAGCTTCCCTAAGCATGTGAAGAACCAGAGTTGTCCAGGGTCTGCTGCGTGCCTCACAGGGTAAAGCCAGCCACCAGGATAGAGTAGTTTTCAGGGGCACAGAAAAGCCTACAGGCCCCGAAATGCCTCCCTTACTTGCTCACTGATGCCTGAAATTACTTCAACAGAAAACAACATGCTTTATTCCACAATTAGAAGTAAGCCTTTAAATGTAGATTTCTCTGGTCGAGAAAACACAATGATTGCATTCATACTGAAGTATAAATCAGTGATTCTCAAGGGAATGGAGGAGTGTATCACAATCTCTCCAGGTAGAGGATTTAAGACACTTGCAGTTCTTAAAAGGCACATTCAATAGCATAATCTAAGCTCAGGCCTTCAGTTGGGCAGTCTGGGAGCATCTATTAATATGCTGAATATGAATGCCCTTTGACCTAACCATTTCTGTTCTGAGTCCCCAGAGAAACCATTGTGTATGTACAGAAAGAAATACGTACCAGAATGTTCCCTGAATCACAGTTTGAGCAATAAAAAAATAATAATAATCCATTTACATATCCATTAATAGGGATCTGGCTTAATAACCTGAGATATCTCTGTACTATGGAATATTATGCAGCAGTTAAAAGAAATGAAGTAAAGCTATCTGTACCAACAACCTAGAAAAACCTTCAGGATTCTTTCAAAAGCAAAAGGAAGAAGCAAGCTGCAGAACAATGCACAAAAAATAATAGCATTCATGTAGGAAGAAAGCAAACCTATTATTTCTAAAGATAGCTGTGTCAGTGTATAAACGGATAAGGAAAAGATCTGGAAAGATACAAATCAGAGATAGGCACGGTTATGTCTTTAAAGGTCTTGGAATCAGAGGTGGTATTTACGAGGGACTTTAGCTCTATCTGAATTTTATTTATAATGATAATGCATTCAGGAAATACGTGCCTAATTAAAAATATTTTTAGTAGGCTCTGCATTTGGAAAAAGAACTGTTTATAATCACAATACAAACTACAATATTAAAGCTAGACAAAAATCTTTTTAGGCAATGGCTCTTGGGCTGAAAAAAAAAACCTGACCACACACTGAAATGATAGCAATGTAACAGGAATAATATTTTGAAAATTATTAATTTTCTCTTTTGCCTTCCTGACTAGATAATCTTTGTCCTACTCACTCAGATGCATTCATTTATTTGGGACTCCTATTTGTTACAGACAGAATGCAAAGGAAAAGAATGAGGAAATGAATAATCTGCTCCTGGGATGCAAAGTATGATTTTGCAGCAAGGCAATACTCTTGAAAGATGGGATTTGTCAGAGTGGAGATTTCCAATTCCTTTAGCTCCGCCTTGGTTTATCAAAGGCAAGGCCTGAAGGGTGCGTCTCGTGGAGTTCCCCTTCAAAGTCCCCACGGACAAAAGAAGATGGTCCTTGTACACGTGACAGCTAGGTCATGGGGGTCGATGCTGTGTGGGAGAAGGAGCAGAATTGAATTGCACCCCCTGTCCAGCCTGGAAGATGGTTAAGAAGCAGGAAGGAAGGTCCAAGTGAGGGGATTCTTCCCCAACTCCTCCTTCCAGGCCAGGGTGCTCAGCCAGCAAGGGCAGCCCCAAATGTATGAGTTGACTCGCCAGGTGGAGCTCTGGAAGGAAGCCTGAGCATAAGCTGTCTCGTAACAGTCAAAGGAGGCCTCAGGAGCCAGAGAACACCCTGTCCAAGATCCCAACCTTCCTGGTCCCCAGGATGGACGCCTCCTCCGAGCTCCGCCCACTCCATGCGCATCTTGGGGAGGAGCCAGGAAGGAAGCAGAAAACCACAGATTCCTGGGACTCAGGCAATTGTATCAAAGAGACTGAACAAAGAGACAAATAGTAACAAGTGTTGCGAGGAGGTGGGGAAATGGGAGCCCTCCTACACTGCTGATGGGATTGTAAAGTGGTGCAGCTGCTGTGGAAAGTCATTTGGCCGTTTCTCAAATCGCGAACATGGGGTTGCCACCGACCTGATGTTCCAGTTCAAGGTATTTACCCAAGACAAGTGAAAACATGGGTCCATCGAAAAACTTATACATGAATATTCATAACAGACAAAGAAAGGAAACCACCCAAATGTGCATCCACTAATAAATGAATAAATAAAATGTGAGTTGTCCGTACAGGGGAGTGCTATTTGACCACACAAAGGAATGAAGTACTGATGAGTGCTACAACATGGCTGTCTCTTGAAGACACGCCGAGGGAAAGAAGCCAGACACAAAAGGCCACAGATTCTAGGATTCCGTTGTCATGAAGGGCTAGAGCAGGCAAATCTGTGGAGACAGAAAGTAGGCTGTGGTTGCCTAGAGCTGAGGGGATTAGAGAGAAAGGGAGAGTGAACACGAATGGGTAGTGTTTCTTCCGGAGTCCTGAGAATGTTCTCTAGAGTTGATTGCAGTGATGGCTGCCGAACTCCATAAATATACTAAGTCATTGAATTATACACTGTAAGCGGGTGAATTATGTCTCAGCAAAGTACAGTTGGCCCTAGAACACCACAGGATTGACCCCCGCAGGTCCATTACTTAGATGCAGATTTTTTTCGATAAATACAGTACAACACTGTAAATGTATTCTTTTCCTTATGATTTTATTAATAACATTTTCTTTTCTCTACCCTCCTTTATTGTAAGAATACTGCATATATTACATGTAACATATATAATATGTGTCAATCATCCGTTTATGTCATTGGTAAGGTTCTTAGTAAAGTTCTGGGGAGTCGAAAGTTATATGTGGGGACGCCTGGGTGCTCAGTCAGTTAAGCATCTGCTTCAGCTCAGGTCATGATCCCAGAGTCCTGGGATCGAGTCCCACAACGGGCTCCCTGCTCAGCGGGGAACCTGCATCTCCCTGTGCCTGTTGCTTCCCCTGCTTGTGCACTCTCTCTCTCTCTCTCTCTGACAAATAAATAAATAAAATCTTAAAAAAAAAAAAGAAAGAAAGAAAGTTATATGCAGAGTTTCGACTGTGTGGGGGTCAGTGCCCCTAACCCTCCTGTATTGTTCAAGGTCAGCTGTAGTTGAAAGTAGAAAAAGAAGTATGGGAAAGATAGCCTGAAGAAGCAGATTGTTTTGAGGCTGTTTGGGGAGCAAAGTGGCTAGGGCAAGCCTCAAAAAGCAGATACGAGACTGGGCATTCATGGCTTCTGCCCTGAATAGTTTTGCAATCAACAGGTCCGGGACATAGTAGGATTTGTCCTTTCCCTAAATCACAAATTGGAACATGGTCTTGAGGAAGGAAGTTGCTAAGCTTGTGAGCACAATAGACCGACAACATTTGCCCCCCTAAAATGAACCTGTTCTTCTACCTTCATTGTAGCACCCAATCTTTTTTTTTTAAAGATTTTATTTATTTATTTTGAGAGAGAATGAGATAGATAGAGAGAGCACGAGAGGGGGGAGTCAGAGGGAGGAGCAGACTCCCTGCTGAGCAGGGAGCCCGATGCGGGACTCGATCCCGGGACTCCAGGATCATGACCTGAGCCGAAGGCAGTTGCTTAACCAACTGAGCCACCCAGGCTCCCAGCACCCAATCATTTTTATAAGTGATGAGCATTTTGTTTCTTTGTGGAAAGCCAACTTCAAGTGCTGCTGAAGGCAGAGAAGAGCATGTGAAAAGTCTAATAAAGAAGTCTATGCCTTACCAGTAGCTCTTCCTATAAGGACTAGTAAATACCTTGGACATACATCTCCAACATGACAAGGATCTGCTTTGATGGAAACAGATAAACGGACAGAAGCAGAAACTGGGAGGCCAGGAAGGAGCACAGATACATAACAAAACGGCAATTAAACAAGAAAATCAGGTGCCCTGGGTCCTCCCCAAGCCCAGGCCCTGCTCGGGACACCATCCTAGGCATGGTGCGACCCGTAGAAATCCAAGCCACCCTGCCATCCAGGCACTTGAAACCTAAGCTGTAACATCACACCCAAACACTTGAAAATTCAAATATAAATTCAAGAGAGAAACAGGACTTCAAAAAAGCAGTAGAAGACGAGCCACAAGGCCGGGCATAATCAATTGCCACATGAATCACATGTCTGGCTACAGCTGGAGAACTTCAGAGGGCAGGAGAGGTTAGCACAGGACAGGAGGAAGACTGCACGGGGAGGAGAGGCCATTCAAACAAGACAAATACAAGACACTTGAAGACAGGCCTAGAAACGTTTTGCCCTTGGATACTTTTCAATTAAACCTCCCTTTCCCATTGCAAGTTTAGCTCCTTTCGGTGGACCCTGGAGTCTATTTTGCAGCCTCGTCCTCTGTGCGCCAGACATCTGTGAACCGGGAGGGAGACAGGTGCGGAGGAAAGAGGCTTGTATTCATTTGCAGCACATGTCCCCGCCACACCTTACCGCTGCCTCCCCATCACCGTTCATCACCCCCCTGCTAAGACAGCTGACTAACATCCCTTTGACTTCCCACCGCTCTCCCCAAACTTCCTAGTGACTTGAGTCAGAACAACTCCTGATACTATCAGTCTTTATGATATCAGTAAGACCTAGCTTCCTTGTGTGATTCCCGCTGGGAAATGCAGGGAGAATCATTCAGTGGTCTTGGGAAGACAGCACTGCTCAGTCCTTGACCAAATGGCCAGCATCAAAGTCCCTAGAGGAAGGCATCTTCCATGACAAGGAGCTTGTGGCTTCATCTTTGAGGCAGCCTACCGGGGAAGTATGCAGGGAAGCAAAAGGAAAGTTATTACCTGTGTGCCAAGCTACTTGCTAGGAGCTTTAGAGGCTCTTTTAATATTCACGATAAGCCATAAGTGAAATGAAATTATCCATGTTTTACAGTTGTAGACACAGATTTAAAGTGATTAAATCATTTGCACTCATTCACACGGTGGGTTTGTTGAGTTAGGTCATGACTGCAGGTCTGTCTGATACCCTGAACTTTGTTCTGTCCTTTTTACTACATGCCCTGCATCAAGCCACAGCCATCAGACCTCATCTTCTGACTGCTCAAGAAATCAGTAGGAATGATCATTATTATAATACCAGTGATTTTGTTCTCTGGGCCACTAACTCCACTTGTATCGTTATTAAACTTCAAAAAAGAAATCTGTCAGGGTGGGGTGCCTGGTGGCTCAGTCGGTTAAGTGTTTGCCTTCGGCTCAGGTCATGATCCCAGGGTCCTGGGACTGAGCCCCTCATGGGGCTCCCTGCCCAGCTGGGAGCCTGCTTCTCCCTCTCCCTCTGCCCCTCCCCCCTGCTCATGCATGTGCACGCTCTCGCTCTCTCTCTCTCAAATAAATAAATAAATAAAATCTTTAAAAAAAAAAGAAATCTGTCAGGGAGTGATCCTTACTCCCATTTTACTGACATGGAAGCTGAGGGCTGTATTTGTGAGGTTGGGCTAGGTTCCGTTTGCCATAACATATAACCCCCAAATCTCACTGACTTCACAAAATCAATATTTACTCCTCACTCATGTTGATGCCCAACATGGGTCAATCGGGGCTCTGCTCTACCCACTCACTCAAGGACCCAAGTCAACAGAAGCTTCACCATCTTGTAGATTCAGCATAAACACTGGCTTCCTCATCACTGAGGCAGCAAAAGTTAAGCAAGGTGAACTCCCACCTGTTCTTCTATGTTCCACACAGACCGAATTCCCACCAAAATGCAAGGAAGTGGACTGGGATGTGTGCAGGAGACGTGTATATTTGTTGAGCAATAAATGTCACTACCACAAGTCTCAATTAGATTACAAATACTGTGCTAAACCCCGGAGCTGAGGCTTGACGCTGGCCTATGTCTCTCCAAGGTTCCTGACTCATTGTGGAATCCAGAGAAGGAAGTGCTCTAAATCCATCAGACTCGCTGTGTCAGTCCTGTGGTCCATCCGGTTTAGGATTTAGTGTCTAGAAGGAATACCCAGGGTTGCAGGAGACTATAAATGTCCTTACTGACTTCAATCACAGACTTTTGTACTGATTTCTCCAACATTCCAGCGTGATGCTCTCTCTCTCCTTGGCAGATTTATCCCAGCCTCTGTGGAATTGCATTTATTTCTGGCCTGTGTTGTCTCTGTAGGCAAAAAGTTTTATGCTGCCTGTCTCTTCATTCATATGTTTACATATCACCACCTTCTACAAAGATTTGCTGCAGCATAACAAAAAATGCACAGAAAATAAGTTTTCAAAAATAAATATGTGAGAAAATCAGAGGTGAGAAAAATTAAGATGAGAAAAATAACATGAAGTTAAGGATAATGATATTATCCAAAGTGCTTATTGTTGGATTCGATGCACTTGCTTGGGATGAGTCAAACATGCCTTCCGAGCTTCCAGGCAGCCAATGAAAGAGTCAAACAGATACTGCATAGTTCATAAAGACCCATAGATAAAATTCAGTCAAATAGTCAGAGAAGACTCAGATATTTCCAGTACTCACACCTGATAGAAATCTTCTCGGGTCCACCCAAAGAGGATATAGCGTGAGAGAGTAGAGAGAGAAAAAAAAAAAAAAACACTTTAAGAACCGTTTCACAAAATAAATGGCATATCAGGAGCTCTGACTGGAACTCTGAAGGGCCTTGAGAACAGAGAGAACATGGGGTGATCGGAGGTTAGGAAACCTCTTCTGAGGGCAGAAGGAGCCACTTCCACCAGAAAAGGAGACTTTTGGCAAAAAGACATCAGGGAAGAAAGAAAACAATGGAAACCTCAAACAAATGTCAATAATTTCATCTTTCTTTGATGGAATCGGGATGAGTCTAGCTGTATAGAGAGACTCAATTTGGAATGAGAGGCAAAACAATACGGCAGCCAGCTTCTTTGGAGACTGCAGAGTCTAAATGGGCAGAAGTAAAGTTGCCCCCAGGAGGACTGAGCAGAAGTACCAGGAAAATTGGAGCCAAAGTCCAAAATCTTCCCATATTCAAATATGTAGCTAGCTGACTGATGGCCACCAGATTACAAACAGATCTGCTTTAGGGAGCCTTGCAGTTTTCCTTCACAAGCCATCAAATACATGTTGCCCATTCTCAGTGAAACATATTAATACAACTCTGTGGGGAGTGCTGGCCCTAAATCTAATGATCTCAGGAATATGAGGAAAGAATTTGTCAGTGGAAATATAGTTGGAGGGGCAAGCAAGTTATATTATTATCTTTAATCCACATCACAACCCCAAATGGTAGATATTATTACTTTCCAATGACTACTTCACCAATAACTATACTGAGGTGAGGAACATGGAGTGACTTGAACAGTAGCATAGAGCTCAGAATGGGGAATAGAGAATTCTAACTTACCACCGGCTGGTGTCTGTGCCTTTTCACAACATAATCCTGCCTCTTCACACTCAGGTAAATGGAAGAAAGGAATATTGAATTTAAAAAATGCACTGAAATTCCAAGCCAAGATAGAAAACAACATATGCTTTTGCTCCATTTGAAACTCCCCTAAAATATAAGTAAATTTGTGAAGAAATAAACCCATGAAGACAGAGAAAACAGAGGATGAAATCACTGGATCAAAATTTTGGGAAGTGGAAAATAGATGGATGAGTGGGAACTGATTTAGAAGGTTCAAGAACACTAAATCCTTAGCTGGCAGTAGGTAAAGTCAAGAAGCCCCCAAATTACCCCCTGCATGACCCCTAAAAGATAAAAGAATTGGAGGGGTCTAGTACTGCTAGAAGTGGGGTAAAAGTAGGACTAAAAACAGGATTAACAGAGAGTCTGTAAAAAACAAATGAGCAAATGCCCTCACAAACTCCACAGAGCCTGGGACTGCTCCCTGCTCACCAAGCAAAAACCGAGCCTTATTCTCTGGAAAGGATAAAGCAGAGTCTCTAGACCAGGGGCACCAGACATAGTCCCGGGTGGAAACTATTTTTAAAATAAATGGTTTAAGTGCACATTTGCAGACAGAATTCTAAGGCTCACAGAGAACTGTCCACTATGTGCAGATACTATAAGCCCAAGACTGGTAAGGTCTTCTCTGGGGAAAATTCCCAAAGATGCTGACATGTTTCCCAGTGGAATACCCCAGCCAGATCAACCTATGTTGAATACCACTCCCACGGTCCAAACTGCTTACCGGTCTTACAGCCCCACTATTGATTGTGGGTGAATAATGCAAGATTACCAGACATCTGAGGAAAGCATCCAACATGAGTGGCAGCCACCAAAACAAAGAAAAACAAACTGGAAGAAAAAAAGGCCATGCAAAAGAAAATGACATCAAAACGAACTATCATTAATATCCTCAAATAAATAAGATATTGTATCTAGGAAATAAGAAGAGCTTTTTTTAAGTTATCATTCAGAAAACAGAAAAAAAAGAACTCTTGGAAATTAAAAATATGAAAACAGGAGTGGCCCAGTTGGTTAAGTGTCTGGTGATTTCGGCTCAAGTCATGATCTCATGGGTCGTGGGATCAAGCCCTATGTCAGGCTCTGTGCTCAACAGGGAGTCTGCTGGGGATTCTCTCCTCCTCCCTCTGCCCCTCCCCCCACTTGGGTGCACGCACTCTCTCGAATAAATATTTTTTAAAATATATGAAAAGAGATACGAGAAACTCAATAGAAGGTCTGGATTATAAAGTGAAGGAAATTCCCCAGATTAAATTAAAAGATAAGAGAGTAAGAGATATAAGATATTAGAATGTTAAAATGACAACATGTCAAAGATTTTATTTAACTCACCCATTAATGAGGAATCCTTAAGCTGTTGCAAATGGTTCAATGGAGAAATCAAAGAACAGACATACTGGACATGTGGACATGAAGGACAAGAAGACTGAAATGAATGTGTTAATAGATGCAAAACTGGCTTCTTGGGGAAAGAGGAGACTCAGTTTGCACGTGCACCAGATAAAATTTATTTGCATCTCTATGAAAAAAATCATTTGCATTGTTATCAATGAAAGGTAGAGGCCCTTTCCAGAATCAGATAACCCAGAAGAGTGCACTAAGTAACTTTTTCCTGATAAAGAAAAGATATGAAAATTAGAAGATCAAGTCAGGTGCTTAACCAACCGAGTCATCCAGGCACCCCAAAAAGAGTCCATCTTTTATACATTTATCAAAACTCATGAAACTGTTTGCTTAAAATGTTTGCATTTGTTATATGCAAAGTAAACTTCAATAAAAAGTGATGTGTTTTTAAAAGGGGTCTCAACTAGTCCCTATCAGAATGGATGAACTAAGACTCACACAAAGACATTTATCAGGAAACTGTAAATCTCTGGACACAAAGAGAAGATTCTATAAACTTTTCTAGAATAAAAATCTCACATTAAAATAAAAGGATTTTAAAAAGTCAAATGATTTCAAAGTTTTCAAAAGGTAGACAATAGGGCACCTGGGTGGCTCAGTCGTTAAGCGTCTGCCTTCGGCTCAGGTCATGATCCCAGGCTTCTGGGATCGAGCCCCACATTGGGCTCCCTGCTCAGCGGGAAGCCTGCTTCTCCCTCTCCCACTCCCCCTGCTTGTGTTCCCTCTCTCGCTGTGTCTCTATCTGTCAAATAAATAAATAAAATATTTTTTTAAAAAAAAAGGTTAGACAATAACTAAAGCCTTCAAAATTATGAAAGAAAGCTATTTCCAATTTGAAGTTCTGTACTCAGCTATCATACATATATGAAAAGTCCCCCAAAAAACTATCTGCCTTGTATCATTTCTTGGGAAGTGAATGGAGGCTTTGTTCCACCAAATTAAGACAGTACATATAGAGAAAAGGTTTGGGACTCAGCACAGGAAAGAGGTGAGGGTCACCCCTTGAATGATGGTGCATGATGATGCTGGGCACCAGGTGCTTCAAGCAAGCAGTGCCCATAGGAGCAGGTGAACAGTCCCCAGGAGACAGTCCTTCCAGAAAATAAAACTGATAGGATGGCTAATGCATCTGAACCTTTTGAGAAGAAATTTAGATAACTGGCAGTTTTGAGGTTGAATAAATGATAAATAGAAAACTGGGCAAATAAACCAAAAAAAGACCATCCTTAACTCTAAAAGAAAATAAAAGTATTGGAGCTCAGGGAAGCCTGCCCTAATGTGGCATATTGATTATTTTGAATTAAAGTTACTTTTATTTTAAAGCCAGAGCAAGAAGAACACTCTGACCCTTCGTTGTCTCCAGATAGCAGGAAATATATCCCCCATGTGAAAGGTACCTTCCCTGTACCAAGAAGTAGGGAGACATCCTTATTGTCAGACAGGGAATTCAGGGCCTATATAGGGAAGAAGCCAATACAAACAAGTTTTGTTACTTTTATTCATTTACTACCCCAGTAATTCTCTTTAGAGTTCCTTATTAAATTAACTGATGCTCTGAAATATAAGTTTCCTCGTCTTGTCAATTCTTCACAGATTTATGTTTCTTTGTCTAAATGTATTAAAGCTGTATGCCTTTGTGATTTCTTTGGGTCTCAATTTTATTATTGGACCTCCATGAACATATTACTAAACTTTGTTTTTTCTTTCTGTTAATCTGCTTCATATCAATTTAATTCTTCGACCAGCCAGAAGAATCTGGAAATGTAGAGTAAAATTTTTTCTCCCCAACAAAGGGAACAGAGGAAAGTAAATGTAATCTTAGTGTATGACTTGACCAGCTGTAGATCTCTGTATATGTTCATAATAATGGAAATACTGAATAATGAGGTAACCAATGTTCTAATATAATTATATTGGAAAGATAGAGGACATGAGAAGGATCTATGTGTTTAAGTGGGGGGGGGTGAAAGAGTCAAACACTTATCTTCTGCAAGGAAGAATCAGAATAGACACTCTGAAATTTTTTCAAGAAATAGCATATGAAGCATTTTATTTGGTCATATGGAAGTAATACAAAAAGAGCTGGCTAAAAGAGGTTATAAATGCTTACATGTGCATAGGGTAAAATGGAAGGCACTCAGGGTGTCATAGGAGAGTGCTACTTTTCTTTTTTTAAGATTTTATTTATTTGAGAGAGAGAGAGAGAAAGAGCATGAGGGGGGAGGGGTGGAGGGAGAGGGAAAGAGAGAATCTCAAGCAGACTCAAGCTACAGGGGGCTCAATCCCAGGACCCAAGATCATGATCTGAGCCTAAGTCAGACGTTTAACTTACTTAGCCACCCAGGCACCCTGAGAGTGCTGTTTTTCTAATAGATCTCTTTTTCTCTTTAAGTTATGTGCATGTACAACTTTGACAAACATAATTTTTTAAGAAGAGTACATTGACAGGGCACCTGGATGGCTTAGTTAAGTGTCTGCCTTCAGCTCAGGTCATGATCCCAGGGTCCTGGGATTGAGTCCCACATCTGGGCTCCCTGCTCAGAGGGGAGTCTTCTTCTCCCTCTCCCTCTGCCCTTCCCCCCCGACTCGTGCTCTCTCACTCTCGCTCTCTCAAATAAATAAATAAAATCTTTAAAAAAATAGATTGACAAAGCTGTTATTACAAGTTTTTCATAACAGGGAAAGTAGGATTTCCTTTTGTTGGTTTCAAATATCCATCAACCAAGTTTCCAAGGGCACTCAATCTTAACATCCAATAGTGATCTCCAAGCCATAGCTGGCTAAAGCTGTCATGTTCCAAACAGAGGCAAAGTAACCCACTCTCTGAATTTTTGCCTTTAATAATACAAGACGCAAGCCCCTTTGGGTGGGAAGAGGCCTGATGTGAGACTCAGAACATCAATATTTTACTTCCCATTCATCAATCATTCACCACCTGCCGGCAAACAGCACCTTCCAGGGGGTGTCTCCTGGTCTCTGTCCAGCACCAGGACTATCAATATTTTATGGTTGGGAGATGAAGTTGTTACCCAGGCACATTATCTCTGCCTAAGTAACACACACAAAAAAAGCTCATCGTTCCTCTAGGCAACTACAGAAGCACTTGACAGGCAATACCCTCAGGTGACTCCAGCTTACCCCGTGAGCCGCAGAATCTGAACACCACATGGCAGGGGCCGGGATGCACTTGCACAGATGTACTTCCACAGAGGGAGATCAGGACAGCATTTCAAGTGCCCTCAGCACCTTCCCTCAGCTATTCATACTGCTCTTCAACCAGAACATCATCCTCTCTCCGACCTCAGGCCCCAGCCAAGGTGTAAATTGAAGTATTGGTTGATGTGACCTAAAATCTCTTTAATTCATCAGAAAGCATTTACTGAAGAAAAACAATGAGCCAGGTCTTCAGAGAGGTTCTGGAATACAAGTAGACATAAGACATGTTTGTGGATGTACATGCCCATCGTCATGGTAATAGTAGCCCCATGTCTCATTCTCTGACCACTTGTTGCGTACCAGCCACCATCTAGGGCATTTTGTATATGTCTCCATTCCTTTCCCTATCAAGGTAAAAGGCAATTAAACTAGATTTCAAGGGTAGATAAATAATCACTCTAAGAGACTTCAGTAAAGCTTTTACTTATTTTTTCCTTATCAAGTGTATTGAGAAATAATTGACATGCAATAAACTGCATCCATTTACAGAGTACAATTCTATGGATTTTGACAGTTGTATTCACCCCTGAAACCCCCACCAAAATCAAGACGCAGGGCATTTCTATCACCTCCAGAAGATTCCTTTTGTATTCCACCCCCCACCCTTCATCTCCAAGCCATCACTGATCTGCTTTTTGTCGCTATAAATTACGTTGTATTTTATATAAATGGACTCACACAAAATAAACTCTTTGTTTCTGGTTTCTTTCATTCAGCATAATGATTCTGAGATTCGTCCATGTTGTTGCATGTATCACGAGTTCATTCTTATTTACTGCTGAGTGGATTTCCATTATATGGGGAGACCACATTTTGTATACCCCTTCCTCTACTGATGGATGTTTGGACTATTTCCAATTTTTAGCTATTGCAAATAAAGCTGCTGTGAACATTCACGTCCAAGTCTTTGTGTGGAAACATGTTTTCATTTCTTTCTGGTAAATATCTAGAAGTAGAATGCCTGGATTATATAGGAGATACATGAAGTCTTTCCTTTCTCGTATGATCTGATTATCGGATACATGGCTCTTTTCAATGACACACCAAGAAGAGATGGGCTCCAAAGATACCCAGTTTTATTTGCATTACATGGTCAACAAGAAACAAATAGGCACCAAAAGTAAATAAATAACTATGTGGCTCTGAATGTCATTAGTTGTTATAATAATGTTTACTTGCATCATCAAGGAATAAGTGAATCCATGTAAGTAAATTTTCCAAAAGCTAAAACTTACTGTTTCAATCTTCTACCTTTAAATCCTTTTAAAATATTACCTATTTCTGATCATATCAGAAATCTAGTAGCATTGCTAATCCTCTAGAAATCATTTTGGAAGTTTCACTGCCTTGTTAAAGTGTGTCTTGTTTCACTGTCCTGTGTCAACTGACCGTTCAGAGCATCATTCTGGCTGCCCAGTGTTGCCCACTTAACCTGCCCCAGCTAATAGCTAGTGGCAAACTGTTCACCCCTATCCTGAGGTGCTGGGGTGGCTCTGTAGATTCAGCTGCTGCTTTGAGACATCCTACTTCTGTCCCTCCAGATCCTCGGTTCTCTGAACTATCAATACACTACCCAGTCTGCACATACATACATATACACGCATTTCTGCTAAGCTCTTCCTAAATCTCCAAGTGAGGTGAGCAAGCAAATGACCAAGGTCTGTAATTCAGTCAAAAGAAATGTCTGCACTTATGTACCAAGATATTTTTTAAGGACATTCACAGCAGTGGTGTTTATATAGCAACGTGGGTTGGGGTGGGAGGAAACAACCAAAAGGTTTCTTAATAGAAAAATGGACTCATGTGGTCAATACTAAATCAGAGGTTTTGACTGAGATGCCAAGAGAAAATTGATCTCACATAACCAGGATTCTGGAGGAATCATCAAAGTAGGTATCTGGACACCGATCGCAAGACCATTAGACCCTTCCCCAAACACTGAGGGTGTATAAATGGAAAGAAGAATTTTATGAGGATGACTTTTGGAGTAGGCCACTGAAGTCATGAGGCTGACCCTACACCAAGGGAGGAGAATACCACCTCACTACCCTAGACTTAGTCCAGACAGAGGGGCTTCAGAATAAATATGCCCAATATGTGTCCCTAGAGTTTGAGAAGCATATTCTGATCTAGCCCAGGAAATCAAGAGGTCAAAAGAGGCAGGCTAGCAGCTTAGGAGTTGAGGCTCAAAGGAGGTGGCTGCTTTGGCCTGGCCAGTACTTCCAGAATGTGGCAGGTAAGAGATGCACAATGACTTCATGTGGCCCAGATGTGGGCCATCCAGGAGACAAAGCCAGCCTGGAGATCTCATGAAAGGGTGCAGGTGTTTAACAATCCAGGTGGAGGGGTCTGCTGGAAACTTGGGGGCTCAGGGGAGAGTAACAGCCGGAGCAACCCAACACCCTGCCTGTCAGAGGTGTTCTATTTGGGTGCAGGAGCCCCGGCAAATGAGTTCAGAGGCATCTTGAGACAGTACCAGTTAGTGTGGAACTTTCTGCTCTTCCCCTCCCCTGTGCAACCCTGGATGAGGGGGTTAAAAAGGAAAGAAGAAAGTGGTCACTCCCCCACACCCTCCCTTCTCCAAAGGCTGGTGGCACCCTACACCCAATGCCAGAGCCTCGAGGAGTCGGGAGTCAGAAAGCATTAAAGAGATAACACATCAGACCACGCATTCTCATTTCTGCATAGAGACTGTTTTACTGATTCAAGTGACCTACAAAGGATCAGACAAGTCATGGGACCACCTGAGTTTGTATCTAAGCCATGGAGAGAAACTCTCCACTGAGAACATTGTAAGAGACAGTGAAAAATAAAATGAAGTTGCATCTGATTACATCCTTCTGGTCATGCTTGTTCAACACACCGGTTACATAAATTTTCAGCACCCATACTATGGACGACTAAGCAGTGCTTAAAAAGAATGAGTACTAACAGGAAAGATGTCCAAGACATATTATTATGTGGGGGAAAACCTAGTTGCAAGACGATTCCTAAAGCATAATTATGTTTATATTAAAAAAAAAAAACATGCAATGTGTGTGTGTACATGTATCTTTGTGTGGTTTGTCTTTGTGAGAGGGAGCAGGGTTCTCGTTCCCTCCATTCACCTTGTTCAATCCGTCCTCACTCCAAATGGGAAAGGGGTCGTTTGGTTTAACAGCACACCAGAATTGTGTGTGAAAAGTGATCCATAAGGCAGGAGAGGTTTGCCTGGCATGTAGGTGCTTGTCTCTAAAGGATGAGGATGTAACCCACTATTATAGCCCAAGGACAGAGGCAGGAATGGGCCCCCCAGGCTTGGTCAGAGAGTCCGTAGCAGACGGAATGTCCTCACTGAGGAGTAGGAAAGAAAGGAGAGCAGGTGAAGGGACATTCGGGCACTCCTCCTAGCTGACTGGGCTGAGAGACATCCCAATGGGAAGGGCAAGGAAATATTTTATATCATCCTCTGGACTTGGATGTTAGGGCACAGGTAACATCCCTCCAGGCACTGGGGATATGAGCTTCAGATGGGTGTTCGGGAAGGGGTATGGCAGGATGGTATTCCCCTGCCAATAGTGGGCACAGAAGGGCCACAGGATGTGGTATTTAAGAATGAAACTTGTTGTTTTAAGATTTACAGCAAACAAACAAACAAACAAAAAAGATTTACAGCAAACAGGAGGTGTCCCAAAGAACAAATAATCCAATCAAGAAATGGGCAGAAGACATGACCAGACATTTTTCCAGAGAAGACATCCAAATGGCCAACAGACACATGAAAAAGTGCTCAACATCGCTCGGCATCACGGAAATCCAAATCAAAACCTCAATGAGATACCACCTCACACCAGTCAGAATGGCTAAAATTAACAAGTCAGGGAACGACAGATGTTGGCGGGGATGTGGAGAAAGGGGAACCCTCCTACACTGTTGGTGGGAATGCAAGCTGGTGCAACCACTCTGGAAAACAGTATGGAGGTTCCTCAAACAGTTGAAAATAGAGCTACCATACGATCCAGCAATTGCACTACTGGGTATTTACCCCAAAGATACAAATGTAGGGATCCGAAGGGGTATGTGCACCCCAATGTTTATCGCAGCAATGTCCACAATAGCCAAACTGTGGAAAGAGCCAAGATGTCCATCGACAGATGAATGGATAAAGAAGATGTGGTATATATACACAATGGAATATTATGCAGCCATCAAAAGGAAAGAGATCTTGCCATTTGCAACAACGTGGATGGAACTAGAGGGTGTTATGCTGAATGAAATAAGTCAATCAGAGAAAGACATGTATCATATGACCTCACTGATATGAGGAATTCTTAATCTCAGGAAACAAACTGAGGGTTGCTGGAGTGGTGGGGGGTGGGAGGGATGGGGTGGCTGGGTGACAGACATTGGGGAGGGTATGTGCTATGGTGAGCACTGAGCACTGTGAATTGTACAAGACTGATGAATCACAGATCTGTACCCCTGAAACAAATAATGCAATATATGTTAAGAAAAAAAAAAGAAGAAGAAGATAGCAGGGAGGGGAAGAATGAAGGGGAGTAAGTTGGAGGGGGAGACGAACCATGAGAGCCGATGGACTCTGAAAAACAAACTGAGGGTTCTAGAGGGGAGGGGCCTGGGGGGGATGGGCTAGCCTGGTGATGGGTATTAGAGAGGGCACATTCTGCGTGGAGCACTGGGTGTTATGCACAAACAATGAATCATGGAACACTACATCAAGAACTAATGATGTAATGTATGGTGATTAACATAACAATAAAAATTATAAAAAAAAACAGGAGGTGTCACCATCCCAGATTTCAAGACCTACTACAAAGCTATAGTAATCAAAACAGTATGGTACTAACAAGAAAACAGACATATAGATCAATGGACCTGAATAGAGAGCCCAGAAATTAATCCACGGTTATATGGCCAATTAATCTTCGATAAAGGAGGCCAAACCATGCAATGGGGAAAAGACAGTCCCTTCAACAAATGATGTTGGGAAAACTGGACAGCCGCGTGCAAAAGAATGAAACTGGACCACTTTCTTACACCATACACACAAGTAAACTCAAAATGGATTAAAGAACTAAATGTGAGATCTGAAACCATAAAAATCCTAGAAGAAAACATCAGCAGCAATTTCTTTGACATTGGCCATAGAAACATTTTTCTTTTTAAAAAAGATTTTATTTATTTGAAAGAGAGAGAGATCGAGGGAAAGCATGAGCAGGGGTTGGGGGACGGAGGGAGAAGCAGGCTGCCTGATGAGGGGCTCAATCCCAGGACGCTGGGATTATGACCGGAGTTGAAGGCAGGCAGTTAACTGACTGAGCCACCCAGGCGCCCTAGAAACATTTTTCTAAGTATGTCTCCTCAGGCAAGGAAAACAAAAGCAAAATTAAACTATTGGGACTACGCTAAAATAAAAAGCTTCTGCACAGCAAAGGAAACCATCAACCAACGAAAGGTCAAGATACTGAATTGGAGAAGACATTTGTAAATGATATAACCAACAAGGGGTTAATATTCAAAATATATAAAGAACTTACACAACTTAACACCAAAAATCAAATAGTCCAATTTAAAAATGGGCAGAGGATTTGAATAGACATTTCTCCAAAGAAGACATACAGATGGCCAACAGACACATGAATCACATCACTAATCATCAGGGAAATGCAAATTAAAACCATAATGATATATCACTTTACACCTGTCAGAATGGCCCAAATCAAAAACACAAGAAATAACTAGCATCAGTGAGGATGGGGAGAAAAGGCAACTCTCGTGCACTGTTGGTGGGAATGCAAATTGATGCAGCCACTGTGGAAAACAGTATGGCAGTTCCCCCCAAAAATTAAAAATAGAATCACCATATGATCCAGTAATCCCAGTACTGGATATTTTACCCAAAGGAAATGAAAACACTAACTCGAAAAGATATATGCTCCCTTATGTGTATTGTAGCATTATCTACAATAGCCAAATCATGGAAGCAGCCCAGTGTCTATCAACAGATGAATGGATACAGAAGATGTGGTACATATACAGTGGAATATTACTCAGCCGTAAAAAAAAAAAAAAAAATGAAATCTTGCGATTTACAACAATATGGTTGGATCTAGAGGGAATAATGCTAAGTGAAATAAGTCAGAGAGAGAAAGACAAATACCATAGGATTCACTCATATGTGGAATTTAAGAAACAAAACCAACAAAGGAGAAAAAGGGAGAGAAAGAGACAAACCAATAGACTCTTAGCTATAGAGAACAAACTGATGGTTACCAGAGGGGAGGTGGGTGAGGGATGGGAGAAATAGGTGATGGGGATTAAGAGTACACTTACTGTGATGAGCACCAAGGAATTCCTTAGTGGGTTCGAGACATTTGGCTGCTGAATTAATTCCACAGCACTGAGCACCAGCACTGAATGGCAGGCTATTCAATCTTTGATTAAAGTCCATTCAAAAAGTCCTGTATCTCAGAGGAACGATCAAGACTGTTCTAAAGGTATATTAATCTTAGAAAATCATGTGGTTAGTAACGGGTAGAATTTAAAGACTATTCAAGTCATAAGAGATCATTAGAATGGTGCAGTCCCTTTGGGAAACAGTCTGACAGTTTCAGTGACAGTCAAATATAACATTGTCATGTGACCTAGCAACTCCATCCCAGACTATGTACCTGAAGGAAATCAAAACATACATCCACACAAAAACGTAAAACCCAGTGTTCACAACAGCATTATTCATATTAGTCAAAAAGTGAAAACAACCCAAATGCCCAACAAACGATGAATGCATGAACAGAATGTAGCACATCCACACGTGGAATATTACTCAGCCATTGAAGGGGTTGGCATCCTGATGCATGCTACAGCATGGCTAAACCCTGAAAACCTTAGTAAGTGAGAGGCGCCTGGCTGGTTCAGTCCATGTAGCATGCAACTCTTTATCTCAGGGTCATGAGTTCGAGCCCCACACTGGGGGTAGAGAGTACTTGAAAGAGAGAAGAAAGACGAAAGAAGAAAGAAAGAGAAAGAAGAAAGAAAGAAAGAAAGGAAGAAAGAAAGAAAGAAAGAAAGAAAGAAAGAAAGAAAGAAAGAAAGAAAGAAAGAAAGAAAGAAAGAAAGAAAGAAAGAAAGAAAGAAGGAAAGAAAGAAGGAAAGAAAGAAGGAAAGAAAGAAGGAAAGAAAGAAGGAAAGAAAGAAAGAAAGAAAGAAAGAAAGAAAGAAAGAAAGAAAGAAAGAAAGAAAGAAAGAAAGAAAGAAAGAAAGAAAGAAAGAAAGGAAATAACATCACGCTAAATGATGAAGCCAGGCTCAAAAGGCCACATATCATATGATTCCATGTATATGAAGTGCTAATAATGGCCAAATTCAAAGACACAGAAACACTGTGGTTGCCAGGGGATGGGGGAAGGAGGTGGACTGGGGGTGATGGTTGAAGTCTGAGGAGTTTCTTTTTTGGGTGATAAAAATGTTCTAAAATTGGGGCACCTGGGTGGCTCAGTTGGTTAGGCGTCCAACTCTTGATTTTGACTCAGGTCATGATCTCAGGGTCATGAGATCGGGCTCCGAGCTCAGCGTGGAGTCTGCTTGAGATTCTCTTTCCCTCTTCCTCTACTCCTCCCCCCACCTGCTCGCTCTCTCTCTCAAATAAAGAAAATCTTTAAAAAATTGTTCTAAAACTGACTGTAATCATGGTTGCACAACTCTGTAAACATACTAAAAAACACTGAATTGTAAATTTTAAATAGGTGAATGGTATGATAGGCTAATTATATCTCAAAAAAAACTGTTTCTAAAAAAGAGAGTGAGAGAAAGATCTTTAGGGCAGATCCAGCTCACTCACCTACACTCTGGTCTCAGGATAATCTGTCTTAGATATCAGCGGGGATGAAACCCTAGAGTTTTGTCATTCCTTTGTTCATTCAGTCATTCTGCAGGAGGTCCCCACCTACATGCCAGGCACTGTTGTGTCCCTGAGGACACGGCAGTGAGCGGGACAGATAGAATGACTGGCACGGGGAGCTTCCACCCTGGAAGGGGAGGCAGGTGTCATGAACAAAAAAGGTCACTGACAGATGGTGGTAAGTCATGTGAAGAAAAATAAATCAGGTACCTGGGCGGCTAGGTGGGTTAAGCATCTGCCTTCGGCTCAGGGCATGATCTCAGGGTCCTGGGTTCGAGCCCCTCATTCGGGCTCCCTGCTCAGTGGGGAGTCGGCTTCTCCGTCTCCCTCTGCCCTTCTCCCCCCTCCTCCCCCACCTCCCGCTCACACACTCTCTCGCTCAAATAAATAAAAAAAATCTTTAAGAAAGAGGGAAGGAAGGAAGGGAGGAAAGAAGGAAGGAAGGAAGGAAGGAAGGAAGGAAGGAAGGAAGGAAGGAAGGAAGGAAGGAAGGAAGGAAGGAAGGAAGGAAGGAAAAAGGAAGGAAGGAAAAGAAATCAGGCCAAGCGAGGCGGGACAGGAGCGGCGTGGCATTGCTAATTCTCAGTGGTCAGGGGATGTTGGCAGACAAGATGGCATTTGAGCAGAAGCCTGAAGAGGGCAGCCCAGGCAGGAGGTTAAGGAAAGAGAAATTGCAGCAAAAGGAATGGCAAGTGGGAGTGCGCTGCTCTCGTCTTCGTTTTCCTCATTTTGGAGGCAAGATGTCCGGTGAACAGAGGTTAAATCATCTGCCTATCCAGTGGCCAATCTGATACCTGAACCCAGTGACCAGCTGGGGGTTGAGGGGCAGCGGGGTGGGAATTCAGTTGCCCAAACCCAGACTGAACAGCCTTCTTTCCTTCCCTCTCTCTCTTTCTTCAGACGGCTTCCGTTCCTCCAAGAAGTGTCCATTCATTAACCCTGCTAAGAAAGGAAACAGGTTTCCCAGAGGACATCTGTCTGTGGAGGACAGTGTGAGATTTGGTTTGTGGCTGGTCCTTTTTCAGGGCATCTGATGACAAAAACACAAACGAAAAGCCCCGATTTAAAGTGAGGTGAGAGCGAGCTCCCCCAGCTGAGCCTCAGGGCCCCGACTGCCCACCCTTGTCTGGGTGCTCGATAACACATGAGTGTCCGGACGATGTTAGGAATTCTAGCACAAGGAAATCAACAGATGACTAAAATTGTTTAAAGATTCCCTGTTTCGCAGAACAGATTCGCAGCAATAGGCTATTTCATAAAAATTTCCCCTTAGAATTTATTTTATCACAAACAAATCAATTTCCATGCAGCTACTCCAGGTGCAAATCTGGAAACCTATGAAGAACCTGAGAGTCCCAGGCTGTGGGAAGGTTTCATTTCCAAGCCCGGTGTGTCGATAAGAGGCGGGCTGGTGTGCTTATGAGTCCAGAGCTGAATTCCTCTCTGGCTCCAGTATTTTCAAGCTGTGAGTCTTCCGGGTGCCGGTTTTCCTCCTCTGTAAAGTGAGGACTCCATTCCCACCCATAGCACTCTTGAGAAGGTACAGAGGAATAGCTAAGACTTGGGGAAGGGGGCCCCCTTTATGTAGGGGCTGCTGTGAGCAAGACGCCACCCAAAGCATTTGGCGTTGATTGATTCACACAGTCCCTCTGCCAGCCCTCTGAGACACCCCATCTTACGGATGGGGACGCCTCTCCTACGGCTCAGCAGAGTCCGTATTACGGGGTCCTGAGGAAAGGGATGGGAGCAACGAGGGCTCCGTGCTGGTAGTTACTGGAGAAGTACAGCAGAGCAAGGGCTTTTCCTCCTACCTCAAAGGTTTGTGTAGGAAGAAAAGGCAAATCTGGGCAGACAGAAAGTAGATTAGTGGTTGCCTGAGGCTGAGAACAAGGATTAACTATAAACAGGCACAAGGGATCTCATTGGAAGGAATAAAAAAAGTTATGTAACTGGATTATGGTAATGGTTGCAAGACTCAGTAAATTTACTAAAAAAAATGAGTGAGTTTTAAGGTATGTAAATTATTTTTCAAAAGTTTGCATGAGTTGAAAAAGCAAGATTGGAGGGGGAAAGAGGTGGGAGCTTTCAAACATGGCTGAAAATTCTTTGAGCCTTCTCCCATTGAGAGGTGGGACCTACGTCCCTTCCCTTCGAAGACTTTATTGATTTATTTATTCCAGAGAGAGAGTAGGAGTAGGGGAAGAGACAGAGGGAGAGGGAGAGGTCCCTGAGTAGGGAGTCCAGGCAATAATCCCAGCTGAGTTCAAGTCATCCCCCACCCCACCACCACCTGGAAGTGAAGAAACCTCCAGATGATTCCAGACCCCAGTCATTCAAGTCTTCCTAGCTGAAGTCCAAGACATCATGCAGCAGAGACGGTATGTCCTTCCATGTCCCCTCAGAATTCCTGCCCTGCAATTTGTACGCTCTTGTTTGTGGCTTATGGCTGTTTATAGAGTAGCAACAGCAGGGTGCAGGGAGGGTTGACTGGAGCCCTTGAAGCTGATACTGACTCAGGACGTCTGAATCTATCAAGGACAGCCTCAGGCAAAACTCTGCTCCGCAGCTCCTGCTGCAGGTGCTTCAGCCTCTTCTCTGAAGCAGTTCTTTGTGTACCTGCCACCCAAATATTTGTAAACCCTCAAAGACATGGGCCACCCCTGTAAGCCAATGAACATCTCCACTTCTTTCCCTACTTAAGTCTTCTTTGGCTGCAACCAGAATGAAAGGTCAACTCAACCACACAATAGGGGGCCTCTGGGTCATCATTGCCTAACAACCACTACTGTGTACCAGGCACTAGGACAGACAGACATATAAGTGGTGATCCTCACCTTTGACGAGCTCACAGTCTACTGGAAAGGACATACAAATCATCTAATTATTTACCTAATTTTTAATATTTTAATGTCCACCTTCCCAGGTACCTGGGTGGCTCAGTCAGTTAAGCATCTGCTTTCGGCTCAGGTCATAATCCTAGGGACCTGGGATCAAGTCCCACGTTGGGCTCCTTGCTCAGTGGGGGGACTGCTTCCTGCCGCTCCTTCTGCTTGTGTGCTTTCTCTCTCTCAAATAAAATCTTTAGTAATAATAATGATAATAATGATAATGTCCACCTTCCCCACTGGACTATAAACTCCTTAAGAAATTGGGTCTCCTTTGCTCACTTAGTTATTCCCAGAAGGCACTTGATAAAGATGTACTGAGTGATTGAATTGAATTGCCAAATGATAACCTCTTCAACACAGGTCCAACCAAGATTCAGAGCAAACTACGGATTATGTCACTGCTAAAAGAGACCTAGGCCATTGGAAAGGTGCTCAGAGGGGAAATTAAACATGTAGAATGGGTGCTCCCTCCCAGGACCAACCTGTCACTCACCTGCTCTGAGCTCACTGTCACTGACCCACTACAGGCTACTCCCTGAGCCCTACTTCATCCTCCTTAGGGCTTGGGGACCTGGAGTAATAGACAGACCCACCTGGACATAGGTAGTACTAAAATTAACTGGCGCTTGTTTACACCAAGTTCAGAGAACAGAGCTGCAAAATCATGAGTTTATCTCTCATTTATGTTTTTAGATATAACAAATCCATACATTTCTTACCAATTGTGTAAAGTTTTTTTTAAGATTTATTTGTTTATTTGAGAGAGAGAGAGAGCAAGAGAGGAGAGGGCGGGCAGAGGGAGAGAGTCTTAAGCCGACTCTGCACTGAGCTCTGAGACGGATGCAGGGCTCGATCTCAAGACCCTGAGATCACAACCTGAGTCACTTAACTGACTGTGCCCTCCTGGCACCCCCCAATTGAGTAAAGAAGTTTTTTTGCTCCCATTCTAAAATCCCAATAGCTTCAAACTTCAAGGGGATCCTCTCTGTCTAGTCCTGCCCAGCTCTGGTGAAGAAAACTCAAATTTCGGAATTTGTGATCCCAGTCCTGTCCCACATCAGCCCCTGCCATAGAAGGATCTGGAGTCAGTCCTCGCCAGGTCCTCTGCAGACCCCAGCACCGAAAGTAAGGAGGCTGCCACTCTGCCTTTGGTCTCCCGTTCAGTACATCTTCCTGCTATAATTAGATCATTGGAGACTTAGCCTATGAAAAAGAGATTTATTCCAGCCTGCGCTCCCTCCCCAGCTGCAGCTCTCCCGCTCCTGTTTGCCTTCCTAATCCTTGAATCAGCCCCCCCCGCCCCCCCCCCGCCCCCCCCCCCGCCCCCCCCGCCCCCCCCCCCCCCCGCCCCCCCCCCCCCCCCCCCCGCCCCTGCGCTCCGAGGGAGAAAGCAGGGAGCCGCAGATATTTCCTCCCCCCAGAGCACTCCCTCCTTACTCCTGGTTCCAGAGAGAAAAGTCTGCCTTTCTTGTTTTGCTGAAGGTTTTTTAATTTTTTTCCCTATTCAAAAAAAATTTTTAATTTCTCTCCTTAAAGAATTTTTAAATGGAAAATTGGGGAAATTCAGGAAAAGTTCAAGGGCTTATGAATTTTATACAGCCATGCCTCAGAGATATCGCGGGTTTGGTTCCAGACCATGGCAGTAAAGCCGATATCACAAAACAGCAAGTTCGATGAATTGTTTTGATTCCCAGGGCGTGTAAATATTATGTTTACACTGTACTATAATCTATTAAGTGTGCAATAACATTATGTCTGAAAAAAAGAAGTACATACATTAATTTAAAAATATTTTATTGCTGGGGCACCTGGGTGGCTCAGTCGGTTAAAAGTCTGCCTTCGGCTCAGGTCATGAGCCCAGGGTGCTGGGATCGAGTCTCACATCGGGCTCCCTAAGGGGACCTGCTTCTCCCTCTCCTCCCTGCTTGTGCTCTCTGTCACTATCTCTGACTCTCTCTCTCAAGTAAATAAATAAAATCTTTAAAATAAATAAATGAATAATAAAAATAAAAGTACTTTATTGCTAAAAAATGCTAACCATCCTCTGAGCTCTCAGTGAGTCATAATCACTGATCACCGATCACCATGACAAATATAATAATAAAAGAGTTTGAAATATTGCTTGAATTACCGAAATGTGACCCAAAGACACAAAGTGAGCAAGTACTGTTGGAAAAATGGTGCCAACAGAACTTGCTCAACACAGAGTTGCCACAAACATTTAATTTGTAAAAAAACAAAACAAAACAAAACGCAGTATCTGCAAAGCACAATAAAGCGAAATGCAATAAAACGGGGTACGCCTATAATCAGTATTAGACTTCTTTTTCTTTTCTTTTTCATTTGCAGACGGAGTCATTGGCTGGCTTTGTTCTCCCTGGGAAATGGTATTCACTCTTCACCCTGACTGGCCGGTCTGCCTCCACCCAGAGTGGAGATGGGCCACCCCCTTGGGGCAGGGGCCTGTGAGGGTTTCAGGACAGGCCTGGATTCACTAGACCAGCCGGTGTGCTCAAACTCTCTGGGCCTCAGTTTCCTCACCAGAAAGTGATGTCGATCTCACAGGGCTTGGAGTGGATTGAGTAAGATGACAAGGGCCTAACAAATGTGCAATGAAAGTTACCTTCCTCACCCTCTCATGCCCCACCCCACCCCCAACCATTTTTATAGGACTCCAAACCTGGAATCCTAAGAAGACTTCAACTATGAAGCTAAAGCCACAAAACGGAAGTAGAGGCATTAAGGGTGCAGAAATGTCTATTTGAGCAGGTGACTGTCACCCCAAAGTTGTTTCTGCTCCTCCTACAACCCCACCCTCCATCCCTTACCCACCCTGCTGCCTGACTGCAGAGGTCGTGAGCCCCAAGAGGCCACACCAAGGACCCCGAGCTGCCGTCATGAAAGAGGAGCCGGGGGTGGGGTGGCTGGAAGGGGACAGATGTGTTTGTGCTGGAGGGTGCCTGGCAGTGAGCAAGGCTTGGAGTGCAAAGGGAAGACTGTGGGATTTGGGTGAGCTGGGAACATTCTCACACGTTCCGGTGTGAGTTCTAACATAACAGTGAAGGCTTAAAAGTCACAGCCGAGGAGGCAGCACGAGGTGCACAGGGATGCCTGCAAGGAGAGGAGCCTTGAGAACAAATGTTCATCACAGAGGCGCTCTCTCCAGAAATGATTTCAAAATTCAGCTTTAAAAAAAAAAAATTGAACATCGGAGCTTAATGATACATGATTTATGAAGGGCAATTTTTGCAGGCTGTAAGCAAAATCCTTTAAAATATGTATATACTTTGACCCAGCAGTTTCACTTCCACGAATTTATCCCAAAGATTTAGTGACACCAAATGCGACGTGCGGACCTTGTTTGACTTCTGCTCCAAACAGATAAAAAGATACTTGCAAGACCATGGAGAGAGTCTGAATTCCAACTGGATATTTGATAGTGAGTCATATCCAATCTGAATAGAAATCGTTATTAATTTTTTATTGACAGGAAGTCCATACTTTATTCAGATTGCCTTATCTTTTTTTAATTATTATATTTATTGTATTGTTAATTGCAGTAAAATAGACATAATATAAAATTTGTTCTCTTCACCATTGTTAAGCATGTAGTTCAGTGGCCTCAAATACATTCACACTGGTGCACAATCAGCACGACCATTCTCCTCCAGAACTCTTTTCGTCTTGCAAAACTGAAACTCTTGTCCCCATTAAAAACTAACTTCCCATTGCCCCAGCCTCTGGCAACCACCATCCTACTTTCTGTCTCTATGAATTGGACTATTCTAGGTACCTCATACAAGTGGAATTATCCAGTATTTGTCTCTTTGTGACTGGCTTCCTCCTCTTAGCATTGCAATATCCTCGAGTTTCATCCATGTTGTAGTATGTACCAGAATTTCCTTCCTCTTTAAGGCTGGAATATTATTCTATTTAAGGTTCTTGGACCTAATTCCAGTGTGTGGGAGAAGGACCTCCTCCCACGCCAATGACAAGCAATAATCTAGAAGCCAGCTGAGTGTCCTACAATTCAACTCAGTTCTGACATCATCAACCTGGAGATAGCACCAGATTCCACAGGTTATGGGACTCAGTCCTGGAAGACTCCTCCCCAAGCCCCACCCATGTCCGATGCCAATCACAAGCCCAGGTTGTCACCTGGGCTTCTAACCAACTGGCTATAAATCACAGGTTTCCGTAACCACCTCCTCCTTTGGATGCTATTAATTTGCTAGAGCAGAAAAAGATATAAAAAGATATAACTCAGGAAGAGCAGATGGAAAAGATGCATAGGGTGAGGTGTGGGGAGAAGGTGCTGAGTTTCCAAGCCCGCTCCAGGAACTCCACCCTCCCCACATCTCCACGGATTCACCAACCCACAAGCTCTCCAATTCTGTCCTTTTGGGGTTTTATGGAGGCTTCATTACATAGGCATGATTATTAAATCAAATCACTGGCCTTTGGTGACTGGTTCAACCTCCAGCCCCTCTCCCCTCCCCAGAGGCTGGGTGGGGTGGGACTGAAAGTTCCAACCCTGCAATCAAAAGATTGGTTCTCTGGCAACCAGGCCCCATCCTTAGGTGCATTCCAAAGTCACTCAATAATCTAACAAAAGACTTGGGGCACCTGGGTGGCTCAGATGGTTAAGAGTCTGCCTTTAGCTCAGGTCATGATCTCGGGGTCCTGGGGTCTAGCCCCATGTCGGGCTCCCTGCTCAGCGGGGAGCCCGCTTCTCCCTCTGCCTCTGCCTCTGCCTCTCTCTCACTGTCTCTCATGAATAAATAAATAAAATCTTTAAAAAAAAAAAAAGATACCTTTATCACCTAGGAAATTCCAAGGGTTTTAGGAACTCCACCAGAAACGGGGACAAAAACCAAATATATATGTCTTGTTATAAGTCATAATATTATATATTCCATTGTATGTACTGTGAAAAAAATTAAAATAAGCCCAAAATGAAGTCATTTGCTCCCCATGACAGCAAACCAAGACTTAATTACAGTTTCAACCAATCCCAGTGATGTGGGAAACAAAGGCAGAAGAATTATTAAATTTCCTTACTATCTACAGCCCACTGACAAGTCCTTGAAATAGGCAGAGTGATATTCTTCTAAGCACTCACCTGCCTTGGTGTTGGCACTTTGCTAAGGGCAAAAGACAATCAGCCCAACCCCCAGGACCCTGCACATCTACTCTAACATAAAAATTCCTTTGGAAACTTCCTTTGGAAACTCTACCCCCCAAGATACATGTTGGCAATCATCTCTCAAGTATATGGCCCCTGATATACATCTGACGGGTCTCATCACTGAGTTTTTACTAAACAGTAATAAATGACCTTTCCTAACAAGAGCTAGCCCCCTCAGGATCCTGGAAACCTTATTTCCAAAATACCTGGGAGGCTTACACTATCCCTGACCCTCCCTCCCCCATCTTGAAAGAATATAATGGACCACTCCATGACCCCAGTGCAACTCTTTCTGCCCACAGGTCTTATCCCTGTGCTTTAATAAAACCACCTTTTGCACCAAAGACATCTCAAGAATTCTTTCTTGGCCATCAGCTTCGAACCCTAACATCTTTCTTACATCACCAGGAACGTGACCTTTTAACAGTCAGTCTACAATTTCCTGATCAGCACCAGTGAGGTGATCTGTGTGGTAAAAGCTCTTCCAATCCCTTCCCTCCCAAAAACAACATGCCCAGGCCTGTAACAATCTTTTCCCTTTTGCTAATAACTCCCTGCCCCACCCTCCTTCCTGTAAAAGCCTTCCATTTTGTGCGACTCCTCCACTTCCTGGATAGGATGCTCCTCGATTCATGAGCCAATTAGATCTTCAAATTTATTCAGTCGAATAAATTTTGTTTTTTAACAGTACATACCACATCATGTTTATTCATCCGTCAATGCACTTTTGAGTCGTTTCCACCTCTGGGCTGTTGTGAATAGTGCTGCTGTGGACATGGGTGTGTAAATATCCTTTCAAGATGCTATTTTCAATTCTTTTGAGTAAAATTATTAATTTTTATAGCTTGATAATGGAATTGTGGTCACATTACTAAAACAAAACCCTGATCTCTTAGAGACACATTCTCAAGTATTCACGGAAGAAATTGTTAGCTAGGATGCAGTGGGCAGTACTCAAATAGAAGAGGGCCCAAAGCTACTGGCAGAAGGAGGGGTGGGCAGACAAAGCCGGGAAGGAATGTGTTTTGTTTTGCAAAGCCAGAAGTTCCAGCCAAGGAAACTCCCAACGAAGGGTTCCACCTGACATCCCCTTGCTAAACCTGTCTTGCCTGAGAGCCCCTTAGGTGAGCCAGTTTGAGCCAGATTGGAGCTGAGGACTTGCACAGAAGCCCCCTGCCACCAGCTGATTTGAAGTTACCTTTAGCTCATTATAATACTAAGATCTCCTATGGACGGAGCTTTCCAACATTTTATGACGTATGCACTAGCATGCTGACATAACACCCATGTGCAACTGAACCAAAAGTGCCTAGGTGAGCTCCCTGCCCCCTGCCCCCTTGGACAACGAATAGAAGTTTCCGGTGACAAAGGAGACTGTGCTTTGAGAGCTATCTCCCTGTCTCCCTTAACAAGTAATCAAAAATTCTTTGCTTTCAACACTTCCTTGGCTTGTGTTCATTTTGGTGCACCCCAAGCTGGGAACCCCTTGAGTTCAGTTACAAAATGATATGAGAGCTTAGATTTGCATTAAATCCAGCAGGAGTGGGAGAGGGGAGAGCTGAAACAAAATAGGACATTTTGATAATTATTGAAATTGTATAATGGGTAGCTGGGAGTTTGCCACCCTACTCTCTACTTTTGTGTTTGCTGGTAATTTTTCATTAAAAAAAAAAGTTTAAAAACAGATATGGGATCAATGGAAGAGAATCGAGAGCCCAGAAATGGACCCTCAACTCTATGGTCAACTTATCTTTGACAAAGCAGGAAAGAATGTCCAATGGAATAAAGACAGTCTCTTCAACAAATGGTGTTGGGAAAATTGGACAGCCACATGCAGAAGAATGAAACTGGACCATTTCCCTACACCACATACAAAAATAGACTCCAAATGGTTGAAAGACCTAAACGTGAGACAGGAGTCCATCAAAATCCTAAAGGAGAACACAGGTAGCAACTTCTTCAACCTCAGCCGCAGCAACTTCTTCCTAGAAACATCGCCAAAGGCAAGGGAAGCAAGGGCAAAAATGAACTATTGGGATTTCCTCAAGATAAAAAGCTTTTGCACAGCAAAAGAAACAGTCCACAAAACCAAAAGACAACCGACAGAATGGGAGAAAATATTTGCAAATGACATATCAGATAAAGGGCTGGTATCCAAAATCTATAAAGAACTTATCAAACTCAACACCCAAAGAACAAATAATCCAATCAAGAAATGGGCAGAAGATGTGAACAGATATTTTTCCAAAGAAGACATCCAAATGGCCAACAGACACATGAAAAAGTGCTCAACATCGCTCAGCATCAGGGAAATCCAAATCAAAACCTCAATGAGATACCACCTCACAGCCGTCAGAATGGCTAAAATTAACAAGTCAGGAAACGACAGATGTTGGCGGGGATGCAGAGAAAGGGGAAACCTCCTACACTGTTGGTGGGAATGCAAGCTGGTGCAACCCCTCTGGAAAACAGTATGGAGGTTCCTCAAACAGTTGAAAATAGAGCTACCATACGATCCAGCAATTGCACTACTGGGTATTTACCCCAAAGATACAAATGTAGGGATCCAAAGGGGTACATGCACCCCAATGTTTATAGCAGCAATGTCCACAATAGCCAAACTGTGGAAGGAGCCAAGAGGTCCATCGACAGATGAATGGATAAAGAAGATGTGGTATATATACACAATGGAATATTATGCAGCCATAAAAAGGAATGCGATCTTGCCATTTGCAACGACGTGGATGGAACTGGACGGTGTTATGCTGAGCGAAATAAGTCAATCAGAGAAAGACATGTATCATATGACCTCGCTGATATGAGGAATTTTTAACCTCAGGAAACAAACTGAGGGTTGCTGGAGTGGTGGGGGGTGGGAGGAAGGGGGTGGCTGGGTGATAGACATTGGGGAGGGTATGTGCTATGGTGAGCGCTGTGAATTGTGCAAGACTGTTGAATCACAGGTCTGTACTTCTGAAACAAATAATGCAATATATGTTAAGAAAAAAAAAAGAAGAAGATAGCAGGAGGGGAAGAATGAAGGGGAGTACGTCGGAGGGGGAGAGGAACCATGAGAGACGATGGACTCTGAAAAACAAACTGAGGGTTCTAGAGGGGAGGGGGGTGAGGGGATGGGTTAGCCTGGTGATGGGTATTAAAGAGGGCACGTTCTGCATGGAGCACTGGGTGTTATGCACAAACAATGAATCATGGAACACTACATCAAAAACTAATGATGTAATGTATGGTGATTAACATAACAATAAAAAATTATTTAAAAAATAAAAAATAAAAACAGATATGGGAATGGATGTAGAGATATATATTCATAGCAAAATAAAACATGAACTAAATGTATGATAATAAAGGCTTGTTAAATAAGTTATGATACATTTATATTACAGAATACACAAAGCAGCCTTTTAAAATAATTTTGTTGAGTATATATTACTTACAGGGATAGATATTTATAATATATTGTAAAATATTAAAAAGCAAGCCTATTAAAATTATGTGCAGTGTGTTTCTATTTTTGTTTAAAAAAACAAACATATCTCTACAGAAGGCTGTCACCAAAAACGTTACCAGATTACCTTTGGGTAGTGGGATAAAGGGTAATTTTTCCTTTGTCTACTGGCATTTCCTAATTGTTCTACCCTGAGCATGAATCACTTGTTTGATGAAAAATACTGTTGGTTTGTTGTTGTTGTTGTTGTTTAAAGATTTATTTATTCATTTTAGAGAGAGAGAGAGAGAGAGCGCAGGGGGAGGGGCAGAGGGAGAAAGAGACAGAGAAGCAGACTCCCCGCTGAGCATGGAGCCTGACAGAGGGCTCCATCCCAGGATGCTGAGATCATGACCTGAGCCAAAGAAACCAAGAGTGGGGCACCCAACCGACTGAGCCACCCAGGTGCCCTAGTGAAAAATATTTTTTGAAAGAAGGCATTACACCTGCATTCAAAGCCACCTTGACAATTTCATCAGCCTCTATGTATGAATGTATGTTAGTGTGTGTGTGAGTATATGGTGGTAAGTGTGAGTGTGTCTAAGAGTGCGTGTGTCTTTTCAGACTCTGAGAGTGCGTGTGTCTTTTAAGACTCTGTGTCTACTTAATAAAAGCAATAGATGGTGTTTGGGTGACAACTACATTCCTAATCTGACGGATTATTCATTTGTTCATAAATAATCTCTTTAGGAACTGTTAACAAATTAAAGCCATATTCCTGAGACTGACAGATCAATCCCTCTCTTAGTTAAGACCCTTTGGTCTGTCCCATAAACCAACCTCAGAAGAACCTGAGTCTGGTGAAAGTGTGTTCCACAGACCCCTGAGGGGCTATGAGGACAAAACCATTTTCATCATAATATTAAAACATCATTTGCCTTCTCATGCATATTCTGTCATGAGCACACAGTGGAGTTTTCCAGAGGCTGCATGAACAGGCTGAATGTAGAAGCAGGGGTAAGAATTCAGCTGACCTACAGGAAGCCCGACATTAAAGAGATTTGCAAATGGGTTTATTGTTGGCATTCTTCAGTGAATTAATATTTTTCAACAGCTCAGTTTTAAATTCTGATTTCGGTAAACATCCACAAATATATCCACAGAAACAAAATCTCTTTGGAGTCCTCAACAATTTTTTAAAGTGTAAAGGAGTTCTGAAACCAAAACTCTTTGAGAGCCACTGTCCTAAATGAACGAAGCACAGAACAGAAGTTCTTAATAAGGACACAAGGTTTTGTCACAGGACACAATGGCAGTGGCCCCTAGAGGCACAAAACCTGGACTTTGGAAATGAAAAGTGCTCAGGACCCCCGGCAGCCTTGTCTTGGGTTTCTCCCTTTCAGGGGTCAGAGGTTCTGGTCTCTATTTCTCTTTGCAACTTAACCTCCGCACCCTGTCTCCCTGCAGCCCCTCGATCTCTACTTCTATTCGATGTACAAGACAGGAAAGGATGCCCAGAGAAACCACCCCACTGGCCCTTGGTTTTGGCCCTGCGGGTGAAAAAAGTGCTTCTCAGAGAGGGAGTCCTGTAATCTGTAAACACCCTGAAACATGCAGAGCATTTCAATCATCCTGCTCACTGAGACCCATGGGGCCTTCTGCTCCAGTTTCCCCACGGCCCATCCAGCCTCCACCAGCCTTGGGCAACCCCACTGGGCACTGCCACCTAAGCCATCTGAGAGTTCGGGTGAGCCACGTCACTCCCTCATCAAACACCTGAACGGCCACCGCTCAATACTGAAGTCCTGATAGTCAAGACTGACCACAGTCTGACCCCAATACAGACCCCCCAATATCAAACCCCTTGTCGCTCTTTCCAGACCCCACACTCCAGCCACAGAGAACGGGTCTGTGCTCTTGCCAGGACACCTGCTCTTCCTTCCTCCCTTGCTGGCCACTTCCACCGGGAGGCATTACCCTCCTCCTTCCCCACTGGCCATGAGTAGCCTGGCCCTCTCCCATCCCCTCTTGGGACACTTAATTCAGCTCTGCTTTATTGTCCTTACTAGGTCACAGCTCCCTTGAAGGCCTGTGGTATAACAAAAAATAAATATGTGTTCTTTGTCCCCAGTTCCTGGCACAAAGCTCCTAAAACCTTTGGGATTTACTGTCTTTTGTATGCTCATGAAATGGATGGCGGCGGGGGCAGGGCTAGATAGCTTCAAGATGGGACCGGTAGCCAGAACAGTCAACCAGTGATTAGAGGATTGGAACCAGCAGCCCCAACCCAATTTCTGTGGAAGAGAAGAGAGCTGGAGATTGAGTTCAGTCACCAATGCCCATGATTTGATCAGCCGTGCCTGCCTAATGAAACCTAGATAATATCCCCTAAACAGTGGGGTCCAGCAGCTTGCAGGCTGGTGAACTCACGGAAGTGCTGGGAGGGTGAGGCCCCTGGAGAAGGCACGAAGCTCCACGTGCACCCCCGTTCCTTGCCTTATGTACCTCTTCCATTTGGTTGTTCCTGAGTGGTTGCTCCTTTATAATAAACCAGTAAGTTTTAAACAAAGTGTTTTCCTGAGTTCTGTGAGTCATTCTAGCAAATCATCAAACCTGAGGAGAGGGTGGTAAGAACCCCCAAATTCTAGGCAGTCAGAAGTATGGTGGCCCCTGAGTCTTGCAACTGGCATCTGAAATGAGGACAGTCTTGTTGGACTAAGCCCTCACCCTGTGGGGTCTGCGCCAACTCTGGAAGTTGGTGTCAGGATTGAATCGAATCGTTAAGACACCCGGTTGGTACTAGAGGACTGCAGAATAGGTGTGGGAATAAAACATATCTGGTGTCAGAAGTGGTGTTACCCGATGGAATGTCCCCAGGAATGATCCCAGGGCCTGGCTTACAGCCAAGGAAGTGACATGGCAAAGAAAGCACTATGCTGGGGCACTCAGCCTGGTCTGGCCCTGGGGGGCGCTGTAACACCAGACCAGGCTCTTGGCCTCTCTGGGCCTCCCCTGTGAAATGAAGAATTGAGACCCATAATCTCCGAGGCCCCTTCATAGCTAAACCAGCTTAGTGCCAGTCTGTGATTTGATAAAGCCTCCGAACCCAGGTCATTGTTACTAACACTTGATCAATTGTTGGCGAAAAGCGATTTTTGAAAAAAAAAAATATCACTAACAGTTTTTAAAACCACACAAACTTTTTAGAGAACTGAGGGGAATTTTTTTCTTCTAAATAGGCACAGACTCAGTTAAATCCCTACTGGGTTTTCTTTTTTCCAGGACAAGTTCCCTTATTTGCTGCCCATCTATAAATTCAACCTTCTAAATTTGTCATTCCTCCCCACTGTGGTTCCCAAGGCTTCCGAGCCCAGAATCATTTGTGACTTTAACGAAGGAACCGTTGGTCCCTCTCTCCTGGATCATTAATAAAGAGGCTCAGGCAAGCAGGGATCCGCGGCTGCCCCTCCCCCATGTGATGGATGACTGCTGATCCTCACCCTTTGCTGCCGCCTCTCTAAATTTCTCACCCACACGAGCATCCTCCTACCGGAGCCAACGAAGCCATCATTTTTCAGGCTCGCCTTCCCAGCCGCATGTTTTCTCCACATCTGTGCTCACAAGAGCTTCCATCATTCACCTCCTTTTCCCCCGCGACATCCCTCTGTTCTTCCCTCTAACTTCTGATGATGTAAATGCAGGTGGTAACTGGCCAATTTGGAGAAATCCGGGTGCCATTTTGTACTGACACCCATTGTATTCTCTCCCTCCTTCGTCTGTTGGTAAAACCCACACTCAGGAGCCCCCCTGGAGCTCTGGGTCTCCCATCCTTTCAAAGTGTCTCCTGCAGTAGCATGGACCAGAGACAGCAGCTCCTGCATCCCCACAGGTGGGGAGGGACACAGGACTAAGTGTGAGGCCGGGCATGATAATAACCAGCGCACGAGACTCAAATCTGTCACATTTTCATGCCACAGCTCAAAGAGTAGTGCGGGAGAGGCCAGCAGAGGATAACCAGGCTGGGGTTTTCAGAGAGGACTTCTCAGGTCTGCCTGGACTCCCTACGGGAGGCATGTGCAGGTTGTGGCCAAAACATTCACCTGCCCAAAGTGAGCTTCTGCCCACTTGCAGAAGCCCTTCAAGGTTTGGGGGAGGCTTAACAAGACTCTCACAACCCAGTGTTGTCATCCTGAAACTCCAGCATATTCACCTTAGGTGGTTGCCGACAGGGAGGCACCTCCCCGGATCTAAGATCCAGGTTCTGGGAGCCATCCTCTACATACCCCAACCAACGTGGGCTGGCTCCTTGATGAGTTACAGGTAGAGACTACACCAGATGGAGTTGTCACACAAAGGAAACTTTATTTGCCGCAAATAAGGAAATAAAGGGGAATCACTTCCAGAGTTGTGACAGAGAGCAGCATCTTAATTTAGGGTTTAGGATGAATATTCAGAAAGGGGAGCTTTGTCACTGCATATAAAGACGGGCAGACAGTTAGGTAGACGTACTTAGAACGCTTTGAATGTTATGTTAATGTAGCTGGTGCTCTTCCTAGGGCGGAGACTTTAACATTATAATGAAGCAGAGGTGACTGTCAAAGAAACTGACAAAGGGAAGGGGCTATGAACTTGCTCCCCCTATAAACCAGATGGGGCCTTGGGCTTGTTATCTGCAGTAAGGAATGCAGGGTCTTGCTTACTTTTGAAACAACACCAGAAGTTTTTAACATTGATTTTTTTCTCCCATGTGGTTAGGCTATTTCCCAGCCTCGTAGAGACTGTTCATTTTTGCATTCCCTTTGTTCCCTTAAAATCCTTAACTACTGAGGTTTTTTGCATTTCTTTGTAATTCTGACACCTCCTCAGGAAGTTCTGCAAGAGGTGTGTTTAGGGAAGTAGAACCAGCAGGGCACAGATCATGGAAAATAGCTAGGGGCCTGAAATGACTTCTCTTGTGTCACAAACGCTGTGTCTTGTCTTGCTTTTCCTGGGGACCCCCCCCCCACCCTTTCTGCTTAGACCCACTTACCACCAGTTCCACCGGTGGCACAGATTATAAGGTAATGACTAGGTACCACACATGCCCAGCCACATGGCAACTTAGGTTTGCACAATCTGTAATCTGCTGAATTTGAGGGCCTAGGGGAGTCTGAGCACAATGACCTAATAATCTGGAGGACAGGAGAGGGGACAGCCTGTGTTCAAGGACTGGGCCTCCAGGAACGCAGGCACACACATGGAAACGTACGCATGTGCGCGCTCATACACACACACACACACACACACACACGCACACACAGAGGCTGGGTTAGGAGCCTTCCTCTGCACTCCCATGGTATTAATTGTTCACTCGTCCAACATCCCCCTCACCCCCACATTCCTCACCCCAGCTGCTGCCAGCCCCTGGAGGGCAGAGCTGTGTAACTTTCACACCTGGATCTCAGCCTTCCACACGGCCCAGCTCCAAATGGGAGTCCTGAACACTGCCAAGGTGACTCGCAGGAGTCACAGTGGGGACTCGCAGTGCCTCTCAGCCCCTTGAATGTCTTCTCCCCACAGAAGCACAACATGCGTTTCCCTGCCAGGCGGCCTGCCACCCCAGCAGAGCTGGGTGCTCCTTCTCCCACGGATCCAGCAGCAGGGGCGGGGGTGGGGGGAGCTGCGCACTGGCAAAGGCAACTCAGGCTCTGAGAACAGAGCTGGTTCATTCCTGAGATGAGTTGCTGACCCTTTGAGCCTCCACTTTCTCAGCAGTAAAGTAGAGGTAATATGATGACTGCCAGCGTTCCTAGCAGGGGGTGAGAACACCAAGCCCCTTGCCTGGCAGGTGGCATATTCTCAATGAGTGGCATTCATTGTTGTCACTTTAATTCCATCCTGGAACATACAGCCTGCAAAGTCCTATTCCATCATCCAACGTGCAGTGTACAATTCCACCCTCATCCCTCTGACCAGTTACTTGAAAGAAAAATTGGACCTTTTCAGATCCTCTGGAGGTTCGTGAAGCTTAGAGTTTCCAGATTCATCAAATAAAAACACAGGATACCCAGTTACCTTTGCATGTCAGATAAATGGTGAGTACATTTTTAGCCTAAGTATATCCCAATTGTTGCATGGAACATACTTATACTAAAAAAGTTTTTATTGTTTATCTGATACTCACAACTAACTGGGCACCTGATATTTTATCTATCAATCCTGGTGAAGCTCTCATTTGATTGGATCTGATCTTCGCCAGGCCAACTGTACCTTATTTTGAAGGCTCTGACCTGTTCTCCATGACAAGAGCATTCTGAAGCTATGGTGAGAGATTTCCCAACTCTTATAACTGGTATAGGGAGGAATCAAAATGCATTAGAGTGTAAACAAGAAGCTTTCATTTTCCCAGCACCTGCCACTTGCTGGGCCCACTCACAACCATACCCACATTCCCGCTGGGGAGCAGCTCCCATAATGACATCACAGTTGGACTCCATAATTCTGTGGTCATTTTCAGTTAATTAAAGCAATCTCATTCTGGCTGTGAAGGCTCAATCCTATTCATTTTAGAACTTGAGGCTCATTTTCATTTCAAAGCACTCCCTGCCCCTCCACCACAGGCCAAGTTCATGGGCCTTGAAGCTGGGAAGCAGAGGGGCAGGGTGGAGGTGCTGCCTCACCCCCTACTTCCCAATGTTTGCCCCTCCGGGTTTGGGATAGGAGAAAGAAGGGAAACAGGTATCCCCTGAAGGACTGCCCCAGGAGGCTGAGGTCTTCTCCCAGAGACTGATGCCATGCCATTTAGGAGGCGTGGAGCCCCTTGTGAGAGGCACCCCATCGTCCAGCTGAACCCCAACTATGGGCCTCCCTTCACATTCCCCTCTGACAGTGCTTCTGGCTCGTGCCGCAGAGGTCCTGGCCAGCCAAGCCGTTCCATCTGCTATCTGTGGGAACTGTGGACACAGCTCCTGTTTCTCCCGGGTACTGGAAGGGGGTGGTCTTTGCCCCATGCCCACGGTCTGCCCTCACCAAGCTCCCGTGTCAATATTCTGCAGCATCAGACACTACCACCAATCAGGTTCCCCAGAAGCAGACTCTGAAATGAGCATTTGTGAACAAGTGTATTATTAAGAAATGCTCCTAGGAGGAACCTATTACAGAGCAGAGGGGAAGACAGACAAGGAAGAGGAACAGCCAAGAAAGGGTCTGATTTCATCTTGTAGAAACTCTAGGGCCAGCAAATTATGGCTTTGGCAGCCAAGGCCGGCCCACCACCCATATTATGTGGTCTATGAGCTAAGAACAGGTTTTTTTTTATGTAAAATGCAAAAATCTTCAACCTTAATAGATTGTCTCTTGACCTGTAAAGCATAAAATCGGTACTATCTAGCCTTTTATGGAAAAAGTTTGCTGATTCCTGGATAGTACGTAGTCTTTGATTGGATCCTGGTTTGACAAACTGTCTGTGAAATGCTTTTAGGGGATAATTAGGAAATTTTTATTACAAACTGGTGTTAAGTGATATTAGAAAATTTGTTAGAGATGTATGCTTAATTATTTAGGGTTGAAATATTCTGAAGATTGTCATTTGCTTTAAATACTTTAGTAAAGCAAATGAGTCACATACAGTAAAATGTTAATGATTGTTAAGTCCAGGTGATGGATGTCATTACACCGTTCTCATTACTATAGGTTTGAAATTTTTAAAATTAAAACTTATGAAGTTAATATACCTCTTCCTCTGTTTCACCTTCCGTATCTAAGCCATTGACCAAGTGCTGGCTATTTTACTCTCTACATGACTCCCAAATGTGTCCCTCTCCCTCATCCCAGCAACCAGACTTTCAGCCCAGGCCTTCATCAAAGACCACACAGTGGGGGGCGCCTGGGAGGCTCAGTTGGTTAAGCGTCTGCCTTCGGCTCAGGTCATGATCCCAGGGTCCTGGGATGGAGCCCCACATCAGACTCCCTGCTCACTGGAGAGTCTGCTTCTCCCTCTGCCTGCCGTCCCCCTGCTTGTGCACTCTCTCTCTTTCTCAAATAAATAAATAAAATCTTAAAAAAAAAAAAAGAAAGAAAGAAAGAGTTTAGTTATGCCTGGAATCTCCCATGTAAAAAGATAGGAGCGTGTATTACCACTCCGGGAAGATATCCATGACATCATTTTTCGTTTCTTTAACTTCAACTACTTAGAGTGGGGTCATTCTGCCAGCGCTGAGCCCTCGGGCCTCCCTCCATGTCGTCCCCTCCCCGGCATACCCCATGGTTCTGCCCAGTGGAGTCTGGAAAAGTTTTATAAACCGGCTCTCTAGAAAGAGAAAAAACTCTGGTGTGCACGTTTGCCAGTCTCCATGGTGGAGATACTCCCATTCATACCAAGGTACCAATGTGATGTCCCCGATCAAAAAACTAGGGAGAGGGCTGGGGTGCCTGGGTGGCTCAGTCATTAAGCATCTGCCTTTGGCTCGGGTCATGATCCCAGGGTCCTGGGATCAAGCCCCGCATCGGGCTCCCTGCTCCACGGGAAGCCTGCTTCTCCCTCTCCCGCTCCCCCTGCTTGTGTTCCCTCTCTTGCTGTGTCTCTCTCTGTCAAATAAATAAATGAAATCTTAAAAAAAAAAAAAAAACTAGGGAGAGGGGCACAGCGGCGCCTTGGCAGGATTTCTACCACACAGTTACAACAGTTGGAAATCATCTCAAGAACACACTAATAGCAAAATGTAGTAAAATAATTAGAAAGCGATGAGTTTTAAGTATGTTTTACCTTTTAAAAATACACTTTATGTCATTAACGTTTCCATAATTTAATTTTTAACACTGGCTAAATTTAACAACAGCTTGCTTGCAACATTCCTGTAAATGTAACAATCGGCTCTCAAGGTCCAAGCCTGCTCCAGCCCCCAGGAACAAACCGAACACTTTGCGGTGGAATTGGCCGGAGCTGAGTTCATTTGAACTAAGTCATCCAAATTCAGCACCTCAGCCTCCCGATCTGAGCCAGCCTGAGGAGTAGCATCAGCAGAGGCCATCTGCCACCTGGGCACCTGGGTGACTTCCCTCCATGCATCCTTAGCCCCTCATCTGCAGCCCATGGGTGCCCCACCGCCTTCCAGGGCCATGTGAAGAAGCAGCCAGAGTAACACCCGGGAGCTAGGCAGAGACCAGCACTTCTGCTATCATGCGTTCCTAAAAAATCACAGGTTCTGCGAAAATGCACACTAAAATGTCTTTTTTAAAACACAGTTTATGAGAAAAATAGGATCCAGAGCAGACAGACCACTCCAAACCTAGGCGTCGTTGTAACCAGAGCACTAATAAAAACAATAACAGCCTAATAAAGTTACCCACAGAGTTAAAGCCCCAGCTGCGTGAGCACCCAGGATTGGTGCCCATGCAACTCTTAAGCCCTGGGGCTCGAGCTTCGTCCTTGGAGATTGCTAGCATTTTCTTCCAGTAAAGACTGCATCAGAATTAAAAGTCTGATCCAGGGTGTAATCATTTTTTCACATAGTGGGAAATGTCTTTCCAGTTTTGCATGGCACTCAGCTCCACGGGCAGCTTAACTTGTGGGAAGTGGAGGATCTTCAAGCCACCAAACCAGCCACTCCTTGCACTAAAAGAAGCCCTTCTGTGGGATTTTCAGCTTTTCTTCTCAAGGTCTCTCACCTGGTGGAGGCTCTCTTTCATTGTAAGAAAGCTTGCCCCATCCACCTCCACGCGTCTTCAACCCTTAACGTACCAAAAAAGATCAAGTACGAGCCCACACATTTTACTGACATCATTCCCCTATTTACCAAGTTCCTGTGACTAACTCATATCACAGAAATAGTTGCTGAAGCAGAGCTTGCTTCAGTGATGGCTTAGAAATAATTAATCAGGGCGCCTGGGCGGCTCAGTCGTTAAACGTCTGCCTTTGGCTCAGGTCATGATCCCAGAATCCTGGGATTGAGCCCCGCATCGGGCTCCTTGCTCAGCAGGAAGCCTGCTTCTCCCTCTCCCACTCCTCTTGCTTGTGTTCCCTCTCTCGCTGTGTCTATCCCTGTCAAAAAATAAATAAAATCTTTAAAAAAAAAAAAAAGAAATAGTTAATCAGGGGCGCCTGGCTGGCTCAGATGGTAGAACATGTGACTCTTCATCTCAGGGTCATGAGGTCAAGCTCCACATTGGGCATGGAGCTTATTTTAAAAAGAAGGAAGGAAGGAAGGAAGGAAGGAAGGAAGGAAGGAAGGAAGGAAGGAAGGAAGGAAGGAAGGAAGGAAGGAAGGAAGGAAGGAAGGAAGGAAGGAATTCATCAGAATAAAAACCATTCCCCTCCTCAAAAGCCCATAATTCCTACAGAGCCCCCCACTGGGGGAGGGCTGGGGCTTCAGAATTATGGAATCTACAACACAGCCTTCTTTACTTAGCAAGATTCATCCCTCATTAACCAAACCTATATTTAGGACTGCACATTTCTTCAGGGTAAACACTTTCTCTGCACCTGCTTGGCATAAAGAAAGAGAAATGAGTCATTCGTTTCCAAGAGGCCACTCAGTACCATTTACCATTTCAGACCCCCCCACACACACTTACACAACCCTTCCAAAGCTACAGTTCTTCACCTGACCGAGAAAAGTCATAAAATCAAAACAAAAAGACCCAAACTTCAAATCCTTAAGAAGTAATAAAAATCCCCAATGTTCTTCGGGGTTTTTTCCAGTTGTTGACCATTTCCATTTTGTAAAACCCTCTCTCCTCATTACCAACTCAATTTAACAAATATTGGTTGAATAATTACTGTGCCCAGCCCTGTGTAGGAAACTGGAAATCCAGGGAAGAGATTCTGTTTAAAGAGACAGGAAGCTGTAAAATTCAATTTAGAAAGCTTTTCATTAACTTTTTTTTTTAAACTTTGGCTACTGAAAGTGGTGAGCAACCTGGGCCATTCTCCCAAGGGCTTGGACCTGAGTTTTCCTCTTTTCAAAGACAAGAGGGGAGACAGACATAGAAATGAATTGCTCTGCAGCTGAAAAGCAGCAACATCCAAAAATATTTGCAGGTAGAGAAGTAGGACAGAGAAGGGAGGAATTTACCCTCATGATCAGGTTTCTGAGAGGCCAGGGATGTCTTCCTAGAGAGGTGATACTTGAGCGGGGTTTTGAAGGATGCACAGGAGTTTTCCAGCTGAGCTGAGATTGACAGGCCATTACAAGGAAAGAGAATAACAAGCACTAGAGAGATGACTCAGAAGGCCATTGAAAGAACTTTCAACAAGCCTCCAGAGAGGAGGTATCCCCAGGTGCTTTAAAGCAAGGCCTCTCTTGGGTGCCTGGGTGGCTCAGTCGTTAAGCGTCTGCCTTCAGCTCAGGTCATGATCCCAGGGTGTTGGGATCGGGCCCCGCATCAGGCTCCCTGCTCAGAGGGAAGCCCGCTTCTCCCTCTCCTGCTCCCCCTGCTTGTGTTCCCTCTCTCACTGTGTCTCTCTCTGTCAAATAAATAAATCTTCTTAAAAAATAAATAGAGCAGGGCCTCTCAACCTCAGCACAGTTAACATTTTAGACTGGATAATTCTGGGTTGCCGATGGGGAGTCAGGCTGTGCTATGCATTATAGGATATTTAGCAGCATCCTTGGCCTCTACTCACTAGATGCCAATCACACTGACCCACAAATTGTAACAACCACGAATGTCCTCAGACATTGCCAAATGTCCCCTAGAGGACAAAATCATCCCAGGTTGAGAATCACTGCTCCAAACATTATTCCTGCTGACACTGGCATAGAAATTTGGGCAGAAGGGATGCTGTAGAAAAGTAGAACTGATATCCCCTTCAATGGCCACACATACATTGCTTTCTGAGCAGCTCACAGCCCAGGTGAGCAGCAGTACCCACCGCTCCGGGTGTATTTACCGGGTCAGGGAAATTGACTGAGTCATGCATATCGAGGACAGGCACAGAAGTCAAGACAGGCCAAGGTACTGGGACTCCCAGACCACAGCTTCCTCTCTGTCCTCCTCCCACCACATCAACCGCCTGAGAACCTGCAAACAGCTCCATTTCAGAAAAACAGCTGTTTGGAGACCTGCCAGAGAATTGCAGTGTGGGGGCCAGAACTGAGGTGAAAGGTGCTGTCCAGGTGCCCCCAGCAGCTTTGTGCTCTCTGAGTAAGGATGGTAACGGTGCTGGGCAGTGGCACAGCCTTCAGAAAGCTCTCTGTAAGGAGAAACAGGCTCATTCTTTCAGGGGCTCATCTCCATCTCTCCTGGGGCCACTAGGGGTCCTTTGGCATTTCCTATCGGGGCACAGTCAGCCAAGCATTGGGAAAGAAGTGAGTGGCCCTGTGCTGGCAGCAGGAGAGGGGACAGAGGCCTCCAGATGAGCCAGCTCATCTTTTTTGTTGTTGTTGTTTTTGAAGATTTTATTTATTTATTTGAGAGAGAGACAGAGACAGAGCACAAGCAGAGGAAGCTGCAAGCAGAAGGAGAAGCAGGCTCCCCGCCAACCCAATGCGGAGCTGGATCCCAGGACCCCGGGATCATGACCTAAGTCGAAAGCAGACGCTTCACCGACTGAGCCACCCAGGCGTCCCGAGCCAGCCCATCTTGATTTCTGCAGAGTCCTGAATCAAGCTGCAAGGATTCTGGGGCCAGGTGACCCGAGGAATTCGGTTTGAATCCCGGGTTTGCGACTCCTGGGCCCCCCAGCCTCCAGCCCTAACTCTCGTCTCAACCCGTCACACCCAAAGCTCTCCCCAGCTACAAATACCACGTACAGCTCCCGGAGCGACCCAGGCCGCCACACTCTGCCGGCACTGCTCCTCCGCCTGACCGCCCTCTACCTGTCTGGCAAACACTGGCCGAAAGACTCCATCCGGAGGCCCGGCCTCTCTTGGCCCCGCCCCTCAGGCAAAATTGTCCCTTCCCGACACTCCCTGAGAAGCCCCTCCTCGTTCACCATCTTCTCTGGGGCGGACTGCCCTCTGGGGGCGGGCGCCAGGGCTTCCTCCTCCTCCTGACCGCAGGACCCTGCGGAGCGCAGGCTCCAGAACAGGTAGGTGCTCACGTGTCTGCGGAACGGATGAAACCGCCCCACCTCACTGTGCCTCCCTGACTCCACAGGGAAACTGGAAGGGCCTGGCCCCAGCTCAGCCAGAGCTGGGCGTGTGTGTGTGCGTGTGCGTGTGCGTGTGCGTGTGCGTGTGCGTGTGTGTGTGTGTGTGTGTGTGGCTTCTCCCAGCTTCTGCTGCATCCAGATTTCCTACTCTTTGGGGGGGCTGGGGGTGGGGATGGGGGGGTTCTCCCGCAGGGCCAATGTAAGTGACTCTTTCTGCCTGAGGTGTGAATGGCTAGCAGCGCACATGTTCTCACCCCAGGTAAGAGAGACATCCTCCTGGAGCCTCCTGAGCACCTTCACCCAGAGGTGCCCGAGGTGTATGTGAAATGTGGCATTCTCTGGACTGAAGGCAAGGGCTGACTGGCTGTGGTTTGCTATTTCCTGCCCTGTTACAGGGAGTGAAGCTGCTTCCCCAAGCAGACAGGATCTGGGCAAATGCTAATAGCAGGTGTTTTTTTCTGAGAATTTGGGAGTGTTTGGAGACTAAGTCAGCAACTGTCAAATGATGAATGTTGAATGCTCCTTCTAAGAGCCTATGGAAGATTCAAGAAAATGTGAGGCTTGCCCTTGAGTGACTGGTGAATTGGCAGGACGTGTTTGAAGGATTTTCTGTAAGAAGTAGGTTCAAGTGGTGAACAATCAACAGATGTAGTGGTTTATATTTGGGGTGGTTTTTTTAATAATTGACCCCCTCTCTCTCTACTCTCATTACAAGAAATTATGAATGAGAAGTATAGAGCTCCCTGGTAGGGGTGATATCCCTGGGAAGGAGACAATGGAAATAAGGCAAAAGGACTAGTAACAACCCCGGGACCTAGTGTCAGAGCATAAGTGATGAAAGCTATGGCAGGGATTTCAAGATGGTGCCAGGACTCAGAGACTTCTACTGTGTATTCCATTGGTTCATACTTCCATGAGGTCAGGGACCCCATGTGTCTGTCTTACTCATCCAGCATAGTGCCTCCTTATACCTATGGATTAAGTTAATTCCTCAATGCTATGTGAGTGTCTACCTGTTTCATCTATAACTAAAGCCATCTCGAGCTATAGGCTATGAGACAGGGAGGAGGATGGGCAGGGTGAGTAGCCAGCAAGTGGTGGGCCAACTTACCATGAATGGTCCTTGGCTATGCCACACCTAATGGCTTCACACATGGACCCATCTGAAAGGGTTTGTTAAAGTTGCCTGCCCCATGCCCCACCCCTCAAGGTCAGAACCAAGGACAAAGTTCTGAAAGGCAAAGAAGAGGAAAAAGAATATTCCAAACCAAGAAAAGGGGACCATATCCATGCTTATATTAGGACTACTCAAAAGCAACAACACCCTTTCCAAAATTTTGATCAAAGAACAGTACCTCCTAGCATAAAACACCCAAAAAATGCTGGATAAATATAATAAGCACCCTTCTAAACCATCACAAAGCCAGTAAAGAAAGACTGGAAATTCAGAGAGGCCAAAAAAGACTTGAGCTTCTGCTGTGAAGCCTGGTCAAGAGGATGTGGCGGGGCGGGGAGGGGGGTGGATTGGAGTCTGGTGTCTGTATGGAATGGAAATGTGAAAAAAAAAAAAGCAAGAAAATACAAACTAGAAAAAAATTTGTCACCAACTCAGCTTAACAAATAAAGAAATCTTAGCTGGATGGATGGATGGATGGATAGATAAAACATTTCCCTGGGAATTCATAATCACAAACTTGCTTTCACACAGATGTGGGGCTCAAATTTATACAATCTAAGTTGGCTCAGGAACCCCCAAGGTAAAAAAAATAATAACTCAAAAGTTTGTTCTAAGCTAACAATACCCTGGGGGACTTGGGAGATGCAAATGCTCTAGAGTTGGGTATATTATTGGAAAATCTAATATTATAAACATGTCCATTCTCTCCAAGTGGATTCATAGATTCAATGCAATACTAATCAAAACCCTAGCAGGTGTTTTTGTGAAAATTGATGAGCTGATTCTAAAATTCACATGGAGACAAACCATTGGAGACTCTTATCTATAGCAAACACACTGAGAGTTGCTGGAGGGGAGATGAGTGGGGGGATGGGGTAACTGGGTGATGGGCTTTAAGGAGGGCACGTGATGGAATGAGCACTGGGTTGTTTTATGCAATTGTTGAATTACTGAACTCTACATCTGAAACTAATGATGTGCTATATGTTGGCTAATTGAATTTAAATAAATAAAAAAATTCATATGGAATGCAAAGAACCAAAACACTTTTGAAAAAGAAGAGCAAAGCTGGAGGTCTTACACTGTAGATATCAAGACCCTTTATAAAGCCATAGCACTTAAGATAGTGCTGTATTGGCACAAGGATAGACCAATAGGGAAGAATAGAAGGCCCAGAAATAGACCTCCACATATACAGTCACACAATTTATGGCAAAGTTGGCACAGCAGCACAAAAATAAAGCTTGACCCCTACCTCACACCATACCAAAAAGCAATTCCAAATGGATTGTAGATCTTCTTTGTAAAAGGTCAAACAATATTTCTAGTTAATAATATAGGGGAATGCCTTCATGACTTTGGGGTAGGCAAAGATTTTATAAGCAGGACACAAAAGCCCTAACAACCATTAAGGGGAAATTAATAAATTGGACTGCATTATATTAAGAATTGCTGTTAAAAAGAGAAAAAGTAAGCCATAGAATAGAAAATATTTGTAATACATTGATCTCTCAAAGTATTCATGTCCAGAATACATAAGACATGAACAACTACTTCACAAAAGAGGATATTTAAATGCCAAGAAACACATGAAAAGGTGCTAAAGTCATTAGTATTGGGGGAAATACAAATTAAAACCACAGTGTGATTCTGCTAATCACCCATAAGATGGCTAAAATGAGAAAGACAGACAATACCACGTATTGGTAGGATGGGGAGCAGATGGAACTCTTAGGAGTCGCTGGTGGGAGTGTGAAATGGTGCAGCCACTTTGGAAGGCTGACGGTGTCTGCTAAGGCTGAACATAGTTACCCCCACACACATGCCCCAGGAATGCCACTCTCAGGTATATGCCCCCAGCAGAAGTGTCACAAAGATATGTACAAAAACGTACATAGCGGTAGTACTGTGGCAGCCACAACCAAGAACACAAAACAAAGGGGCACCTGGCTGGCTCAGTCGGTTAAGTATCTGCCTTCGGCTCAAGTCATGATTTCAGGGTCCTGGCATCGAACCCAGCCTAGGGCTCCCTGCTCAGCAAGGAGTCCGCTTCTCTCTCTCCCTCTGCCCCTCTTCCAGCCCCGCTCATGTTCACTCTCCCTCTCTCTCTCGTGCTCTCTCTGTCTCAAATAAATGAATAAAATCTTAAACAAACACACACACACACACAAAACAAGCATGACATGTCCACCATCCATGGAGCAGACAGATCCATTGTGATCTAGTCCTACAGTGGAATTCTCCCCAGTAGTGAAAATGACTTATATCACTACATGAAGTGGCATAGATGAAGCTCTCAAGATAATACTGAGTGGAAAAAGCCAGGCACCAAAGGGTACCCACTGTATGAGTCCGTGTATCTGAAGTTCAAAAACAAGCAAAATGAATCTATGTTGTTAGAAGTCAGAATATTGCTCACCTTTGGGAGGTAGTGACTACAAGAGGTTATGGAGGCAATTCTGGAAAGCTAATAATGTTTTTATTTCTTGATTTATGTGGTGATTACACATAGATCAAGAGTTTATTTTTTGGAAGTTTTTTAAGGTGTATACTTAAAACATATGTACTTTTTGGTATGATGTTATACTTCCACAAAAAGTACTTAACAAAACTGTTTAAATCTTTTTGGAGAGATATGCCCTTGACCCATCCCACGTGGGATTGTCATAAACAAAACTCTAGTAAAGATCATTTGAGAATCCATAGTTCCAACACATACAAGGAAAGGATTTGCCATGAGTAAGAGTCAGAAAATGCCAAAGAAATCCCCAAAAAAGCAGGATTAGACTTCTAAGAGCCTCAGATAACAGACAGAGATTACAAAACGCTAGGCCTGGTTCCTAAATTGTGGTCCCAACCCGGCCGCATCAGCATTACCTGAGAACTTGTCAGAGACACAATCTTCCTTCTGCCTCACCCAATCTCACAGTGGGTTATCCAGTATCTTTTCCTGTTTTCCTGCTTTATGAGTGAGTCTCACCTCCCAAAAAAGCCTGTAAGCTTCTAGACAGTGAGGTCTGAGTCAGCACTAATAGAGCCATAGGGATCCAGGCTGGGGTATCTCCTGGACACAGTTATGGTCCCACCTTCTCATCATCAGTTGTTAGCTGGTTCCGTGGGGATAGTCGGCTTGAATGTGTCCCCCATAGACTGTGGGCATCCCCATCGATAAACCCCAGGGACCCAGTAGAGCTGGAAGAGGAGATGAAGTCGAACAGATCCCAGCCCCATCACTTGCGCTCTGTGACAACTATCAAGGTACTTCACCCTGCTACCCTCAGATCCTCAGGGGTAGAATGGGATTCACTGTGGTCTTGCCTCATAGGCTGAAGTAAGTTCAACAAAATTGTATTTTTTTTTAAGATTTTATTTTTAAGTAATCTCTACACCTAACATGGGGCTCATGTTACAACCCTGAGCTCAGGAGTTGTATGCTCCTCTGACTGAGCAGCCAGGCGCCCCTAAAATTGTATTTTTTTAAGATTTTATTGATTCATTTGAGAGCGAGAGAGAGCACGAGCGGGGGGCGGGGAGAGGGAGAAGCAGACCCCCCGCTGAGCAGGGATTCCCAACGTGGGGCTCGAGCCCAGGACCCCAGGATCATGACCGGAGCTGAAGGCCGACGCTTAACCTACTGAGCCACCCAGGGGCTCCCCAAAATTGTATTTTAAAAGCACCTAGCACAATGCCTGATCTGTAGCAAGCACTCAATAAATGTTAGCAATTATTAATAGGAGTTATTAGGAGTTCAGTAAATGTTTGTTACTGTTGCTGCTGCTACTGGATAGGAGCAAATTACAGAATATATCTGAAGAAGCAAACTTCCACAGGAATCAATAAAGATCACAGCAGCCTCAGCACGATACCAAATGGGGACTTGATACAAATTAGAAAAAGTGTCCCCCAAGACATGTCATGGCCATCTGCCAAAAAGATTGTTATAGGAACTCCCCAGATCTGCAATTCTTGGATTTCCAGCAGCAGATGTGCCTCCCTCTGCACACTGGAGGTGGCTGCTCTGGGGGGCGACAATCAGGAGACCAAGGTCGGAGTCTCTGGGGGTGGTGCTCGAGAAGCACCGAGCAGAGCAGGGGTGGGGGGCGTGGAGAGAGGGAGAGAGATATCAAGGAGTGCCTTAACAGGGACGCCTGGGTGGCTCAGTTGGTTAAGCATCTGCTTTCGGCTCAGGTCATGATCCCAGGGTCCTGGGATCGAGCCCCGCATCGCACTCCCTGCTCAGCGGGGAGCCTGCTTCTCCCTCTCCCTCTGCAGTTCCTCCTGCTCATGCGCGCGCGCTCTCTCTCTCTGACAAGTAAATAAATAAAATCTTAAAAAAAAAAAAAGAAGTGCCTCAACAAAGGATCAGTCCACCTCTCTGTAGAAGATTTTTCATTGTTCTATTTGGATTATGTAACTTAAGGGAGTAAAAAAAAAAAAAGGAAAATGCAGGTGTCACTCTGTGTACACAGAATTTTCTTACCTGGTATTTTATGCATTTCAAATCTCCTTAGACAAGCAGAAGCAGAGAATTTCTGGTTCTGGGAAAATGGTGAAATAAGCCAATACAAAAACCCTTCTGCCACAAATACATAGAGATTCTAGATAAACTGATACTCAAAATACATTTTTAATCAACTATTTTTTAGTTTTTCCTGTAAGTCAAATAAAACAGTAATTAGGAAGCCCTCTCCCCTTGGCACTTGGGAGGAAATACAGGGATGAGAGAGAAGTAACAAGCCCAGAGGAGCAGGACAGGAGAGCTATCCCCTGAGCTGATAAACACCATGGGAAGAACATCCACCACGTGGGCAGAGGTAGGTGGCTGGCACCCATTTCCTTCCTGTCCGCTACACCCACATAACGAGGCCTCTTTCCCTTTTCTCTGTGGCCAGCTTATAAATAGAACTCAGTCTGGGTGAGCAAGGGAGAACGGATTGACACAGATCATCTGCAAATTTCCCAAGCTGGTCCAGCTCTCATTCAACAGACTGCCCACCTCGCCCTGCCATGGAATGTGGCTTTAACAAGCATTATTTCTACCAAAAGCAAAATAGGCGGCCACATCCAGAGTGAAGCTTAAAGACCTCCCTGCCCCACCCCACCCTCCCACCCCCCCAAAAAATGTCTCTACCACTAGCCCACAGCAGCCTGAAATTTCACCGACAAAGATTCATTGTTTGGAGTTAAGCATTTCAAAGGCAAATGGAGACCGGGGAGCAGGGAGGGGAAGGTCCTCACAGCCTCTGGGTTCTCTAGGAGGGGGAGGGAGGGGAGGGTCGTGAGCTGGGCCAGGCCGGGGGGCCGCTGGGGGCCGATTCTGCGGGCTTGACCGCTTGACTGGGGCCAGCGGCTGCAGACACACTTTGAAAACCCTTGAGGCTGAGAGCCAGGGAGAGGCGTGTGAAGTCAAGGCCCAGAGTAAATCAGCAAAGAGAAAATTAAGAGGATCAATAAAAGAGTTTAATGAAACATAAACAGGTTCAGGGAAGGCTTAAATAAATTCGCAGTCAATCCATAGAGGTTGTTAAGGAGCATCCCTGACTCTTGGAGCTTGATGTTGCGGAAAACACCCTCATCCTCCGTGCCGGGAGCTCTGGGAGCTCTGCCAGGGGCTGAATTCCTGGCCTGAGCTGCAGATACCAGAAGGGGGGATTTTCTCATTAATTCGTAATTGGGGGTCCAGAATGAAGGGTGAGGGGATGTTCCAAAACTTCCTGCAGGGCCAGCAGCACTTGCTGCGGCTGGAGGAAACAGGGCGCTGAAATGGTGGGGCAAAGCCAGGACACCGGTCCTCTCACACTTGTGATTGGCAAGGGGCCACAGCCCGGGAGGCAGAGGACAGACGTGACAGACAGACGTGCTGCCGCTCACCTGTCCCAGGCACTCCCCCTGCTCCCAGCTCAGCCACCCCGCCCAGAGCCGTGCAGGAGCCTGAGGTCACCGCTGTGCCATGCCCAGAAGCTCTACCTAACCCCTACACTGTTCGTCCTCTGATGCAGGCACCCATGTTGATATGGGGACAGGTTGCCCCACAAGTGGGTCCATGCTGGGGAGAAGGGTAAAGCCCCTCTGCTTTCGTGCTTCCTCAAACTACCAAACCCCCGCACTCTCCTGTTCCCCAGCATCTCCAGGGTCCCCAAGACTCTGCTCAGAGGGGAGAAACCAGGCTCCAGTCTGACAGCTTGCTTGCCTGCGTCTGACTCTCCTGTCACCCCCACTCTTCCCCAGGTGGGAGGAAAAGGCTGTCCGTGTCTGCCTGCCTGGCTGAAGACCTTCTAGCAAATCCTCCACCCTCGCCAGGGCAGCAAGCCTCAGTGCCAACCATGCTAGATGGGAAAGGCATTCTCTCTTCACCCAAGAGGAAACGCTTTGCTCTGAGGCCACGGCGCTGGGCTCTAAATATGAAGCCATAGAAAAGAAACTACTGGATACAACCCCGTCACATTTTCCCATAGTAAACTGTGTAGCCCACAAAGGACATTTATGCTTTCTTAGATGCCTTTGGCGTCCAAGAAAATGGGAGTGGAGCCTGACCAGACAGTATGTGCCGGGGTTGGCTGGGTACCTCTGGATACAAGGTGAGGTTCCCACCTCCTAACACCAGAGATTCATTCCCCACAACCTTGGTTCGGCCCACTGGTCTCTGTCACCACCACCCAACCCCAACCAGGAAACGTGGCCAGGTGGCCAGGCAAAATGTCCCCAGCCCTAGGGAATAGCCCCTGGTGGGTCTCGCATCATAAGGCAGGAAGGCCGGTGGAGAGCAGGTGTTTCTGCTTAAAAGAAGTGGGACCCAGCCTCAACCCCCATTCCCCAGAATCAGATTCCTGACTGTTCTAGGCTGGCCATGTCAGGAGACAGTATGACCCCTCTCCACACCCGCTCCACTGGGCCTTGGCTTCCACACTAACATCCTCTTTCCGGCACCATCTGGAGACCCAGCCATTCCTCCAAACATGCTCTCTCTGGCTCAGGTCACCGTATATGTAGCCTGACTTTCCTCTCTTCTTTGAGAAGAAATCCAGACCTTAAAATATCTCCAGCCTGAGGAGGGCCCTTTGTTAACTTTGATTGTCCCCACTTCCCTGCCTCCTGGTGACTCCCCAGTATCTGCCCCAGCACCCTTTTCCCTCCCAGGCCCCTGCTCCAGCGTCACAATGGCCAGGCTCTCAAGTTGCCGTCTAGGGTAGCAAGCGCAGCCTACAGGGCACACAATGACTTCCCTAGTTTTTTAGGGATTCCTGACAAGACTCCCAAATAAAATGGGTGCATACTGAGCAGCCTCAGTTCAGCTCTGGGCAACCCTGAAACTTCTCTGTTTATTCTGACTGGTGGAAACTTTGCTTTCTAAGGACCCAGCCCCTCCATAGTAATAGAGGGGTTAGCTGCGGGAAGAGAGCTTGGTCTTCCCAAATAGATGTGTCTTTGGCCCTTCTGATCCGCTTGTGGCTACGGCCTTGCAACTTCGGGTAAATGCGATCACAGACAGATATGGTTATGCTCGGCGATAACGAGCTCACAGTCTGCCTCTCAGAGCTCGGGTAGTGGTCCTCATCCTCCCTGAACATCCTCCCGTCCCTAACGCCCCCACCACTTCCCACCTTCGCCCTGGGCCTCCTTGCAGCCTCCACTGCTCAGCAGCACTTGCTACCCCCAGTAGAGCCAGTTAGTGGCCAAGCTGGCCGTGTGTGGACAGCCACATCCTCTCACCGGGGAAGGGTGGATGGATGGAGGCTTGTAGAGAAGAAAGGAGGCGAACAGAAGGAAGATACAGCTGCCAAACCCTGCTAGCTTTGCAACTTGCCCAGCGCTGAGCCCTGAAAGCCGAGCCTCCCCCAGCTGCAGAGAGGGTGAAGGGGGCTAATGGTTTCCCCTTTCTGTCCCCATCTCTCCCCAAAACCTCTCTCATGCTGGAGAATTTTTCTGAGCAAACTGGAATGTTTGCCCCTTCTCTGGATGGTGGCCAGGTGGCCAAGGAGGGTCAGATGATAGCAGAAAGAATGGAGGGATACCGAAGGGTTGGGGTGGGGACAGGGAGTGGAGGCAGTCCTTACTTCCCCAAAATTTAAGAGCTTGGTTTTGTCTGGACCCAGACACCTATGGATTTGGGCATAAGCAACAAGACACCACCTCACTCGTAATGAGAGCAGTATTGTGTGGAGCTTCTGCAGCTGAATCCTGGCTTCTAATCAGACCCACATACCAGTGTGGAATGCTCCAGCAAGTTGCATAACTGTGGAACCTCCATGTCCTCATCTGTAAAATGGGGATAAGTAGAACCTAGCTCATAGAGTTGATGCAGTCTCTAAATGAAGAGATGTATGTACAAAAATAAGCACAGAAACTGGCATTTACCGGGGCACCTGCGTGGCTCAGTCGGTTGGGTGGCTGCCTTCAGCTCAGGTCATGATCCTGGAGTTCCAGGATCGAGCCCCATGTCAGGCTCCCTGCTCAGTGGGGAGTCTGCTTCTCCCTCTCCCTGCTCCTTTCCCTGCTCATGCGCATGCTCTGTGTGTGTGTGTCTCTCTCTCTCAAATATAAATAAAATCTTGAAAGAAAGAAAGAAAGAAAGAAGAAAGAAGGAAAGAAAGAAAAAGAAAGAGAAAGAAAGAAAGAAAGGAAAGAAAGAAAAAAGAAAGAAAGAAAGAAAGAAAGAAAGAAAGAAAGAAAGAACGAACGAACGAAAGAAAGAAAGAAAAGAAAAGAAAGAAAGAAAGAAAGAAACTGGCATTTACTAAGTGGACAGTAAGTGACGACCGTCATCCACTTTGTCGGAGAGAGGACAAAGAGCCCCATCATTTTCCCCACCTCTTGACAACCTGCCCCATGCCTGAACCGCCCTGTAGTATTCCGGGAACGGGGCTGGCCAGCTGGAGAAGCTGTGTGTGAAGCTGGACTCTTTTCTCATCCCTTTGGTTAATATTCCACTCGTCTGCAAGAAGTAAGAAAAGGATTGCTTTATAGGACAGCGCTGCCCTTTTCTGCCCCTTCCTTTGCCCCAAGGAAACTTCTGGTCTTTGAACGCCAGGCTTTATGTCATTCTCCAATTCATTTCCTTAGTGCTTCGCCCAGTTCTGCAGAGTAGTCTCACCAAACATCTGAAGATTTCCATTTCCTTTATTGCTTCGCCTCATCCTCCTCTGGTTTTCATATTCCTCGCCTCTTTTCGTGTCTAGCTAAAGTGAAGATCTGAGCCTTATTAACATTGCTGGCCCTCCACCTCCACAGAGCACCTGGGTGTCAGAATATCATAACCTGGGCGTCACTCAAACCTTCTCCGTGCATCAGGCGTCACGCACACAGCACCAGGGACCTGAGTCATGACCGGGGAGAGGGAACGTGACCCAGTGGTTTGCAAGGTGAGGAGGACCCGTCTTGTAGAGGTGCAGGGGGCAACTGCCACCCTGAACTCCAGCCAGTCCCGCCAGCCCCGGCCTCGGTCTGGACCCAGATCTCTCCATAAGCACCCCTTCCTTGGGGGAAGGAAGTGTTCCCTCTCTTTGGGGCTAATGCCACACCTACAGGAATAGGACAGCGTCTGCCATGGGCAGCATCTTCAGACTGAGCCTGTGCCCTCAGTCCTTTCTGCTTAGCCAGGAGGCACTCCCTACCACCCACCACCACCATCACCACTCAGGTCTCTGTGAAGGCAGCCATCAGGCTCACAGGACCCAAGGAGACCCGTCCAGATGCAGCCCTGCCTGACGCCTAACACTTAGGAGGAGAAGGAAGGTCTGCCCTGTGCCCAGCAGTGACGGGCTTTCCAACCTCTTCGAGGCCATGTAGTAGACCCGCTCAGGAGAGAGGAAGGGAGGGGAAGGAGGGCAGGAAGCAAAGAGAGAACTGAAGAGAGGCTCCTGGCAGCTAAGTGTCAAAATCTGCAGGAATGCGTGTCCGTGGGATTCTCCGCAAGCCCCAGTGGTCAGATGGGAAGGCCGGTGGCTGACCCTGGCCTCTACTCACATATGCAGCCCTCCAGATCACCTTCCACAACTCGTGGGCCCCATCAGGAGCCCCACTGGTGTTTGGTCTATCCCACAGACATTTTTTTTTTTTTTAGATTTTATTTGTTTATTTGAGACAGAGAGAAAGCGAGAGCACATGAGAGAGCACATGAGAGGGGGGAGGGTCAGAGGGAGAAGCAGACCCCCCGCTGAGCAGGGAGCCCGATGCGGGACTCGATCCCGGGACTCCAGGATCATGACCTGAGCCGAAGGCAGTCGCTTAACCAACTGAGCCACCCAGGCGCCCTATCCCACAGACATTTTTGAGGTGCCAGCCCCAGGACAGTCCCGTCCCCTTTGTGCCGGTGGTGGAAGTTGGCGCACTGGAGGGCTCCCCAGCTCTGATCTTTGGCAACCACGCCCCGAGAATGGCCAGACAGATCCAGAGCAAGACGTGGCCAGGTGGCTGGAGGCCCTTCGGGAAGTTGGGAGAGGAGGCTGGGCCTGAGTGTGAGGGCAGCAAACAGCTGGGCAAATGGGGTTGCAGGGACAGAACCCGAAGGCCAGGTCCTGGGCAGAACCACAGAAGGTGGGAAGGAAGGTCCCAACAAAGATGCCTCCAGGGCTGAACACTGTGCAAAGTGTCGGTTAGGGGATCCAGAATGAAACCGTAGGCCTCCGCTACTCCCCCTCTGCCCAAGATCCCTGAACGAAGAACCATCTGGACTGAGCTGGGGGCAGGTAAGCGAGCTGGTGCCAGCTCATTGGGCAATGCAGCCGGCCAGCCCTCTGACATGCTAGTGCATTTTATTCCTTTGCTCAGTGTTATCTTGTTCGTTGGCTTGCTTTCATTCTGTTTCCTTTCCCGTTTTTGGCTTCCTCATTAACATCATGTTCTACTAAGGATTATGTGCTTCAGAAGCTTAGGGAAGGGCCAGGAAGCTCGAGCAGGATAAGGGGTTTTAGGCGGCTCTGAAAGCACCGTTCAGCCGGGTAGAATCATTTGTGTCTAGCGCCATCTTTCGGTCATTTCTTGGAACTGCAACTAACTGCTACTTTGGGGGAAAGGCCAGTCTAATTGAGCAAAAAGTCTGAGCTGGGCATCATTTCTTTTTTTTTTTTTAAGTAGTTTTCATGCCCAACGTGGGGCTTGAACTCACGACCTTGAGATCAAGAGTTGTGTGCCTTACCAACTGAACCAGCCAGACCACCCTGGAGATCTTTTTTTTTTTTTTTTTTAAGATTTAATTTATTTATTTATTTGAGAGAGGGAATGAGATAGAGAGAGCATGAAAGGGGGGAGGGTCAGAGGGAGAAGCAGACTCCCTGCTGAGCAGGGAGCCCAACGCGGGACTCGATCCCGGAACTCCAGGATCATGACCTGAGCCGAAGGCAGTCGCCCAACCAACTGAGCCACCCAGGCGCCCGAGATCATTTCTGAGTGAAACAATGATTTAAACTTTTCAGGAGGGTACAGTAACAGTTACTGGGCCAGGAAACAGGGAAAACAGGGCTAGAACCTGGTCTAGTCTTCTAGAAAACCGGAAGTTCTTGATGGGTAGGATTCAGCGAGTAGCTCAATTCATTTTAGCCAACACCTAGATAAAATCATTTTTACCTATGAAAACAACTCTGGCGTTTGCCCTTAAGAAGAGCACAATGAGTCCACCTTTCCCGGCCAGCACCCTGCACAGGCCCTCACCATCCAGCACTTCCTGCCTTGGGCTGTCAGAGCAAAAATCACTTCTCCTCCCGGCTGTGCACTCCTTATCAGTCCAATTCCACTGTGGCAGCAGGTGTGCCGGTGTGGTGGTGTTGGCTCTGGGCACACGTTGGGTTTCTCCTGCAAAAGCCCCACCTTCCATGTGAATCATGAACTCGGATGGCCAGGCCCAACACTTGTCACTTCCAGGAATACACCCTCCAGAGAAATACACAAGTGTGAAACGTCTTTGGAATATAGTTATTCATGGTGGTGTTTTTAATAGCAAAACATCGACAATAATCTAAATGCTTCTCAGCAAGAGAATATAAAATGAACTGTGGTACAGGACCTGTGCAGGCTCCACCTTCAGGATCCGCAGGTGGGCGAGCCCTTGCTCTTCCCGGCTCCGTCCAGTGGTCAGCATGCCCGCTGGAAATCAATGAGAACTGGCTCCCCAGAAAAACATGAAGAAATCCCAGGAAATTAGCAAGAGAAAGGGAAAAGAGGTTAGCTGATTACCTCTCAGAGAAAGCAGAGGCAGCTACTCATCTGTTATAACAGATCCTTATGAAACTATTTTAAACTTCACCTTTCAGCCTGACTATAACGTGATGTTTCAGAGCCATTCTTCAAAGAATGAAACGCTAACCATGAGAAAACATGAGCTGTGGTACAATACAATGGAATACTAGGTAGCCATAAAAAAAGAGAATGATGTGGAAAGATCTCCAAGATATAGTGTCATACGAAAAAGATGCACATAGTGTACTAACATACAAGAGTTGTGAGCCTGTGTGTGTATGATATCCAAAAAACCAATAATGTTGGAGCCTGTGAAGAGGGTATCTAAATGGCTATGGAGAGGATGAGAGGGAAACTTTTGTACCTTTCAACTTAAAGCCAATTCATTTTATTTTTTTAAGATTTATTTATTTATTTGAGAAAGAGCGCATGAGCAGGAGGGGCAGAGGGAGAGAGAGAGAAAATCTCAAGCAGCCTCTGTGCCGAGCATGGAGCTGACGCGGGGCTGGATCTCACGACCCTGAAATCACAACCATTAGATCACAACCTTAGCCGAAATCAAGAGTCAGGTGCTTAAGCAACTATGCCACCAGGTGCCCTATAAACCAATTTGTTTAAAATAGTGTATTGACTTTTTTAGAAGTATTTAAAGAAGCAGCCTCTCTCACATGGAGGCTGGCGAGGAGCTGGAAGGGAAGCATTCTATGATGGACTATACACAGAAAATAAATAATACATTTTGTAGATTAGCCAAATTTCATGCCTTTCTCTATATTTGCTTCTTTTCTTATTCCAGGGCTTTTGGTAATATACTATTTGCACATTCCAGGCTTGTGTCAGCCATACTGCAGTATTCAGCTAGCAATACCAAAAATGCTAAAATGCGGTCCTGCCTTCAAAGAGCTTCCAGTTTCCTGAAGTCAAGAAATACATGTAACACCTTGCAATTAAAAATTCAGGTTATCAGGGCACCTGGGTGGCTCAGTCAGTTAAGCGTCTGCCTCCAGCTCAGGTAATGATCCCGGGGTCCTGGGATCGAGCCCCAGGTTGGACTCCCTGCTCAGCAGGGAGTCTGCTTCTCCCTCTGCCCCATCCTTTGCTCATGCTCTCTCTCAAATAAATAAAATATTTTTTTTAATTTCAAGTTATCTCTTGCTATACAATAAACTACCACCAAACTTAATGGCTTCAAACAATAATTTACTGTTATCCCCCTATGTTCCAAGGGTTACTTGGGATCATCTAGTGGTTGCAGTCTGAAGCTGGCCGGATTGGAGTCATTCAAAGCTTCCCTTGGGCTGGACATTGATGATGATGTCTTCACTCGAATGTCTGGCTCCACAGCGGGGTGCTGGCCCAACACCTCTCTCCATGTAGCCCATCCAAAGGGCTAGTTTGGCTTCCTCACAGCATGTCATAGCTGGTAAATGGCTTCTCCCAGAAGCCGCAGGACTTCTTATAACTCAGAAGTCATGTAGAGCCTTCTGCTGCATTGGTCAAAAGTGAGTCACGGGGTCAGCCCAGATTCAAAAGGAGGGGACTATACAAGCCATGAATAATGGGAGGCCTGGTTCATAAGGGGGTCATCTTCGGAGAATGGCCACCACAAAATAAGATAAAGACAAGTCCAGGGCACAATAGGAGCCCAGAACTTGACCCTCTGAGATAGTCAGAGCTTATTGCAAACTAGAGCGTCTTCACGCTTTTAGGAAAAGGTGCTCTTTGGAGGGTTATTATTCAGGACTTCAAATTTCATGCCTAGAAAAATGAGGAAACCAATCAGAAAGATTGTAAACCCTGTTTCTCACTTACCATATGAGAAAGACACCTGGCCAAAAAAAAAAAACACATCTCAGAAACAACTTTATCCAGGTCAAAACTGAGGAGCTTCTGGAATATTAAAGAGGATTCCAAAAGCCCCCTGGATGGCATGTTGGGGGAGCTTCTGAGTAGCAAAGTCACCCCCTCTTCTCTCCACGGAGCACAGCCACACATACACACATCCTCTGGGAGGAGAATGACTCTCTCAGCCTGCTCCCCACCCCAACTGCCCTGAAACACCACCACCGTCCCCTGTGGGGGTCTTGCTCTGTCCAGAAATGGACCCAAATAATCAACAAGGAAGTTGTAAGAAATCTTTAAATACTAGTGGGCGTCATCCTTAGACTTCATTCAGATATATATGATATAAAGAGAATAGAATATAAATAGGATAACTTCTTAGAGTATTAATTAAAATAACATCTTTTGAACCAGATTTAATTATATGAGTAGGTGATCACAATATGTTCTTAACTGAAGAAAGAAGAACACACAGAACTATCCACATTATTTATAAACACAGGTGGAAAAGATTAGTGGAAAATATACTGAAAACATTAACAGGGATTCTCTCTAGTGGTAAGACTATGGGAGACTTTTATTTTTTTTTAAGATTTTCTTTTTTAAGTAATCTCTACACCCAACACGGGGCTCGAGCTCACAACCCTGAGATCAAGAGTCACATGCTCTATTAACTGAGCCAGCCAGACACCCCAGGAGACTTTTATTCTTTATACAGTTCTATATTTTGTACAATGAACATACAGTCCTTTTATAATTAGGAAAAAATTCCACATATGCCTATGTGTCTATTTTGATCTCTCCTCTCTTAATCCCCTGTCTTAATTCTCACACTAGAATTTCCCAAAGGACTCCAGTTTGAACTGACAGCTTGACCAGAGCTGCTAGGACAGCGAGTGGGGTGTTCTGAAGGCCTCCCCAGACTGACAACAGTCCCCTATTTTAGACTCTGCTCTAGTTCTTGGTATTTGTATAAAGGGGATAAAAATGTGAGCTTCTCGTGAACCTGTGGGAGCGGCTGGGCTGAAGGGGTGGCATGGTGAGGAGAGCTGTTAAGGTGGGAATTTGAACAAAAGACATTTGCCTGCTAAGAAGAAGGCCAGGGGAAGAACAGAAGACAACAGCTAAAATAGCAGAAGCATCCTTTAGGAAGCTTTGCATGTCATTCTACTCCACAGTCTCCCTCTCAAAGCTTGTACAGTGCTAACCTCCTGCACCTTTCAATGGCATTCTGTTATTGTCATCAGCAGCAGCAGCCTAATTATCACCATCAGCATCATCACCATCATCATCATCATCATCACTATCACCACCAGCACCATCATTACCATCATTATGATCACTACCATCATCACTATCATCACCATCTTCTATCCACCACTATCACCATTATCATCATCACCATCACCACCATCGTCACCATCATCATCATCACTATCATCACCAGCACCATCATCATCACCATCACCATCACCAGCACCATCATCATCACCATCATTATGATCACTATTATCATCACCATCTTCACTATCACCATTATCATCACCATCATCACCTCATTATGATCACTAACATCACCACCACCATCATCATCACTATCGTCACCAGCACCTCACCATCGTCACCATCATCATCATCACTATCATCACCAGCACCATCATCATCACCATTATTATGATCACTATCATCATCACTATCATCACCATCTTCACTATCACCATTACCACATCACCATCACCACCATCGTCACCATCATCATCATCACTATCATCACCAGCACCATCATCATCACCATCACTATCATCACCATCATCATCACCAGCACCATCATCATCACCATCATTATGATCACTATTATCATCACCATCTTCACTATCACCATTATCATCATCACCATCACCACCATCGTCACCATCATCATCATCACTATCATCACCAGCACCTCACCATCGTCACCATCATCATCATCACTATCATCACCAGCACCATCATCACCATCATTATGATCACTATCATCATCACCATCATCACCCTCTTCACTATCACCATTACCACATCACCATCACCATCATCACCAGCATCATCACCAGCACCATTATCATCACCATCGTCACCATCATCATTATCACCATTTTCATCATCACCATCACCACCACACCTAGAATGTCATGCATTATCTCATTTAATCCCCTAACAAGCAGCTGTGTAGGGATTATTAGCTCCATTTTAGAGATGAGAAAACTGAAGCTCGTGGAAGTAAGTGCCTTGCCTCAGGTCAAATACCATAGTCATCCAACACACAGTCTCCGGAGCCAGACAGACAGTTGCTTGATTCTCAGCTCTCCTGCTTTCTGATTGTGTGACCTTGGGCAAAGAACTTAATCTCTCTGTGCTTTAGTCTCTTAATGTGTAAAACAGAGACAATAATAGTACCTACCTATATTAGTTTCCTACTGCTTCTGTAACAAATTACCATAAATGCACTGGTTTAAGGGAACCCATTTTTTTCTTTTATAGTTCTGAAGATCAGATGTCCAAAAGGAATACCATGGGGCTAAGATCAAGGCATCTACAGGGCTGGTTCCTTCTGGAAGCTCCAGGGGAGAATCTAAGCCTTGCCTATTTGATCTACTAGAAACTGCTTCTGGCCCCTTCCTCCATCTTCAAAGCCAGCTCTGCAGCCTCTTTTCTTCTCACTGCCCTCCTGCCTCCCTCTCATAAAGGACCTTTGTGGTTACATCAAGCCCACCCAGATAACCCAGGATAATCTTCCCATAGCAAGGTCCTGAACTTAATCACATCTGTGAAGTCTCTTTTGCCACGTGAGGTCACATCACAGGTTCCAGAGATTAGTACAGGGACATCTTCAGGGGGCCATCATTCAGCCTAAGAACCCTAGGAAGGTTGTTGTCAGCATATGTGAGTTAACACACGGCGGATGCTAGAGAACACCCGACACCATGAGTGCACATAGCTTCCGATACTAATCAAAGTCACACACACACTAAGTGGTGTGCCTAAGATTGGATCCCATGCCAAAGGGAAGCCCAGGATGTCATAGGAACCACAAAATCCCAAAGTGGAGTGGGGAAATCTCACAAAAGGAAAAGTCTTATTTGATTCTTTTTTTTTTTAAGATTTTATTTATTTACTTGAGAAAGAGAGAATGAGAGACAGAGAGCACGAGGGAAGAGGGTCAGAGGGAGAAGCCGACTCACCGCTGAGCAGGGAGCCCGATGTGGGACTCGATCCCAGAACTCCAGGATCACGACCTGAGCCGAAGGCAGTCGCTCAACCAACTGAGCCACCCAGGCGCCCGTGTCTTGTTTGATTCTATTTAAAGAATCCAGCAGCCCCTGTCTGGAGTCCTTAGTTAGGAAGTGCCTAGAATTTAGAAGTCCGTTGGTTTTGGCTTCAGCCAAGAAGATAACACAAAATGTTAAACATGATCTTTGTATTACGGAAGAAACTGGGCTCCTCAGCTTTTATCGGGGTCCAGCTATTTCCTCAAGGCAGAAAGGAAACTGAGCTGTAAACATAAACAGAATCACAAATCATGTCCTCGAGCTTTATTTTTTTAATTTTATTTATTTATTTTTTTTTTATTTTGACAGAGAGGGAACACAAGCAGAGGGGATGGGAGAGAGAGAAGCAGGCCCACCACAGAGCCGGGAGCCCGATACGGGGCTTGATTCCAGGACTCTGGGATCATGACCTGAGCCGAAGGCAGACGCTTAACTGACTGAGCCACCCAGGCGCCCCTGTCCTCAAGCTTTAATAGCAAGTGGGGAAGGTTCTCCCACCTTCGAAAGGGTAAATAGGCCCCCATTAATTTCTCTCCATCACTTAGCATTTCTGATGGTTTTAACATTCTAAAAAAAAATGAATTGGTGCTTTAAAATACATACTATTTGGAAGGCAGCCTAGGGAAATAGGAGAGGAGAATGGGTTGGAAGCCACCAGGCCTGGACTCCTGTCCGTGCTCTGAAGCACTAGTTTCCCCAATCAAGAGCGGGTCCCAGTGCTCACCAGTAAAATGAGGGACATGAGGTCCCCCCCAAGTTCTGACATGAGATCATTTGTGGAGTCATTTCTTCTGAAAGATCTTTCCCTTTCCCCGGCTCCCTCTCTCTCTGTTTCTACCAGAGCATAAACAGTTTCATCTTCTTTCTTCCATCCCCAAGGGAGGATCTTTATTTTGAAAAGACTCATTATTTCTAATTTGCACAATGAGTTTAACTGGCTTGAATAGCAGAAGAAACATGAATTCAAGTTCTAGCTCTGTCATTTACAAGCTATGTGATCTTGAGCAAATTACTTAACCTCTCTGTTTCCCCAACTGTAACATACAGGTAACTCCTGCTCCTCAAAAATGTTATGAGACTTAAATAAAATACATGCAAGGGACATAGAATAATGCCTCCCACATAGCAAGTGCTTAATAAAAACTGGCATTAACCATTATAATTATAATAATGTTATTAACATTCCTTTTCTTTGGTAGATCTCCTAGATCCTATCTTTTGACTTTTTAAAAGGAATTTTGAAAAGCCCTCTTCAGGGGTGCCTGAGTGGCTCAGCCGGTTAAGTGTCTGACTTTTGATTTCAGCTCAGGTCATGATCCCAGGGTCTTGAGATCAAGCCCCGCCTCAGGCTCTGCGCTGAGCCTGAAGCCTCCTTAAGATTCTGTCTCCCTTTCCCTCTGCCCCTTTCCCCTCTGTGCGCTGTCTCTTTCAGAAAGGGAGGGTGGGAGGGAGGGAGGGAGGAAGGTCCATTTCAGAACACAAAGACTCCCAGCCTAATGCTCCTCTTCCAGGAGAAACAGAAGGAAAGCAAGAAGGAAGAGAAGGAGGGACAGAGGGAGGAAAAATAATCAAATACTGCCACCAAATAGCCCAAGACCAAAGGGATTTAATCACAAGGGAAGAAAAATACCATTAAAAGCTATAATTTTTGGCTTTCAAGAAATTATATCCATTTGAAAAGGAGCCTTGAACTTGTGTCTCCTTAGGAGAAAAATAAACAATTTTCTGGAGAGTGAGGAGATAATTTTACATGAAAATTGAGTTTGTTAATGTCAGAAAAAGTAATTAGAATATTTGACTTCATCCTGCTGTATGTCAGCAACCAGCCTAGAAGATTTTCACTCAGTGTGCTGACAGTGAATTTGGCGACAATTGAAATGGGGAGGAAAAAAAGTCCCTGATGACATCCAGCTGGCAGCCAATCAAGATGCAGAATGATGTCATGGATCTCAGGGTAACCTGTCTCAGCACTCACCCACACCCAGCACCTCACCCCAACACCACCCCCCACCCTGCCCCCCTCCACTCTCCCTCTGCCCCCGAACACACAGGGATTCTCATGGGGCACCTCCCTTCCTCAGAGCGGAAACCCACACTGAACATGTTCTCTCTCTGGGCAAATTTGCATTTTATAGGGTTTTGTTTAATTTTAAAGTTCATATGTGTTTATTACAATACACATTTGATAATATGAGACTAAAAAGAATAATTTTATTTTAATCACTTGCCTCCCCCAACCCCATCCCATGAGCAAAGGGAAATGAAGTAAATATTTCAGGACTAGGAAGATACTTCTTTAGCATTACAAAGAATAACTATTTCAACCCCACTGTTCACAGCATCCATTACAGTGAAATTCTAAAGCAGCACTTCCCCGAAGAAGGGTGCCCCTAGACCACTGGTGCATGAGAGGCTCTGTCCAAAGGGGGAAAGAGGGGTGCCTGGGTGGCTCAGTCGGTTAAGCATCTGCCTTTGGTTCAGGTCATGATCCCAGGGTCCTGGGATCGAGTCCCACATCGGGCTCCCTGCTCAGCGGGGAGTCTGCTTCTCCCTCTGCCTGCCGCTCCCCCTGCTTGTGCTCTCTCTCTGACAAGTAAATAAATAAAATCTTTAAAAAAGAAAAAAGAGGAAAGGATAGGAAGGGGGTCCTTGACTGCTACACCCGCTTCCTGGAAGATGTATAGGGAGGACTGTCATACCTAAAACCCAGAAGCTGTGCAGTAAAAAAACAGAACACATTTTTATTTTATTTAACCATACATTACCCAAAACATCTTGGAAACCCAGAATCCTGTGGAACTCATTTTAGGAAACACTACATTCCAGATAAAATTGCTGACCAAACAAGACTAATTCCTATTACAATTATTATGTATACATTTTCCAGATTTTTTTTTTAGCCAATACTATACCACATGAAATAGAAATAAAAATTGGAACTTTTAGAACGACAGAAAGAAAAATCATGTTGTTGGCAGTTGTTTTGTTTATCTACAAGTTATAAAAGAATAAGCTCTAAAACTATTAGAATTAGTAAGAATTCAGCAAAGTAGCTAGGATAAAAGCTAAATATTCAAAATAATGGATTTTCCATAGCTCCGCAACAACTAATTAGAAAAATTCAGATATTTAATTACAATAATAACTTTTAAAAATTATCTGGACATACTTTTAATAAAAAAAAATTAACATTTCCATTAGGAAGATGAGGCTGCATTCCAAGAAAAGAATGCTTAAGTAAAGGAACGAATAATGTGAATTTAAGGCAGGAGCAAAAGAAATTTTGGAGCTAGTTGGCCTTTCCCTTGAAAAATGTTGTGCCTCTTCCTTGTGGACTGCAGGATTTCTCCTGAGAAACCATCTGTCATTCTTTTTTTTTTTTTTAAGATTTTTATTTATTTATTTGACAGAGGGAGACACAGCGAGAGAGGGAACACAAGCAGGGGGAGAGGGAGAGGGAGAAGCAGGCTTCCCGCGGAACGGGAGCCCAGTGCGGGGCTCGATCCCAGGACCCTGGGACCATACCTGCGCCGAAGGCAGACGCTTAACGACTGAGCCACCCAGGCGCCCCTGGATTCTTCTTTATATCTATTTCCTTGGGAGACTTTCTATTTTTTCATTTGTTTCAAACATGTTCATACTTGCTTGTTGAAGCATTTTAATAGTGCCTGCTTTAGAATCTAAATTCCGTATCATTTCTGCGACGGTGTCCATTGATTGTCTTTTCTCATTCAAATGAAATTTTCCTGGTTCTTGGTATGAGGATTCTAATTGTACCCTGGGACATTTGGGGTATTGTCTGGAGGGAAGCTCACTGTCCTTGGGTGGGCACAGAAGCCCACCAGCACCACAGGGTAGGGCTGAGGGAATTTGGGGGAGTTCTTCCCTTGATGTTTGGTGGAATGAGGTGGGCACTGTCCGCTGTTCTGCCCTTTTCTCGGACCTTTGAGTAGAGTGAGCAGGCTTTCCATGGGGCTTTTTCTATTCATGCCTGTGGGTGCTTGCAGGTTGTTGGGATCCCACTGCCAAGTTATCCCTCAAGCTTCAAGGTCCCTAACCAGCCCACCTAGCCAGCCCAGGGAGGAAGACACTTAGGTAAACAGACAGCAAAGCACTCTGAACACCACAAGAAAGGGAAGCTAGCACCCTGTAGGAGAAAGGGGGCCTCCCCCCCGACACACAGTCAGAGGTACAAATCCAGACACTAACATGTCAAAGACCTCCCTAAGAAGGGCTGTGGAACCTCAAAGTGTAGTCAGTCTTTCCTGAGGAAATCACAGACTCCTTATTGACATTTTCATTTTTTTCTTTTTTTAACAGATGTGTTGAAATATTGTTCACATGTCATTCAGTTTGTTCATTTAAAGTGTAAAATTGGGTGGTGGTGGGGCGCCTGGATAGCTCAATTGTTAGATGTTTGCCTTCAGCTCAGGTCATGATCCCAGGGTCCTGGGATCGAGCCCCGCATCGGGCTCCCTGCTCGGCGGGAAGCCTACTTCTCCCTCTCCCACTCCCCCTGCTTGTGTTCCCTCTCTCGCTGTCTCTCTCTGTCAAATAAATAAAACCTTTAAAAAAATAAAAAGTTTTAAAAAGTGTAAAATTTGGGGCCCCTGGGTGGCTCAGTCAGTAAGTGTCCAACTCTTGGTTTCAGCTCAGGTCACGATCTCATGGGTTGTGGGATCAAGCCCCACATCAGGCTCCTTGCTCAGCAGGGAGTCTGCTTGAAAGATTTTCTCCCTCTGTCCCTCCCCCTGCTTGTGCTCTCTCTCTCTCTCAAAATAGATAAATAGATCCTTTAAAAATAAATAAAAATAAGGTGTAAAATTCAATGGTTTTTCATATATTCATAGAGTTGTGCATCCATCAATTTTAGAATATTTTCGTTACCCCACAAAAAAATCTCATACCCTTAGTTATTATCCCCCAACTCTTCCCCCCACCCCCAACCCAGGAAACCACTAATCTACTTTCTGATTTGCCCACTCTGGACATTTCATATAAATGGAATCATACAGGGGCACCTGGGTGGCTCAGTAAGTTAGGCGTCTGCCTTCGGCTCTGGTCATGATCCAGGGGTCCTGGGATCAAACCCCACATCAGGCTCTCCGCTCAGCGGTGGGTCTGCTTCTCCCTCTCCCTCTGTGATCTCACTCACTTTCATTCTCTCTCAGATAAATAAAATCTTTAAAAATAAATAAATAAATGGAATCATACAATATATGGCCTTTCATGGCTGCTTTCTTTTCACTTAGCATGATGTTTTCAAAATTCATCCATGTTGTAGCATGAGTCAATACTTCATTCCTTTTTATGGCAGAACAATATTTCATTGTATGAATATATTACATTGTGCTTATCCATTCATCAGTTGATGGATGGATATCTAACTCTATGTTTAACCATGTGAGAAACTGCTAAACTATATTACAAAATAGCTATGCTATTTTGCATTCCTGCCAGCAATGAATGAGGGTTCCAATTTCTCCACATCCTTTGCAACACTTGTTATCATCTGTCTTTTTTATTATATCCATCCTAGTGGGTATGAAGTGGTATCTCATTGTGGTTTCAATTCGCACTTCCCTGATGGCTAATGATATTGAACATCTTTTTATGTGCTTATTGGCCATTTGTATATCTCCTTTGGAGGAATGTCTATTCAGATATTTTGAACATTTTTAATTGGACCGTCTTTTTATTATTGAGTGGTAAGAGGCTTTTTTATATATTCTGGATACCAGAACCTTTCAGATATATGATTTACAAATATTTTCTCCCATTCCATGGGTTGTCTTTTCACTTTCTTGATGCTGTCCTTTGATGCATGAAAGTCTTCCATTTTGATGGTGTCCAGTTTATTTTTTCTTTTGTTGCTTGTGCTTTTATATCATAAGAAACCACAGCCTAACTCAAGGTCACAAATATTTACTTCTATGTTTTTCTTCTCACAGTTCTAGCTCTTACATTCAGATCTTTGATCCATTTTGAGTTGAATTCCATATATGGTGTGAGGTAAGGATCCAACCTCATTATTTTGCTTGTGGCTATCCAGGTGTCCCAGCACCATTTGTTAAAAACATTATTCTTTCCCCATATAATTTTCTTTGCACACTTGTCAGAAATCCGTTGACCATTTACCCACAATGTCAAGCAACTTTTTTCCTGGTTGGAGTGAAAAATCCAAACCAGGAATAGAAAGGCTTCCTAGAGATGTTTGACTTGTGTCTTAAAAGACGAACGACAGGGGGAGCCTGGGTGTCTCAGTTGTTAAGCGTCTGCCTTCGGCTCAGGCCATGATCCCAGGGTCCTGGGATCGAGCCCTGCTTCGGGCTCCCTGCTCTACAGGAAGCTTGCTTCTCCCTCTCCCACTCCCCCTGCTTGTGTTCCCTCTCTTGCTGTGTCTCTCCCCGTCAAATAAATAAACAAAATCCTTAAAAAAAAAAAAAAAAAGACGAACAACAGATTAAGTGAAGAGACAGCAGGAAGAACTCACATGGGAACATCAAAAGGAGTGAAGTCTTGGGCTGAGATCAAGAGCTGTGCTTTAGGATGTGAAGCAGAAAGCCCTTGTTCTCCCAAAAGGCTTCACCACCAGTTTGAAGACAGCAGAAAAGTGATCCTCACAGAATGTAAAAGAAAAGGAGGACAAAGGAAAATGACAGAGGCCATAGCCATTTTAGATCTCCTGAGGACATCAGATGAGAGCAAGTCATCAGTCTTACCATAATCTTCCCTCATCTTCCCTTCGCCCATCTTTCAGTGGTAAGCGTCTTAATCATTACTAAACAGAACTACCCCCAGAGAAGTAAATAGCCTCACCTTCTAGACAGGGAACTCCCTTAGTCATCTCAACTAAAAAGGGGTTCTAGCCCTGCAAAAATTAGTGTGCAGACTTCCCACAAGGCCCTTCGCATTTGGAGAAGTCCCGCTGGGGGGTCCATATCAAGTCTTGGCTTGGTCACTTGTCAAACACGCAAATACCTTCTGAGAGGGGCAGAGCCTTTAAGTCGTGTACAACCAAGCAGCCTTGTGGCCAGATTGAGAACACTACTGTCCGAGAAATATCAGTTTAACTCCAAACATTTTTTTTAAATGAATAACTTTCCCATCGATTTTCTTGTGAGGCAGCAATGGAATTTGTACAAAGATGCACAGTAGACCTTTGTTACAGCCCCATTAAGCATGGCACCCTCTCTCACAGGCTCTCACCACCACATCGCTCCACCCTCCACAGACCCATAACCCTTCATGCAACCTCACCTCCTTCCTGAAGTCCATGATTCCAACATATAGACCCACCCTGCCACTGGGCAGTGGGGCATGTGTCCCATTCTGACTGCTCTTCTCACTGTGGGCAGCACCCCAGGAATTCTTGTAAATAAAATCTACCATTTCACTAGGTTGACAAATCTAATCATTGTCTCTAAAGCCCAAGACATCAACTGGAGCTTGGCATGACTTTCCCAGTCTCAGAAAAGCAAGCTGTGAGAGCTGAAACAGTCCCTGAAGTCCCTTTTCCAAGCGTGAAAACATTTCCAACAAGAACCTTATCTCCCATTAAAATAAGCATGTGTTATGGGGTCCAAAAGGCCCTTCACCCCAAATTTCTCCAGGATCAGGCTGAAAATGCATTTCCCTGGGGTCACTAATGGTTGGACACAAAGGCAGAAGATTTGGTTCATGAAAGGTCACTTAAATGCATGAGCAATGGAATGCTATATGTTGATTACACCGATTTTTTTCAAAAAAAATTGCATGCCCAGTGGAAAATGATGGTGTAATATAATAGATGAACAAAAGCCAAATTTACAATAGTCCTACAATGTGAATATATTTAATGCCCCTGAACTGTACACTTAAAAATGGTTAAAATGGTCAATTTTAGGTTATGTACACTTCACCACAATTTTTTAAAACTCCATAAAGAGGGTTGCCTGGGTGGCTCAGTCAGTTAAGCATCTGCCTGCATCTCATGATCTCAGGTTCGGGGATCGAGTCCCACAATGGGCTCCCTGCTCAGTGGGGAGTCTGCTTCTCCCTATCCCTCTGTGTGCTCTCTCTCTAATAAATAAATAAATCCTTAAAAAAATAACAAAACTCCCCATAGAGTTTTTTCCCTTTTCTTTCTACTTTTTTATATTTTCTATAGATACTATATACATATGGTCTCTGTATCTACATCTATATATCAACATATACACACATATATTCTATATATAACACATAAATATATGGTGTATATGTATATAATTTATATTAGACTATAGAGTAATTTTTATATATATTTGAGAATATGTATGTAATTTATATATACATATAAATTAGTATGTATTTATACATGTATTACTTTTATGGGCAGCAACATAGTATATTCAACATACTGTATTGAATATTGTGGAATGGGCATGCCCTTCAGAATCAGACAGACCTGCATTTTAAATACTCGTTTCATCATTTACTATCTTTGTTCCTTTGGTTTCTAAATTCCATTTTCCTCATCTATAAAATTGGCATAATACCTATCTTGCAGATCTCTTGTGAAGATAAACAATAAAAAATGCAAAGCACCTACCACAGTGTCTAGCACATAGTTGAAGACCAGCTATTGTTAGTTTTTATAATGAGAAAAAATAAGATTTTCAAATGATGAACAAACAAATGTATGGTGAATGTGTATATGTTACCTGGTAATGGTTCCCATAGTCCTTTCCTATTCATTAATTCAATTAATGTCTATTTGTTGAATGTTAACTATACGTCAGGCACTATGCTTGCCACGTTAGCCCAGACCAGTTACTGAATGAACATTTTGACACTCTTAGATGCTGAGAGGTGAACATTCAAGGCCAGCAAGGTTCGGAGGAGTAGGTGCATTGCAACCACAAGCTCTGGGGAAGGAAGAGGGAAATGAAAAGCATCCGACCAGGAAGAGGGGACATCTGAGCCAGGCACCTAAGATCCTGGAGCCATTCTCAGATGGATACTTGACTTAGAACCTAATTGCAGAACTTTCCTTATTGCCTCTTGAGCTGATCCTGGCCCCACTGAACCCAGATAGCCAGATCCAAAGTCGTGGTCTACTAGTCAGGGCTGCATTTGGCTGAAAGTCATACTGTGTTGTTTCTGCCATAACAACATCACAGACAGGGTGGTGTACACAACAAAAATTTATTTTCTGGGGCACCTAGGTGACTCAGTCGACTAAGGATCCAACTCTTGATTTCAGCTCAGGTCATGATCTCAGGGTCCTGAGATGGAGCCCCATGTCACGCTCTGGGCTCAGCACAGAGTCTGCTTGAGATTCTGTCTCTCCCTCTTCCTCTGCCCTTCCACTGCTCCTGCTCTCTAAATAAATAAATAAATAAATAAATAAATAAATAAATAAATAAATAAAATCTTTTTTTTAAAAATTTATTTTCTCTTGGGGTGCCTGGGCAGCTCAGTCAGTTAAGCGGCTGCCTTCGGCTCAGGTCATGATCCCGCAGTCCTGGGATCGAGCCCCAGGTCAGATTCCCTGCTCATCAGGGAGTCTGCTTCTCCCTCTCCCCCTCCCCCCACTTATGTTCCCTCTTTCTCTCTCGTTCACTCTCTTTCAAATAAATAAATGAAATCTTTAAAACTAAATAATCAATTAAAAAAGTTTAAAAATAAAAATTTATTTCCTCCCAGTTCTGGAGCCTGGAAGTCCAATATCAAGGTGTCATCAGGTTTGGTTTCTTCTGATGTTTGTCTTCTCCATGTGCACTCATATGCAAATTTCCTATGTGCATCAGCCCCTGGTATCTCTCTGTGTGTCCAAAGTTCCTCTTCTTATAAGGACACCACTAAGATAGGATTAGGGCCTCCGTACGACCTCATTTAACCTTAATTACATCTCTAAAGGTCCTGTCTCCAAATACAGTCACATTCTTAGGTAGTGGGGGTTAGAATTTCAACATATGAATTTGAGGGGACAGAATTCAGCCCATAACAGCCACCAAAAACCTGCCTTAAATTAAGGAGTTCTCTGTCACATGTAACGAGAAATCTAGAAGTAGTTGTTCAGGGCTACTACTCAAAGATATGATCAGGGACCCTGCTTCTTCTATCTTCCTGACTTCCATCCCTAATGTGGTTTTCAACCTCAAGGTCACAGATGGCCACTGCACTTTTACTCAAAGCAGGAAGAAGCAGATGGCAAAGGGCCAAAAGTTATGCTAATCAGAGCACGTCTCTTTACAGTATTTTCCCAGAAGCACCACAGGGTGATTTCCACTCCCACCTTATTGGCCAGAATGTCACACAGCAACCCCTAGCTGCAAAGGAGTCATGGAAAAATGAGCATTGTGCACTGTGGTCATGGTTTCCCTGATAAGATCAGGTTTCCACTGCCAAAGGACAAAAGGAGAATGGCTATTGCATAAGAATTAGCAGTCTGGCATAGTCGGTTAAACGTCCAACTCTTGGTTTGGGATCAGGTAGTGATCTCAGGGTCGTGAGATCAAGCCCCACACCCAGCTCCATGCTCAGCACAAAGTCTGCTTAGGTTTCTCTCTCTCCTGCTCCCTCTGCCCCTCCCCCCCAAATAAATAAATAAATCTTTTAAAAAATAGAATTATTTTTTAAATAATCCCCAGTAAGGTGATGAAGGTGCTACCACCCTAATGGTGGGCACTGGAAGTCCCGGAGGAAAAGTTTCTGGGTTGTTGGGGAAATACTGTGATTATCATTTGGGGAGGAAGCCAACTCCATGTTCTGGGCGTCAACTAGTATCTAGCCATTAGAGGAAGGGGAGAGCTAGCCCTCATAATCAGGAGGAGGTACTTGGAGTTTCCAGAGGCTATAAGAGAGAGACGGGATGCAGCCAGAAATAGACTTTGGGGAGCAAGAGAGAAGGAGAGGAAAGTTAATGATAACCGGGGGGGAAAGATAGGCAAATGAAATTTTATTTTTTTTATTATTTTTAAAGATTTTATTTATTTATTTGAGAGAGAGTGAGAGAGCACAAGTGGGGGAGGGACAGGGAGAAGCAGGCTCCCCACTGAGCAGGGAGACTGAGTCAGGGCTCAATCCCAGGACCCTGGGGTCATGACTTGAGCCAAAGGCAGATGCTTAACTGAGCCACCCAGGCGCCCCAAGATTTTTATTTTTAAGTAATCTTTGTACCCAACATAGGACTCAAACTCACAATCTTGAGAGCAAGAGTTGCATACGCCACCAACTGAGCCAGCCAGGTGCCCTGGGCTACTGAAAATTTAAAAAGGTAAATCCTGGGGGCACCTGGATGGCACAGTCAACTGAGCAACCAACTTTTGGTTTTGGCTTAAGTCCTGATCTCAAAGTCATGGGATCGAACCCTGCATTGGGCTCTGTGCTCAGTGCGGAGTCTGCTTGAGATTCTCCCCTGTGCACTATCTCTCTCCAAAATAAATAAATAAATCTTTTTAAAAATAAAATAAAAAAAGGAAAAGCCTGGCAGTAGAAGGGCCAAGATGTGATCTGGGGCAAACAAAACATCCAGAGAGTAAGGGAGTGCAGTAGAGAGTGCAAGGTAAAGCCCTCCTCCTCCCACTCACGGATCTTCTGCAAAGTCCACCTTGTTCATTAATGTTTTATTGGGTGGGGGGAGGGGGCACTCTGAAGGGACACTGAGTTTCAAGTCAGAATTGGTGGTAGCTGCACACAGACTGCTCACAGTCAAACCCGGGAGCTTGGAAAGGGAGACTATGAATCCCTGGGAATCCACAGAAATGAGGGACATGTGCTGGGCTTTCACAGACCGAGTTGACGAAGGGCTGAGCCAAGGGGTCTGTGTGCCCCGACCATCATCCAAGCTCCATAAGGGAAGGACAATGGCTAGAAAAGTGGCTTGACAGACTCGTGTGGGAGATACTTGAAAGCGGACAGAACTTCCTGACCCACTTCCAGTCGCCCCTTGGAATCCGCTGTTTTCTTCTGAGGGGTAAATCCCACAGCAGAGGTGTGCAGGGTGCTGAGTGAGCTGGGAGAGGGGGTCAGGACCTGGGTCCAGCTTCCCTGGGCAGGGACCTGGCTGCTTGTCTTCCCAGGGCTCTCAAGCAGCCCAAAGCCCGGAGTCAGAGCCTCTGCCCCATGAGGGACCACAGTGTCGTTCTGGGGGAGTTTATGGCATGATTAATATGGAAATATGCCACGGTACAGCAGCAAGCTCCTCGCCCCTTTATTAAGAACGGTTATTCACAGCCCAGGAATCAAAGGCATTTCTGCTTGGGTGCTCATTAAAACTGGCCCCATAAAGAGGAGGAGAAAGGCAATAAATCGTGCTGGATCCAACCACCTCATGTCCCTGGGGGTAGAGGTCTGTACCATCAGAAAGTGGGGTGACAACCAGAGAAACTAACCTCTGTGAGAGCCTGCTCACCGAGCATTAAACTGGACAGTCTAGCCCAAGGTCATCAGCTCTGTGCCACCCTGGTCCCCCACACCCTGCTCCTGTGGAGGAAGGTCTACGACTAGGTCCCGTCATATTCAGATACTCTCCAGCGACAGAGAGGTGGGGAAGGAAAGACAGGGAAAATCTGGAGGCACCGCAGAAATCACCTGGCCTCCCACAGGTCCCAGTGACCCTGGACCGAGAGGTTCTGGGTTATGACAGGGAAGGGAGGGAGAACACTTATCCAATACATATACTCTTCCTGAGGAAAAATGGGGGACCATGTCCTTGACTTGTCTCAGAGCTGAGGAAATAAATAACGTCCATGTGGGGGTTATAGTTGACAAAAATGTTGTTTTTGTCATTTATTTTTGTGGTTTTCACCACATTTCACATTCCACATGTGTTGAGTCTTAACACAATGATTTGTTATTTCTCATGATTCTGTGGGTGGCTCAGCTTCCTGACGTAGCAACTAGATCTTAAGATGACCCACGCAGGGCGCCTGGGTGGCTCAGTTGGTTGGGCGACTGCCTTCGGCTCAGGTCATGATCCAGGAGTCCCGGGATCGAGTCCCACATCGGGCTCCCTGCTCGGCAGGGAGTCTGCTTCTCCCTCTGACCCTCTCCCCTCTCATGCTCTCTGTCTCTCATTCTCTCTCTCTCAAATAAATAAATAAAATCTTAAAAAAAAAAAAAAAAGATGACCCACGCAGAAGCTACAAGGCCTCCAAAGGTCTGGGCCAAGGAGTCACTGTGTCAGTCCTACCACACTCCACTGGTCAAAGTCATAGGGTCAGGCTGGGTTCAAGGCGAGAGGAATCTGACTCCCCCTCTCGCTGGGAGAGGTGGCATGTGTACTGCTTAGCTGTCTATCGGCCACAACTACATACCCTTCAACAAAGCAGACCTACTTTCTCCCTGGGTGACCGTGAGCTCACCACCTAGCCTACATGGGCCTTGATAGGAAAATGGAGATCCAGTGTCTGGTCTGACCAAAGGGAGTCTGGGTAGGAGAACCCTCTAAAATTCCCTTCTGATGGGGCGCCTGGGTGGCTCAGTTGGTTAAGTGTCCACCTCTGGCTCAGGTCATGATCCCAGGATCCTGGGTTCAAGCCCCTCGTGGGGCTCCCTGCTCAGGAGGGAGTCTGCTTTTCCTTCTCCCCCTGCCACTCCCCCACCTTAGCCCCCCACCACAGCTTGTGCTCTCTCTCGATATCTCTCTCTCAAATAAATAAACAAAATCTTTTTAAAAAAATAAAATTCCCTTCTGAGGCTGTGAGTCTGTGGCTTTCTCTACCTCACAAATGCTTTCCATTAAAAATGCTTTAATTTGGGACGCCTCGGTGGCTCAGTCGGTTAAGCGTCTGCCTTTGGCTCAGGTCATGATCCCAGGGTCCTGGGATCGAGCCCCACATCGGACTCCCTGCTCCACGGGGAGCCTGCTTCTCCCTCTGCCTCTGCCGCTCCCCCTGCCTGTGCGCTCTCTCTCTCTCTGACAGATAAATAAATAAAATCTCGGACCCTCCCCCCTCTCATGCTCTCTATCTCATTCTCTCTCTCAAATAAATAAAATCTTAAAAAAATTAAAAGAAAAAAGCTTATTCTTTGAACTTCAAGATATTAAACAAGGGTGAAAATCTATCTTCCTTCAGCCACCAAGCCTTAAATTTTAAACTATGCTACTGATCTTTTACCCCAAGTGAGGTCAGAACCAACAGACTCAGCTGAATTTGTTCCTCAAATTTCTGTCAGCCTGCATTTCTCTATCATAAAGGAAAGCAGACGATTTGGATCAAGAGTCAAATAAGGAGATCCTTTCTCGGCGTTTCTGTGGGACAGCACGCGACTGACAAATGAAAGGGGAAATTGCATCAGACTGTAGGAAAAGAGTAGTATTAGCGCAGGATTTTTGAACCAAACAAACAAGAGTTATGTGAGATGATGGAGGAATAACTTACCCACCCAAACAGTAAGAAGGTTCTTCCTTGAAAAGTGCCCTATACTGGCTCAAGTGTGCAACAAAAAAAAATCTTCCTTTTCGAAAAAAGAAAAAATCTTAAAGTATCATAAACGCAAGTTCTTTTATACACAACTCCAAATATTGTTGAATAAATTTATTCATGAAACTGACCAAAAGTCCCTGAAAATTCCAAAACTTACTCACATAAATCACTAGCCTCATGCCCCTCTGTACCATTGCTTGTTTGTTTTTGCTTTTGCTTTATCTTCACATTAAATGTCATCAAAGCATCAAATAAATTTGATTTATAAGTACATGTGTCTCACACCCCTAACATTGGCCATCTGCATACCAGCATCTGACCTGCTGCTCTGTGGACACTTCTAGAACACCCGGAAGAACTCTTCGTGCAGGATCCCATGCAGACAACAAAAGAGTAAGTCATGGCTAGCTGGACTCTCACTACAAACTGCATGACTCTGAGCGTCTTTTACTGACGCTAAATATATAGCAGGATCCTGATAGTAATTTTCAGTCCTTCCACCTGAGAAACCAGTAAAAACCCCATCCTGTTCTTTCCTTTTTTTTTTTTTTAAGATTTATTTACTTATTTATTTATTTGAGAGCGAGAGAGCACAAGCAGGGGGAAGGGGCAGAGAGAGGGAGAGGGAGAATCTCAGCAGACTCCATGCTGAGCATGGAGCCCAATGCAGGGCTTGATCTCACGACACTGAGATCATGACCCGAGCAGAAACCAAGAGTCAAGACACTTAACTGACTGAGCCACCCAGGTGCTCCCCCCAACACTGTTCTTTTCCCACATCTTCTACACAAAGATACCACTTCCCTTAAGCCAGGACCCATATTGTTACTTGCAGGAAATCTCTGCCAAAGCTGTAATACAAAAAGTCACCTTACATACCAAGTGTTTTATGCACTTGCAATAATGTTAAGGGCTGCTTCCTCCAGTACAACCTGCTATCAGCGTCTACATTTCCCTGGGAACAATCGCTTTGTGTTTGGCCCACACTCCAGAGAAGGAAAGGGAGAGCTTTGTCGTTCTTGCTGGCTCATCAAAGGCGATTTCCAAATCGGGCCCTCTCTCGCCCTCTCTCGCTGTCTGCTCAGTCCCTCACGGACACATTCATAGCCACTGTCACATGGGCCACACAAGTACTCAAAGTCCAATCACAATTGTCCTAGAGCTGCCAGCGACTCGAGATCACCAACTCCATCCCTCTCGTTGCAGAGATGAGGAAACCGAGACCCAGAGAAGAGAAGTCATTCATTGGTGTTTGCACAGGGGAAAAGACTAGAACTTGAGGCTCCTAACTCCTGAACATTTCAAATGGGTCCTACTTTGGATTCCAGACCAGCCACAGAGACTTGGCAGCGAGTGGAGATCTCTCAAGTCTCTGGCTCACGTCCCAAGCCCAAGCCTTCCATCTGTCCCTGCCTTCTAAGTGTCCCTCTGCCCCACTTCCCTGACCATGGCTCACGTGTGTCTAGTGGAAGTGTCCACAAGCAGGGCCAGCTTCACGGGTGTGGGACCTGTGCAGTCACTCAGGGCCCTGCTGGGTTTAAAGTTCTGCTGCCACCATCTTGAAATTCTTGGCAGTGTTTGGACATAGGGCCCCACACTTACACTTTGCACTGGGCCCTGAAAGTTACACAGCTAGTCCCATGCCCAGTACATACCAATGAAACAGTCAGCCTTGCAAGAGACACAGAGCTCAAAACTCTCCTTCAGGTATTGAGTGTGGGCAGAACACATTACAAAGTCACAGTGACCCGCCCCATATTTCTCTTCCAAGGAGGATGAGCAAGGAGATCAATAAGAATCATGGTTAAGAGTCTCCCTTCCCCACACTGTGGGCGCAGGGAGGCAACCCTTGCCCTGATCCCCAGCTTCCTATCTGTGAATATACAGCAAGTGCAACCTTGGGCTGATTAACAAACCTCTCTGAGGCCTTGTTCTTTCTTCTCTCCAATTATAAAAGCAGTAAGTGCTCATTATAGAAAAACTGAAAAGTGCAGGAAAACAGAAGGAAGAGCATTCTTCCTTATAACCTCATTATCTAAGTACCACCATTGTGAACACTTCAGGGTTTTCCTCCAGCCTTCTCTCTGTGCCTAAGTTTTGCACTTTCGCATATGCAAGGAAAGCCCAAGAAGATTGGTAATCTCTGGGGGCTTCTGCTGCTGGTGGCCTTGACAGCCAATGGAGAGAGTGGAGAACTGCTAGCTGCCTTCAGGGATGCTGACAGAAGGTGGGCCTTGCCCCACTCCTGTGCCTCTCAGACCTGGCCTGAGGCCTCCATGTTCCCAGGAAGCAGAGTCCATGTTCAGTCCCCTTTTCAAGCTGGAAGCCCATAGGCCCCTCAGAGGCTGTACCCTGTCTTCAAAAAGGCCCAGAGCGACTGTGGACTTGTTCTTGGGGACAGAGCACCCAGGGAAGCCGGGGGCCGGGCACTGTGTCTCCGTAACGAAGGGGGCATCTGGAAGGACCTGGTCCTGCTGACCTGCAGGTTCCGTCTGATGGCCCACACCGGTGCTACCCGCCACCCTTCGGTGTTAGCTAGCACAGCACTTTAATCTGAATGAGGTGCCGATATTTAAAACTTGGTAGCTGCTCTCGAAAATCGGGAGACCGGGCAGCTCTGTGCCCACAGGTGTGCACGGCGACAGCCACCCAGAGACGGAGCCTGTGCACTGCAGCTGCCTTCAGGCCCCTCTACCCCTGACCCCTCCATTTCTCCCCTAACCTGCTCCTCAGCCCCCAGGCCTGCTTGCCGTGGGGCACGCTGGGGTTCAGTGGCATGCAGGTCCAGAGGAGATGCGAAACAAGGTTCCTATCTTCTGTCCTTACACTTACACTTTTTATAGTCTATTTTTTTCACTACCCATCATCACAGAAGCAATTAGTAATGAAGAGAAAGCAACCAAAAAGCAATCAGCATTATCCCCATGGGAAATTTAACCATGACCACAGGCTGAAATACTGTGAAGCCAAACTTTGTTCGGTACATCTTCTTACCTAACAGTAACAAAGAGAGGTTCCCATGGCAACTGGGGCTTGGGGCTTGGCAGTCGGTTTTGCTGATGCTGGTGCTAACCACTCAGTGATTAGAAAGCGGGTGGGGGGTTGGGGGGCAGGGGGGAGTGGAGCAAAGCCAAGGAGCAAACATTGGCCACAAATGTGAAAAACCTTAGTTTTGTTGTTAGCTCTCTTCTGTGGTTGGCTTTATGTCTGGCAAGAGTGGACGGTTGCTTCTGCATGGTGACCTCTGGATTTTGGGGGTAGGAAAGACTCACTGACCCAATTTCTTTCTTTTCCTCCATCGTGTGTGGGAACAGTGCCCCTGTACTGTTTTTGAGTAGCTCTTCACACCTTGTACCACTCATTCATTCAGTAAGCACTTACTGAACCTCTACTATGTGGACAAAACAGACATGGTCCCTTGCGGAGGTAAACCATAGATGATCACACTAAAACTGTGTTAGCTTCTCTGCGGGGAAAATGCAGGCAACTATAAAAAGTATTAAAGAACTTTTTGTTTTATTGCATTAAAATCTGTTGTTCTAAAAAAAAAAGTATCAGGGTAATGGGGCGTCTGGGTGGCTTAGTCAGTTAAGCATCCGACTCTTGATTTCGGCTCAGGTTGTGATCTCAGGGTCGTGAGATCCAGCCCTGTGTCAAGTTCCGCACTGGGCGTAGAGCCTGCTTAGGATTCTCTCTCTCCCTCTCTCTCTTTCCCTCTCTAAAAAAAAAAATGGATCATAAACCTAGAAGAAAGTGTCATTGTATGAAAAGCAGCGCATTTCCCAAGAGCACATGGCGAGATCATTACGGGCACAGTTAAGACGTGAGGGACGCTGTTCTGCGCACGACAGCTGCCTGGCCCAGGCCCTTCCGAGCACTTGGGTCTCACGCAGCCCTCTGCAGGAGAGCACCCAGGGGCCAGCCACACCGTCCCACTTAGCACCTGGACTTGTCGTTTTCTGCCTTCATTTGCCTGTCTCCCCTTTACCTAGAAAGTACCCAGCACTGTGCTGGCACCTGATCAGTGCTCAATAACTGCAAGTTTCTATTTACTGAGTAGCATTTTCATTCGTATCAGTAAAGAACCCACACACATCCTAAAACTTCCAAGGCAATGGTTCTCAAAGTGTGCTCCCAGGACCAACAGCAGCAATCCCTGGGAACTTGTTCAAAATGCACATTCTCTGGGCGCCTGGGTGGCTCAGTCAGTTAAGCGTCCAACTTGATTTCGGCTCAGGTGATCTCGAGGTCGTGCAATGGAGCCCCATGTTCAGCTCAGCGCTCAGCAGGGAGTCTGCTTGAGATTCTCTCTCTCCCTCTGCTCCTCCCCCCACTTGTGCATGTGCTCTTCTCTCTCTCTCAAATACATACATAAATCTTAATAAAAAAGATTCTCTCTCACCCTCTCCCTCTGCCCCACCTCCCCTTTTCTTAAAAAAAGGGGGGTATAAGGGTAAGCCTAATTTACAATGGAAGGGCCATTTCCCTGAGACTAGAGGATGAATATGAGGAAATAAGGCAATGGGCCTTCCAAGCAGAAGTGCAAACACACAAAGGCTCCAAGGTGTGCAAAACTTGAGCACATTCTAGGAACTGAACAGCCACTGTGACACACAATAAACAAGGGGACAGTGGCCCACAGTGAAGCTGGAGCGAGAGAGGCAGGGGCCAGCTTGTAAGTGGCTTTATAGTCTGGGCGATGATTTTATCCCACCGTCAATGGAGCACTAAAACTAAGTGGCTGTATGGAGAAGAGATTAGAAAAGAGATTATGACAGGTTGAATTAAGTAGTGGCAGGCAGGGTGAAGAGAAGGGAATGATTTGAGATCACTTTTTAGGTAGAATTGACAAGCCTCCGTGATGGGGGTAAGGGGCCAGGGGAAACAGTATTCAAGGCTGACTCATAGTAATTAATTTTTTAAAGTATCAAAGTCTCTTAAACATACGAAAAGATGCTCAACCAGACTCACAATAAAGGAAATGTAAGTTAAAACCGCACAGAGATACCAACTGTCCCTTACCAAATAAACAAAAACCTAAAAACTTCACAAAACACAGTGACAATAAAGCTAGGGAGAAACAGAAATTCTTAACACTACTGATAGGAATGCAAAAGGGCACAATCCCTGTGAAAGGGAATTTGGCAACATCTAACAAAATTACATATGCATTTGCCCTTTGTACCAGATATCCTACTTCTATCCCAAAGAAACATCGACAAAAATAAAGAAAAAAAGATTTTTGCACAGAACTATTCATCACAGCATTACTTGTAATAGCAAAAGACTGAAAAACACAAATATCCATTAACAATTAAACATACACTGTCATATCACTCAGCAATTCCACTCCCAGATATTTGCCCAAGAGAAATAAAAGTGCATCCCCAAAAAGATCGGCATGGGAATGTTCATAGCAGCCCTAATCATAATATCCCCAAACTGGAAACAATATAAATATCCATCCCCTGGTGAATGGTTAAATTATGGTACACCCTTACAACGGAATCCACTCAGCAATCAAAAAGGAACAAATGACGGATATACACAAAATATGGATGAATCTCAAAGGCATCATGCTAAGTGAAAGAAGCCAGACACAAAGGCTACCTACCATACAACTCCATTTACATGAAATTCTGGAAAAGGCAAGACTATAGGGACAAAGCAGACCAGTGGTTGCCAGGGGCCAGGGTTGGGGGAGAGGCCTGACAACAAAGGGACACAAAGGAATTTTTAGGATTGGTAGAAATGTTCTACATCTTGATAGTGGTGGTTGTTACATGATTAAATTCAAAACTCATTGAAATTGTATGTTTAAAATTTGTGACTTTTATTGAAATTATACCTCAACAAAGGCCAATTCTGGGGGCGCCTGGGTGGCTCAGTCGGTTAAGCGTCTGCCTTCAGCTCAGGCCATGATCGCAGGGTCGTGGGATCAGGCCCCGAGTCAGGCTTCCTGCTCATCGGAGAGCCCGCTTCTCCCTCTCTCTCTGCCCCTCACCCCCACTCATGCTCTCTCTCTCTCACTCGCTCTAAATTAATCTTCAAAAAAATAATAAGAAAGGCCAATTTTTCTTAAGAATAAGGAGAAAGAGGGGCACCTGGGTGGCTCAGTCATTAATTGTCTGCCTTCAGCTCAGGTCATGATCCCAGGATCCTGGGGTCGAGCCCCACATCGGGCTCCCTGCTCGGCGGGAAGCCTGCTTCTCCCTCTTCCACTCCTCCTGCTTGTGTTCCCTCTGTCGCTGTGTCTCTCTCTGTCAAATAAATAAATAAAATCTTAAAAAAAAAAAGAATAAGGAGAAAGAAGGAGGGGTATTCTAACAGGTGACTTTTTAAGGTTGCTAGGGCACCAGTTCACTATGCTGAAAAATGATAATTAAAGGGACAGAATCAAGCAGTTCAGTTCCTATACGGACTATATTTCAGGGTGCAACCTCTATCATGGTCCTTTTAGATTCTGCTAAACATCAGACCAACGAGCCAACAGCGGGCCTCTGGGGGGCCATAGCACAGAAACACAGATGGCCAGCCAGGTGGCACCAGATGTGTCCTCCCAGCAGTCCCTGCAGCAGCCCAAGGGCCATCCCAGGAACTGTCCTCTCCCCAGAGAATAGCTCAGTGCTGGGGAATGAGATCTCCCTAGGGCCGGTGCAGGAGTCATGCTGGCGTAGAAGCCTCGTGCCCCACAGGAAGCAATATCTCTGCAACAAGTTCATAGACAAGTTTCCAGGGTTCTTATGGAAGTCCCTGCACTCAGGGACTCTGTGGTTGATTTTCCAAGGCATTTTCCAAAGAGGGATGTAACAGTCCTCTGAGCGGACCTGCTCCTCCTTCCACATCTCCATGGTTGATTAGGACCATGGTGGACCCCTGGCCCAAGGCCAGCCATTCTGCCAGCTGACCAGCAACCAGCCAGATTCACTCTCCCACTCACAATTTAATTAACCCTACCACACACCATACACACACAAAAATTAATTCTAGAAGGACTGAAGACCTCTAGTGAAAAGCAAAATAAAGCTTCTAGAAAACACCATAGGTGAATCTGTCATGAATCTCTAAGGGTGGGCAAATACATTTTGAACAGAAAACAAAAGGCATTAACCACAAAAGGAAAGATTGACAACTTTGATTACAGTAAAATTAAGGATTTCTGTTAAGAGTCACAATTAAGAGAATAAAAAGTGAAGTTGCAGATTAGACAAAGATATTTGTGACACAATTATCTCTGAAAGGACTCATATTGAAAATATACAAAGAACCCTTATAAATTACTAAGAAAAAGGCAACCCAATTTTTTTTGTGATTTGATGTTTTTATTTTATTTTTTTAATTTTTTATTGTTATGTTAATCACCATACATTACATCATTAGCTTTTGATGTAGTATTCCATGATTCATTGTTTGTGCATAACACCCAGTGCTCCACGCAGAATGCGCCCTCTTTAATACCCATCACCAGGCTAACCCATCCCCCCAGCCCCCTCCCCTCTAGAATCCTCAGTTTGTTTTTCAGAGTCCATCGTCTATCATGGTTCGTCTCCCCCTCCAACTTACTCCCCTTCATTCTTCCCCACCTGCTATCTTCTTCTTTTTTTTTCTTAACATATATTGCATTATTTGTTTCAGAAGTTCAGATCTGTGATTCAACAGTCTTGCACAATTTACAGCACTCACCATAGCACATACCCTCCCCAATGTCTATCACCCAGCCATCCCTCCCTCCCACCCCCCACCACTCCAGCAACCCTGTTTGTTTTCTGAGATTAAGAATTCCTCGTATCAGTGAGGTCATATGATACATGTCTTTCTCTGATTATTTCACTCAGCATAACACCCTCCAGTTCCATCCACGTCATTGCAAATGGCAAGATCTCATTCCTTTTGATGGCTGCATAATATTCCATTGTGTATATATACTACATCTTCTTTATCCATTCATCTCTTGATGGACATCTTGGCTCTTTCCACAGTTTGGCTATTGTGGACATTGCTGCTATAAACATTGGGATGCACGTACCCCTTCGGATCCCTACATTTGTATCTTTGGGGTAAATACCCAGTAGTGCAATCGCTGGATCGTATGGTATTTTCAACTGTTTGAGGAACCTCCATACTGTTTCCCAGAGTGGTTGCACCAGCTTGCATTCCCACCAACAGTGTAGGAGGGTTCCCCTTTCTCCGCATCCCCGCCAACATCTGTCATTTCCTGACTTGTTAATTTTAGCCATTCTGACTGGTGTGAGGAGGTATCTCATTGAGGTTTTGATTTGGATTTCCCTGATGCCGAGCGATGTTGAGCACTTTTTCATGTGTCTGTTGGCCATTTGGATGTCTTCTTTGGAAAAATGTCTGTTCATGTCTTCTGCCCATTTCTTGATTGGATTATTTGTTCTTTGGGTGTTGAGTTTGATAAGTTCTTTATAGATTTTGGATACTAGCCCTTATGTGATATGTGATATGTCATTTGCAAATATTTTCTCCCATTCTGTCAGTTGTCTTTTGGTTTTGTGGACTGTTTCTTTTGCTATGCAAAAGCTTTTTATCTTGATGAAATCCCAATAGTTCATTTTTCCCCTCACTTCCCTTGCCTTTGGCGATGTTTCTAGGAAGAAGTTGCTGCGGCTGAGGTCGAAGAGGTTGCTGCCTGTGTTCTCCTTTAGGATTTTGATGGACTCCTGTCTCACGTTTAGGTCTTTCAACCATTTGGAGTCTATTTTTGTGTGGGGTGTAAGGAAATGGTCCAGTTTCATTCTTCTGCATGTGGCTGTCCAATTTTCCCAACACCATTTGTTGAAGAGACTAAGACAACCCAATTTTAAAAAGGAAAAAAGACAGGCACAATTTCACAAAATAGGATATCCAAATAGCCAATACAGGTATGAAAACGTGCTCAGTATTACTACATATGAATAGATAAAAGGGGGGGGAACCAATAAGATACTGTGACACACCCACCAGGATGGCCACCAGCAACAAGAGATGGTGAGGACATGGGAGTTCCTGGGACTCTAAGGTGCTGCCGGGGACATAGTAAAATTGTACCACCACTTCATAAAACAACGTGGCAGCAATCACTCAAGCCAAACTGGCCTCTATGCTATGACCCAGAAACCCCCCTCCTAGGCCTAGACCCCTCAACAAATAAACAAGAATATAAACAGTAGCTTTGTTCATTGTAACCAAAACTGGAAAGTCAAATGCTCACCAAAAGGAGAATGGATTTTATTTTTAATATTTTATTTACTTATATGAGAGAGAGAGAGAGAGAGAGCACATGAGCAGGGGTGAGGGGCAGAGGGAGAGGGACAAGCAGAATCCCCACTGAGCGGGAAGCCTGACATGGGGCTCAATCGCAGGACCGTGGGATCATGACCCATATGGAGGCAGACGCTTAACTGAGCCACCCAGGCGCCCCAAGGAGAATGGATTTTAAAATCAGTTTATTCATGCTGTGAACGACAGAGCAAAAAAGAGAAAGAGAGACTGACAGAGGATTGCTGCCCCACACAAAGTCATGGCTGAATCCTGAAGACATAATGATGGAAAGAAGCCAGACACAAAAGAATATATATTGTTTGAGCCCATGTATATGAAGTTTAACAGAACAAATCTGCAGTGATAGAAATCAGAACGCCCCGGTCACCTTTACGGAAGGGTCTGGACGGAGAGGGTACATGAGAGCTTTCTGGAGAGCTGGAAGCATTCTCTGATATCTCTTGATATCAGCATCATCAGGTGTAGAAATTAGTCTGTAACACTCTGTTAAATTTAATATCTATGTCAAGTCTAATCTAATCTCTGTTAAATATATGTATATTAAATCTTAAAAAAAATTAATCATTTAACTATGAGACAGCCTGTGAATCTGAGAACGCATGCAGTGTAAGCGCCAGAGTGAGCCCCTGGCAGCCCCAAGCTACAGAGAGAAGACAAGGGGCTATGGCAAGGAAGCCAGCCGCAGGGCAGAGAATGGGACAGGAAGGGTTAGAAGCCTCAGGAGGGTCGTGGGAAGGCCCTGAGAGTCAGGGATCAGGGGTCACTACCAAGTCCCCAGCCCCAGCTCCAAGTCCTGACTTCCTTTCAGTGAGACCTCAGCATTCCAACCATAATCCCCACCATTACTTGAGGTGACTGGCATGGAACCAAAGCTTGTGATTTGCTCTCTGGTCAGTTGTTTCCAAATGTAAAACCCACAGATGGGGAGAGTCTAGGCAAGCAGATGATAGGAGTACAGACTGGTGTATTTTTTGGAAGACAGTTTTTGTAATACAAGCAAGAGTCTTAAAAATGAATACGCCCTAGGAATCCTAGGACAATATTTAGATATTCTCAGAGATTTGTTTAAAAAGCAAAAAAGGGGGGTGCCTGGGTGGCTCAGCCGGTTAAGCGTCTGCCTTCAGCTCAGGTCATGATCTCGGGGTCCTGGAATCGAGCCCCTCGTTGGGCTCCCTGCTCAGCGGGGAGTCTGCTTCTCCCTCTCTGCATCTCCCTCTCCCTCGGCCCCTCCCCCTTGCTCATGCTCTCTCTCTCAAAATAAATAAATAAAATCTTTAAGAAAATAAAATAAAATGAAAAGCTAAAAAGGGGGACACCTGACTGGCTCAGTCGTAAGAGGATGTGACTCTTGATCTCGGGATTGTTGAGTTTGAGCCCCACGTTGGGTGTAGAGATTATGTAAATAAATAAATATTTTTTTAAAAAACAAGAAAGGAAAATAACCAAAATGTTTAACAATAGCATTAAACTACTCATCCATCCTATGATTTCTTTTTATTTTTTTTTAAGATTTTACTATTAAGTAATCTCTACTCCCATCAGGCTTGAACTCACAACCCTGAAATCAAGAGCTGCGTGCTCCACCAACTGAGCCAGCCAGATGCCTCCTATGTATTTTTCTTTAATGTATTATAGTATATCATTAAAGCATTATTTGTAACAGAAAAAGCTTAAGACACCTTAATGTCTATGAAAGGGATAATGATTAAATTGCATAGCTACACTATGAACAATCATTCAATTAAAAAAAGGGGGGGGGTGCCTGGGTGGCTCAGTTCAGTTAAGCAGCCGACTCTTGATTTCAGCTCAGGTCATGATCTCAAAGGTCCTGGGACCGAGCCCTGCATCAGGCTCCCCGCTCAGCGGGAAGTCTGCTTGAGGATTTTCTTTCCCTCTCCCTCTCTCCCCCCACTCACGCGCTCACACAGTCTATCTCTAAAATAAACAGATTGTAAAAAAAAAGAAGAAGAAAATGAGACAAATCCATATGTCCTGACATGTTGACTGATAAAATGTTGATACAAAAAGCAAATTGCAAATAAAACGTATACTATGAACAGATGTTGTTGAAATTGACAAATACGATGCTTATATATTTACATTTGCATTTAAAATGTTATTTAAGTATAATTATTTTTAATTTTCATACTCATGAATTTTTGGGGTTTTTATAATGAGCGTACTATTGATGTAATTTTTTGAACTAATGAAATTTTTAAAATAGTAATGTTGATACAAAGAAAATATACTGAAACCAAGATTCACTCTGTATTTCTAAATTTAAAAGAAGCAAGTTACAAAAGAGAATATAGAGTATGATGCTATTTTCTGTAAAATTTAGATCCACACAAATATTAAAAGTGGTTATTTTTAGATGTTGGTATTAAGGAAAAGATAAAATGGTAACAAGTTAAAGTGGTAAAAGTAGGCAAATTTTTTATTTTTTTTAAGGATTATTTATTTATTTGAGAGAGAGAGGGAGAGTGAGCATGAGAGAGAGAGCACCACCGGGAGGAGAGACAGAGGGAGAGGGAGAAGCAGACTCCCCGCTGAGCAGGGAGCCCGATGCAGGGATCCCAGTACCCCGAGATCAAGACCTGAGCTGAAGGCAGACGCTTAACCGACTGAGCCACTCAGGCGCCCCTAGGCAAAACTTTTAAACAAAAAGTAAGCTACACTAGTGACAATGTGAGGGGAAAGCCACTTTCACATACACTGGGACAGCATAACACTGGGACAACATTTCTGGAAAACAATTTGAAATTATGTTCTTATCCAGAGTCTTAAAACTATTTATAACCTTAGTCCAAAAGTATGTCTATCTAGAAGTCTATCCTCAGGAAATCTCACAGATGCAATCAAAGACTGTACACTAAGATGTTCATAAGACTTATTGGTAACAAAGGATAACTGGAATCTTTGTGTGGAGTTCCAATATGACTCTTTATAAAGATGTAGAACAAAATCAGAAGACCATAAACTAAAATATTAACGATGGTTTCTTCATTGGTTGAAATAAGATTTTTATTTATTACAGGTTCCTGTATTTTTTAAACTTACTAGTGACCCTCTACTGTTTTTTAATGTTGGGAAGAGAAAGGATTTTTCTAAAAACAAAAGATAAGCCAATAATCATTGTCTGTTGTATGATTTCATTCATATGAGGGACCTAGAGCAGTCAAATTCATAGAGACATAAAGTAGAATGGTGGGTGCCAGAAGCTGGGCGGGGGGAAGGAGAATGGAGGAGTTAATGGGTACAGAGTTTCAGTTGGGGAAGATGGCAAAGTTCTGGAAATGGATGATAGTTATGGTCGTACAACAATGTAAATGTATGTAATCCCACAGAACTGTACACTTAAAAGTGGTTAAAATGGTAAAATTTTTTATATCTTTTAACCACAATAAAAAAAAAGTGCAGTCCGTAAGATTTTGAATAGCTTCTGCAGACTGTTCCATTTATAATCCTTGCAAGTAAAGGTGTCTAACTAATCATAAGGAGCAACAGATCATAAGGAATCATAGGAGTGCTCAGATGTACAACCTGCAGGATATACCCAGGAAGAAAGCCACCCCAATGTGCCAAAAGATAGCAATAATTTGCATTATAGAATTTATGTGGATCTTTCCTATCAGTTCCCCAATTAGTGGGAACAAAGACAGCTCCGAGCTGTCCAATATATATAAAAAGTCCGACATGTATACATATATATGTAAATATATATAAATATATAAAAGCAGAGAGCTGAACGCTGATCCTCACCCCAATTCTTGTCTCCAAGACTCTCCCCAGTACGTACGTCTTTCCCAATGTCTCCAGTGTGGGCCCATGGTTGACCCCGATCTAGACACTGAAACAGACACATCCCCTGATCTGAAACTGCCACCCCTGTTTCCTGAGGGTACTGGATCCTTCAGCCTTTCCTGGGGTCTCCTCTGCAGCCCTTCTAACCCATCTCCCTCCAGAGGCAACAGTCCACTGCAACTGCAGCATGATATGCGAGGCTCAGAGAGGGGCAAGATGCCAGACTGCTGTGATCCTCTGTTCTTTGTGCGTACGGAGAGACTTACAGAAAGGTGCTGGACACGAGGGGTTAGCATTCTGCTCTATCTATTCTCCAAAGGCTAAAAAAAATTCCGCAAACAGTAACACTCCCTTTGCTGAGATAAAATTTGAATTATGTGCTTGATCTATTCCATTCAATCTCACAAGACCTGCTGAGCTTTTTTACGTGCCAGGCACTGGCGCAAGAGGCTGGCATTCAATGACCAGGAAGACGGCAAGCCTGCCCCTAAAGAACTCAGATCTAGTGGAGAATGCGGACAAGTAAACGGGCGAGTACAACACAATCCTAACTCAATGCACCACAAGCTATGACGCAGTGAAGTGTTGGGCACCATGGTGCTGGGACAGGGGCCTGGAAGTGAGCATCACGTGCTTAGCTGGTGACCAAACTCACCCTCTGAGCCCCACATCTCCACGTGGCCTTCCTGTGTTGCACGTGCCAATATGCAAGAATCTTTATTACACATCTGAAATCACTTAGTATTTTCATTTATTCTTTCCTGCATTTCAAGAGTCAAATTATTTGCTTTAGCTCATTAGTTTCTCAACCTTGGCGCTACTGACATTTAGGACTTGATAGTTCTTTGCTGTGGGCTGTCCTGTGCATGACAGGATGTTTGGCAGCATCCCTGGCTTCTACCCACTAGATGCCAGTAGTCCTTTCCCCAAGTTGTAATTTAAAAAAAAAAATTTTTTTTAATGTTTCCAGACATTGCAGAAGTCCCCTAACGGACAACACTGCCCCCAGTTGAAAATCACTGCTCTTCTGTTCCTCACACAGGCTGAGGAATCCTAAAGGCCTCTGAATGTTGCCCCTTTGAGTTGTCAAGGTATGCTTCTCTCCTGAGTGGTCAGTAGAGCCTTTGTGAATTCCAACCCACTGTGGCCATGCTCCCGGAAGCACAGTGAGCAGTGTTCTGGGATGTGCAGGGAGGAGTGGGCAAGCAGGTAGGGACCACCACTGTCAAAAGCCACAGACGCCAGCCTGAGTGTGCCCTCAATCCACCGGGACACAGGCAGCCATTGTTTTAGAGCAGGCACGTGATTAGACTTGAAGAATCAGACTTCACAATGTTGTGGCAGCAGGGTACTGGGTAGATTAGAGGAATGACAGTTTGGAAGACAGGAGACTCATGGGCTCTTGGAACAGGCCTGGCAACAAGTGATGGCATTGTGATCTAGGAACGTGGTGTAGACAGTAGAAAAAAGGCACAAGAGGCACGGAGGAAATAAACTCTACTCAGGAGCAGGTGGAGAGACGAGGGAGAAGAGCCAAAGTTGGCTCCCATGGGCTGGGCCTCAGTGGCCCCGAGGCAGAACTTGGGGCTTGGGGCCGCTCAGGCTTGAGTTGGGGGGGAACCACAGACGGGCTGGAGGACAGCAAGCAGGCCCGCCTGTGCTCCAAACTGCAGTTTCTTCTCTGTAAGTGGAGACAAATGGCCAACACACACACACTGCTGGGCAGATTAAATGAAAGATTTCATGTGAGCCCCCCGCACGGCACCTGGCATTTGGTGCTCCCCCACAGTGCCACCAACAGAAACCACAAGCAGCAATTTGCGAAGATAAATGGCAAATTCAGTTCTGGCTTTTTATTAAGATATAATTTGCATACTACAAAACTCATCCATTTGAGCACAGTTCACTGCTATTTAGTATATTCACAAGGTTATACAACCATCACCACTAACCGCTTCCAGAATGTGTTCCTCTCCCCAGAGAGGAACTCCATACCCATTAGCAGTCACTTCCCGCTCTCCCCTCCCCGTCCCACAGCAACCGCTAATCTACTTTATCACCACAGACTTCCCTAGTCTGGACTTTCATGTAAGTGGAATCATACAGCATGTGGTCTTTTGTGACTGGCTTCTTTCACTTAGCATGTTTCCGTGGTTCATCCATGCTGTGGCACGTATCTGTATACTTCATTCCTTATTGCCAAATAACATTCCATTGTGGGGAAATACCTCATTCTGTTATCCATTCACTAGTTGATGGGACAATTAGATGGTCTCCACTCTGAGGCCATTATGAATAATGCTGCTATGAATATTAGTGCACAGATCTTTGTACAGACTCGTATGGAGAGTTTTCAGCTCTCAAGTATATATCTAGTCATGGAAATGCTCGGTCATACGGTACCTCTAGGTTTAATTTCTTGAGGAACTTCCAGGTTGCTTTCCAAAGGAGCACCAAGCAGTGATCAGAATTCAAGGCTACAGCACAAGTGCGTCAGCTTGAGTGCAAGATGGCGGCCCAGAGAAGACAGGCTAAGGAAGAAAGAAGGGAAGCCCCTGGGAACACCTCCTCCTCCATTTGTCCTGGCCTCCTGGGTTGTCACACAGAATGTGTCAGGACAGCTCCGAAAGTCAGAAGCTGTAATGAAATGTAAAAATACTGACAAGGCAGAAGGTGACAAAAATTATTTTCTAACTACATAGGAAATTTTAAGATCCAATTATAAAATTATAAAAGCCAATTATAGTATGTTTGCTTTGATGCCAGCAATGAAAAAGGCGCTGCTGAAAGACAGAAGAAGCTGGACCGTGAAACGTGAGCATTTCCACGGAGCCTGGGGAGAAGATACCCATCTGTACCTCTCTGTGAAAGGAGCCAGGACAATGAACAGACACTCACACAACCATTAGCTAAGTGATAGTACTTCTGATCAAAAGTTAACAGCAGAATCCACAAATACCTTAAAAGAGTTTTGAAAGTCAACAGCATATTTAGGATAAACAACAATGCAGAAAATACATAGGCCCCTTTAAGAGTTTTCTGTCATTTCCCAATTTACTACGTTTACTTAATTCTCTTGTAATCACAAAAGTAACACAAGTCTCCAAAGAGAAAACTGTAAAAAATGGGTCCTAAAGCAAAGGTATGCACATTTACATATCCCCCAAAGTGTCCCCACGACCCCTATCGTCCTTTGACTGAACACCAGGCAGTAGCACCTATTCCACCTTTCCAATGTGTACAAGATACATGAGGACCAAAGTCAAAGTTCTTCTGCAGTCAGCTCTTATTTCCTTTTGTCTTCCTCAGTGAGGGTATTTTGGAAATATTCATATTTCCAGGCTATTTTCAGTTTAAGGAAAGACTGAGCTGTTTTGATGACACAAGGCAGGCCACAGCCCAACCCAAGCGCCCATTTGGCCAGTTTTGTTAGACAAGATGAAGTCATGGGGCGTCTGGGTGGTTCAGTCAATAAAGTGACTCTTGATTTCAGCTCATGATCTCAGGATTGTGAGATTGAACCTCACATAGGGCTTCACACTGGGCATGGAGCCTGCTTAAGATTCTCTGTCTCCCTCACCTTCTGCCCCTCCCCCGCCTCAAAAAAAAAAAAAAAAGATGAAGTTCTGTCCCATCCTGCGACAGGTGGGATGGTAGGTGAGGCACGGGAAGGCTCACTAAGCCATCCAACCCTGTTGGACTCATGCTGTTCCCTACTAACGTCCACCCCCCAAGACTAGTCCCCAGAAGACTGACAGCCAAGTTCTGCTAGCCACAGGTTCTTCTTCTCTCAAGAAGAGAACCTAGGGCCATCCCTTTGACCCTTTGTTCTTCCTCTTGCGGATTTAGAAATTAACTTTTCGGGCACCTGGGGGGCTCCGTTGGTTAAACGACTGCCTTCAGCTCAGGTCATGATCCTGGAGTCCCTGGATCAAGTCCCGCATCGGGCTCCCTGATCAGAAGGGAGTCTGCTTCTCCCTCTGACCCTCCCCCCTCTCATGCTCTCTCTTTCTTTCTCTCAAATAAATAAAATCTTTAAAAGAAAAGAAATAAAAATTAACTTCCGGGTGCAAAGAAAGCCTTAAAGTTTACTGATGTTGGTCTTTTTTTTTAACACTGATTATGGGTCTTTATCTTAGTTGTGTCAGTTCTGGGTCTAATTTACTAGCGTCTTACCGAAGTAGAAGGGCCAATCCGCGTACTCTGCTCCCCAAACAACCCCTTAATGATTAAAACGATCTTGCAGTCTTCCCCCCAGAAAGTAAAACAAACACCCTGCCCTTTGTATCTCCCGACTGAGAAAAATGCTCTGGCTTCACTTCAATTGCCAGGGTGAGCAAAAAGTTCATCAGTCGAAGGTCTGACAACGAGGACATGGCGAAGGAAGCTGAAGTCCCCTCCTGACTTCTGAACTGGTCTCGCTGGCAGGCCCAGCTGGTACATCCAGATAGCAAGGCCAGCATTCTGTCACTGAAACACACAGCTAAAACGGATGAACGCAGCACTCCAGCCAGAGCAGATGGCTGTGTGTAAATGTTAATTAATATTAAATGACACCAGATGATCGTGAGTAACTGATTTAAGAAACAGGGTAAATAAGGAAAAAAACAAAATCACAAAATAACAAGCTGAACTTTCTTTGGGGGTTCCACATATTTTCATAGGTTTATTTTCCTTCAGTCAAAAACCTTTAAGTCTTAATGGTAAGTAAAGGATTTCTATGGCAATGGGAGAGATCACTGTACATATATCACTTTCCTATCAGTCCCCACTCCTGCTTGGGACAGACCTGACCTAGAGAGAATGACAAGAGCCTCTGGCTCACTCCTCTCCCTTCTCCTGTCTTCAACCGCCTCCAGGGGCTCCCTGGCCTGATTATTGTCCAGACCTCTCCCACCTCCAGAAGCTCCCCTGCAACCAGAGCCAGAGATCCACTCTACCCAATCTCTAAGACTCCCTCAGCTCCACTTAGGGCCCTAAATTCTACCCCAAAAAGTATACACACCCGTGCAACATCTCCCCATCACAGTAAACTCAATACCTGCCACACTGACCTTCTCATCTTCCCCCAGAAACTAGCTCCCACTTTCCTACGTGTATTTTTTCAGCTCAGTCATCTCTGATTCTCAATTGCTCTTCCCTTGTTTTAATACATTCAGGCTGCTGTAACAAAACCACCATCGACGGGGGTGGCTTACACAACGAATCTGTGATCAAGTCGATCAACGTGTCAGCTGATTCGGTGTCTGGTGAGGGCCCACCTCCTGGCTCACAGACCACATTCTCCTGGTTCTCTCCTCCTGTGGTGGAGGCACCAGGAGTCCCTTTCATTCAGGCACTAATCCCATTCATGACAGCTCCACCCTCATGACCTAATCACCTCCCACAGGCCCAACGCCCAATACCATCCAATCGGGGATTAGGCTTCACTGTATAAATGTGAAGGGACACACATGTTCAATCCCAGCATCCCCCGCTCTCCACCCCTAACCCCAAGTTGACTCCTTCTTCCTTTACGGTGCACTGCACCTGCATCCGGTCAGGCCCACCACCAGCCACCCAAGCTGACCTTTACAACCTCAGAGACAGCAAGGGCCTCCTCACAGGTCTCCCTGCCTTTGGTCTCTTCTAATGGTAACATGACAACCAGGATTCAAAACTGCGTCTGCCCGACTCCAAAGATGCTCCCCCCACCACTTGAAAAAAAGGAAAAACCATATGGCCCCCCAATGCCTATCAAAGTCCAAACTCCTTAACCTCTCAATTCAAGCTTTTCTAAACCTAACAGTCCAACATCACCAGACTGTTCTTCAGTTAAGTGTGTGACATCCCCATCCCCATTCAATTGACACAGGCATACCTCGTCTTAACTGCACTGCGCAGATACTGCTTTTACAGACTGAAGGTTTTGTGGCAGCCCTGTGTCGAGCAAGTCTGTTGACCCCATTTTCCCAACAGCATTTGCTCACTTCCCATCTGTCACGTTTTGGTAATTTTCACAATATTTCAAACTTTTACATGTTTGTTATGGTGATCTGTGATCAATGATCACAACTCAAAGTATTTTTTAATTAAGGTATGTATTTTTTTTTAGACATTGCAGACTTAGTAAGACTACAGTAGGGCATAAACATAACTTATAGGCACCAGGAAAAAATTCACTCAACTTGCTTTATTGCGGTATCTGCTTTACTGCAGTGGTCTGCAATTGAATCCATGGTATTTCCAAGGTATGCATGCTTCTACCATTTCTGCTCTGTTTGCAATTCTGTCCCCCCAGAAATGATCTCCTCTTAGTTCCATGCTTATCTAAATCCTACCTCTTTCATGAACCAGTTCAAATTATACCTAAATTCCTACAGCAACTGTTCACAAATTATTTAGCAATGACGTTGTATAAGATCTTGCCTGGCTGGGCGCCTGGGTGGTTCAGCTGGTTAAGCGACTGCCTTCAGCTCGGGTCATGATCCCGGAGTCCTGGGATCGAGTCCCACGTCAGGCTCCCGGCTCAGCGGGGAGCCTGCTTCTCCCTCT